>NC_140483.1:25062500-25662500 GCF_964271855.1 Acomys minous | reverse complement strand
TCTCTTCTTGAAAATGTTTCATTTTGTAGCTCAGGTTGATCTCAAACACTTACTTCTTCTTCTGCCTAATCCCCTGAGTGCTAGGATCATAGGAACGCACAATTTCTAGATCTCACTGGAGAGTCTGAAATCCCTATGAAATGCGTGTCAAGAGCATTCGTGGGAGAAGCAAATGGGAAGACATTTACCTGAAATCTCCTGTCGGTCATTAGTTAGGACTGGCCTTGTGGGACATCAAACTGTTTGCCTTTTAGGTTGTGTAGGTAGTGAGTGTCTTCAAAAAATGCAATGGTGGTAAATGAATGGGGAGAATCTGGGACAAATAGCTGTCACTTACTCTTCTGAGAAATTCATTGCAGCAGATAGACCGAGTGGATTTGAAGAGACCTGAAAGTGAGTTTCTAAGAGACAGTGTTGGGAAAACAGACTCATGAATATGTCTATTGTTCCAAACATATGAAAAACATGGATAAAAAGCTGAAATACATGTTTCTCAACTTCAGCTGTTTAGATTTTGAAGAGTGGCTGGCTCTGGGAAAGCAAATGTTAACCTGGTATATTTTTCTTCAGTAACGGCTGTAGAACTGACACTAAATCAAACTCTTTAGACAGGTCTTACCTCCATTGTCCATTAAATGCATCTGGTACATGAAGAAGCTACACTCTGTCCGTACCAGCTGATATGAGCTTGGTTTCCAGCTGAGTTCATATTAGCACTCTACTCTTTTGATGGAGTCCCGATACCCACCTTCCTATTCCAGTATACTGTGCTCTGAGCCTCTGGGTCTGAGTTGATGGACAGTTGTGAGCGTCCCAGCCTCCTGCCCCATCTGGTATGTTGCTGGGATCCTTCCAAACTCCTCCCACACAGAGAACACTCTGCTCTCCTGCCACAGTGCGGTGCCAACATTTCATGATGGAGGATGATGCTCCCAGCATGACCTTCTTGCCCAGGTGCTTACATACGTGACATTCCTCCCTGCCTCTGGGCCACTACACAAATGGGCTGTCCCCACTTGAAATTCCCTTCCATGTGTGCTCTTGCACCTCATGAATCAGCTGAAGGCTTTTAGTCTCACAGTGCTGCCCTATACCAGCCCATCACACAACCACCCTTCTTTTCCTCAAACTTCTAGAAACACTTGTTCTTCATTTCTCCACTTTTTCTACATCTAAGGTGTGTGTGTGTGTGTGTGTTTGTGTGTGTGTGTGTTTTTGTGTGTGTGTGTGTGTGTATGTGTGTGTGTGTGTGAGAGAGAGAGAGAGAGAGAGAGAGAGAGAGAGAGAGAGAGAGAGAGAACGTGTTCTTCATTTGTGTGTGAATATGTGGATGCCAGAGGCTGATGCTAGATTGATCTATTGCTCTCGTCTTATTTTCTGAGACAGAGTTTCTCACTGAACTTGGAGCTCACCAATTGGCTAAGCACGATAGGCTGCAGCTGGGCTGTTTCTGCTCTCTTCGGCTATAGGTTTAGAGACAGGCATCATGCTTGGCTTTTATGAGCTCTGGAAATCCAAACTTGGTCTTTCATGCTTCATGAAGGCACAGTGCTCTCCAAATTATTTCCCCAGGTCCTACCTGAGGAATTGTTAACCTCAGCAGTATATTGGCCAACTTGCTTTGCAGTCTAAAACACAAAAAGCCTGATTTCTCTTCAACATTTGCTAATTTCAGGAGAAAATTACTCCCACCACCACGACACATGTCAAACTGCCAGCAGACTCTCTGCCTGGGACACCACTGATTTCTGCCTCTATATGATTGTTTGTTGTTATGTTTTTAGCTAGTGAGTCTAGTTGTTTTTGTATTTTAACTCCGCAAACTGCACTATGGATCTTTGGATAGTGGCCCACTTCTTTCTGTAGAGAAGAGCATGGTGTGAGAGTCCAGCCTCAGGAACAGGATGCCCTGGGTCCTAAGTCTGGCTGCCTGGTCTGGCTGCTCACTTACTTGCTTGTGCTTGTGTTCTGATCTATAAAGAGAGTTTATTAGCTTTTGACAGCTGTTTGCTTGTTTGGAGTGTGGCTTGTTTTTTTTTTTTTTTTTTTAAATTCCACGCTGAAATCAGATGGCCACTGTGGCATTTTATTTATTTTATGGTTTTTTTTTCACAACAGGGTCTCTCTGTGTTATCTTGGCTGTCCTGAACTCACTTTGTAGACCAGGCTGGCCTCGAACTCACAACGATCTGCCTGCCTCTGCCTCTGGAGGAGTGCTAGGATGAAAGGCGTGCACCACCATACCCGGCTTTGTGGCATTTTATAAATGTGAAGCCTCTACTAAATGATTGGGCTCCTGAGAGGGATTAATGCTTTCCCCAGAAGACTGTATTACTTATCTTGAGGCTAAGTGGGTGTAGAGAACGGCCATCTTGTTTTGTTTCGTCTGTATTCCTGCACTCGCCCTTTCACTTTCCGTCATGCCATGATATGATAAGGAGGGTCTTGTCAGATGTGACTATCCATCTTTGGACTCTCAGACTCTAGAACCAGGAGCTAAATACATTTATTTTAAATAACTAAAAATATAGAACTAATTTACTATAGAATATCCAAGCCTGGGTATTCTGTTATAGCAGTAGGCAACAGACTATGCCACCATGTAGCAAATCACCCATTTATTGATTCACATTTGCAGGTCAGAGGTCTGAACACAGTATGACTTGATTCTCCTCTCAGGTCTCATGAGGCCACTAATGCGTCAGCCATCTGTGCGCCCTTCAGGAAGCTTCGCTGAAGAAGACTCTGCTCCCAGCTTCGCTCACGATAGAGGCACATTGAGACTCCTTGAGGCTGTAGAGCTGGAGTCTGGACCTTCTTGCTGGCTGCCCAAGAGTTACTCTCAGCTCCTAGATGCTCCTTGACACCTTCAGCTGTGCAGAACCCCGATATTGCTCAAGACAGCAGTGCAAATCTCCCTCCCAGGAAGACTCCAAACTCCAGTAAAGTGTCATCTGATTATGTCATCTTTGTTCATGACAGTTCTCACCTCTGTGTGAGTGAGTGAGTGAATGTGTGTGTGTGTGTGTGTGTGTGTGTGTGTTCATATATGCTCATTTGTGTGTTTGTGTATGAGGAGGCCATTTGTCAACCTTGGATGTCTTCCTTTATTACTCTCCCCCTTATTTTTTGAGACAAGATCCCCCACTTTACCTGGAATTTGACCTTTTGGCTAAACTGGCCACTCAGTGTGTGGTGTATGTGTGCACTGAGTTGCACAGGTGTGTGCAGGTGCACACAGGCCAGAGTAGAATACCAGACATCCTGTTCTTTCACTCTCCACATTTTTGCCTTGAGACAGGGTCTGTCACTGAACCTGGAGCTTTGGCTGCACTTTGCTACTTGCTGGCCAGCTAGCTTTAGTGGTCCTCCTGTCTATGACTCCTCAGTAGTGCTGTGGTTCCAGACAAATGTGTGGCCATGCCCACCTTTTTAACATGGGTACTGGTGTCTCAAATTCAGGTCTCTGTGCATGTAGCAATTTTAGCCACTGAGACATTTCTGTAGCCCTCCTTGCTCTCTTAAGATCAACCAGTTAGGGACCTTTATTACAACTGCAAAATTGTCTTTGCCATATGACAGGACATAATCACAGAAGTGGCATCTTGTCAAAAATCAAAGGTTCCACCAGCTTCCTACAAAAGGGAGTTACATGCAAGTGCGAGTCATGCATGTTCAAGCTTAGAATTCTGCCTCCAGCATTATGGCTAATAATAGCATCTCTCTCAAGGGCTGTGTACCACATATGAGATGCATTCACGATTGCTTTTGGTGCATAATAAATGCTCAGTAAATGTTAGCCCAAGTATTATAGAGAAAGGTTCTTGGATTATTTATCTTGGCTCCCGAACCAGGTACCACTGGGAACCTGAGATATTTGGTAGATGAATGAACAAATCTCTCACACAAAATTATAACACAGAAGCATCTGTGGAAGTTATCTAGTCCAACGTCTGCATTTTAAGTATAATGAAATAATGAAATCAGGGTCCAGGCAGGAAGGGCAGTGCAGAACTAGATGCCGAGCCTCCCCGTTCCCAGTCGGCTGTCTATCATGTACCCGCAGCACTGCATTCACTGACCTGTAATTATTTTCTTGGCCATTTTATTGTTAAGGATTCTTAGTTGCTCAGGAAAGGGGAAGAGGCTTCCGTCTTGTTGTATATCCTTCTTACACCTTGCATAGGACTGGGAAAACAAAGGATGAGCAGACTAAATTACACTAGATTATAACAACACAGACATAATCTAATTATATAAGCAGTTAGGGTACTGGAGACAAATTCTGCTGCCCTCTGTTATCAGAAAGTTGCCTGGTATCATCATCTGTAGAGAACTGAGTGGTTCTGGGGAGAGACTGGCCTTTGGGGGCATACTTTGGAGGTTTGAAAGCAGGTCCAAAGGTAGTCAGTCCTCAAGAGCACTGGTAGTGCATGGCTTCCTTGGAGCCCAACATTCCTCCACTGCCTGTTATACAGCGGATGCCATATGAGTTCTTCCCAGTGAACCTCCAGTTAATAAAATGTTGCCTAGTGTAATGAAGGCTCCCAAGTGTGTGTGAGGGGGAAATGAAAAGCAAAATAAACAACAACAACAACAACAGCAAAACATCTAGAGTTGGCATAAAGCTGTTGAGAGAAGTTAAGCTGTATTCTCCCATTCAGAATCTCTCTGAGCTTGTCTGAGATGAGTCATGTATGAGATGCTCCACGGATGTGCGGGGTAGTATCCTCCAAGTAGCACGCCCCAGGGTACCACTTGGCAGTGTAAAAGAGGCTTTCTTCAAAGGAGAAAGGGAGGCCCATAGAAGACAAGAAGCCTACCCAGGTTCCACGCCTCATTCTTCAGGCTGGACCCTCAAGTCTGTTGACATGCAGGCCACTGTTCTTTCAGCCATCCTCTTCTTGAGGCATTATTAACTTCGTTTCTGCTGGATAATGGCTAAGGTTTTAAATGATTGGCTTGGTCCAAAAATCTTTTATCAGGTGGAAACATGAAACTCACCAGAGCAGCTCCACAACTATGAGGAGGCACACAAGATACCTCGGAGGACGTATAGATCAAATCTCAGCATTAACAAAATAATGCTATTAGCCATCCACATTCCGTCCCTGTAATGGAATTTAATTATGATTACGCTCACCTGAAGTTCCATATCCAGGAATTTAAAGAGAACATATCGGGCATCTGACCTCAAGGATGAATTTGAAAATAAGAGCATGCAACGAATCCAGGAAGGAAGGGTGCCACTACTTCTGCACCTTCCCCAACTCTTTCTCTCGTACACACTTTATCTTGCTTATGGATTATTTGTCAGGTGGGGAGAACTCTTTGGAAGGGGGATGGGAGGCCTCTAGAGAGGGGGTTGGAGCTGGAAGCATCTATGTTATGTTTCTCTGTCTCTACTATTGATTTCCTAGGGGGATTTGGGAAGTCATTGGGTCTTAATGGCCAATGGGAAAAGGCTATTTTTCTGTCCCTGATAGTCAGTGGATCTGATAACTGGTTTTTGTTTGCTTGATTGTTGCCTTTTTAACCCTGTGTTGCAATAGTCAGGTTAGGTCTCTTTAGACACCCCAAGACAAAAGAACTCAGACTTGAGAGCACATCAGAATCAGCTGGAGAGTCCCCAGGGATGCACACTAGGATCCTAGGACAGGGGCTGAGAATCTTGACTTCTATATATAAAACTGGAGGTTCTGGTGCCTCTGAACAAGAATCGAGCTTTTGGGGAAGTTCTGCTCTAACACAGCAGATTTCCACTTAACTTTGGCAATGGTTCAGCATTGTAGAGCTGAGCAGAGCTTGTAACTCGGACTGGGTGTTCTTGTCACCCAATCTCCTGGAGAGAGACCGAGGGGGAAAGAAAAAGAAGAGAGGTTCCATGAATCCCAAGCACATTAGTGACTCCCAAGGGCAACACTTAATTTTCACAACTCCCTGCTGGGTTGCTATGATTTATTATTGCCCATTTTTTCACAGGAAGAGAAGAAGACCAGAGACTCAATGGAGGTCATGCAGCTACTGAGCAACGGGAGAGATATTTGAAAGCAGGGCTTCAAAACCTTAGTTCTGTCTATCATTACGCCAAAATGGCTTTACATTAAACAATGCCATGAACCTATACAGGGGCACTCCAGCAGGCTTGGGGTTGATGGAATAGAAAGCGAAGCAGAAGAAATCACATGAAAAAGATAAATAATGAAGAGACAAGTAGAAAAGGCAGAGAAGGGGACAGGGAGTACAGAAGTACCCACACGGGACTGGAGAGATAGCTTAGTTAAAAGCACTTGCTGCTCTTCCAGAGGGACCCCAACTCATTCCAAGCACCCACACTGGGTGCCTCACAAGTGCCTATAACACCAGCTCCAAGGGATCCAATAACATCTTCTGACCTGCACACTTGGCACACACAGACATAGGCACACATATACATACATTTTAAAAAACTTAAAAAGAGGGTAGCAGGACTGCTAACCTTTACCATCCACACACACATACCAATACACCCTAGGAGAGGTGGTGACACTTAGCAAGACTGAGAAGGTGCACACATCGCTTTGGGAACCCGAAACTCCCTACAGAGTTCTTCCATTGCCCTGACCTAGGTACAAATCCCCTTGTTCACAAAACACCCCGTCAACTGATAAATCGTGAATGACCATTCAAAGCCCGGGTTGTCGGAATGTTCTTATTCTCAAAGGGGCCAAGAAATGCACGTGTGGTGGTTGAACTTCATACCACAGTGAACAATTATAAATGAGTGAAGCAGCCTCCCCCACGGGAAGAAAACAGTCCTGAGATGTGATACTATCCCTGCTCCGCAGAGCCTGGTGGGACATCATCCAACAGGTTAGACACTTTTCGAGGGGCCAGGCTGATCTGCCAGCTACTTCCTGGACATTATTGACGTTACTGTGACCTTAAAGCCGGCTGACCTCAGGCCATTGTCTTCTGATTAATGACCCATTTCGGATCCCCACCCCCACCCCCCACTTCTATTCCTGTGCTCCCACAGTGGGCAGAGGCCTTCTTCCTGTTCAGAGTAGCCTCAGGGCTGTCCACAGAGTGAATACTATACCTCTTACAGACGCCTGCAGAGTTTTCTATGGCTGGTCACCCAGCAGGCAGGAGGCCTGTGTTATGGGGAAGCACACCTGTACAAGTTCCCTTCACTCAGTGCTACAACCTCCGCAAGCCCTTTTAGGTCTGGGGTCAGTGCCCTCAACAAATAGTGTCCGTGTTCTTTGAAGAGTGCCCTCGGGGAGTCAGCCCGTCACCTTTTCTCATCAGATAGGAGAAAGTGTGTGTGTGTCTTGATCCCAGAGCACAGCTCAGAGACTAGTCCCACCAGATTTGCATGCTTAGGCAACCTGGTCTGCATTCCTCAAGGGATGGGATTATCAGCTCTTTCTCCCAATTTTGTGCATGCACTCTCTGACAAACAGTAGCTGAACTCTAGCGTGTGTCATTCACTCTGGTCAGCGCTGTGGCTTTCAGAAGTGTGCAGGCACTGGGGAAGACGGACAACTGAGATGACAGTTAGAATCCTGCGTGTGGAGTGCAGAGGAGAAGAGCAGGCCGCTGTGGAGGCACCTGGCTGCGTACCAGGGTCCACTCTATACAGACGAGGGTGTGAGAGACAACCTCCTAGAGGCAGCACCAGGTGAGCTGTGCTTCGTGGAAGGTAGCTAAGCAAAGACAGGGAGTGTGGGATTTGAGCCTTCTACCCAGAAGCCAGGGTTTACAAAGATTTGGACTATATGAAGCCAACATTTTCTTTGGAGGATGCTGTGAATATCAAATTAGACGTGGAGGGCTGGCTCTTGTCTGGGGCTAATCAAGGTACAGCTTTTCTTAGATTAGGGTCATACTCAGTAAGGGGATTACGACTAGATACCCACAGAGTGGCCATGAGGAATATAGATGTGGACGAAGTCACGGGTGGAACCCGACTTACGCGAGAATCTATCAGTTTCTGATTCCCGTGGTTTCAGGTGCAAACTGCTTCGCTGGTTTAAAGCTGAAGCAAATCTGTGCCCACCTGTTTGAGCAGCCTCCTTATCAAGTACAGCAAACAAAATTCAACCTGCTCAGCTAAGCAGAAGATTGTTATCTTTTTTTGTTGTTGTTGTTCTATTCTCTTCTTGGAACATATCACTAATCATGTAGGGGAAGTATGAGTCATATGTTTATATATTTTCACTCTAAATAAATTTTTATTTTAATCTATATCTGTAGATATAGAGCAATAATTAAAGAAGAGGTCATGAATTTGAGAGGAATGTGAGGCACAGGAGGAGTTGCAGTGCGTAGAGAGGGGAATAGATATAATAGAAAATAGTATTCATGTTTGAAATTTAAAAAAACCTCTTAACTAGAAACTGACCACAATTGTTTTCATTTAACTCACCTTTTCTAAATTTAATTAAGTGACCTCAGACAACCTGAGGCTGCCCTGGCCAGGAGCACGATGCCAAACCAGGGCTGCCTTGGTGTCCTGGTCACTGTTCTATTGCTGTGAAGAGACACCGTGACCATGGCATCTCTTATAAGAGAAAGTATCTCATTGGAGCTTGCCTACAGTTTCTGGGGTTTAGTTCATTGTCATAATGGCAGACATGGTGTTGGAGAATTAGCTGAGAGTTCTGCATCCAGATTCACAGGCAGCCGGAGGAAAAAAGACACTGGGACTTGACTCGGGTTTTTGACCTCTCAAAACTCACCTCCAGTGAGGCAGTTCCTCCAACAAGGCCACACCTCCTAATCCTTTAAAAGTAGTCCCACTCCCTTTTGGATAAGCATTTAAATCTATGAGCCTATGGGGACCACGCTTCTTCAAACCAGCACAGCTGGGATGGCAGGGCTAGGCAGCATCTGGCTGGGGCGCTGCAAGTGCAGCTGTCTTTTAGGAAAGGATGAAACTCTCTAGTTACCATCCCAACAACAATCTATGCCCTGGTACCCATGATGTGCTAGTGATGGTGACCATGGGGAAAAGTGTACAGAGTCAAGAGTGGATCCTACAGAAGAGGGACCCAGACCTACACACACACACACACACACACACACACACACACACACACACACACACACACACAGTATCGAGCTGGTCTTCTATGAGTGACAAGGACAAAGAAACTCGACTCACTGAGACCATGAAGCAGAGACTGCTGTAACTTATGGGGTAGACAGATGGCCTGAAAGTTTGTCAGATAGGTATGTTGGCACAGGCTACCCAAGTGCCAGCTACGCCATGTTGCAATCCCTGAACATTTAAAGCACATCCATTTTCTTCCGCTGTCTCTCTAGACAACAAACTTCCTTAAATCTGGTCTCACAGCGTTGCTGTGAGAGGTGCACACCACAGTCTGGGTGAAGCCTCTCACACAGACCTGAACCCAGCAGCCTAAAAGGCAAACGTTTCCTCCTCTCTGGAGCAGTGACTTAACTGAGCTCTAAGCTGCCAAACACACTCAAGTTTGGTTAGGAAGTACACTTCACCTCCTGCCTCCTCAGCATGATCTGGGGATGCCACACGATGTCCCTTGCCCTCAGTTATCTCCTCTTTGGCCTAAATGCTGCTCTAGAAGTCATTAACTCAAATATTTACTGACTATGGACCCGGCCCTTTCCTAGCAAACTAATAATAAGACAGGTATTCTCGCTGTTACTATTTTACCGATCAGGACTCCAAGGCTTAGAGAAGGGACAAGACGTGCTTAAATGACAGCTGGCTGGTAAGAACGGCACCACACCACGCTGCCTCTGTGTTTGTATCGCCTGACTGTCATGCTTGGTTTCTTTCCCAAGCACATGAGGCCTTGTGACGGTTGCTTCTACAGGAGGGGCCCAGGAGACTTTGCCCAAGATGTGCAGAGCCAAGAAAGGCTGCAGGCAGGAGACCGGAAGTCACATACATCCAGTTCATTTTTTCTTGCCCAGTGGCACTGCTGTTTGGAACAACTGAGCTTCACACACGGCCCGCAGTGAGTACCTCAGAAGTGCTTTGCTGTTACTTATAGCTTTCAGCTGTAAGGTGCCACAAGACTATAACCAATACTTAGGATCAGTGGTTCAAAATCACCCTTAGCTATGTGGTAAGTTTGAGGTCAGCTTGGGCTACATGAGGCTTTGTCTCACACACACACACACACACACACACACACACACACACACACACACACACACACACAGAGCCTTTAATACTGTTGCTGGTTAATTTGCTTATTTTCTCTTGACTTTTGCTAAGGTTACCATGCCATATTGTCAAAACCTTAAGAAATGTCTCCAGCTGTGTGGTAGGGCTGCTAAAAAGTTCGAATTGTTAATCTAGTCCATTTTAATATGAAAGCTACTTAAAGATGATGTGGGGGGTGTGTTTTGCCTGCATGCGTGACTGTGTACCACATGTGTATTTTATTTGCAGAGGCCAGAAAAGGATGTCAGATCCCCTGGAATTGGCGTTATGTACTGTTGCGAGCCACTGTGTGGTTACTGGGAATCAAACCTGGGTCCTCCGGAGATCAGATAGTGTTCTGAAATGCTCAGGCATTTCTCCAGCCCTGAGCTGCTGTAGTTTGAGCATTTTCCCTATACTTATTTGCATTTATCATTCACAACAATCACTGACGTCATCCCAGGTAGGTCCTGTCATCTGTATTGCACAGGGGAGGACACTGAGGCTCAGAAAGATCAAGAGACTTGCCCAGAGCACACACCAGGTTTTTGGTAGAGTATGAGTAAATATCTAAAGTTATATGTTTCCCAAATTTACAACGTCTCCTGTTAAAAAAAAAAAAAGACACACTAGTTCCCTCTAGGACACAGAATACAATCTTCCAGTCAAGTTTTGTGGTTTGGCCATGATGTTTCCTGCTCCTTGAGGATCATAGCACAGCTAATGTTCTGATGGGTCTCTAAGATTGAAGCTTGGCTAGGCCTCCTCGTCCCTCTCCATCCAATGTCAACTCCACTCCTGAGCCGCATCCTCCAGAAGCCTACACGGGGCTCTGGAGCTGGAAGTCAGGAAAGCAAATGCTGCTCCGATGACTGCAATGTTAATAAGGAACTAGTAGCCTAAATATGATGTGTCCCTCACAAAGGCCACTCTGTCCCCAGTCGGCAGCTCCGGGGGTCCTGTTTCAGTGCTGGGTCTGGCCACCCTGGCTCGGCTGCTGTCTTACCTTGTGGAGCAGGCCAGGCCTGCCTGATAATATCACTGGGGCATAGTGGTGCTTTGTGTACATTCAGGGTTCCGGTTACCTGGGGCAGGCAGGATTCAGGCTTCTGTGCCCAAGGCCAAAAGGGAGGCAGTGACTAAGTAAAAACAAGCATGAAAGGGGAGTGTTTTGGAAACCCCAAAGGAAGCTTTCTTCTTCCCTGTATCCTCAAGGTGCTTCCCAAAGAGGCTGCTTGATTGCTTGCCTTCCCACTGGGCGAAGAAAGGGGATTCAGGCAGGACCACGCTTCAATCGCATAGATTGTGTGTGTTCCCTGCTCCCCACTGGATGTGTGCCAGCCTTCCAGTTCAGACACCTCTCTCTTGTCCCTGGGGCTTTCTCTGTGTGACAAATCACATGCAGACTGTCTTCTGAACTGGGCTTGGGTTGCTCGTGACTTCTTCATCTGAGGCCAGCAGCTGTGAACATGCCTCAGAGCAAAGTCAGGCGGGGCTTCAAGTTCCCACTTCAGAGAAACCCGGGCAGTGAAAATGTCTAATGGGTCTTTGTGCTCAGCCCAGAGATGATTCTAGAAACTCAGCTAGATCTTCAGATGCTTTGGACAAAGGTGAAGTCCTTTCTAAAGGGAGTCTGTCTTGGAGCCTTGAGTCGGCAGCTGTAGTGGTATGAAACTGTTAAAGCTTAAGACCAGGCTACTGGGGCTAGAGAGATGGCTCACACCCTCTTCTTTCCCGGCATTTCTTTCTACATCTTCCTATTCCCTATAAATCATGCAGATGCACAGGCCCAGAGGTCCAAGAAATGAGCCAGCAGCCTCTGCTTCCATTCGAGCACACACGTGAGTGTGTGTGTGTGTGTATGCACGCGCATGTGTGTGTATGTATATGTACATGGGTGTATGATGTGTGTATGCATCTGTGCATATGTGTGTATGTATGTGGGTACATGTGTGTATATGTGTGCCCATGGGTAGGCATGTGTGTGCATATATATGTGCATGTGTTTATGTGTGTATGTATGTGGGCACATGTGTGTGCATGTGCCTATGCATGTGTGTATATGGGCACATGTGTATGTAGGCATGTGTATGCATATGTGTGCATGCATGTGTGTATGTGTATGCATTGTGTGCATGTGTATATGTGTACTTATGTGTGTGTGTTACTTTCTCATTTGGAAGGGTATTTATAAATTCACAGGTTTAGAGGCTAGGATATCAATATCTTAGGAAAGTTGTGAGTCAACCAACCATAGGTCTTTAAAGCAGATAACATTTTAATGTAGCATCAACATGGTACCATATTTGCTTTGTACAGTGTGTGTGTGTGTGTGTGTGTGTGTGTGTGTGTGTGTGTGTGTGTGCGTGCCCATGTTAGTATATGTGCATATGTATGAGAGTGCATGGAGGCCAGAGGGTGATTTTTCAGGAACTATTCATATTGTTTTTTGAGACAGGGTCTTTTTCTATGATTCAGCTTTTACCAATTAAGTAAGCTGGCCGGCCAGCAAGCAAGCCTCAGCCCTGGGATTACCAATGTAGGCCGCCACATCAAGCTTCATTTGTGTGGACTCTGGGAATGTAGCTCAGGTACTCACATTTGCAAAGCAAACATTTTACCAACCGAGTTAGCTCCTCAGTCCCATACTGCATTTAGAAAATTCTAAGTCTCTGTTTTAATTTACAACAATGACACATATGAGGCATCTCAGGATAAGATCTTTTACTTTTATATTGTGTATTTCTTTCCAGTCACATTAAGTGTCCCACCTTGTAAGTGTCATTCAGGAAACAAGGATTATGTGTCCTGGCAGTAAGGGAATGTGGCTCCCAAACCAAGGTGGAAACCACTTGTAGGGCGCTTTCTGAACTGTCCTGGAAGATGTGCTATTATCCTCTACCCTCGGGGGAGCTGAAAGGAGCCAGTGGCCCAACTGGTCCTAAGGTTCTCTGCACTAGAACATCACAGGAACACAGAGGCTCATCTGAAGATGGGGTCTGGGATGCCCCTGTGCAGACAGATGACTCTATTGAAGCCAGTCCTAGAAGGAGCAAGAAAGGAGAAATAATTATTACCCCTAATTGTTGTCAATGTTTGGTTTTTTCATGACAGAGCTCTCAAGCCCTCCCACTTTTTAGGACAGGAAGACAGGAACAGACTCAGGGGACACTCCATGGCTAGAATTGCGTGATGCACCCACACTATCAGCTCAGATGCACCCACACCATCAGCTCAGATGCACCCACACCATCAGCTCAGATGCACCCACACCATCATCAGCTCAGATGCACCCACACCATCATCAGCTCAGATGCATCCACACCATCATCAGCTCAGATGCACCCACACCATCATCAGCTCAGATGCACCCACACCATCATCAGCTCAGATGCACCCACACCATCAGCTCAGATGCACCCACACCATCAGCTCAGATGCACCCACACCATCAGCTCAGATGATGGACCAGTCCCATCCATTCCTTTTCCTCCGAGCATTCATGAGGCTTAGCCTCAAGAGAGACCTTGCTGAAGGGTGGCCCTCTCTGACCACCTGTTGACAATAGCATCCTCTTGGCTACCCTTCCTGCTCTTTCCTGACTCAGAATTTCCTTTCTAGACTTGGGAACTGACTCATAGGATACAGAGGCCAAGAGTTAGAACTAAGAAAGCTAGTGGTACAGCCCCAAAGTGCCATTCGTACAAGTTCAAGGGTCCAACAGTTTTTAATCTATGATGGCATTGAAGGAGAAACAACTTCTGTGGAAGGAAAGTCCCAAGAGGAAGCTTCTTTCTCCTACTTTCCTGGCCCATCTGAGTTCCCAGCTGACTAGATGGTGCTGTGCCCATTGAGGGCAGGTCTTTTCCATTTATTTACTGAGCCATGTGTCAGTCTTCTCAAGAACCTGCCCCCTCCACCCCCTCCCCCACCCCAAGCCATGCTTCAGGAGCATTCTGTACTCACTGGGCATCCCTCAGCTCTGTGATTATCTCAGATTATCTCAGTCCATATGAGGGAAAAACCATAAAAACTGAATTAGAGTGAATAAAGCATATGTATAATAGAATATATACAAGAGCGCCCAGCAAAATGTTCAAGTGGATCCCTCTGTGTCACAGGCTCCTAAATAATTCCTGTTTTCCTCTTCGTACCTTTTAGTATTTCTTTAAAGCCAATACTGGGGGCATAATATTTTCATTCAGAAAAGGAATGCTTTTCCTGGTTCTTTATAGAACAATTATAAGATAGACTATTATCCAGGGGCCCACAAAGATTAACAAAGAAATCTACTGCCTACCTATGACAGATTCTTACAGAAAGACATTAGTGGGACACTGAAATGAAATATCCTGGTTATGAGTTGAGGGGCTGGGTACATGGCTCAGGTTCTACCCAATTATTCTGGCCTTAAGTTGTTCCCTCATCTACACACTCTGTAATTCTCAAGTGTAAATGAGAGAGAGGCTCACAGGAAGCATTCTGCCCAGTTGAGGAGTAGAGCCAGAGCCAATGATTACTATTAGCTCTACCTCACTTCATCTGCCCCAGAAACTTACGAGGATGATACCACTGTGCTTATTCTCAGACGAGAAAGGCAAGGGTTTGGGGTGCTGGGTTTCTTGCCCCTGATCAAGGGTAAGTGCCACACTCTCCCAAGCATGGGATTTGAGAGGTGCAACTCACTTCTGCCCCCTGCTGGACGAATGTTGAGTATGTTGTGTCTATGGACACAGAAGGCTGGACAAAGCATTTATTCCCTCCTTTTATTTTAAATAGGAATTAAGATATCTTCAGTTACAGAGAAATCAAACAGTGGTGTTTAGTGATCCCAATAAAGGAAAGAAAGAGGGAGGAGGAAAAAAGGAAGGAAGGAAAGGAGAGAGGAAGGGAGGAAAGGAGGGAGAGGAGTACCTGGGAAGTTTGTAGAGTTTTCTACTTTCACATGGCTGGACCTGGACATAATAACCACCATTATTTCTGCCCCACTGGACCCAGCCACAGCCTTTTCACCCACATGCCCATCCATGTGCCTGGGCAGGCTTGTAGGACCACTTCTCAGCCTTCCAGCCCTGGAACAAAAGGCCCATCTTTCCATCCTTTCTGTTTTCCTGTAAAGCAGGGCACTTGTCTAAGCCTTTAATCAACCCCACAGCTCTGTCTGGACCACAAGCCCAACTAAGAAGTGGTTTCCTATAAAGAATAATTCTCAAATTAGGAAAGACAGAAGACACATTTGTTCATGGGCAGCTGAGATGTGGTTAAAAAAGGAAAAAAGGCAAGCATGACAGGTGGATCATTGTACCTGGCTGGGATCAGTGGGCATAAGGGCTTGACCCAAAATGGGGAACGAGAGAAAATAATGAAATTCTAATTCCAAAAGCTCTAGGAATAAAGTTACTGTGGTGGGGTGGGGTGGGGTGGGGTGGGGTGGGGTGGTCCTTGTAGAAAGAGAGTTCATTAGGAGCTCTAGATTACTATGGAAACGTTTGAGCATTGTTTTGGCTCCTTCTAACACACACTAGCATATTCGTTCAGTCTCCCCTCTCCCCTTTCATGTATCTTTCCTCCTCTCATGCATATACACACTCCACTATTGCTACTCGCACTCCAATACTCCAGTATAACCCTACTCAAGATATATGCAGGGACTAGGGGGACAGCTGAGTTAGTAAGATGCTCGCCTTGTAGGCTCAAGATCCCGAGTTTGATCTCCAGACCTCTTGGGAAAGCAGGTATGGTGGCATGTGCTTATAATCCCAGTTGTGGGGAAGCAGAGACTTAAGGTTTTCCACGCTTACCTAACCAATGAGTTCCAGGCCAGCAAGAGATCCTATTTAAAACAAACAAACAAACAAACAAAAAGCAAATTGGTCAGCATCTGAGTAACTACACCTATGGTTGATTTCTGGCCTACACATACACACACACACACACACACACACACACACACACACACACACACACACGAGGGGAGGGTGGGGGAAGGAGGGAGGAAGGGAGGGAGGGAAGGAGAGGAAGAGAGAGAGAGAGAGAGAGAGAGAGAGAGAGAGAGAGAGAGAGAGAGAGAGAGAAGATTTGAATATTGCTATGAGTGCTGAGTTTACCTGGACCCCCATTCTGTCTAAAGAATACCTCCAAACACATTTCCCACCACCCCTACAACTTTCCTTACCCCACACCCATGACAAGCCACCAGATAATGAAGTTGGACACACAATTGAAGAGAAATTAACAGCACCATTTAATGGTTAAAAGCAAGGGTCTGAACTGAAAAAAAAATCACTGGACTCCAGCTTTGCTTCTTCACTTACTAAAATTGTGTGACTCCAAGGCCTCACTTCCACTCCTTGCAGCCAACTCTCACCCGCATCTGTGCAGTAAGGATCATAATAAATCTGCATCTACCTGAAGGCAGATGGTCTTATTTTGGTGCACTTATTTATCTTCTAATGCACATTCAAGCTCTCCCACTAAGTACTCCACCGGGAAAGCAGCTTAGGATAGTATGCTCCTTTTGTAAAGTTGCTTGTTTCAGAGTGTACACAATTTATTTCATGCATTTTGCGTGCACTTATTAATATATGTGTGCACATGTGTGTGGAGGTCAAAAGTTGTCGCCTGCCTTACTCAAACACTTTCCACCTTGTCATTGCCCTCAAAGTCTCTCTCTGAACCTGGAGCTCACAGGTTGGGTAGACGGACTAGTTAATCAGCCAGAAGGATCCTCTTGACTCCTCCTTGTCAACCTTGGGATTCCAGGCCTGTGTCATTGGGCCTGACTTTTACATGGGTGCTAAAGATCAAGCATGGGCCCTCACGCTTGCACACTACGCACTTTACCCACTAAGCCATTTACCCAGCATCCCCCACTGTGCTTGCTTTCATTATTATTTCTACTTTACTATTTTATAGTGAGGATCTCTATCTTTACCCTCGAAACTAAAGCTAGCATTTTATTTGTTTCTGATTATTGTACTCACTGAAAATGCATCAAATAAATGTGGAAAAGCACAGTTGGAAAAATCGCTAAAGTTCTAAAGGAATGGGATAATTCACCAATTGCTTTTGGTAGACTACTCTTCTAGATGCCTAATTTTCTTTGTGTAGTATACGGCTTGTGTTTATGTATCCATCATAACTTTGCCTAAACGAGATCATAACCACACCAAACAGATGGTCTATCATCTATTTCTTCCACTCAACAACAAGACGTCACACATTTAGAACATTTCAACAGAACATAGCTCACTTTGCCAGCAAGATGATTGTGATAGTGGCGTCCCGGCACACATGGCCATGTGGCCCATTGTGTTTATCCAGGACATAATTATCGGGTACCCTTTGTGTCCTGGGTTCTATGCTGCCCCTCTCAGGTTTTATACTGGGAGTCCTGGCATTTCTGTTCATTTCTCATACATGCTAATATGGAACCACCAGCTTGGCCTCCCAAGTGACTCCGCTGGATCTGAGGCCTCTGGCTGGTCCCCTGAGTGAGAAGTACATGTGCTTACACAAAACACCCTGATTTTGCACTTGGATGCTATTATGCCATACCCTCTCCTACCCTAACCAGCAGTGTTTATCTAATGTATTTGTGTCTTTTTCTTTCCTTTTAGATTTTGTTGTTGTTGTTGTTGTTTGAAACAGAGTTTTTCTCTGTAGCCCAGAGTTGCCTGGAACTCATATGTAGGCTGGGCGAACATCTGACTTACAGTAACCTTGTCTCAGTCTACTGAATGAAAGGACTACAGATGTGCACCATGTCCTGCTATTAATATATTTAACTATGTCTTACTCATAAAGAGACTTTCTTATTTGGTATGCTCTATTCATGATTTTTCATTGAGGTCCAAAATAATAGATTTATGTCTGCTTAAAGCCTGGTGGGGGAGAAAGCTTGTAGCTTAGTAACTGACGACATATGACACATTTATATTCATATGTTGGCTGCACTTTGCACAATTATTTCCTTCTTAAAAACAGCTTAACCTACATTAGTTATAGGTCCAAGCAAGATTAGAGAAAACTATTGCTGACTGAGCCATCAGTAAGGATCTGGACCTAAGAACTCGTTAGTACAACAGGCTTCTGAAGGTAGGTCTACGGCCTTTTGCTCTCTGGTCTCATGTTTCCTCAGCTGGGATTCTGGGATGGCTAACCTTGGTTGTCAACTTGATTCTATCTGCAATCAACTGAAACCCAACCTGCTGGTCACTCCTGTGGGGAATTTCCCTGATCAGATTACTTGAAGCAAGGCAACTCATTCTTAATTTGGACTACATCTTCCCACATAAAAGGGCATGGGAGAAAGCTCTGCTTTTTGCCTGTGTGGTCTCATTCTTGATAGCAAGAGCATCTGCCTGTTGCTGTGACATCCCTTCACTGACATTAGAACCAGCTTCTTTGGGCTTCCAATGTACACTGAAGGCCAGCAGCTCTTCAGGAACCTTCTGGACTCCAGTACCAGATTGGAAGCTAAAACACACAAGCTCCTGGACTGAACAACCACCAGGTTCTTGGCCTTCTGTTGACTCAATTTTCTTAACCAATATATTTTATTAACAACTTAGTAACCGAGCATACATCACTTATAACCCAACTAACCAAAACCATAGGAAAAGAGGATTAAGGAACACAATAACAAAACCATAAGGATATCAGTTCCAAGGAATGATTCTCCTGACATAATCAACAGAATTTCTTCTGCTGGAACCCAAATAACCAGAACCTGGAACCTCAGCAGGATCCGGAGCCCTGAATCCTTCCCTCCAGCAGTTCTCTCTAGGAGCTTCTTGAAGTGCAGTGATGAACAGGCAAAACTATCCGAAGTCTCCAAAAAGCCCCGCCTCCAGTTCTGGGCTCATTTATATATCTCCTCCCAGAGTCTGTTCACGGGATCTTTTCAGCTGGCAACAATCAAGCTCCTGCATGAGGTGGTTGGTCTTCTAATGGATTAACCTCACCTGTTCTCTCACAAGACCATTCTGATCCCGCACTTGGGATCCTAAAAAAACAGGTTTATCTCTCATTCAGCCTTGCTGTCATGACTATTGTCCAACAACATAGCTATTGTTGGAAGACTTGGATTACATCTTGCAAGTCAGTATAATAAACCCCACATATGCGCATCCCATCTGTTTTGTTCCTTTGGAGAATCATTTAGAGTACAGACACAGAAGACTCTCCCTTGAAGTTTGACTTGAAGAGAAATCAAGACACACCATCCTACTGAAGTGCTATGGCTGGCCCGAGGCAAAGTGCCCACTTTTTCCTAAGACTGCGTGTTTGCCCACCCAAGTCTGAGCAGACTTTAGGGCAAAGTAAGGGTGGGAACTAAACTTGAGGCCTGGGTTCCTTGTCCTTTTGTTTCCAGAAGAGAAAAGTTAAAGTCCCGGGGTCACATCAACTGAGGAGTCACAAGCAAGGGTTGCTTGCATAGGAGAAGACCATGAGAAGTCACTAGACCAACGAGCACTGGGAGATTGGTGCAAGGGACAGTAAATGTACTTGACATAAAATGGCTAAGCAGATAGTGTATTGAATTTTGGAAATTTTGTGAAGCCTGGTGTCTTTTGGCTCCTTTGCTTGAGGGCAGAATAAGGAACAGTGTGTGGAAATTAGAGGAAAGGAGACAAAGGCTCAAAAATAGGTTTTTAATGAGTGTGCTACTTTAAAAGCACGGTGACCTGGCTTAGGAGCACACATTCGTCTGTGATCATTGCTGGAACATCTTCTAGGCATCTGGTATTGCGCTAGGAGTCGTGGATGCAAAGATGACTAAGACACAGCTCTCTCCCTTGAAATGTTGTGAGGCCAGTAGGGGAGACAGATGTGGATGTGGAAAGATAGATCCCAGGGCAGCATGCTACCATGAGGTGAGAGCGAAGTGCTAAGTGATGGCAAAACATGTAGTAACCGATCTGCCTGGGCGAACTGGGAGAAGCTTCCCAGGGCAGATGACATCCGATCTTGGTCTTGAAGGATGAGTAGGGGTCTGCCATTCAGCAGCACAGAGCCCCTTATCACTGGGAGTGTTCAGACAGACTCTGAATGGCCACCTGTCAAAGGTGTTGCAGAGGGACCTCTGGGGGAGGTGGGGGACTGGCCCCTCTGGTGACCTCCACAGTCTTTCCAAACCCAAGACTTTCTAACAGGGCCACAGCAATGGGATATTATCGCATTCATATATATGTTACCATCCATCAACAACTCCTCCCCCCGGTTCTTTACCTTGTGAGGCAGACGGGACCACCTGTCAACCCAGAGAGGGTTTAAATCGGGACCAAGAAGATGGACAATTTATCATTTCTTTGCCTGGGGGTGGATATCTATTTACACTTTTCATCTGAGTATAGTGAAGAGGGAAGGAGAGACTTCAGGGATTTGGAGGGGGGAACCCCACTGAGTGCTGGAGGTGGAGGGAAGGCTCTTGTCTCTTGTGTGTCTGGGATAGTTGTCGGGGGTGGGGGGGGAAGGCTTCTTTGTGTCAGTCAGTGTGAGCTTGGACTACTCCTGGCTGCACTGAACAGTTGAAGTGGCGTCCTTTGCTGTGGTCCTGCTCTCCAGAGCCAACGCAGCCATCTGAGGCTCTGCATCTGCCATCCAGTGCTAGCTGTGCCCGTCTGCCAAGACAACAGTGGCGGACAAAGGAGGCATACCCCAGAGGATGGTGCTCCCAGCTTCTCTAGGCCACGGGCATCTCAACTACTCGGTGGGCTGGCTGGAGAATGCTTGAATTGTTCACATTCTTGACTCCGTACAGGTGAGCGCAGGTGCGCTCAGGTGGAGCCTCCATTCTTTTTTTTTTTTTTTTTTTTTTTTCACCTGTGGGGACAAGAGGCCCCAGTGACAGGCAGGCAGACAGACCCTCTATTGTCATCCTGCATGGGATGCCGTATCAAATGCTTCCTAAGAAGGGCTTGGGGCTTGAGGCTTTGGGCTCTCTTAAGTACAGACTTATGGGAAAGGAATGAACCGGTTAAAAGAATAGCAACTACGACAAAATATAAGCTTTTCCTACAGTTGAACCGGGCGTCTGAGTCTAGCTATGCTCTTGGTGACTTCTCTCAGCCGTGTGCCGTGGAAGTAAATCACTTTCTTCCCGGGCATCCCCAAATGCAAACCTTGGCTTTCACACTCGTTAAACTCTGGAACTAGTTAACACATCAAGTTTCTTCTGGGATGTCTGTCAAGAAGGATTAGCAGGCAGTTGATGGATGTGAGTTCAGGCTGCAGTGAACTTGTAATATCCACTCTTGCTCAGGAGAGCTGGCCCAGCGTCCCCTGCTGACCCCTACAGGCTCCTTGGAGTCAGTGGGAAACACAATCTGAGCCCATTGACTGTGTGGTGTGAGCCTTTTCTCTGAGCTAGTCAAAAATCCCAATATTAACTACAGAAGAAAAATCCATGAAGCTGCTTGGTTTCTTTGTTTTATTTTTGATTCTTTTTTAAATCAAAGGGAACAGTACAAATAAACCTGAAAGGTGCATTTGGTTATTTGTAGGGTGTTTTGGGGGATGAGGTACAAGGAGTGGGGAGAGTGACAAGGCTTCAAATATACCTTTTGAGTACAATCTTAACCTTTTGAATCCTGTCAATGCTTTACAATTCAAAAAAAAAAAAAAAAGTCAAATCAATAAGACTTGGGAGGGGAAGCAAGAAATGAAATATAAACAGAAACAATGACGGGATCTATTTGCTTTTCATATGAGAAATACAATGACACTGAAGGAGGAAGCGGAATTAGACCAAGAAACCACACAGCACAGTGTTTTCATTATATATTTTGATTCAAAAGAGTGCAAACAAACATTAAACTCATTAGTTCACTTGTTCGTCATATTGGAATGGTGAGCGGTTCAGAAAGTACCGTGTGAGTGTTCTGGAATTGTGGACATCAGTAGGTACACTGTGTGGGGTGGGGGAGGGGCATAGCAAGTGCCTCCTTACTGGACAAAGGAACACCGGTGGGGAAAATGGGAGAGCCAGAGTGAGCTGGTGTTACTGGCTTAAATATAGTTGCTACTTTGAAATCATTCTTCCCTTATACACACATCACTTTCTATTTGTGTGAGAGTGTAAAACATGTATTCTTGTGTAGATATATATGAATTGTGACAGGATAACATGCTTATCTAGGAGTTTATTAATGAAAAGTTTAATTTTTTAAATTCTTAAAGCTAAAATATAATTACATCATTTTACCCCTTCCCTTTTCTTCCTCCAATTCCTCCAATGTACTTCTCTCAAATTCATGGTTTCTTTTTCTTTGACTATGCATTACCCCCCAAACACACACACACACACACACACACACACACACACACACACACACACACACCACACATACACCACACACCACACATACATTCTAAAATGTATATGAGTACAACCTGGTAAGTCAGTATAATGTTACTTGACTGTATGTTTTCAGAGCTGGCCTCTTGGGATTGGATGACTGCTGTGGGGGGCTCTTCCCTGGCGAAGGCTATC
Organism: Acomys minous; assembly: GCF_964271855.1. Classification (NCBI taxonomy): domain Eukaryota; kingdom Metazoa; phylum Chordata; class Mammalia; order Rodentia; family Muridae; genus Acomys; species Acomys minous. Next base: position 25,639,824 of record NC_140483.1, on the reverse strand, counting down.
TGTCCCACTCTCAGCAGTCCTTAATCTTCTGTAGTTCATTGTTTAGGCCTGAGGCCCCATGAGATTTCCCCTTTTCATATTAGCTTGTCTATTGGTATCATTCTTGTTCAAGTCTTTTTTAGGTGGAAAGGTTTTTGTTGTTGGTTTTTTTTTTCTATAGAAAGTTCTTAATGAGGACACCTGTTCACTGAGGGAACCCGGCTGTAGTAACACCCAGCAACTGTAAGTGGGCAAGTGTTGACCTCCATGCTTGGCACTCAGAGGTCCGCCTAAGACCTGTAGAGAAGGGGTTGAGGATTTAGCTCAGCGGTAGAGCGCTTGCCTAGCAAGTGCAAGGCCCTGGGTTCAGTCCTCAGCTCTGGGGGGCGGGGGAGGGGGGAAAGACCTGTAGAGAAACGTAGAGTCAAAAGACAGAAAAGGTGCATGATCAACCTGGACTGACACATTATTCTAGAAAGAAAGGAAATGCTAGAAACAGAAGGTATAAGCACAGGTGGTAGGAGCATGCCTGAAAGGCAAGCATCAGGACTGGAGTAGCAGCCTGGTCACCTGGAGCACCCATGTGAGTCACAGTTTGTTGAGCATGATGAATAGACTAGGAATACATAACCCATAACCCCCAAAATAGCATGAATGGATGGGTGTTAGATAGACAAACAGACAGACAGATAGATAGATACAGTTTGTAGATAGACGATAGAGAGATAGATGATAAATAGATACATAGATAGATGATAGATAGATAGATAGATAGATAGATAGATAGGGAATAAGGAACTTTACGATTTAGTCTATGGGTCCAATAAAAATGAGAGAAGATTGAATTAACAAATTATCCTATGTAATTACTAGACCAATACTTTATTCCATCAAGAATTGCCAATCTATATTAAAATCAGTGGGTGCTTGCTTTCTGAGGAACATTTATACCATCTCGAAACATGTCTCAACAAATATTTTGTGAATTACAAAATGTGAAAAAGCAACTTTAAAACTTCTCTGGTAAAAATACAAGGGCTTCATTTTATGCAAGCAATCAGAGTGTAGAAACCACACACTGTGCTGTGCTTCCTGGCACGGTGTGATGGAAAAGACAGCACTTCTAACATAGTTCTTTAGTGTTCCACAACTGCAATCTAACTGTTCATGAAAATGCATCAAACGCCAAAACACGCTACAGAATAACTGGCTGGAACACCTCACAAATGCCAGAGTCGTGACTAGCAGAGGAAGACCGAATGCCTGTTTCAGGCTCAAGGACCCAAAATTGTACAGTAATCAATGCAATTAAGCATCATAGATTGGATCCTGGAGTGGGAAAATAGCTATAAAGGGCACCTTGAAACAACTGATAAAGTCTGCGTTCTGATTGTGGCTTACATTCTATTAAATTCTATAGTTAAATACAATCTGTTTACCAGTCCTGATCAAAACTCTGGTGATGTAAGAGAAATGTTCTTGGGAAATTTGTACTATAGTAGTTAGGGGCTAAAAAGCATGAGGAAGAGAAGGAAAGGGTGAGGGGGATGGAGAGAAGGAGGGATGGAGGGAAGGAGGGAGGGAGGAAGGGAGGAAGAGGGAGAGAGAGACTGATTATTGTTACCAGTAGGTGCATGTGAGTTAAGGATCTATGGGCTTTTCCTGTGTTTTCTTACAACTCTTCTCTCCAAGTTACTTTAACTTAAAACATCACACAATAGAAGAAGACAATGGAATTGTTACGAAGGTCTTGTCTTGCCCTGTGGGGTGAGTTTTGGTGAGAATTACATATCAATTACATTAGAACTTCCATTTATGATTAGTTTAGAAAGTGTAACATAACTGGACACTCTTATTAATTGTCATCATGACCTTTTGAAGTGAACCAGAAAGGAATTGTATCGATCTAATTTTATAGAAAGCCCGAAATTAAACACCCAAATTACCTTTCTCAAAGACATAGAAGTAAGCCCACCCACGGCAAGGTCAGGACTTAGACCCAGGTTGTCCACACTGTGCTCAGGCCAGGTCCTTAACCTCGGTAGCTTGTGCCGGTCCCCTGCAGGTGCTGAGGACACTGACTGGGTTGCAGTGATGCTGTGGACATGTAATTATTCCCCAGTACCTGAGGCTGTTTTGAAGTATTTATATTCCCTCCTGCAGCCTACACCTCTAGAAAAGTCTTGCTGTTGTGCTGTTTAATGACTGTCTTGTGGAAGAGCATCACACAAGTGTCAGAGCTCAGACATTACTGTGCACTTAGACTTGGGGTCCTAGCACAGACCCTAGTTTTATTCTCATTTCTGTCTTGGGATCCTAATCCCAAATTGACAGCATTAGGATGCAGGGTCTTTGGCGGGGGTGGGGTGAGGAGAGGGGCAGGGTTGGTTAATGAAACTCTACTATCATGAACGGAATTAATAATCATTGAAAAGAACTCCCAGAGAGCAGCCTTGCCCCTTTCCACCACATGAGGTTTCAGGGAGAAGGGGGGCACTTATGGCATCAGGAATGAGACCTTACCAGACACCCTATCTGTAGGCACCTTGGCCTTGAACTTTCCAGCTTGCAGAACACCGAGAAATAAATTTCTCTGCTATTTTAATACAGCATCCTGGCTAAACCAGCGACGAAGAGACCATCAAGGAAGAACCATGGTCAAGAAAAGAGATGTTGTGGGACCCATAGTTACTGAGGCAGAGGGCTGAACGATGGGAAGGTCAGCAATGGTCCATGGAGGCTGTCCTGTGGTGTAGGTGCTGGGAGGGTGTACACTGCTGTTCAGGCTCCTCCACTCTAACAAGCCAGGGCTGGCCCTACAAGGACCTCCTCTGAGGAGAAAATAGACAGTGAACTCCCTAAGCTAAATCTAGAGTTCTTCAGTCTTCCTCCAGGCTCATTGCAAGCCTGGACTTCCCTTTATGACTTTGGTGGCCTTATCCTTTGTACAGCGGTTTTCTCGGTTTTGAATACTTGCCAACCCTCTGGCTATTTGCTGCTGTTTGATTATCATCACATTTGGCACGAGCTGTGGTTGTTCAGGGTTTGCACTCACCTACCACACACACACCTTTATCTGGAAATAAACGGAATCAGCTTTCCACTGGCCACCAGCTCCAGACATCTGCCCTTGCATAAACTTTAGACTTTAAGCAGGCCTTTCTAACCTTTAGGGACAGGACCAAAGTGCAGACACAAATGGTCATTGCAATTTATCTGTAATTTCAGTCACTCCTTGTTCTTAATTCTCTATAGCAGGACTATGAGGGATAAGGGTTTTGTTTCTTTGTTAAACCGTATTATACGGGGAAGTAGAGTTCCAAATGCTTGGCTGTAGGCAGAAGTAAGTGACCCTGTGTGTGCTTTGTCCATCGGAGTAGCGGCCATCATGCCCTCTCTTCTGCCTCTCTCCTGACTAAGCAGGCTCAGCTATAGTCTCACCATAGCAGGCTTCCCTGAAGGATGCTGTATGAAGTTCGCTCGTCTAGGAAAGATAGTCTGGAAAGGGGCAGCAAGAAGGCATGTCTCCTGCCTCAACTTCCACCTCCAGATTTTTTTCCACCAGTCAGTCCAGCTCCAAACCACCTGGATCATTGTCCCCTGTGATAAAAACAAAACAAAACAAAACAAAACACCAGAACTGACTGATGAATTGCAGAAATTGATTAAATGCTTCAATATTGGGCAGACCTACCTTTTAAATACACACTGGGAACTTCCAACACGGTCTCTGCTTCATTAGGGATGTTTGGAGATGGATTATACCACATCTGGGAATGATTTGAGCTCTCTTGGAGAAACTCTTGCACAACACTCTTCCGAAAAACCTTTCCCAGAACTCCTAGGTCACCAACCTTGTATTTGCCCCATCCAACTGATGTTAGCATTACCTGTGTTTACCAAAGCCATAGCTTAATCACTAGGTGTCCCCTCCAGTCTCTTCTTACTTCATGGGGATGTGTGAGAGCCCAGGGTTCTGACCCCCACATCTGGGACATTGTCTACCTCAACTCCCAGATCTGTTGTTCAGGATGCAGTGCAACATCCAGCAGTAATCTGTCCAATTCAAAGAAAAGCACCTGAGCACTCTGCCTTGAGGAATGTGTGTGGACTCCAGGGTGAGGTTCTATGTGCCAAATCTAATTCTACACACCATGTTTCCCAAACGAAGTTCCTTGCCTTTCAGTTTCCCAGAAAACTGACTTGAGTCACACGAGAAAGAAAACTTTTCTATTTCTCTCCACTGGGCAAACACCAAGCATCTAAGGTCAACTGGTTTTAGGATGCACGGACATGACGTCATAGGAACCTAGTGCAAATCTGTTGAGTGATGAACGAATAAAGCTGAGTGCCCAGATGAATGGCCCCTCGAGTTACACAAGGCTGAGTGGGAGTCTTTATATCAAGTTCCCCAGAAACAGATCCTTGGAGAGGACTGTATAAATTTATAAAAGAATAGCTCCCCTCCAAAGCCAGAAGAGGAGGAAGAGGACAAGGACAAGGAAGGAAGAAGAAGGCAAGACTGCAATTTCAGGTGAAGACAGTGCCAGCCCATGGCAGGGGACTCTTAGCCTTCAAATACTTCAGAGACTTTGTCCCACCTCAAGGCAAGGGTCTTGCTTTACAAACTGCTGCCCATTCTTGATAGAAGCTTCCAGGAGATGTGAGCTCTTAAGTCTCTTAGGCTTTGTGGGCACTCACAGTTCTGTGAGGCAAGTTGTGAGGAACATGGAGGCTTGAGGCAGGCAGGAGGACCTGTGGGGTTCCCACACGCATGGCTACTCACCAGCAACTCCTTTGCCTCCAGGCACTTACCATGCACACCCATAAGGGACCCTAAATCAAATACTCGGTGTTGGAAAAGCCATTAGCCACTCTACACATTTGTTTTTCTTTCGTTGTTTCCCAAACTGGTGTGCACGTGTCTGCCTGTCTGTGTACATCTGTGTGTGCCTGTCTGTGGGTACTTGCATGTATCTGCGTATGTGTCTGTCTGCTTGTGTATGTCTGTGTGTGCCTGTCTTCGTGTATGTGTGTCTGAAATGTGTGTGCATCTGTATAGGTGTGTATATGTGTAAATACTTTTTGTGAAATTCTGCTTCTAGTTGGCTGTTATGCATATATCTTAAGGAGTGGGATATTGCGTGAATGGGTGTAAGTTTGCTTGTAATTCTCTGAGTTCTAGCACATTTTAGCTGCTTGCCTTAAATGTCAGTGTGTGTGTGTGTGTATGTGTGTGTGTGTGTGTGTGTGTGTGTGTGTGTGTGTGTGTGTGTGTCTAGAACCTGGATTCTCATTCATGCTAGACAAATGTTCTACCGAACAGCCATGGCCCCAGCCACATATGCTTTTTGGAATAGGAAGCATTTCATGTCCTTTGGATCAAATAAGAGGGCCTCATTTTTTTTTTGTCATTTTGGTCTTGTCTTTTGGGGATCTAAAATATATGTATACCAAATGAATTAGTGGCGTGAAGTGTGCGTGTCTACAAAAGTTGTAAAAAATTATAAGGAACTAAAAGAATCCTTTTTAAACCACCTACTTTCAAAATTCAGCAGAATCAAGCAGTTCTACCTCCTCCCCATCATTAGCTAAGGCTGGGGCTGTGGTTGGCTGATTTTTTTTTTTTCAAAGAGCCGGAACCTTGGAAAGAATGATCTAAATGTAAAATAAATCAGTCTCAGGGCTGGGAATGAGAGCAAGAAGGGGCCGGGTGGAAAAAGAAGGAGGGGACCTATGTCTCTGGGAACAAGCAGCTGGTCACTCCTGAGGACCCGTAGGAATTGTTCTTAAAGAAGTAAGGCAACTGGTCAGTTAATTACATTTACTTTCAACCATGGGCCTTGACCCCACAGGGCCACGGTTGCTAAGGCCTCAGCTCTCTTTTGTTTATTTATTGTTTTAATTGTAAATAGGTCTCACTAAGTTGTCCAGGTCAACCTTGGGCACACTCTGCAGCGCAGGCAGGCCTTGAACTTGTAATCCTCCTGCCTGAGCATTCACAGTAGCTGGGATGACTGAGTTTGTGTTTTTAACGCACGTTTCCACATTCAGACGAGAAGAAAATGCATCCTAGTTCCCAAAGCACCAAATGGCAGAGGCAGCCCCTCCCTGTAGGATGGGGCTCTGCAGAGGCAGAACAGGCCATTGGGTTATCTCATTTGCATAGCAAGACAGCAGCAAAGCCAGAACCAGTCAGTATCCCGGCTCATCTCTCTCTGTTCGCAATAACTTTTTGAAGTGATTCTGAAAATTCCAACACTGTACATGCTTTTGCTGGCCAAAGTCCCAGAAGAGATGGTGATTTTCAAATGTTTCCATTGTGTTTTGGACCTAGGTCCTGTCCCAAAAGCGGAGAGTTTGCTCGGTGAGCTGCTCGGCCTTGGAAGTATGGAGTCTGAGTTTACCCTGAATGTTTGGTGGTGACACAAGCCACTGGCTATGAAGCCAGCAGCAGCAGCTTTGAAGAAAAGGTGCCAACAAGCTCGAGGACGGAGACAGGTAGCCCCAGGCCACAGAACTTTGACTTTCATTTATTTGCTTCATTTCCATTTATTTGCGGCACCACCACCACCCATGCACGCACTTGTACGCATTCGTGCCTGTGCGTGCACGTACATTGCACACATCTCTTTTCCCTGCGAAAGCAGCATGTATCTCTCTCAGTGTTCTAGAATAGACTGAACTACTTCAAATTAAACTTTCCATATACTTAACAGTTCATATTTGGTTGGGAACCTACTCAGTTAAGAAAGACAATTACCCCACACTAGGAGTAATCCCACAGATGAGGATGCCAGATTTCACATGGAATCTATCATACCAGTGTTTGCTTTCTACACACGCTTTTAGCACTAACTCAGCTCTGGATGCTAAAAATAATCTTCAAAGTCCTTAGCTTCTTGCTGGGGTCAGTTTTCCGTTTTCAGGTGTGTAGACTGCCCTCTGGTGGGCATCTGTTGTAAATGTAGAGGCCAAGTATGCTTGCTCCCTAAGGAAGAGCAGGATTTACAACTTAGAACATAGAACCTTTGGCAAGTACCAGGCCCACGGGAACCAATATCTGTCTCTTGCTATTTCCACCTGGACCTGGTAAATCGGTGTTCTCCAGTAGACTTCCTACAATGATGCGAACACTCAAGTTCTGTGCCCCCCAACATTCTGATCACAAGGTACTGAGCACTCGGTGTGGCTAGTGAGAACGAAGGGGTGAATTTATTTCAGTGAAGTGACTTGCATGACACAGAGAGCATTAAGCATCTGAGACCATACGGTGATGCAGTGGTCCAGCAGTGGGCAGTCTACTCCTCCTGCTGTGCACCGGTATCTTGCTCAAGTTCCAAAATGTTTTAATGCCCTCTGCCTCACTTTCACCTTCACGTCAGTTCCTGAAAACCGCCAATCTGTATTTGATATCTCTGAGATATCTATTCAGGAAAACCTATATAAATGGAAATCATCTGTGACGTGACCTCATGCATCTGGTCCCTTGACCATCATGTTTTCAAGTCCTCCTCCTGCCCTATAACAAGTATCAACACCCACTCTTTTTTTATGGCTGCATATTTCTGTTCATGGGTCTAGCACATTTTACCAGTTTATGCGTTGTCGGTGGAATCTTGAATCATTCCAGCTTTTGCCTTCTGTTACTATGTCACAGTGCACTGTGGACATGCTTGCAGAGGAATCTGTTACAGCCCCTGTTGTCTGTGCTTTTAAATATATATACATTGGAGTGGACTTGCTGGTCATATGTAAGTGTGTTTTACTTTGGGGCGACCCACCAAGCCCTTTTCTAAGAAACTGAATTTTTTATTTCCTATCATTTAAAATTCTAATTTCATGTATCTGCGTGTGTGCCTGTGAGTCGACGTGTACCACCTGTGTGCAGGAGCCATGTGTGTACAGCAGCAAGAAGAGGGAGCTGAATTCCTTAGAGCTGGAGTTACAGGTGGTTGTGAGACAGTATGTGCGTGCTGGGAACAGGACCCAGGTCCTCTGCAAGAGCACTAAAAGCTTAATCCCAGAGCCATCTTTCTAGTTTCTTTTAGACCATTTTAACTAATAGCAATGGTAAAACCAGATTCAAACACATCCTGATTTCTGTCTGAAGACTAGTTCTGAGAAATGCCAGTGGAAGCCAGGCAACATGTAGCAAGGTGGGATTTTTTTTTTGCCGAAGGGCCCCAAGAGGTCATTGTATGACGCTTTGAGTGTGGAGCTTAAGTTGAAACAAAGATGTTGGAGATGCTGGAAATGAGGAATATCTTCTGAAGAAAACTGCAGGCACCAGCTGTAACCTGCCTAAGAGAAAGACCAATGTGCCGCAGGAAACATGGCTGTAACAGCAAGCTTGAGAAAGCCCATGGGAGCCCACATCAGGCCAGCACAAACTCAGGACACTGTCGCTAAGCAGAGAGCCAGGAATTTCTCTTACTAGGTTGTCTTGGTCTTGCTCAAGTCTGCTCTACCTCAGTGCTCCCTTCAGGGCCAGAATGTCTATTCTCTGCCATCATGTATTAGAAGTGTGAGACATAAAAGAAAATTACAGGATCCCACAGATAAGAGTTTCCCTTGAGTCTCAAGAGACATTGGGCATTTGATGTGGAGCCTTGATAGATTATATATAAACTGTGTTATAATCATAAATGCTTAAAATGCAGCGTTAATTTTTAAGGAAGCAGCTTGTTAGCGGAGAGTTAGTTCACTCTTTCTCCCAGGCGTTTTACATTCTTTTTCTCCCCTAAAGTAACACATGCCCATTTTTTCTGTTCTCTGAATGCTTTTTTTTTACATATTTACTTATTTATGTGCATGTGTATGCACACATCTGTGTGCGCTCACTTGTATGTGTGTGTGTGTGTGTGTGTCTGTCTGTCTGTGCATGCACAAGCCATGACTTATATGTAAAGGTCAAAGGGCAATTTTGGGACTATGCAGCCTAGGAATCAAACGTGATTTGACAGTGAGTGCTTTACCATCTCACTGGCCCCTTTGGAATGTTTAGATAGAAGGATCCACGAGGCGTTGCTGAGATATTTTTCATGGCATAGAAATGTGCATGTTTTCACAAAAAGATGGTAGCAGCCACTTGCCACGAGTTTCTCTGATTTTATAAAATCTGGCTTATAGATAATAGGGGTGACTTTTTCTGAAACCTTTACTCATTCTAATGCTTCCATGCCGAAGCAAATGCAGTCCTTACAGGAGGCAGGGGCAGTTTTACCTTATTTCCCAATAATCAATATGAGGCTGCATGAAAGACATCTTCATTTGTCTGAAGGGTCTCATGATGACTGATTTGCATTCTTGAGGCTCCATCATTTTTTGGCACTTAGACCCACCTTGACCCAATGATTACCCAAGGACTCATGACCTTTCAATTGACAAGATGGTTGTATGTGAAAAAGTGTCGCTTTACTTGATGTTGCCTACAGTAGCAGGCTCGGGTCCTCTAGGAGCCTGTGACTGAGGCTGACAATTATGCTTAATAATAAGGTTGGCTTAGGGATTGTATAGCCAAATATGCAGTCTGGAGAGTTCAAAAATTCATCTTGTGGCTGCCTCTCTGTTCTTCATTCCTCGACCAGCTTTCTCGGGTTACTCTCCTTTTGACCAAATAAAGTCATAATCACAGGGAGAGGACTTCAACCCAACATCTGCCGGGGAAACAAGCAAGGCTATTCTATTCACCTGCATAATCAAAGAGGTTCCTAAATTACACAGGGCACTGTGATGACCTGGAATCCAAGCACAGGAGCAGTCATGCTGGAGGTCCATAACTCTTGCGGGGGGGGGGGGGGGGAGAAGGACAGGAACAAAGCCTGGTGGGAGGTGCTTAGGCCTCATCACTACCAAGTCACTTTAGCTCAGAGATCCAGGTCAGAGCAGGTCTTTGCTCAGGTGGACACACACTCAAGGCAACAGGAGCAAGTGGTAGGCGACAGGATGCTACTACTGTCTATTGGAACACACAGTGGCTAAAGTTAAAATCCACTTCTGAACTGGAATTCCCTGATGACTCCCAATTGATTGAATGATGATTGCTATGTTTCTTTTCACACAAAAAAAGAGCTATGCGAATAGATTGCCTACTGAGCATTGAGATCTTAGCTGCTCGACAACCCCTCCCACCCATCCCCGCCCTTGCAGAGGAGCCAGGGATGGATTGAATTGACAGAGACACCTCTCTCCTTGGCTTTCTGCCCAATGAGACCAGCTTATTCCTCCACCCATGAGTGATGCTGGCTATGAGATTGTGGGGACATGACTCAGGGGAGCATCCCAACATTTGTGCGTAAACAGTAGGAACCAGGTAGATGTTACATCTGGGCAATTTGAAGAGTGAAGTGCAGATGATGAAAGACTGGTTTCTTCTTCTTGGCTTACCTGGTAGCTGCAGTGTGGGAGCTCCACACATGCGCTCACACCAATCTCTGACCACCTCTTTGCTATGTCTTCTAAGTGTCTTTCCACCATTCGCTCTCCATTCTGTCCTCCTCCTTGCCCTCTTCTTTCTTCTTCTTCTTCTTCTTCTTCTTCTTCTTCTTCTTCTTCTTCTTCTTCTTCTTCTTCTTCTCTCTCCTCCTCCTCCTCCTCCTCCTCCTCCTCCTCCTCCTCCTCCTCCTCTTCCTCCTCCTTCTCCTCCTCCTCCTTCTCTCTCTCTCTCTCTCTCTCTCTCTCTCTCTCTCTCTCTCTCTCTCTTCTCCCCTACTCCATCTGTTTTCTTCTTTGTTTTTTACTTTACTTAGCTATTCTTTTATCCAGGAATGATGCATGATCCACGGGAGAGAAGAGTGGGAGGCAGCCTTACATAGCCACAGAAAGCAGCACTGAACCTTCTGTCAAGCCATCTACCTATTTTCTCTTCCCCTCCTTTCATTCTCCTTTCCTTTTTCACTTATATCTATGGTACTAGAGATTGAAGTGAAGGCCGTGCGAATGCCAGACAAGTGCTGTATCCCTGATTGACAGCCTTTCCCCTTTTGAGATGGAGTTTAGGGGTATAGCCCAGGCAGTCCTTAAGTTCAGAAGGACTTTGAGCTCTCAGTCCCTGATCCTTCAAACTGCTGAGTGCTGAGATTACAGGTGTGCAGCACCAAGCCCAGCTTAGCTATGTCTTTTCCTTCTTTGTGTGTGTGTACACTGCACACATGTATGAATGCTAACCCATGTGTGCGCATGTAGAGGCCAAAGGTTGACAACAATGTTTTCCTCTGCTGCTCTTCGTCTTAGCTAAGTGTGGATGCTGAGAATCTGAACCCAGGTCATTGTGCCTAGCAAGCATGTTACCCAGTGAGTGATGCTTTCAGCTTCTGTCATGTCCAAGTCTCAGCTGAAGCAGTGCAGCTCCTTGAAAAGCTTTTCTCTACAAAGTGTTCAAGGGGACGCAACCACACCTTTGCCCAGTCTGCACTGCTCTTATTTGGAATTCTATCTCAACAATTTCTCTCTGTGTGAGATTGCCTGGATTCATGGGGTCTTTGTAAGGACAATGAAAGGCTGAGGAACAGTGACTGACCTTCTGACTTCCGAGGCTGTAAATTACCATGTTTTTGGTCCACACCATTTGCTCTCTAAGTGTGGATTGCACAAATAGACAAGTACAGCACCAAGTCAGTTTCAGGCCATCTGGAAAATAATGTCAGAACTCTTTAGTAGCCTTCAACATTTTCTCAAAGTGGGTCAAACTCTCACTCGGCCTAGCAAAACCACACACTGCCTCTTTGATATGCCATGTTCCTTCCTGTACTCTATCTCTTGTCTTTCTTCTTTTCCTCTTTTGCACGGGCTCCCTTTCCCTGAACCCTACAGCACTAACTCATTTTCCATTGCGTTCCATCTCACTCCAGTCCCACTTTCTATAACCTTACTTTCCTGTACTAATGCGAAGGGATCTTAATCATTTGTATCTTGTTTTTGAAACTGTTAGCCAGTATATATATATATTTGAGAAAATATAAAGATGGTTGGGTAGGAGATGAGCAGGCTCTGGAAGAAGTTGGGAGAGGTTAAACATAATACATATATTGTATTAAAAGTACTAAATGGAAATACAGAAAAGAGAGAGCTTTCTGTGCTTGCAGAGGGCCTGGGTCCAGTTCCCAGCACCAACATGGTGGTTCACTTCAACAATATCCAACTACTCCTCTTTGACATTCAAAAGCTCTTCATGTAAATGGCTCACATACTTATATGCAGCACACACATGCATGCATACACACATTAGCTGTAATTCAAACAGACAAATGAGATGTGTGGAGACCCAGCCAGAGCACCTGCACACCTCTGGCTTCAGCTGGCATCCTAGGCAACTCCATCTTGGGTGCTCAGAACTGCAGGAGGATTTCCTCCGCTCTGGAAGACTGTTTAACTCACACCGTTCAGTTTGGTCTCTACCATCCACCCTTGCCCTCCAGGAAAAAGATGATGTTTGTCAGCTTTCTACGGGCTTGCCATTTTGAGAATTCTCATGTTTTCTTTTTGAGATATTTCTCTGTGTAGTTTTGGTTGTCCTGGAACTTTATTGGTAGAACATTTTTAATCCAAAGACATTTCAGATTATAGAAATGAACAGAGAAAAATTATTGCAAGCACTGTTGTATTTGTTACACAGAAGGACAAATCTAGACATAATTTTCAGATGTTTGTCTAAAAGAACATGAGGTCACCGGAAATAAAGTTAAATCTCTGTCTTTTATTTTTCACCCTGCTCCCCTCCGTCAATACCTGGAACAAGCCACTGTCCTGAATTTTACATGTTTTCTTTGCTCACAAAATACTGTTCTGCGTGGCTTAAAGTTTATACAGGGTTATTGGAATTAAAACTTAAATTTGAAATCTAAAAACGAAAGGGGCCTTTCTTGTCTCTTGCAAGGCAGATGTAGTGTCACATGCTACTGCCCTTGAAAATGCTGTCACAGGCTACCCCCTTTGAAGATGGTGTTACAGACTACTTGCTTTGTAGATGATGTCATAGGATACCTCCTTAATAGATGGTGTCACAAGATACCCCTTTAAGATGATATCACAGGCTACTCACTTTGTAGACCAACACTTACTGGCAACACAGGAAATGTTCAATGTTGTTTAATGAATAAACAAACAAATGAATGAACGAACGTAAGAATGGAGGCAAACTCATGAAAGGAGAACATGAGCAACCATGGGAGTGGATTCTCCTCTTCTGTTCAACTGCTGGAATATCTAACAGAAGCCCAGGAATGCACAGACTGCTCAAGGCGAAGGGAGGGAGGTCACGTGGTGATATGGAGGAGGCCTTGAGGACCCACAGAGACCCAACTTTCACAAGTATCTAAGTCAGACTATAGAGAAAACCAGGGTCAGGATTACTTCGTCTCCCTCACCCGGTTACACAGAAGCAGCCTCTGACTTTCCTTTGCCCTTTGGGCCCCATCTGTATTTTCTCACCCTCCATCTATGGATCTCCATGAAAGTGCAACGTTGCTGTGTCTCTGCCCTAAAAGTACATTTAAACACAGAGAATCAGTTCTCTGCCAAGCTTCCTTTCTGAATTGCCCATCTTGCTGGTCCCTGATGGCACCCAAAGGTACCTTTACCTCTTCCTTGCTAAAATGACAAAAGCACTCTGCTCCTTTCCCCAGTGCTCTGCAGGCGTTATTCGACAGCTGTGCACTTTACATGGGTCCTTTTCATCTTGGGTACAGCTGCAGTTTTTCCTCATTTGAAGACCTTCATCTCTGAGTGTGCAGCCCCAGCTCCCATAGATCTCAAGCGTGTCTTACTACTTACTGTGACGGGGAGTGATGTAAGACTGATCTCTACCCTACAGAGTACCCTAAAGCTCTGCCTCTACTGCAACAGCCACATCCGGGAGGTTGTTAGAAAGGAACAGTGCCTGGGCCAGACACTCAGAGTGGGGAAAGAGTGTTTTAACAAGAACCCTGGGTGTTTCTGCTGACTGTCTGGGGCTGAGGACTGCTGCTGATGCGCATCCTTCGCAGGTGATCTCTTTGAGCAACTAGTTCTTACACATTCAAGGATGCAAGAGCTACACCCGGGCTGGCTCAAGGTCTCCCTTGCTTTGACAGGGCGATCATACATTGTGTGTAAATATTCAGGGGGCAAGGTGGCAGCTGGAGTTTGCTTTCAGTCTCTGATGTTCTTTCAACAGGGGAGAGAGCTGCCTGTCTGTCAACACTCACACCCCGCTCCCACTGCCCTCAGTTTGCTCTTAGCTGCTCTGTCCCCGGCATCCAAGGGATAAGAGGAGTTATAAAGACAGCACTTCATGCGAGCCAGCCTTCCTCTGGCCCCCTGTGCTATGCATGGCATTTGAGTAACCTGGCCAAGCCACCCAAACCCCTGTTCTGGTAAGATTCACCTGCACCAGGCAGACAGTGAGGGATTGTTCGGAGCAAAACACTGTGCAATCAGTTGGAGATAACAGAGGCACGGAGGTCAGGCTGGCTGCCCAGAGCATCTTTCATCTTTGACTTATATTGGTAGGGCCTAAAGTGTGGCATCAGCCTGGCCTGCCTGGCGGTCAATGGCTGCCTTGTTCTGTCCCCCCATTTATCTGCCATCTCTCTGATGTCACAGGTTTCATCTGGGTAGCTGACTTCAAAGATGCTTTTCAAATTTTTTTTTAATTTTTCTATTTCAAGGATAATAGCCCTGCTTTTCAAAAGCATTTTGCTCTGCAATCAAATCAAATATTCTTAAACGGACGGGGCCAAGTTAGCCCAGCCCAGGCGCAGAGGTTCCCAAAAGGTGGCCAAAGCTTGGTGCCAGGTCCGACAGGTGGACAAAGGGAAGCTGTGTTTTCTGTCCACCTCAATTGTGTTCTTTTCTCAAGCCTGCCCCCGTGCTGAGATTCACAACACAGAATCCATTTCTTACTCTTGTCTGCTCTCCAGGCACGTTGACTCAACTGAGGACGACTCCCTCGGGATATTTACAATGGTCTTCTCAGGAATATCTGGAAAATGGGCTTAAACGATTTGGATCACTGTGTTTTCCAGTGGGTTAACTTTGAGCCCGTGGAAAAAGCTCTGGCCTTCATACCATACACCTTGGGTTTATTAGGTTTTAAGCTTAAACCTGTATGGAGGTGGTAGAATCTATTACTTTGTAGTCTGATTGAGTGTGTGTGTGTGTGTGTGTGTGTGTGTGTGTGTGTATGTGTGTGTGTGTGTGTGTGGTCTTCTCGAACTCTGTGATTACTTCAATGGATGGATGGTCCATTGTGAGTTGCCTGGATCCCATGGTGGGTGACCTGATCAGGCTGAATAGGCAGGCATGATCTGGGTCTTTTCACGGAAGGGACATGTTCCCAGGGAAGAGTAATGGCTAATCTCAGTTGGAATGTGCATTTTCTCATTCAATTATCGTTCAGTTCCTATAATATTATATCAGATTTTTAAGTTAATGCATTGTCAATCATCTTCCCATCCGGCATCTATGATTTTTGAGGGAAGATTATACCAGGAAGTAATGTAAGCCTGGAGAGGGCACGAGGAGTGAAGAGGCGTTGTGAGCCTCTGTTCATTGATAACTCTCCTGGAGGAACAATCTGATTCTCAGTAGGAGAGAGCTGGTTGATGAACTGGCCAGAAAGGCTCTCAGTAGCTTTTGAGGACCGTTAGAGACATTGGCCATCCATCAGAAGGCTGTTTTGCGAGCTTTTGGATGTAGACGCAATGACCTCGGGATTACATCATGACAGTAATATGAGTCCTGATGCCAGGCCTGGTATCGTCAATGTCTAATGAAATATTCAACAGACGCACATGGCTTGAAGTTAGGTGGACTAAGATGCTGGATGAGAGGATCAGAATCCCAGAGGTCCTAGAAGATTAAATGAGCATAAAATCAACACCTGTTCCTGTACAGACTAGAGGAAAGGTAGCTTGATAAGCATAGTGGTCAAAGACTCTAAGGCTTTTAGGTAAACGTAATGAAAGCCTGGGATATAATATCGTTGCCCAAAGAGTTAGTACAAATTCTGTCTGCGTAAATGGAAATACAAAGTTAAGAACCAGAAAAAGAAGGAAGCCAGCCTTCTCTGATGCCTTCTTTCTACGAATGTTTTCAAACATATTATCTTGTTTCCTTATAACTTATGAATGTTATTCTTGTTTTTGCAGGCGAGTCCGATGTTTAAGATGCAGAATGCTGATTAATTTGCTCAAGATCATATAGGCAGGAGATGGAAATGTCAGAGTTCATACTCAGGCCACTTGGCTTGCAAAGCTCAGATATTGCCAATGGCCGACAATGAGGCTTCCAGAGAACACGAGGGGTTCAGTTTACATGGGGTCAGGATGAGAGGTGAGAGGGACATTCCCTAGGCGGGCGTGGTAGCCTGGGGTGCTTTCTGAAGCTGATTCCCTGTATTCTAGTCTGAAGATGCTTCAGGGCATCCCATTTTCTGCGTTGGGATGAGGACCAAAATACAATGACTTATAGTCAGGAGAGACCTGAGAACTCTGCTGTCGAGAGTGGTGGCAATACTCACGATTAACTAGCACACTGAGGATTTGTGGCCCTTGAGATGCACATCACAACAGATGAACATCTGTCACGGCCAAGAACAGATCTTGAGCACTGGGGAAAGTTACTGGGACACTGCTTCCTGCTATGCGTTAAGCCTCACACTGCTGCTTACAATAAACCGTTCCGATTTTATTTGCTTAAACAACATGCATTTATTTATCTTGTAGTTCTGTAGGTCAGCCATTTGGCAGGGAACTCATTGAACTAGAGTCAAAATGTTCTCGTAGCTCTAGGATATTTTTTCTTTTATTTCTGCAGCATCTAGAAATGACATATTTTGGCTTGTTGCTTCCTCTGTCCGTAGCAGAAACTCTACATCTTTTTGCACACTCACAGTGTTCTTGTACTTGGAGACTCGTAGCTTTGACGGATACAAGATAACTCAAGATGACTCAATTGGGTCCACACAAATAACCGAGTAGGATCTCCCTACATCAAGATTCTTAAAGCCTTTCATCACATCTACAAACTCCCTTTGGCCTGCAAAGTGATACATCCACTGTTGGTTCATGGCATCATTAATTCAGCATCAGACATTCAGCATGAAAGAGGATCAATTAGAGAGCTGTATAGCAAAGGAGTGGACTTCTGTGACACTCTGATCTTGAAAGGAATCCAACATGAAATGAACCGATTTCTGATGCTGATGCTGCAGATTGGATTGCAGTGCCTCGTGGGAAGTTGGCCAGATGTCTTTACAAGGCTGCTTCAACCCTGGCACAATGATTCTGTTAAAGCAAATGGCATAGTATGTTGAATAATGTCCCTCCAAAACTGTTACTCATGGCCTCAAGATGTGACCTTCTTTGAAAATAAGATCTTTGTAGATGGAGTTAGTCAAATGAAATCTGGCTGGATAAGGGTGTGCCCTAAGGTTAGTGACAAGTGCCCTTATAAAAAGAAGCAAGGCCCATGGAGACAAGAGGATGAAGTGTGTGTGAAGGTGCAACAGCATCTGGAGTGAGAGACCACGGTGCACCAAGTGCAGTAGGAAGCTCCCAGGACTGAGGAAGAGGTTGGGAGGATTCAGTCAAAGGCTGAGAGGGAGCTTCTGATGCCCTGATTTCAGACTCCAGGGCTCCTAAGAAATAGCCTTTCATCTTAAACCACCCCACGTGTGGCCATTTGTGGGAAAGAAACTTGTGAGAGATCAGGTGATGTTTATCCACTAGAACAACAAACTACCTCCTGTGTGTGTGTGTGTGTGTGTGTGTGTGTGTGTGTGTGTGTGTGTATAAGCCCCAAACAGGAGGCGGGGCTTTTTGGGTCCTGGTATTGTTTGGCTGTTCATCACTCCACTTCGAGATGCTCCTAGAGAGAACAGTGACAGAGAATGCTTCAGGGCTCTGGGTTCTGGATGCTGTTCCAGGTTCCAGCAGCAACTTTGGTGGAATTGCTGGTCTGCTGAAATCCTGCCGACTACACCAGGGAAATTGCTCCCAGGAACTGACTCTAAAAAGGCCTACTTCTCCTGTTCCCCTTACCCTCTTCTTTCTCCTGTCTAGGATAGGTGGGTTGAAAAGGAGGTATAAGCATTGAAGAACCCCGAATAAAGTAGGTTTGGAAAACGTCAAAGCCTATAGGGAAAAGTTATTTTTATCACACATACTTTAATACCCTGGTGCTTTTTAGCCTGCTGTTCAGTGTGTCTGCTGCCTCATGTCTGTCTATCATCTTGGCTAAGAGATCAGGCAAGTGCCTAGTCACCCAGACCTAGGACCCAATGTCACTACAACTTGGTTCTGTTGTAAATCAGTGATTACAACCTTATCTACCCTGTAGCACTGTGGTGCAATTTAGATAAACCACTGTTGGTAAAGGACACTCTCAGAAAAATCTGTTCACTCTCTCTGTGGTCATTCATGGGTCCTGCATCATGTTCTGGTACTGTCTTAAGTTCCTGATGTATCTCATAAGCAACACTGGTGCCGTTACCATGATGGTGCTTATATTGCATCAGGGAATGGACAGTAATGAACAGAAAACATAGTCAGTGTGTAAATTACACAATAGGCTAGTGCATAAGAGCTATAAAAAACCTAAAGCATAGAATGAGATGCGGGGAATATTTGTGAAAGATTTCAGGCTGAAATGTGTGTGTGTGTGTGTGTGTGTGTGTGTGTGTGTGTGTGTGTGTGTATGCACGTGCACATGCACGTTTGTAAGATGTGCATGGTTGAGGTCAACATCAGGGATTGCTTTTGAGGAATGTCTATATTATGAGATGAGACAGGGACTCCCACTGTGACTAGTGGCTGGCTAGGCTAGGCTGGGTGGTCAGCACTGCCACCATGCCCAGCTTTTTTTTCTTGATATTTAGGTCCACAAGATTGTCCAGAAGACACCTTACTGGTTAAACTATGTCCACTGTAGGTCAAAATTTTTAAATAGAGAAGTGAGGGTAGACCTTGGGACAATAAGGCTTGAATGTAAAGGAAGGAGTTAATTTATGCAGGCATCAGCCAAAGATGGAGTAATGCCCAGAGACAGGCAGCGCGGATGTTCTGGGGTTAGGAACAAAGCTAATACGCTTAAAGAAAGGTGAGACTGTATAGCTGGAGCAAGCAGTGTCCAGAGAGATGGAGGGAGGACACGAATGAGAGCACAAGGAAGAAACAAGGAGACAATGGAAGGGCTTTGTAGTATCTGTACAACTTACGCTACTGATACCATGGAGTATAATTTACAGAAGATCATAATCCTGTTAATTCCTATGTGAATCTGGTCTGTATAACAGAGAGATTTGAAATGTCCCTGTCTGATAAGTTTTGGTAATACATTTGTTCCCTGAAACAATAACGAAAATACAGGAGTGACATGCTGAAGGCTTGTCCTATGTCTCTGCTATGAATTGCTGTTTGATGGCCACAGGGGAGAGCAGATTGGCTCACTTACAGGCACCACTTGTCGCCAGCCCTGAACCTCATCTGAAACGTCTGAGTAACAGCACTCCTTCAGTGCATGCACCAAGGAGAACCTAGAAAGTACAGTATTTAAATGTTAGGTAAATCTGTTGGTTCCCTGGAAATAACTATAAGGAAAGTCTGCTACTCACCATTCTGAAAGTTCCTTGAGCCTTTTATTTTTCATGATTATTTTTACCTTAAATTCTAATCCCAACCTCTTTTCTTCTATCCCAGCACCTGCTCTGAGCCCTACAGAGGGCTTTTTCATCTAAGAGCCTCAAAGAAAGAATGAAATCATGATCTCTTTGGAGGCTTAAACCCACTTTATAATCTCGAGTATTTAAAACCAGGGGGGAATCAAGCCAAACGCTCAGTATCTCATTCATCTTGAGCTTAGCGAGGCAGGTTTTTCCTGACCTGAATCCAGGAAGAGAAGAACTTATTTGCCAAGCAGACCCACCTGACAGATCCCCTTATCTTCTGGGTCCCTACCACTAGAGATGCACTAGTCACCCATGGGATGTTTCATGAATACAAACCCCAGGACAACACCTCAAATCTGTCATGAGAGAACTGCTAGCAATGGGGATGAGGACACTGTATTTTACATCTCCTCATTAATTCTGACACAGATGTTCCATGGACTTTATTCCTACAACTTATACAATTTTCTAACAAGATGGTGCCTGCACCTGCGGTATCCTTCCTGTTTTATTAAAGTTTGGGAGTGTTTGTGTACGCACGTTTGTGTGTGTGTGTGTGTGTGTGTGTGTGTGTGTGTGTGTGTGTGAGAGAGAGAGAGAGAGAGAGAGAGAGAGAGAGAGAGAGAGAGAGAGAGAGAGAGAATATGAAGAGGTCAGAGGTGGTGGCTGTTGGTTTTTTTGCTCAGTTTTCTCTACCTTTTGTGGTTCTGAGGCAATTTCTTGATGAACATGGAGTTCATCAATTTGGCTAGATTGGCTGGCCAGTGAACTCCGGTAGTTCTCCTGCCTCTGCCCCCTCCCCCCTCCCCCCCCCCCCCCCGCAACCAGCCAGCTCTGGGATGAGGGGTGCACACTGCCACACCTGGCTTTTGATGTGGATCTTGCATATTCATGCTGTCTTCATGCTTGTGTGGTGAGTGCTTTACCAACTGAATGACCCCCCCAAGCCCCTTCTCCCTATTTTTAAAAGCACCTCTGAAAGAAGCTGTTCCATCTCTACGATTTACTCAGTGTTCTTCTTATTTTATTTTTAAAGCAAAGCCTTGGTTTTCAATGATTTAGCAACTTCCTTTTTAGTAGAGAAGAGGTTGTCTAGAACGATTATTTATTCATCTTACTAATATTTATTAATCTGGGAAGTTTGCTAGCCCCTAGGAATATGACGATAAGACAGACCTGGTCCTGGCTTCTGGGTCCTTTGCCTGCAGTAGCAAAGACGGTAGAGAATGCATTGTGAAAATGCTGTGAGATTTCTACCTGATGTGGATATTTAGGGAGATTTCTAGACAGATACACGATATATAGCTGTTTTCTCACAGTCAAAACAATTTGTCCCAGAGAGATGGAAGAGGCTCCTAAGACTCCAGAGCCTAACGAAACTTCAAAAGCTCAGTGTTGAATAGACATTTCCTCCAAGCCTGAGCACTGCCCTGGAGGGAGGCTCCTTCATACTCAAGCAGTAAACAGTAAACTTCCCAAGTCTAAGAAAGTTCCTGAAATTTACAAGGCTTACAAGGCTCACAAGGCTCTGCCTTAAGGAATCTGCTAAGGAGTAACACTGTTAAGGAGTAACACTGTTAAGGAGTAGAGATTCTTTCACCTGGGGGCTTGTTGTCAAGGAGTCACCAGCACCTCTAAGGATGTACACCTCCAGGAGTGGGATTTTTGGCGATACAGGTGTCTTTCATAACTGTGATTTTTGCACTGGTTCACATCTCTAGGTTTGTGTTGGATGCTCCTTGGGTCTTGTTGTTGGCACCCTGTCTAGAGTGAATAGATGTTTGCTCACATTTTTTTTTTTAGGAAAAGTCTCCCAACTCAAAAGTTCCAAGATTGACAAGGCCCATCTGCAAGGTTACAACTGGACGAAACAATTGCTGGTAAGAAGAGACTCTTTGTGGCGCTGCCTGCTTGTGCCTCCTTGCAGCTTTTGTAATTTGTCCTTTGGGCTAGGTTGGGCCTTTTGGTGTGCACCCATGTTTCCGTAAGCAGGCCTAGTAGCGCCATTGTGTGGCCAAGCTATATTTCTATAGAATTGTCTCATTGGTCTGCTCTCGGCACCTTGTCTGGAGTGAACAGACATTTGTCCACACTTCCCAGGAAAAGTCACAAAACTATGTGCATCACAGGAGATACGTGCACTTGTTCTGTGTGCATACTTGGACAGATTGTGCACAGATCTGTTGTTTTCAGCAACATCTCAATCATTCGATTTTACCAATAAAGACTTGAGAGCCAGATGCTGGGGTAAAAGCCTGCTCTGAGCTCAGAGAGTCAGAGAAAACACCCAGCTGGCCTTCCTCCTCTGCCAAAAGAAGCATTGGTCCCGCCCTTCTACTTCCTGTCAGTTTCTCTATCTGTCCTCCTGACTTCCTCTTACTCTGTATTGTTTTTTTTTATTGTTTTTGGGGTTTTTTTTTGTTTGTTTGTTTTGTTTTTGTTTTTAATTTCTACTCGCCGTCAACTAGTTATTTGCTCTGCCTCTGGACATACCTATGGTTGACTTTATTTAATCCTGTTTACAAAATTCCAGCAGAAAGCTCTTGGATTAAAGGTGTGTGCTAGGGCTGAGCCATATCACAACTAGAAACAGGTTTTCCCAGTAAACAACACAATCTCCGGGTTCACAGTCTGGTCAAATATCCTGCAACATGGATCCATTTGCTCACAAATGTTTGACTTACATCACCTTCAATGAGTGAACCCAATTGACATTTTAGGTTTAAAAAGTATTCCTGGAATACCTATTATACACATCCCCTTGTGTAGGCATTGGAGCTGTCAGAAGAAGCTCCCTACACAGCCAGATGCTGATGTCCACAAGGAAGACAGCAAATTCCGCAGCCTGTGGCACTCGGGCCAGCAGAACCGGTACCATGAACAGCGTACTTTTCACTAATGCTTATCAAATGGGAAGCAAAGGTCTCTGCTGTGCTCTGGGGATTCACAGCCATCATTCTGTGTGTCATGGACAATCTTTAATGTACTTTTTTCATCAAAATTTCCCATAACTGACCTCTGCATCTCACATAGAACAAATCTATTCCCTTGAATGTCCTTTGCTTCAGATGTGTTGAGGGGACGCAAAGGGGCTCTGTGCTTTCCTCAGGTTGCACTCTCTTCATAGAATTGTGGCAAAGGTTCCCATGGCAGCCAGGCAAAGATTCCCTAAGCACTGCTGAGAATTCTTAACGATGGCATTATTAGTGGTGCTTTGCCTCTGTGTGTGTGAGTGTCTGTGGAGTGTGTGTGTGCATGTGTGTGTGTGTGTGTGTGTGTGTGTGTGCATGTGTGAGTGCCCATGGTGTGTGTGTGCATGTGTGAGTGCCTGTAGTGTGTGTGTTTGTGTGTGTGTGTATGTGTGAGTGTCTGTGATGTGTGTGTGCCTGTGGTGTATGTCTATATGTGTGTGTGCGTGCATGTGTGAGTGCCTGTGCTGTGTGTGTGTGTGTGTGTGTGTGTGTGTGTGTGTGTGTGTGTGTGTTTATGCCCATGCATGAATACATGGGCTAGTGTCTGCACATGCAATCTCCCTGTAGAGGTTACTCATTATAATTAGGGCGCCTTTTATTTTGTTCCACCTTTGCAGACATAAAAGGAATCAGAAGAATATGAATTTGGATCAATTTCCATCTTCAAATTGAAGTCTCGCTAGTGTGTATCATTGATGCTGTTTTTACGTTCTTTGACTATACATACCCACAGCACTCCATCAAAGGAAGATGGTCACTTCTGTGAACTTGCCCCCTTCATAGTGTGGAGGAAACCTGATGTTTTCTGCCTGAATAGTCTATATGACTTTGTGCAGATGGGCCACCTGACTTTTCACACATGTTAGTGTCTTCCTACAGGTACCACCTAGGATTCTGTTCATCCCTGTTTATTAGTGGCTGAAAAGATGATGTTTGTAAATTGTTCTTGTTTGTTTCTGTCTGTACAAAATTAGTGTATCATTAATAATTAGGATGTGTGTGCAATATAAAAGAATCTTATTTCACTTAGGACAAGCCCAAAAGTAATGAGAATGGTGCACAGTCTCCCTAAACCACACACCCACGACATGGTGTCATTTACAGTAATGATTTACATGGATTAAGCCTGAGAGATTCAAAGGTTCTGGCTGGGATAATTTTGCCTTTATGAGATGTCACCCTGAGGTCAGGAAATAAATGTCACAGGCACCTAGAAAAGCAAGTTGAAAAGGTGAGGGGCATGAAGTCATGCCTCTAGGGCGACTGAGTGTGTTCCCAGCTCTGACAACAGCCTGCCCCTTTTGTCTTCAACGGTGTGTGTGTTGGGTGGGTGGGTGGGGGGTCGTGTGCAAATACCCTGAAGCCTTCGATTATTAATGGGGCACCAGCTGCTCTGTTTTTATTGCTGTCAGTCACAGTGTCCGCCTTTGCCAGTCTGCAGAGACACGGCCTCCGAGATCAGAGTGCAGGGTTGCCTTTGCCTTCCTGGGCCCTTTCCTGTCTTCCAACCAGAGCTTAGACTGCCAGTTCCTCTCGTTCTGCGAGCTGCTTTGGAAACAACAGATGTCAGACAGCGCCCCCTGCTGACCTAAGGAGGGATATTTGCCACCACAAATCTGTGAGCATCAAAACCCAGCTAGCCAGCCAACCCTGCCATGTCCCTGTTAGCTTACTGGGTGACCCATCTGTAAAATTATATCTCAAAAAACAAAGTAAAACCCAGTTTGAAGCGGAAACAGACATCAGAATGGTGGCTTCCAGACAGTGGGAGTTGACAGGACTAAGAAATTACTATTTAGGCTTAGAGTTTAGGTTTTACAAAATAAAGGATTTGGTAAAAATGCTCGTTGCCACCACCACCAGTTCTGCTCATCAGATTTCAATCCCTGGAGCCCATATTATGGAAGTGGAAAACTGACTCCTATGAGCTGTTCACTGGCTCACACACATGGCTCCTGGCACACATGTCTGCACAAGGGTGTGTAAGTGTGTGTGGTATGTGTGTGTGTGTGTGTTGAAACACACATGAATAAATATTTTAAAAACATAAAGAGTTCTGGGGCTAGCTGGTGGTAATGGCTGCACAATACAAATGTATTTAGCATCATGGACTGTATACGATAATAAATTGTATGTGTCACAATAAAATCCTTATACAGGAATAAATGAAGGTATTAAATGAAGTAGTTCATTCAATCACTAAAAATGAACGGACAGCTGAGTAAATAAACAAATAAGTGCAATTTGAGGACCTCCCAGGTAATCAAAAGTCTTCATCTATAAAAACCTTTCTCCTTATCTCATTAACCTTGACATTATGAAAGGGCACAGTCTACTCACTTAGGGAAAACACAAAATGATAATAATGAGAAATGACCCCATGTCATGAGAGCTGGGTTCTGGTCCCTAACTCTCCTGTCAGCTATGCTAAGGACTTCTTTTCCTGCTCCGACTTATTCACTCATCTATGAAAACAGAAAGAGCTGAAAATGATTTCAGCTTCAAGAACAAAAAACCCAAATGTTCCTTTTGAAGAAAACAATTTGATTCCTTTAAAAATATGAACTTGTTATTTGACTCTCTCTGTGTGTGTGTGTGTGTGTGTGTGTGTGTGTGTGTGTGTGAAAGAGAGTGTGGGAGAGTGTGAGTATGTGTGTGAGAGAGAGGGGGTGGGTGGGAGAGAGGAAGAGAGAGAGAGAGAGAGAGACAGAGAGAGAGAGAGAGACAGAGAGAGAGAGAGAGGGAGAGAGAGAGAGAAAGGGGGAGGGAGAGGAAGAAGGAGAGGGAGAGAGTGTGTTTACTGCACCATGTGCTTGCAGGAGCCCTCAAAGGCCCACAGAGGCCATCAGATCACCTGAAACTGGGGTTACAGGCAGTTTTAAACCACCGTGTTGCTTCTGGAAACTGAACCTGGTCCTCTCTGAGAGCAGTAAGCACTCTTACCTATGTAGTTACTCCTCCGCTCCAGAAATGTCCTCTTTGGCTCAGGTGGTGTGTGTGTGTGCACGTGTGTGTGATGTAAACCAGAGACTGATGTGTGTCTTCTCTGATAACTTTGCACCAGTTTTTGAGACAGAATCTCTCACTGGACCTGGAACTCAACAGATTTAGCTTGGCTGAAGAGCTTCTGTGAATCCCGTCTCCATCACCAACAATCACTCGGTGGTTGTAGACACATGCCACCGCAGTTTGCTTTTTTGTATGTGTGCTAGGGATGTAAAACTTCTCAGACTTGTGGGATAGGCACTTTGCTGACTCAGCCATCTCCCTAAGCCAGCCTCTAGGATAGGCCTTATTTAAGGCGAGAACACAGAGAAAAAGTAGATGTGACAGTTTTCAGATCAAATTAGAGGATACCATAGTGGGTTCTTAAAATGGTGTGTAGCTTTCAATCAGCTTCTTATAAGGTAGAATGGGGCAGAAACAGACTGCTACACATTGCCATGGAAAGTGCTAGGCTTGTTTACTCCACGCTATCCACACGAGCCCTTCCCTACCCCCACCCTCAGCCCAGTGTGGGAATCAAGGTAGGAGAAAACAGGTGAGAATCCCACAGGGAGGAGAGGAGGGCAATACCACAGCCTCTGAGCTGGTAGATGCCAGCTGTTTCATGTTCTGCACACCATCCACATCTGGCCTGATAGCATCCCTTTTCATGAGTTAGATATACCTTAAGGCCGGAGGACATCAGCCCAAGAAACTAAATGGACAGAGAAATGGTCATTACTAAATTTTCTAGACCTTGAAGCGTATTCTTACGAAACATTTCCATCCAGCCTATGACTTCATTTACTGTCAGTCCTGAGATTTCATGCTGTGAACTAGTCAGTTGGCTGCAGGACACTTGATCTCAAAAATCTGTGTCTTCAGTGCTCCCCAGCATGCAATGAACTCAGGCAATGTTCTTATTCTTTTCTGAGAGTTTGCTTCATGGAAGACTTTTAAGACCCAAAGAGGGCTTTACAAACTCCAAGTATTTTTCAACAGACGTATGTGACAATGGACTGAGGTCATAATAATAGTGTGGCCCTTTGCCTCAGTTAGTGAGAAGTTCAGAATTCCCAAGACTTTGAAATTAGTATTAGTCCAGACAGGTTAAAATGATGCAACAAAACAATCCAACCCAACAAAACAAAATAGACGTATTTTTCTTGTTCATGTTTTGTCTTCTCTGAGAGCTCTATGAAAATGTCTTGTACAGCATGCCTCAGTGTAGCTTAAGTAGAGTTTTCCTCAGGAGGAAGTGCATGGGTTCTAGCAAATTTGGGAATTCTTCAGACTTGGACCTTCATATTGGCTTTATCTATAACCAAATATTGCTTGTCTAGGCTACGGCGAGGGTCTGCGGATTGAAAAGGCAACACAACAATGGGTCATTTGTGCCAAGAGAATGCCGTTTATTGGGAGTAACAGAGCTGCTTATATAGGGGAGGAACCAGCAATCCAACAGCACTGTGGAAAGTCCCCAAGAGGGAGCAAACCAAGGGCCAAATAATGAGACTCAAAACAGGGAAATGAAGGCAAAGAGTGGAGCACAATGTTTCAACTGCAGAGGAAAACAAGTAATGTTTCAACTGCAGACAAAAAACAAGTGAAGTTTCAACTGCAGACAAAAATAAGTAATGGTCAGTACCAGCCCAGCTGCAGTTCCCCACACCTCCCCCTTCTGTATATAAAATGAGCTCCTGTCTTAGGTCGTCCGGGATGTCAATGTATGTCTTACCCATCATGGGAGAGCCCACGTATATCATGAACTTCCTGTCCTAGGTTGATCATACATCCCCCTGATCTTACCCGTCATTGAAGACTCATTTATCCAGATTTGGGAAGTGGATTGTCCATAGCTAGGGACAAGACTGCTTGCTTTAGCCTGAATTGTTGAGCAACCAGTTGTGTGTAGTTCACATAGAAGCATAAGGGAGAAACCCGCCTATGCCACAGCCATAGTATCAATGGCCAAGGTTCCATCCCACTTCTTCATCAGGTTGCCAAAAATCTGCAATCCTTGCAAAAATGTGTCTCCTGTAATAGGGAATATCCGAGTCTCGTTGATTTTAACCATTTGGGAAGCCAATTGCCCTGTATAATTTGTAAACTTTACATTCCAAGGTCCGGCCAAATACTGATTGAGTGTGCGAAGGTGACGGGAAGTGTGAGTGGCTGGAACAGGGGTGACAGGAGTATGGGAGTGCACAGGGGAGCAAGTAACCATGTGCATGTCCCACAGCACGTCAAACTGCTCCTGCAACAACGCAGTTTACTGATTCAAATTTAAAAATACCATACTATATTACAGAATTCAAATGATTCTGCGTAGCCAAAGCATTGGAAGCATTGGAAGCTTCCCTTGACAACTTATCCACAGTGTTGACAACGGTTACTGATTGAGAAATGGCAGTCCTTGCCGCTGTGCCAGCAGTTGCAGCCAATGAAATGACAAGGACAATAGCTGTGATGCTACTAAAGTCTCGTTTCAAGGTAAAGGCACAATCCCAGGGACTCGAACATCAACAGCTGTTTCCTCATTAGTCCAACAGCTGCGAAGATGGCATGTCTGCAGGGAGCAATTACTTCTCTGCGAATCCTCTGGTATCGCTGCCTTCCCCAGGTTTTCTTTCACTTTCCTATCTTCGCTAAGTAAAGCGTCTCTCACTAACCTCCAGGTAGCTATAGGAATCATCTCTGGGCCTTCCTTATGTAAGGCCTTTTGCAAATCTGATTTTACCTGGTCCCAGTCAGAAAGATTTAGGCCCCCAGAGACTAAAAACCATGGGCTGCTCTGTTCTGCAATTTGGATAAAATCTTTTGCCGTCTTATACTTAATCCTGGTGCCTTGTTCCCTAAGCAGTTTCACTAGTTGTCCCACCAGAACGGTGGAAGAGCTAGCGGCATCCATCCCAATACACCCGTGTCTTACCTCCAAGAGGGCACTGGCCAGCAATCCAACAGCACTGTGGAAAGTCCCCAAGAGGGAGCAAACCAAGGGCCAAATAATGAGACTCAAAACAAGGAAAACGAAGGCAACCAATGGAGCACAATGTTTCAACTGCAGAGAAAAACAAGTAATGGTCAGTACCAGCACAGCCACAGTTCCCCACACAAATACACTTAGCATCACATTTTCTTGAAATTGTGTTTTGTTCAGCTCCTCATGGGACTTGGATAGTGAGGCCAGCCTAATCATTGTTTATCAAAATTATTTGAGGTCAAATAGGCCAATGAAGGTGCAAACCATTAAATTAAACAATAACTGGATTTTTATTCTTCGATGAGCTGGTGGTTAGTTTTAAAATCAGAACTGAGGGCAAAAGAATGCCAGTCAGTTGGTAGCATGCTTGACTGACACACATGAAAGCCAAGACCTTTATGTTAATGCTACATAACAGGGCATAGTGGCTTATGCCTGCCATCCCAAAACTAGTAAAGTGAAGACTGAGACAATTTCAGGACACACACACACACAGTGCAGAAATGGAAAGTTAACAGTCATCAGCAGTCCTCAGTCCGTCCATCAGAAAATGAGAAGTACTCAGCACTTTGCTTGAATTCTGTCACTGTGTGGCCGACAGAGATAGTCATGACACCTTCTGTTGCCTGAAAGAGGCGCCTTTCAAGGTGGACCTGGTTGCTTTGGTGGAATCCTCTCTGCTCGTTGCACAACTGAATTACTTTGCAGACACTATTGCTTGCTCACCCTTAATCAATGAGAACTGAAAAACACTCTCTTCCCCCCCCCCCTAAAACTCAACACCTGATGTGCACAGTGTCACTTATAGAACAGGGCGGAGAGTCAGGCTTTCCAGGCTCAGGTAACAGTTCTGAGGTTGTCAAGGGACGAAGCCCCTGTGGGTTTCTGCTCCGTTGTCCTGGAAAGTGACTGCCACCCTCCAGGTCCAGGGTAGCCTCCATGGCTGCAACCATTTGTCAGCTCTCACTACTTTCCTTTTAGAAGACTGCTCGGATGCAGCTCCTGTGGGCGCGTGTGAAATGCGATGGGCATCTGTATCACTTGTAGTGGTCCTCTAACCAACATGTCCAGATTAACAATCGGTAACATTCTACAAAATCCGACCAAAGATTTCTAGCTCTTTCCCATGGCTTTGGGTGCAGGACAAGAAAAGAATGCTATGAAGGATGAAACGGAGAGTTCGTTGGTGTGTGTGTGTGTGTGTGTGTGTGTGTGTGTGTGTGTGTGTGTAGACTGTGGGGATAGCAAAGTGGCATGTAGTTTACTCCTCAGCACTGGCTTACATGAGAATGTCTTTTCTCACCTGGCAATGTGATGATGCTTGTGTACGGGTACAAAGTAGGGTAGCTTTGTCCTCTCCAAAGGTATTTGTTGTTCTCTTGAGAGTAAAGTGCTTTTTTCCCCAGGACTTTCAAAATGGCCAGGGAGCATGCACCTGATCCTTTGATGGTCCCTGAAATGTTGCAGTCCCACTTATATCCCACTGGCGACAGTGGCTCACATATGGCCACACCTACTGCCTGGGTCACCAGCTGAAATGGTTTCTGTGGGAGCAGGGAAGAAGGGACACATGGATTGTCTAGCATCTCTTGGGAGGCATTTCCACTGTTGAGTTGTATCATCTCTGGATGACCAGGTGGAACCCAGTTTTCTGGGCAGGTACATTTTAACAGCAAAGCCTGGACTGTGGGGAGCTCCCTCTTCTACAGCCGATGATTGGGCTGTAGTGTAATGAAGATAAGCAAAGCCATGGGTCTGAGTTTTTAAGTGACAACAGAGTCAAACATGCCACCACGGAGCTGAGCACAACTCAAAGCAAAGGCTATGGGATGTTCATTCTTCCATCATAGTGGCCTTATGGGCGGACTTGGGTGTCCTGTGGACTCAACACACTTATTCCACATAACATGTTGTCTTGCTTTAGTTGTGCAGTTGCATCAAGATGCTTTCTAAGAGAAAGGTTTACATTTCATGGGTGAAAACCTTTCACTGTGGTCTTCATCATCACCAACTCAGTCTGCATCGATGAATGTTTCCTGGAGAATAAGGGGCTAATGCTGGCCCTGAGAAATGGGCAAATGAAGTCCCTTCCTTCCCTGCCTTCACCTTCTTGCCATCTCTTCTTCTTTAAAACAAAGGCTTTGTTGAGACTTATTTAATGGAACTAACGTTCATCTAGTTGAAAAATAAAGCTCTTTAATGTCTTAAAGTCCTTGACATATTTAGTGCTGTGTAACCATCTTCATAATCAATTTTAGAATATTTTAATAACTGTCCCTTAAAACTCATCTCGTTAAAAGTCTAACCCCAATCCCCACTCCTTTCGTTTTGGAAAATACTACGGTTTTGTCCCTACTGCTTTCCCTGTTCTGAACATCCCATGAACTAGAGTCATCCAACATGTGAGTTTCAGGAAAGGTTTCTTTCACTTAGCCCATTTGTTTTCAAGTCTCATTCCTGTGTTAGTCCATGCACTAGTCTGTCATTTCTTCTTACAATCAAGTAATATTTATTTTGTAGATACGACACACTTATCGATTCATGGACTGGTGGGCATTTGAGATGTTCCCTCCAGGAGTCTATGAACGATGTTGCCATGAGCATTCGCACATGCAAGCTTTTGTGTGAACGAGTTTTCTCTCCTCTTGAATACATAAACCCAGGATTGGAATTGCTGGATCATACTGCAATTTCCAACCTCGTGATGATGCTCTGTCAGGATGTGGATCAAAAGGGTGCATACCATGTGTAATGCCACCAGCCATGTATGAGGTCTCTAATTTTGTCACAAGCTGGAGGATGTTTAGTATCCTTTCATTTTATTCCAGCCATTCTGACAGGTGTGAGGCGGTATTTCACAGGCTTTGATTTGCATTTTTCCTGGTGGCTGGTGATGGCGAGCATTTCTTAGTGTTATTGTTGACGGTTTACACGATTCTTTCAATGAATACCTAGTTAGGCTGTTTTATCACTTTAAAATTACATTGTCTGTCTAAAATTCTGCTAGAGACATTCCTTACATATTCTAGATACAGATCTCTCTCTCTCTCTCTCTCTCTCTCTCTCTCTCTCTCTCTCTCTCTCTCTCTCTCTCTCTCTCTCTCTTTTTCAGATATATGATTGAAACTATGTTCCCTTGCACCCATGTGGTACTTCAGTTCCGCTCCTGAGTCTGGGATTTTTCCTTTTTTTCTTTCTTGATGTTATCAAAGACAAGTAGGTTTCAGGCAAAAGTAATGCGTGAATCCAATACTAGGACAAATTTGATTATAACAAACAATACAAATCATACTAGGTGATGGACAGGTGTCCACGGACTCCTCAGATAGTTCCTGTGAGCTTGGCTCATTAAATCAATCAAAATAGCAGTCAATCAAAAGAGCCTATTTGGCTCAATTTTCTTCCTAAGTGTGTTAACAAAATGTTTGAGTCAATAGGATGCGTGAAAAGGAAAACTGCCCCTTCAGTGTACTGACCACCCACCTATTCTACTTGGCTATGAGGATGCTAAGGACATGTATGCAGTTCTCTCGTGCTTTGATATTTCTGGGAGCCATAAACACCTTTACCCTAATTTCTGGCCATATTTCCTCCATTTTGTCTTTCTGAAAAGCAACTTTGAAGGGTAAGGATTTCTAAGCAGGATTTAGAGTCTTAGCTGAAGCAAATGGTGGGTGGTTGTTAGTGTCCACGGTGGGAATAGCTGGGCACATGGCTATGGTACATTTCCCTCTTACTCAGTGGGCAGACCCTCCCCACTTCCAAAGGGCTTCAGTGTGCAGACTGTCAGTGGAGCATTCTGGCGGAGGCTTGCTATAGCACAGGAACAGATGACAGGACCACAGGCCGTCCGTCCCCTTCTAGGGAATAAGGCGAGAGTTCCTTTAACACAATGTGACAACTAATCTCTCTATAGCCTCTGACTGAGAGGTTTTAATTACTACTGTGAGGCACACACCTGATTTCTTCACACAGGCAAGCAGCCTGTGCTTCCATGTGGCTTCTTCAGCACTATAGTCAGTGAGCGCTGAGTGAGTTGATGCAGGCGCCTTCTGTTCTCATCTCACCATGCCTCTTTGCTGTGTTTCTCTGTCCTTTCATTACCTTTGATTTCATGAGGAAGGTTTATTGATGTTATTCTTTGAACATAAGGCTGAGTCCTTCGGCTCTCCTTCCCCTCTCAGCAGCATCAGTGACCCCAGTGGTCACAGGGAAGGAGGTGTTGTCACAGCTTTGCTGGCATGTGGATGAAGACCCGTTCGAGAGACGGGGTGTAGGCTGCGATGGGACTGAGTTGTGCAGCAATGGCAGGAGTCACAAGCAAGCACAAGCACCGCGGGGGTGGCACACCCTTCATGGTGGCCAGTTCTGCTCCCTCACCGTGCAAAGCCACCTGTGTCCTTCACCATGTGTAACTGTATCAACACTGTGGCACAGATGAATGAATATTTAGAAGCATCGGAATATTTGATGGAGATAATTGTGTAGCCTGCAAGTGTGTTTGCACATTTTGTGTGTGCACAAGTGCGCATGGAGGCCAGATGTTAACCTTAGGTGTGTTTTCTGCCTTGGCATTTTCTTTTCCTTTTTCTCTTCTTTCTTTCTTTTTTGTTTTTTGTTTTGTTTTGTTTTTGTTTGTTTTTTGTTTTGTTTGTTTGTTTTTTGCTTGCTTGTTTGTTTGATTTGGTTAGGTTTGATTTTTGTTTTGTTTTTTGAAACCACGTCTCCTGTTGGGACCTGAGGCTCACAGAGGAAGCCCCACGCCATTCTCCAGCACAAGGATGATCTGCATGCTTCCACTTTGGCTTTTTTTTTTCTCTTTACACAAACCGAGTCAAGCTCAAGTCCTTGTGGTTGGATGATGGACATTTGACTGCACTATTTCTGCAGATCCTTTAATTATTTAGTTATATTAACTTATGGGATGGCAAAGATCACACTGTGGATATAAATCTTACCTATAATTGTTTATAATTGTTCTTACTGTACATAATTTTTAAACAAAAAAATAGCCTTTTTAATTAGATTTAAAAAGGGGGGGGGCGGGATTGTAGCAGCATGGTCTAGTGTTTTGTATTTGATTGTTAACTATGTTGCTCCACAAGTCTATTGTTGTCTTTTAGGAGCAGAGCAGACACTTACATACCCTAGTACTGCTGTGGAACCTTGCCTCTCTCAATTGGCTGAATAAAAGGCCCGCACCTGGGCAGGGCAGAAGTGAGGGGTGGAGCTAAGGTTCATGGGCTTTGGGGACAGAGGGATCATGGGAAGGAGAACTGGTAGAGGGGAGGAGGAAGAAGAAGGAAGCAGAGCTGCTATGGGTTAGTGTGGAGAGAAGTACATGGCCATGGAGGAAAACGGTCCAGATGAGGAACATGTGCAAGTATTAATGAATGGGAAGTAGCCCAAATAGGAAAATAGGAATGATTAGAGAAACTGGCATCGGATGTGGGCCTCGGAGTTAAAGGGTAGTTTAGGAGGTTAATATCTGCCCAGCCCCAGGCAAAATAAGGCTTATTCTAAAAATCTGTCAAGTATCTGTGTCTTTTATTGATTACGGTGGCAGGTTAATAATAACCACCATAGCCAGGCGCAGTGGTGCACACCTGCAGTCCCAGCACACAGGGAGGCATATCTTTGTGAATTTGAGGCCAGCCTAGTCTACAAAAGGAGTCCAGGACAGTCAAGGATACACAGAGAAACCCTGTCTCCAAAACCCCAATAAATAAATAAATAAATAAATAAATAACCACCGTAATAATTACAGAATTTAATAATAAATATTATTAGCCATTTTTACTGCAACAATCACTATTTACAAATGCTACTGCCTCAAGGCAAAACAATGTTGCAAATGATGCCAAGAAGTCTTAGAAGATACAAATGCCAACCATACGTTGTAGGCATAAGATTATTGTGTAAATTAAATGCTGATTTCTGTACCTCAACCCTGCATATCTAGTTTCAATCCTTGCTCTGAGAATCTCCTGTCTCAATGTTGTGTAAACATTGCTCCCAATTGTCCCCTGATAAGCCAATTGCTGAGCAGGGGAGAGAATAGGACTGGACATCCTACCAATCGGAGAGAAGGACTTAGAGGAGGAAGAGAGGATTGAGTTACGGACAGAGGTCCAGGAGACATCATCAGTAGAGAGGAGCTGGAGCAGAAAAGCTACAAAGTGCAAGCATCTCTGGGATGTATGCTGGGAGGAAGCCAAATTAGCTTAGAGGGTTAAGAATAGAGTAATAACTGCCCAGTTATTGTGTTGTGAAGCTCATAATTAAACAAATATAAGAGTCTTAATTATTTGTGTGTGAAAGCCGAGTTAAGAGAGAAATGGAAAAAGAAGCACAGTTTTATAAAAAATATTTATAACAGTACCTAACTTATTTGTCCATAGTAAAAGCAAGATCTTTCAGTGTGAGTCATTACCCAGCAGCCTAAAAATAGAGACACCTGTTCAAGAGAAAAGGTGTCAGTTAAAGAGGAGGAATATAAAATAATTATCCTGATGCCACCAGTCCAGAGAAAGGTCAACACGGGGCACTCCTTTGTGTACTCTGGCAAATCCAGGCTTTGGGAGGATAATTTCTGCCCAAAGTTCCCATCAGCACATGGGCTAGGAAAGTACTGGAAGTTTATAACTCTTCCCTCTCATTAAAGTGTCTAGGCGGGCACACACCATGTCCACTTTACAGAGAGGAACTGACAAGTGACACTAAAGCTGCCACTAACAGTTGTAACCCAACGGAACCTAACTCGCTGTTCTAAAAATGCTTGTGAGGGGTCCAGGCAGCCTTCCTCCTGAGCGCTCTAGCAAGATTCCCTCGGCCAAGTCTCCTAAATCCCTTGCTCCTCCCCTTAAGGGGCCGCCCACCCCCTTCTTCTGCATGCCTGGCTTTAGATAAACAAGCAGTGACCTCTGTGGCTGTTACATGTGGCTCAGACAATGTTCTCCTCACCCTGTTTAGTCCTCAGTGAGTCTCGGCTTTCCAGTGCCTTGCCTCTCCCTTTCCATTGCAAAATACCTACTCTTTACCGGGCATCTTAGAACTGGACTGTTTTCATTTACTCCGAACCCATACTGCACTTTTGTGTTTCTTAACCTTTGTGTTCAGCGTCACTCTTCCTGAAGATTCCATCGTCAGGGCCACCTCAGCCCATCAAAACCCTGCTCATTTTTAAAGATGCAAACTGCCTCATTATGAGTTGAGGGGGGCTTCTCTTGGGAGCATTTATATCACTTTCCTTGCCACTCTTTGGGGCTCAGGTCTGAATATACAGTGGAGGAGGATGGATAGAGACCAAGAGGAAGAGGACTTAGCTTCAGCTTTGTTACCAACATCCCTGTGACTTTAACGATGCCGTAGACTCCTTGGGTCTCAGTCCCATCATACACCAGTGGAATGGTTGTACATGACGTGACTTCTGGGAGTCTTTCTTCTGATTTTGTAATGATAGCTTCAGAATCTACCTGTGAGCTCTCCGATAAACTTCCTAACTCACTTATGTAAAGATTAGTAATGCCATATTCACCTAATGTTCCCTGCTGCTTTGTACACAGGTCTCTTGCACACAGCAGGCGCCAAATACTCCATGAATGAAACCAAATCTCTGGCTGCAGTTTTATCTTTTATGCTTTTGCTTTCAGACGTGATATGGAAGAGAGATGCTGTCTGACATGTATTTGATTACTATTTATGACTTCCTGGTGCTTATACATGATGAGTGTTTGCTTTGGCATACTTACATTTAAAAAGCTCGTCCCCTCTCTTCCTCTCTTTTTCTTTTTCTTAAGCTTTCCTAAAAATTGTGTCAGATCAGCAATGGTTTGTTAGTGGCTATGTTCCAACTTCCACCACAAAGAGGCAGGTGTTGGGTGTTTCCAGAAAGCTTGCTCCCTCTCCTAAGGCCACAGCTAGCAGAGTATGGGACCGGCGTGCTGAATGAGGTAGGTGATCATCCATGTGAAGCGATTTCAGAAGATCTGATGAGGCTGTCATCTGCCTACCATGTGTTTGTGATAAAAAAAAAAACTTTATTCTTCTGGTTTCAGATACCTATGTATCTCAAGGGAACCCTGGTAAAACCCTGTGCCTCTGGCTACCATTGAGAATCCTTCGGCCAGCAAGTTGCTTCATGTGCACCACACAGATCACAAGATCTATGAGATGCTGATGGGTGTTTCATACAAGAGAGCTCTGGTGCTGAGAGAAGCCTGGAAGACACGAGAAATAGAGCTGAATGCCTTTCTATGTGTGGGACCTCTTGAAACCTGGAGACGCCTAACTTGCACAGCAAACCCAGGAGGTCACACTTCTGGCAAGAATGACCAGGAAATCAGTATTTGTTTCCTGTTAATGAGAGGTTAAAGCTGGGTGTGGTGGCACATGCCTTTAATGCCAGGACTTGGAAGGCAGAGGCAGACAAATCTCTGTGAGTTTGAGGCTAGCCTGGTCTACAAAGTAAGTTCCAGGATAGCAAAGGCTACACACAGGGAAACCCTGTTTCAAAAACAAACAAACAAACAAACAAACAACAACAGCAACAACAACCACCCAGAAAGCAAAACAGGGGAGGCTTTCCAAAAATCTTTGTGCCTCTTTCTTTACATAATGTCCTTTAGTTAAATGGGCGAACCACAAACTTTAAAAGAAAGAGTACCCATTATGTAGCTAAGTGAACATTCCTAGAGTGATTGGCTGGAGCGTGAAGTAGAAAACGAAAGACAGGAACAGGCTGAGGGTACGACAGAGAGTAGCAGAGAGACAGCTGGAGCTCTCGGAAGCCCCAGGGCAAACCCTTCTGCTCCCTGGAGTAAGAGAAAGAAGACCAGAGGGTCAGCCAGCTACAGACGTAGTGCATAGCCCACCCTGGCTCCTTGGACAGGCCAGGGTAAGCTCTCTCCACCATCCTGACCCTGCGCCCTCTTCATATCTGCTGTGACCGTTCTTTCCTTTCTGCCTAGCCTGCCTCTTGCCTGGCGGGCATCCCTGCTCTCAGTGTGCCCGGAATACCTCAGTCATTACCTCTATGATGGATCGCAATCTCTAAAGTCCGGGGAGACACCTTCTGAGTTAGTCTCCGTAGCCTCAGTCCATCGCACAGCAGAAGCTGGGTGTTTGTCACACAACAACTCCCTTCTGCCTTTCAGTTCCTTCCACCTGCCCCATGAGCTACTCGGTCAGCATCCGGGTGCCTCTTGTACTGTTGTGCTGACACTTTCCTTTGCACACTGAGGTGTCATTCCTGTCCACCCCGCACTGTCCAGACATGTACTAACTGAACCGATGACAAAGGGGCACACTTAACCAAGAAAGGTTCATCTGTCGATCCATCCTTTGATGTTTATTCCCACAAAGAGTGGATAACTCTATAAGTAACGGGGATGTCTGAGTGCTTGGACCCAAGGGAGCTGGGAAGGAGGCTGAGTCTTCCTCTCCCCACCTTTAGCTTCCTAGTTCAAGGACTTGGTAGACCAAGGGACTGTCCTAGCCATTCTGGGGAAGGCCAGTGCCACCTGCTGGTGAAGCTGGGCTGAGCTCCCAGCAACATGTCCTCATCTGCTTGGGTGGCAGCCCTGCAGGGGACTAATGAGAAGGGAGGTGCAAGGCAGGAGCTTCCCCTGCGTAGGCAATTACAGCCTCTCAAGCTGCTGACAGGGCAGTCAGCTGTAGGGCTGCTGGCAACTGTGACTGCTGTTACCTCTGCCCCAAAGTCTCTCCCTCCTAATGAGGTTATTACTAACCCACCGGCTGGTGGGACCCTCAGGCCTCTCCTCTCTCTGCCTTCCTGCTTGTAGGCCCAGGCTAGCCTTCAGGATAGGTTTAAGGTTTGGTCCAGATAGTAAAAGGGAACAATTATGCAAGTCACTCAGATGGTGCTTCTGCGCCTGGCCTCTGTTGGGTTCTGGGCTTCCACTGAGCAGGCGTGGAAGATTCCTCAGTGCTCTGGAAACTTAACGCCTGGTGCTGCCCTTTGCTGGTGCTGCCCTTTGCTGGTGCTGCCCTTTGCTGGTGCTGCCCTTTGCTGGTGCTGCCCTTTGCTGGTGCTGCCCTTTGCTGGTGCTGCCCTTTGCTGGTGCTGCCCTTTGCTGGTGCTCTCTGTAAATGGCTCCTGACCAATGCCTGTTCCCCAGGCCCCTAGTGTCTCTTTCCATGACTTCTTATCTGGGTTGGGATGTTTCTTCTCTACCAGTTTTCAGCTTCAGTCTTTTGTGCGAATTCCCCTACCTCTGCTAGAGCGCACTGCCTTCCCTGGCGCTGCTTTCAGCCGGATTCTCTCAAAGCTGTTGAATGAGGGAGCTGGGGAGATAAAGTCTTTGTCAGTAAGGTGCTGGTCTTGCAAGTATGCAGACCTGAGGTCAATCCCCAGCAACCAAACAGAAAGACTAACACAGTAGCAAAGACTACTGGGGAAGTAGGGGCAGGCAGATCCCTGAGACCACCTGGAAGGTTCTGAGGTATAATCATCAGTGAAGCCCCGGGGCCCAGGGAGAGACCCTGTTTCAAAAAGCAGGGAGGAGCAACACCTGCAGTTGACTTCCGGCCTCCATGTGGTCAGCTACGTGCATACAGGCACGCTGGGTGAATGAAAGCAAAGTGTCAGCTACCTAGCTAAGAGTGGGAGTTGGATTTACACACACACACACACACACACACACACACACTGTCATTGCATTGTACCAGCACCAGATCTCTCAGCTTGGGTTTCTTATTCTTTCCTGGGGGTCAAGCCCAGTTCCTAGATCTTTCTCCATCCTCGGGAAATTACCCCTCCTGTGCTTTTTTTCCAGCCCCTACCTTCATCCTACATCTTCCGGTGCTAGAATAAACAAGGAAGTTATTATTCCAAATGGTGTTGATACAATGACTTCAGTAGATGCCCCAGAGAGGGAATGAATTATGGTTATTTGATGATGCCAGTGCTTTTTTTCCCCTTTCCCTCTGCGGGCCCCATGACTCCCCCACAGTAATCTCCTGTCTCTGTATGGATGACACTAGGACGAAAGAACAGGATGCCAATGGCCAAAACCTTGGAACAAAGGCGTGGACCCCTGCAGGAATCAACCCAAGTGTCTTTTGCAGGCAACTCAACCTGCGGCTGCCTGGGTCCAGCGAAACGCCCTGCCGCGCTCCACCTCTCACAACAGCTGGCCCGCGTGTCACAGCCAATTAGGCTTTGGAGGGAGTGAGAGAAAAAGGAGTGACACTGCGTATTGACCCCTGCTGTCACGGGGCAGATGTGGAGGCCAGCACACAGGCCCGCACGGCTAATTAATCACCTTGGCCACAGAGTCGTGACAGCGCTTTGCTTTGCACGATGCCAGGAGCCTGGCACCTGCAGAGGGACACGCCCGCAGGCGGGGACCCCTCCACTACCAGCCACCCCCTTCCTTGGCTGGCCAGCCAAGCCAGTTACTGGCAAGTTCTCTTTAAATTGTGGTGTTAAAAGGAAAGGTGAAATAAACTTTTCAAAGTCAGTGGTGATTAAACACAGCAAAGGCTGGCAGAGCTCATGAGGGAGGCAGGTACAGAGGGACTAGGAGAAAAAGAGAGAGAGAGAGAGAGAGAGAGAGAGAGAGAGAGAGAGAGAGAGAGAATGCTCTTTCTGAACAAGGCTGTACAAATAGGCAACAGGACTGTGCATCCTATGACCACATGTGCAAAAACACAGAATTGTGATTGTCTGTTGTGTCTGAGCACAACAGAATTTCTTATTCGTGTCACTCCACCTCTGGGCACAGTGCGCTCTGCAAAAAATGTACATTTAGAAATATTCTATGATGGAATAAGGCACACCTGGATGTCACTGTCAAAGAGCTGCTGGCCAGCTGGGGACATAGGCACACACCAGGTCATTCATTGCACTACAACCTTCCAGAGTCCATCTAGGCCAGGGCAAGGGTGCAGAATAAAGGCAGAGAAGAGCAACAGCAGCCTTTCTTTCCACCACAGAGTACTCAGGTGATCCTGGTTTGTGGTCCCCTGTCTGGGGGAAGTCTTAAGAGAGCCCTGGCTTATTTATATTAAAACTCAAAATAAGGCCGGGCATGGTGATGGCATACCTGTAATCCCAGTGCTCGGGAGGCAGAGGCAGTGGTAGAGGCAGAGGCAGAGGCAGAGGCAGAGGCAGAGGCAGAGGCAGAGGCAGGTAAAGTTTGTCCCTAGTCACTTCCAAAGGAAATGCAGACAAGGCTTCCTGGGCAATAGGAGGTATTGGAATAAACTATGTGCATCTATGTAGGTATAATTTTTGTTTGTTTGGTTTTTTTTCTGACAGTGAGAGACTCATCATCCATTTAGGCCTATTGGAAGAAACCTAAATTCAGAGTGAGAAGGAATTGAGTGGGATTCAGCTGTACTACTGATCAATGTGCAAAGAACAAGAGACTGTTCTTTATCGACTATTCAGCCATAAATGGGACATCTGTATTACATCTCTCTTTCCCCTCAGTTCAGGTATCCCCACCCTTAAAAATCATATTTTGTCTGGAGGGCAGGGTGGATAGCTCCCAGAGAGCACCCATGGGCCAGGACATTTCTCAAACTCTGTTCCTGGCTGCCTGTGGGCTCAACTGTCAAGGAGCAGAGATGGCTACAGACACGTGGCCGGTTGGAGAGGCAGAACTAGGAGGCTGGCAGTCTTATAAACTGGCCTGGGAAATGGAGTTAACCACCTAAAATAATAAATAAATAAAATAGAGACTGCTATGGCAGCATGGCGGAAGACTCCTGGCTCTTTATTGGCTTTGTTTTGATGTTTATGAATTTGTTTGCAGTGGGCTTAGTCATAGTCACCCTTCCCACTGTCCTCTCTAAAACAGTTCAGGGAGAAAGACAAAGAGCTGAGAGATGTGAAACTAAGTTACTGACGAGAAAAAGGGAAGAAGGAACCAAACTCTTTTCCATAGGGATGCTGGTGGCTAGAATTCAAAGCTCCTTAGCTGCAAGGTGTTTGCCAGCCAGCACTTTCTGGAAAGGGTCCTCCGGAAAGAGATAGCAATAACTAAATTCCAAGGAATGGTGCACAGGGTTTCACTAACTGAAGCCTAAATTGGCACACCTGACCCAAGGCTTAGAGTTTTCTTGTTTCCTTGCTTGACTTTTGCTTGATATTTCTAAAGATTTGACCGGAACTGAGATGAAATATTTGAGCAAGGCGGTCTTGGCATACGCCTTTAATCCCAACACAGTGGAGACAAAGACAGAGGGAACTCTGAGTTGTAAAACCAGCCTGATCTCCACAGTAAGACAGGGCAAGAGCCCCTGCTGATAAGATTAAGCTACTTGCAGAGACAGCCTAGGATTTAAACGGACAAAATTTTCCTTAAATTTTCTACGTACATGTCTTTTTCTTAACAATGGATTATATGTCCTTACTGATCTAAAGGATGGATACACATCAATCTTAGGTTTATGTAAAGAAAAATGATGTAAATGCGCTATAAAATGTCAGCCAATCTCCTTGAAAGTGGAACATCCATAGTCCACAGGAGAACTGGTGCCCAAGGGTAATCAGCCTAAGAGATATGTTTGTTGGTCAATGTAAGGACCAAAGTTGGATGGGGAGACAGACATGCCAGGGGTGAGACAAAAACACCTGCAACAAATGTGAAAAGCCAGGTACGAGATGCCTACAGTACACATAAGCTCTAAAAATAAAATGGGAGTTTAAATAAAGTTTACTTAAGGCTTAAATAATGCCTTTTCTTTTGCTCAGGGCAACTGGCCTGTCTCTAAAATGGGAAGCTTTCTCTTGGGAAACAGGTAGTGGCTTGGCCTATACATCAGGCATCATAGAGCCTAGAGAAGGACATTTAGAACTATACAAACTTGTTTTGATTTCAATATGATAATAATTATATGTTCACTGCTAATGGTGATATTGTATTTCCTCTTTGAAAGAGGTCAAAATGAAACAGACATGGATAAAAGAGAGACTGCTAACTTAAGTCAGGCTATGTTTACATGAATTCAAACTGCAGAACAAGCAGTTAACTTATATTGATAATCCTGCTACATGGGAATAGCTCTGAGACTGGCTGAGACATGAATGTCTATGCACAGCCAAAGCTTCTTGTTGGGTACAGAGCCCCATGAATTAGATGTCATTTTTTGTATGGCACGAACGAAGATTTACAGATGTCTTTCTTCTGCTCATACAAAGAGCAGAGAATCAGCATCAATTGTTCTGTGCATCCTGCACACCTCATACATTTATAGTATTAGGACTGCACAATGGCTGTGAGAAATTATATGTTTCCAGAATTAAAGAACTGGACACTGATGCTGGATCAGACCTCCAGCATGCCGAGATGTTGACATCCTGCATCCTTCATGTTCCAGCACCAAGTGCTTTGGTTGCTGTTCCTCATCAGAAAAGGACAGATTCAAAGAAGGCTCATGATCCCAATTGGGGGACATTTCAGACTGTCCTACACAGGACTTATATGAAGCCTGGAATTTCTCAACATTCAGAGACTGGACCACAAATACTAGCTTGTTTAGCTATTTTCTTCCAATTTTATTGGGACCCCTACATAGGTATTATTTGCCCCAAATCAGCCTGAAGAAACCTTAAAAGAAAGTCACCCTGTTTCCCTTAAGTGGGGTTGGGTAGGTTTTTGGTTGTTTTCTTGGGCTATAGATGTGTATTGTCATTGAGAGATATGGAGATAGGGGTTGAAAAGAAAGAAAGAGGAATATAGAAATATATAGGGATGATAGGACAAAAAGTAGATTATTGAATCTACTCCTCAACTTAAGGCCTTAATTGTTATTCACAAATAAGGTTAATTTTAATTCATTGATGTAAAATTTTGCATATTGATGCAAAATAAGCATAATTTTGATACACTGAAATAGAATTCAAATTTAATATTATTCTTCACATATTATATTTCTACTCTAATATGAGGTATTGTACACATACAATTCAATTAATACGTGGTTTACTTCCAATACTCTGATAGTGCTATTACAGAGTGTTTAGGATAATTAAGTAATACAAGTCAATTGTTAGTTGATTAACTCATGATCATGTCAAATACTAGTATAATGTTATCACAAGAATATACATCCTAGGTTTAACTGATAGGTATGATTCTGCAAATAGATGAGGTAAAATAGTTAGATATGGTCTTCAAAATCTCAGAGACCTCCAGAATATGGCATTTAAAATGTTTTTATTATTTTAAGGATTCTTTGACAATAAGACAGGTTAATTCCTCACAACACCCAGCCTACTTTAAAGAAAATGATGAGCATTGAAGAAACTCCTTGCGGCGATGGCTTCGGGTGTGGTAAACAAGGCACTGAACAAAAATGTTCTTTTATCTGCCACAGACAAAAATTCTGCCTAAAATTGGCAAGCTTGGATGCAGGCAGAGTTGACAGCCAGACTCTGCCAAGACAGGGTAAGCAAGTCCTCAATAGTTCCTGCTTCACAAATATGTTTGTCAGCTATATTGGGCCAGAAGGCTGAAGATGATGCTCCAACGTTATAATGGGTTTTGGGTGACTGTTTAGGCAGCAAACTGTCTTTTTTTTTTTTTTTTCATTTTCGAAGCACTTCCTGTTTACTCAGGTAGTTAACTTTAT
This sequence comes from Acomys minous, assembly GCF_964271855.1. Taxonomy (NCBI): domain Eukaryota; kingdom Metazoa; phylum Chordata; class Mammalia; order Rodentia; family Muridae; genus Acomys; species Acomys minous. The sequence continues at coordinate 25,595,654 of NC_140483.1, read as the reverse complement.
TCCTTCTCAAGTCTCTGATGGGCTTGAAGACCAGACAGTTTTTAAATTAAGTTTAGTTGTTTAGGAGTTAAGAAGATACTTTTCGGTCTAGGTAGATACTTTTGAGTTAATAGATTTGAGCTTTGATAGATATTGATTTAGTTCAAAACTTTAGACTCACCAAGATAAAACAGATAATATTTTCTCAAGGTTGCCAAATACCTTTTGACTAGACATTATGTATGTAAATCTTATCTATTGGTTTTTATAATTTTTCATAATTGTTCTTACTGTATATTAAAATGGCCTTTCATTTAGACAGAAAAGGGGAATTGTTGGTCTGATGTATTTTGATGCTAATTAATAAAAGGCTGTCACACCTGGGTGGGGCAAATGGGATAGGCGTGGCTAAGGTTCCCAGGCTTGGGGAAACAGAGAGAATCTTGGGAAGAAGAGAGACCAGATGAGAAGGAAAGAAAAAGAAGGCCGCCGTGGGTTAGATGGCCAGCATGGATGGAGATTTGGCCCAGATGAAGAACATTAGCAAGTACTTGGGATTATGGATGGGAGGTAGCTTGAAAGGAAATTATTAGAGCCAGATGGCATGGGATTGGGGCAGGTATGGAATTCCTGCTCTACTATGGGAAGTAGTTTAGGGGATTGATATCTGCCCTGCCCCAGGTTAACTAAGGCTATTTTAAAATATAACAAGTGTCTGTGTTTTGATTGATTGCTAGTGTGTTAGAAAATACTGCCATAATAATAATTACAGGCCTGGTAATAAACATTACTAGGCTGTACTGGTAAACTTACAACAGCAGAGAGTCAACACCCCAGCAGGAAGAAGGAAGGACCCATGAGGCCCCCAACCCTGGGTAAGCAGTTACTGGCCATCAGTGAATGCCAGTGGAGGGTGAGTCTTTTTTGTTTTATTTTTCAGCAGTGTGGGTTGTGGTAGGTAGTTTATGTTCCAAAAGACAGTGCCCTATGTCCACACACATACAGGGAACACTAGTATCTCAGTGGTTTGAGAAAGAGATAGAGAGAAAGAGCGATAGATACGCTGGAGAGAGGATATATGTGAGGGAGGAGGGTGTGGGGCGCCTGAGAGAAGTTGGAAGGTGAATACAGGTATGCCCTGAGATCATGGCATCTGCGTATTAAATTGCAAGAGGATAAATAGTTTTTAAAAGTTGAAGGTATATTCATCAACTTGTTCCTCAGTGTATCTGCAGATGCCTGTTTGGAGCATAATTTTATTTTACTAATTGACTTTTAAATACAGAATCAAATTAAACATTAAAAAGCAGAGCATGAGGAATTGGTCTGAAAATAGAGAGGGGGATGGAATGGGTCCGAGAAAAAAAAAATAGAAAAAAAAAATCCCTCAAAACAGAGCACAGCAGATATTGCCAAAAAAAAAAAAAAAAAAAAAAAAAAAAAAAAAAAAAAACAACCCACAAAACAAATGAACGAACGAACAAAAAACTGGAGGCTAAACCTTAATTGATGAGGCTACACCCAAGCAAAAGCAATTAACTTCAGTTGCTTCGGGAAAGCAGCCCTTCAGCTGTGCTCAGTGGCCTGCAGCCCCTACAGAGCCTTCATGACATCTCTCCAGACACAGGTGGAAAGTTTTCCAGTTTAAAAGACAAAGACTCCATCTTGTGGTTAAGTGAAAAATCACAACTTCTCTGACACAGTTTTAAATCAAAATTGACACACAGCTCTAGAACCTCTCAATAAACCTTTGATTCATGGCAAGGTGTCTGGGCCAGCCAGGCCTTCTTTCTGCCAACCCTGCCTTCCTCCTTGTAAACAAATTTCTCAAGTCTTCTATAAAGGCTTTGTCACCTATGTAACCCTGTAAACTAGTGGTTCTCAACTTGTGGGTCGTGACCTCCCCCAAGGGTTGGATGACTCTTTTGGGGACACTGAAAATATGGGGAAATAGAGATATTTTCATATTAGTTCATAAAAGTAGTAAATTACAGTTATGAAGTAGCAGAAAAAATAATTTTGTGGCTGGGGGGGCAGTCACCACAATGCAAGGAACTATATTAAAGGTTTGCAGCATTAGGAAGGTTGAGAACCACTGCTGTAAATTGAATAATCACTCATTTCCCCCTACTCCGCCCCATATTCCACTCCTATTAGGCTACAGTGCAGAAAGGAAGTTACCATTTTAAGCTGTCACATATTTGGTTTCTGGGTTGTCATTTCCAAATGAAACTTGTGCTTCTCCTGGGGGCATGGCAAAGAGTACAAAAGGCCATTCTGAAGTTCACAGAATCTCGTTGCCAGCATGGCTATTTGTTGCGGGCTTGATTCTGGACTGGAGTTGGGGACGAGCCAGTCCGGCAATCTCAGTGAGGAAATGTGACCAACAGCCTTCCAGGCAGGCTCAAGGACTGAGCACTAGGTAAAACCGACCATATTAAGTAAGCCTTCCATTTATCAGGGGCAGGAGTTATGAGAATATCAGCTGACTGCAGGGTGTTCTCCAAAGCCTGAGTACTGTCCCCATTTAAGATGATTTGATGGACAAGTGATAATGGTTGACATGCCAAAGTGTTTTAGCCGGACCAGGCAGCTACTTCATAATATCAGCCACGATGATTACTCAGAAGATAATGTTAATGTCAGAGCAATCCACCTAGCAACTCCAGGATGAGAAATAAGTACTGTTGCTCTAAATAATGCTCAAGGTATATGCAGGAAGAACTTCTGCCAAGCACCCTTGAGAAGTCTGAGATCTGACTGTCAAAATGGTTGTTTATACTCAAAGGGACGTGGCTGTCTTCAAAAGAATGTCTCTGTACACTATCCCCAGTATGCCTGCTTGTGTATTTGTGAGGCCAGAGGGATTCACTTGGAAGCTGGGGTGTCCCAGGTTCTCTGACTTGTCCTGATAAACTGGTAGCCCTGTCTGCAGGGAGTGTTGGAAGCTGTGTTTGGCTGGTAATAATAGCAGTCAGCAAGCCTCAGATACAGGCAACTAGAGCGCAGCTCGTACCCTGGCTTAGGTTGGACATGGTAGCCTATGGTTAGTCACCATTTTCCCCCTGATGGATATGCTAGTGAGGTTGAGAGCTTCCTGAGCAAGTGGACCTTTGTGGGTACTGTAGGAATTTCTTAACTCCGCTGCCACAGCCATGGCTAGATCAAAGCCTCCACTGCCACAGTGGAGAGAGCCCAGAATCTGACACCCCCCACCCCACCCCCCCCACCCTCCCGCGAGGTAAAAAAAAGCCATGGTGCTCTGTCTCAAGCCTCAGCCTGGGGCAGCAATAGTTGTCTGCCCCCAAAGCCCTGGCAGTCCATCACCAAGCTGCAGCGGGCCATCCCTAAGCTGTGGTGGCCTGCTGCTTCCGCCACGCTTCAGCTATCCACTGTCCCACCCCATCCCCAGCCTTGTGTTATGCTACTGTCCCCAAGCTACGGGCAGCCCACTGCCGGTCCCCAGCCCTTCGACCCGCTGCACACTCCACCCAAGGGTTCTGAGCAGCAGGTCACTAAATTTCAAGTGGCTCCTGCCAGTCCTCCTTCCTGCCTCAGGGCAGTCAGCCCCTCCTTCTTGTCCTGGGGATGTGGAGATGGGCAACAAAATGGCGGCTACTGTCAGTGACGCGGTGGGAGCTGTCCATGGTGTCTATTCCTGCTTCAGCCGACTGCTATGAAAACCGGATACCTTTCCTGCCTCAGAAAGCCTGCTGCCTCGGCCATCGGAGCTGTCCATGATGACGACAATCTTTCCTGCTTCAGCCTACTGACTTCACAGTGGACTCTGCAAATTTTTGACACCTTGTAAACTTTATTACCCCTTAAGGCAGAAAAGTGGCCAGACCTCTGTCTGAGAAAGCTCCAGCAGCCCGGCCCCTCCCCTGAAGACCTCTGTAACTGTCATCTCCAGCCCCTCAGTAGAACTCATTCAAGATTATGCTAATTTGGGGTGAGAAGTCTGCACAAAAACCCACCAATCCCTAAGCTTCCCCCCAGCTCAGGCTTGAAATCCTACCAATTCACACGTTGGAAATACCTGCCACTTGAAGGCTCCGCCCCTAGGAAATGCTATACAAATGCTGTGTCTGCCCAATTCCCTGCTGTCTTCTCCCGGGAGCAGAGGCAACCACTCCTGGATTTGTCCTTTCAATCCATCTCTTTTAAGATATTTACTGCCTACTGTGGCTCTCACATTGGAAGAAGAAGAGAAGAAAGAAGTAACTAAGAAGGAGTGGAGCTCAGGCTCCAAGGCTGCTCTGCTCCTCAGGTGTTAGCCTCTAACCCTCCCTGGGAGCTGCATCACCTCTGTTGAGGAGACTGCCTCTCAGAGCTGTGAGGTTCCTGGGTTCCTGTGCCTCAGGATACTCTTGGTACACGGTCCAATCTCAGGGCTGTGGACACACTTCCACTGAAGTACCAGAAGGCAGGCCACAGCACACAACAACAGGTACTCTTGTGATAGGTTCCTGTGATCTAAGAGATTAAACCCGATTAATCCACTTAAGATGCCAGTAGCTGCACGAGAAAGAGAAGTTAAAGATCATTGGTAATAACAGAAGGGCGGTGAAGATTTAGAAGCAGTTGCTAGGGCAATTCTAGCTTATTTTATTTATTTATGTATTTGGTTTTTCGAGACAGGGTTTCTCTGTGTAGCCTTGGCTGTTCTGGACTCACTTTGTAGACCAGGCTGGCCTTGAACTCACAGCGATCCTCGTGCCTCTATCTCTCGAGTGCTGGGATTAAAGGTGTGCACCTCCACCACCTGGGTCAGCTGCTTATTTTAATCTGAGTCATTGGGGACAACAAAAATGTTTTCATAGAATAATATATAAAAGCCCATGTGGCCCTCAATTAATACATGACCTTATTTCCTCTTATACCTGAACTGCTTATTTATCTGCCCTAGAAACAAACTATAATACCATCATCACACCAAAGATTAATAAAATTCTTTAATGCTGTCAAATATTTAACATTCATATTTCTATTACTGTGTAATACTTGTGACTATTTGTTAGGTTGGAATCAGATCACAAATAAAGCTTATGCATTGTCTACTGGTCAGTGTTTTTGTCAGCTTGACACAAGATTGAGTCATTTGAGAAGTAACCTTAATCGAGGGATTGTCCATAGGCAAATCTGTGAGGCATTTTCTTGATTAATGATTGATGTAGGAGGCTTAGCCAAGTGTGGGTGGTACCACCCCTGGGCTAGGGGTCCTGGGTGCTATACAAATATAGGTTGAACAAGGCAAGAGAAGCAAACAGCGAACAGTTCTCCTCTATGGCCTCTGCTTCAGTTCCTGCCTCCAGGTTTCTGTTTCAGTTCCTGCCCTGACTATCCTCAGTGACGGACTGTGGTGTCTAAATGTAGGCCAAGCAGACATTTCCTCCCCAAATTGCTTTAGGTCTAGGTATAGCATTTATTACAGCAGCACAAACCAAAAATCTTTCAAAATAGTTTGTCACCATGGGCGAGATCAGATGGACATCAGCTGGCATCCTAGTCTCAGCACATGAGTTGTCTTGAAGAACCTTGAAATTTCTGTGCTTTAAGAGGCTATAGAAAGGTGAGGAGTAGGGAGAATGTTTATGCAATGCTCAGTACATAAGCAATTCATTTCCCCCTTGCTTCTCTCAGCCTTCTTCCTCTTTGTTTCCAGTTTGGCTCCTTAAGGTGGAATCTCACTACTGGCCAGCCATTTTCTTCTTATTTCTTATTAATATAATGTTACCTTGTTTCTGGACCAGTCTGGAGTATTCTTGGACTCGGTGTTGTTGGACTCCTGTAGCCTCATAGAGCGAACCAAGCAAATATTGTGTCAAGGGCTATGTATACAGCCTAACTGTGACTAATGAGGATGTTAAGGAAGTCCACCAGAAATTTCTAGGAAAAAAAAACCCCTTCAATCTGATGACTATGGAGAGCTGTTATCCATCCTTTCTTCGTCGGGAGCCATTGTATGAAGATGTGTATTATTATGTGGCACGTCAGCAACCCTCTTGTACCCTGAGAGCGTATTTTCTTGACAACACATTACGACGCCGTAGGATGACAAGAACTCGGCTCCTCTAGAGATGGAAGTGACCACTGACTGTGAGCAGGCACAGGCAGCTTGTCAAATAGCTTACTCTCTTCAGCCTCATATTCACATCCCAGGAAGTGTGAAGAGGAAGGGAAGAACACAAAGGACCACACAATCCCTGAGGTTTCTATACATCTTACACACACTTCCTCTAAGGAAGGCTGGACAACCTTTTTTTCAGGGTCCATTTTGCCACACTAATAGAAAAAGGAATCATTGAACAAGCATGAGAAGGGAGGTGCATAGGCAGAAGCGCCATGTTGAAATGGACATCTCTGGTGTGCTCAATGAGCGAGTGACCTACAAGTGCATATCAAACGTGGCGCCAACCAGCCGGGAGCCAGCCTTAAGGTGGAATCACATTTCTAGTTTCCCAGGTATCCAAGCAGATCAGACCTGGAGGACCAATAAGAAGACACAGCCCCTGCATACCTGTTCTGCAGTGCCCTCTGCATCCCTGCTCATAGATTCTGGTGTCCTTTCATTAGTTTGCTTGCTCAGCACTTTTTACCCTCCTACGAGACCTAATGGCCTCAGTCTTAGTTGAATGCTATCGTTCCCTGGAGAGCTTTAGCAAAGTCGAACACCGAGATCACCCAAAAGACCCAATAAGTCAGCATCTTTGGAGATGGGGCCCGGGTCTCTGTAATTTTCTTTTTTGTTTTTGTAATTAATTAATTTATTCACTTTACATCTTGATTGCAGCCCCCTTGCCTCCTGGCCCCACACTCCCTCCCTCTTCCCCCATCCTGCTCTCCTCCTCCTCTATTCCCCAGAAAAAGGGAGCTCCCCTCCACCCACCCACTGCAGCACATCAAGTCGCATCAGGAATGAGCACATCCTCTTCACCTGTGGCTTGGTGAGGCAGCCTTGACAGGAGACAGGAGGGAGTGATCAAAAAGCAGACAACAGAGTCGATGTCAGAGACAGCCCCTGTTCCCCTTACTAGGAGACCCACATGAAGCCAGAGCTGCCCATTGACTACACATTTATGTGGAGGACCTAGGTCCCGTCAATGCATGGTCCTTGGTTGGTGCTTCAGTCTCCACAAGCCCTTCTGGGCCTTGGTTAGTTGGCTCTGCTGGTCTTCTTGTGGAGCTCCTGGTACCTCCAGGTTCTTCGATCCTGAAAGAGATGCTGAGACTCACAGCATTGGTCAAAGTGTGTGGACTCACTCTGTACTTTTCTTATCTCTCCCAGGCAGCTTCCCCGTGAAGCCTAGGCTGTATACCTGTGCAACCAGAGTGATGGTTTGAAGTCCTGGGTGCACACTGGAATCATCCAGGGGCATTTTGAAAATTTCTGACACCAAATTCCTCTTCTGGGGAGTCTGGCTTGGCTGTGGTGGGGATGGGTCTAGGCAGGGATAGGTCTTCAGCCTCGCCAGGAACTTCTAGAATGCAGCGAGACTGAGATGTCTTGTGCAGGGACTTTAGACTGAAACAGGAAGGAAGGGTCCTTTTCCTTCCCCCTCCCCCAGCCATAAGCTCTCTGGAGTGCGTGAGCCAGCGTGTCCGTATGCACCTAGGAGGGGAGGGCTCCAACCACAAGGCTCTTCAAGGTCTCCTGAGGGACGTTTGAAGATTTCTATTGGCTGAGCCCGGCTCGTGAAGTTGCATTGTCATTGTCCAAACCTGGCCTTGCTACATTTGTTCGGAAAACAATGCCAGGATTCTGACACTCAGCCAAAGCAAAGGCCATCATGTGATCGTAATGACAGTGGTGACAACGGTTCATAAAAGGCATACCTATTCCAATTCCAGGCTGTGTCCCTTCCAGGGAGGGTGGGAAGGGCTGTGCTTTAGTATTCGAAATCAAAATTTGAGCTAGTTCATTGTAATTGTTAGCCCTGGTATCTTCTGCATCCACAGAGGATGATCTCACTAAAGAATCAGACTTGTCCTTCCCTCTCCTGCTTTTCACTGTCACCGGGCATGACAGAGAGTCCCCAGAAGTTTTCTAGCTCAGTAGCTGAGCTCACCTGTTCCAAGCTGTGTCCAACTCTATAAGGTCAGCCTTTTGTCCCATGCTCTGCCTGTGTTTTTGTGCATATCATCACCAAACTGCCTGCTTGGGGTTATATAAATAAAACAACTGCCCCAAATGGGTTATGATAGTGACAGATGTGTGGAGATACAAGTGTGCCCTGTGCCCCAGGAACCAGAGCTGCCAATCTTTGGGTCTCCTCACTTTCCTCCAAGGCATTGGGTATCTTTCCCTTCCTCTGCGGTACACAACCAACATCAGAGGTGTCCCAGTGGAAGGCAAACTGAAACATGTCACGCAATAGGCTCCTGACCCACCTTGCACAGACTTGAACAGTCCAATAGTTTTCTCTTCTGTGCCCTAGGCCCATCCCAGATTAGTCTTCAGTCATTCAGGAACTCTGGAACTGTGTCGTACTGCCCCTAGGTGGCTGTGAGGGGAATTACATCCACTCCACCTGCTCTGTCCTGGGTGACCATGGATGAGGATCATCATGGGTGCCCTTCTTGACAACAACCTCCCAGCCACTCCGCATCCTATATCTGCCTTCCATCTTCCCTTGTAATTTCATTTAAAAACATTTTAATTAATTAATTAACTAACTGTGTGTGTGTGTGTGTGTGTGTGTGTGTGTGTGTGTGTGTGTTTGTGCATGCCAAATTATGTTGCACGTGAGGAATTTGGAGGAGTGGGTCCCTCTCCTCTCACCAGGTAGGACATGGGGATTAGCCAACTTAGTGGCAGGGACTTTCTTAGTTGGGACATTTCAGAGTTCTTCAGCCTCTTCTTCAGAGATGTTCAGGGCAGGCACATGTTTTTCTGGACAATTCCTTTGCCCTGGAGAATGTCTAGTTAGTGGCCCAGCTGCCACTCATTCAATAGTGGTAGTGCACCCAACCCCCCTCACAAGTTCTGGCATAAAAAGAAATGTGACAAACACTGTCCCTGTTTCCCATGGAGGCAAAGACATTGAAACCACTGCTGTCATCTGTTGTCTTAGAACTGTCTGCCAGGCCCACACGCTGAGGAAATTAACAAGACAAAAACCCCAAACATTTCAGGGATGGAAAAGTGTGATGATGTTTTTTATTCCGTCTGGGGGAGCACAGAGTCCATTTTAAGTGGAGCTCTTCTAAGGGGCCCTCCGGCCTGTCATCCCTTGAAGCTGAGTCCCTCAGGAGGAAACGTCCTGGAGGAGGGGCTAATCCAATAAGATGTTTATTCATTCCAGGGACTCCTAAGAGTGGGGCAGTCAGCAGCCTAGAAGAGCCTGGATGCTCCTACATCTCTTCACGGTGTAGGAAGAGTGGACAGGATGGGGGTCTGCCTTGGAGAAGGCCTTGGATAAGTGACTAAGAAAGGACTAGAAAACCCAAAGGACAAGATATATGGAGGGCAGGAGTCTATGGTTTGATGGCAAAAGGATGAAGCTAAAGAGCAGAAAATAGGTACTCCAGCAGCAGCGAACATGATCACAGGCAGAGCCCGAAGGCTGGGTGCCATGTGCCCACCAGAGCACAAGCACAGAGGCTTCACAGCCAGAAGAGGCGTAGTGGAGAGGAGTCAGGAGTGGGTGCGCACTGGCAGCTAGGAGACAGAGTGGGGGCGAATCATGAGCAAGGTGGCACTGGGCAGAGTCTCCCTTGCATCCTATTTATTTATTTTTTTTTAGGACACCAACTAGGACATGGTAGGCACTCTAGGATTCAGTTGGGGAAAATCGTTAACATTTATGACACTTTTTACGGCTGCTGCACTTTGTTCAGCTCATCATTTCTGATTTTAAGAAAGAACATAGTCTATTCATGGGTAGCTATGTATGGGTGGCCACTTAGATGGGTGCCTTCATTAAACAACTTTCAGAAAGTGGCGTTACTGTGTAGATGCTATCCGTAGGACCATGCACACAGCACAAGCAAACAGCTAGTCCTGAACCACTGTGCTTATATCCAATACCATGCTGTCTCAGTTGAGTGTGGTTTTGTTCTGGTTGGACACAGTGTTCAGAATGAAGAATCGGGAGCCTGTGCTTCAAATGCCTACAGGGAAAAAAAATCCCTGCCACTTCTGGTTATCTTTCCTTTCCCCAAGTGCCTCTTGTGGCTGAAGACAAAACAGCCTGGAGACCTAAAGCATGGAGCTGTAGACATCTGCTGGGTGGCCATCATCCCCGGCTTCAAGACCCTATTACTTCCCCACTTGTGTTGCTGGTGTGAAAATTAAGAGTAGCTCTCGGAGTTTCGCTTGGCACCAAATCTATCCTATCAGTCTCAAGCTCTGACAACCCATCCCCCTTTTTTGCTACCTTTGTGTTCTCTGAGGTACCTTGCCCATCATTTCTAGATGCTTCACTGCCCTTTGGAAGTGACACAACCATAACTATCTTGAAATCAATGCAACTGCGATTGTCCACATTAGCCCTCACCCTGGGCCTACTAGCATTGCCCTGTGAAGGGGAGGAGGGCCTCAAGGGCCTCAGGAAGTGCTCACTAGACTTGTAGGACAGAAACACGTAAGTAGATAACAGTGTCTGGGGAATGAGCACCTTCCTTGGAGGAGCACCTGCTCATAGGTTTCCCATGGTCCTGTAGGCAACATGAATAAAATTATTCTTATCACCAAGCTGAACTTGGATGATGATAATCGTCTGGTGTTCTTCTATGTGGGGTGAGATAGATATGCGATCACTTATCCCAGGAAAAGCAATGCAGTGTCCAGGCAGAAAGACACGAAGACAGCACAGCTTCAAGTCACAGAGAGGACCTTTAGAGTACTCTGCTATGCTCCTAGGCAAGTCTAGGGTGCTGGGCTGCACACCAGGTTCTGTCCCATGGACGCTTCAGGACCTTGTGGGAGCATTGTGTTCCTGTCAGCTCCTGAGGATAGGCATCACGGCTGGCAGATATCCTAAGATGCAGTGGATAGTCCGTCCAGTGCAGCCTCTCTGCAGGAGAGTCAGTTCTGCCAGCCTGAACTCTGTTTACATGCCTTTGTGTGGAACTCTAGTGTTCAAAGATCCTATAAACAATTCTCTGTTTTACTGGATAATTTTTGCATGTTTCATTTTTTAAAGATTTATTTATTTATTATTATGTATACAATGCTCTGCCTGCATGTACACCTGCAGGCCAGAAGAGGGCACCAGATCTCATTATAGATGGCTGTGAGCCACCATGCGGTTGCTGGGATTTGAACTCAGGACCTCTGGAGGAGCAGTCAGTGCTCTTAACCTCTGAGCCATCTCTCTAGCCTGCATGTTTCATTTTAAAAACACCATCATTATTGTTGCCACCACCGCCACCACCACCACTACCACCACCATCATCATTGTGTGTTGAGCATGCAGACAGAGGTCAGAGGACTACTTTGTGGAATGGATTTAGTTCTCCACTTCCATCTTTATTTACATGGATTCTAGGATGCAAATTCAGAATGGCAGGTTTATACAGCATGCACCTCAAGCCACCAAGCAGTCTTGCTAATGTTTTCTCATAACAGCAACAACAACAGTAGCAGCAGCAGCAACAACAACAACAACAACAAAAATGCCCCAGAGCAGGCCAGCCAGTGGCACGTGAGCTGCCGGTACAGACAGTCCTTGACTTACAATACCTCAGTGTACGAGGACTGGACTTTACAACATTGTGAAAGTGATGTGCATTCATCGGAAACCATGCTTCACATTGCCAGTTTTGGATCATTTCCTGGGCTAGTGACAGACATCATGACCCTGTCTCCAGGTTGGACATTGGCAGCCAGCCGCAGTTCCCAGTCAACCACAGCGAGGGGACGAAGAGCAGCTGACAATGCACAGGCAGTTGCTAAACTGTGACATTTGACAGTTAGGATTAAATGCACTTTGACTTCCGGCATTTCCATCATCACAGATCTATCAGCACGGCCCCATCATCAGTCAGCATCTCTGAATGGTACCATTCCACCTAGTACACCAGTGGTTGTCACATTTCTAGTGTTCCTGTCATTGGAGTCAAGGGGTGGTATCTCCCGGAATATTCAGATCTGGATATTTATATCCTTACATACAGATTGTCTTGCTTTGTTTTTTATTTAATGTATTGATTTTAAATTTTATTTTGCTTTAAAATTGCTGTCTTTGTATTTCATTGTAGTAAGTGATTTTATTTATTATTTCAAAATTACATAAATAGATGCAATATGTTCAGTACAAACAGCAAAAAGAGGAGAATGTGAAGGGCTCAGCGTTGGTCAGGAGACCTTTAAGACCTAAGCAATTGATGCAGTTCCACAACTAGTCCACTGGGTGGCGCAAGAATCTCACCCAAAAATGTCAGTGGCTAAAGGAGAATTCCATTTCTCCCACATTAAATCAAAAGTGATGCAAATTGCTGTAAAAGGTGTGCATCTCCACTCAGCCCCCTCAAGGGATTGTATCTTTCTCCTTTTTTACCTGTGTGTTGGCAGAATACTAGTCTCCTATATTCCTGCTCAGGGGAGGGCCTCTGTGTCTGCCTTCCCTAAGGTTCATTCAATTTCAAGTCTGCAGACATATCCTGTTGCATGGAAAATCAACTGCTTAAGCTTTGGTTTAAAAAAAAATCTGAGAAGCAGCAGTTTTTAAAAAATGAGAATTAGACTATGTATTCCACACTGCTTTGAAGTTTATCATAGCAGCATTGTCACTCCTGGGACAAACAGTATTGTCTTCTGTCCATCGTAAAAGCTAGTACTAACGTTAACATGGAGAAAGGGCCAAGCCAGGGAAACTGCTTCCTTACTATTAGAAAATCCTATTAGCACAAAACTGTTTTTGTGTATGTGTGTGGTCATACACATATATATTCCTATGTGAATGTTTGTGTGCATGCATATATACACATGACTTTGCATGTAGAGGCCAGAGGTCAATGTCCAGCATCTTCCTCAGTGAAAAATGTGGACTTAGAATTAATAGGTATTTGGAGTGTAGCTCAGTGTATGGTGGCCTGGTTTAATTCCTAATACCTCTAATTAGAAGTTTACCTTTGGGATTAGAAAAATAGCTCAGTGGTTAAGATTGTATTCTGCTCATTTGGTGGCTCAAGGGAATCCAGTGCCCTCTACTGGCCTCCGTGGGCACCTACACTCATGTGCAAATACTGACACACATACATAGTTTAAACTTTTCCCCTAAAGAATTATTACCTGGATTCAGTTGAAATGCTTCCAGATTTGTTGGCCATATCCAAAGGATAACAACCAGGAGTCAGATGGGCATGTGCCTTCTTCTCTCCATCAGCCTGGCTGACTTTGGTCAGACCAACACAGAATCTGTTCCCAGTCTGTTTGTCCGAGAGCTTACTGACCTTGATCTTCACAACGATCGAAATGTGTTGTTGTCTATTGTCTATTTTCTTCATGGCTCACTTGGTGGTCAGGGGAACTTGATGATGACACACTGGTCAAGTCTGTTTTTTCCTGAGTGCACTCTTGCAAGGGCATTTGGTCCACAACCAGAGTGGCAGTGCCTTCCAGGAAGGCAGTATAGCTCTTCCTGTTTTTCCCTCCTACGGCTGTGGATGTCTCTCTGCACTGAATTCTTGGCTGCCAAAGGCTTTGGTTTAGGGTAGGAGTTTCTGTCTTTGCTCTCATTGTTATATTGGCCTCCACCTTAGTTTTTGAGGCAGCATCTCCCACTTTACCTACACTGGTAAGCTAGCACACCCCAGGGGTTCCTTTCGTCTGCCACTTCTGCTCTGCCATGCCCAACCTTTGTGTGAGTCTGAGGATTGAACTCTGGTCTTTATGCTTTTACAGCATGCACTATAGCAACTGAGCCACCTCCTAGCCTATAAAGGGGGCTATAAAGGGGTTATTTATTTTATTTTATTTTATTATTTAGGGCTTCTTCCATACCTTAGCATGTTGTTCTTTAGCAAATGAAATCTCTCTCTCTCTCTCTCTCTTTCTCTCTCTCTCTCTATCTCTCTCTCTGTGTGTGTGTGTGTGTGTGTAACAGATGACTCGACTAGGTTTCTACTCACATTTACAGGTATGAAATAAATGCCCAGCACATTTTCTGAGCTTTGTTGGAAGAAATGAAGGCAGCATGAGAAGCACAGAGTCACAGGATAATGCAAAGTGAGAAGACAAAGCTTTAGTTCAAGTTCCAGATTCCTCAGGGTTGGGGAGGTAGAGAGGCACAGGGCAGGGACAAAATTCTTGGGAACTTTCTGGCTCTGTTCATGACCATGTGGAGTGCACTCATTTTGGTGGAGACTGAAATGTTTACAATAGAAACAAACACCCAAATTTGCTTTTATCTTATTTTTAAATGTTGTCTGTTGAGATGCTTCACAATGCACACTTTGCTCAAAGCTAGTTAATTACATGGTAACAAAGCATGTGCTGGAGCCATGTATTTATGCATGGTTCGAACCTCCTTTGCTCAAGCAAGTTAATATCACAGTTTAAAACCAGTGTCCCCTACTGTTCCCCCAAGAACTGCACCAGTTACATTCCAAAGGTTTATCTCCTGTAGAGAAGGAAAGTATCCGAAAACTTCTCACCCACAGAAGCTGAAGACCAGAGGGTATCAGCAGCTTACACAGACACAGAATGCCGCTAAGTGTCTTCCTTGTTTTTTCCACTCTACCAGACTAGGATCTACCCAGCTAGTCCATGGCTGAAGCCAGCTTGAACTTGCCTGGCTTTTGTAAAGTTTCTGTCCTTGTTGTAGCTACAATGTTTTCTGATCTTTTGTTTGTTTGTTTTTCCTGAGGAGCATTTGGCACTGTCTGGAGACACTCTGACACACATTTGCCAGTAATGGGGTAGACAGAACACTATTGGTATCGAGTTGGCCAAATCCACCGGTGTTTCTTTGGAGGCCATCTACAAAACAGTCATGAAGCAAGAAGCTATTCGGCCCCAATATCAACAGTAAAGAAGGTTAAAAATCTCTGGTTAGACTGGAACAGGGTGACATTTGTTACTGTCTCTGGCTTCTACAGTATGGCCATGACATTAAGCATCTGAGACCAAAATATTCTGGTCCCCAAATCTTAGAATATCTTCTACCTCTACCCCTATCTGACTGAAGAGCTCTGGTCCCCGAGCCCTAAAACACTTCTGTCTGTCCCAGGGAAATGCTTCTTATTTGCACCTAGAGAAGCATTTAGGAACTTCATAGGAACAAGCAAAATAGATTATTCTGAAATCCTGTCTTGCTATATCAACTATCGCTTAGAAATTCTTTGTTTTGACCATTTCTGGTGATAGTTTATTTCCATGTCTTTCTCATTACTCCTCCATCATATCCTTTTATTATAAAGTCGATTCCAGGCACTGAGCTGAGCCTGCTGCCATTAAAAGGCTGTGTGTTTCCTGCTCCTTGGGGGGCCTGTCGCCCAGAGGGAGAGGCGGATATTAATTAAACCATCACCCTAATGAATATATGATGACAAACTGTGATCAGAGCTCAGAGGCGGGAGACAGCTCTGATGACAGTTGACTGGGGCTCAGGGCATATGGAAGTTAACTAGAGTAAGTGTGTGAATATGTGTGTGTGGGTGTGAGTTTAAGGAAGGGGTGGCACTGGGAGTCCAACAACCGAAAGGAAGGAGTAGAACACGCTGGAGGACATGGAGGATCCAGCAATGTAGCAGTGTGAAGTTGGTGAGGACCCAACAAAACCATGCGGGCCAGATGGTGTGCTGGGTCTTATCTTAAGAACTGCAGAACAGAGAGAAGCCATTGAGGGGTCTGGGAGGGGACTTGGTCAGATTCGCAAACGAAGCTACTAGATTGTCAGACATGGGAGAAGAAGTTGAGCTCATTAAAAACCCAGCTATTTTGAAAACAACTAGCTGATTGATTAACTTTTAAGAACCCAATTAAGCGTCTGGGTTCTCCCCACCCTCTTTCATACCTGACAGAGTCGGTGAAGGGGCAGCATTGAAGCCCTGATCGTCTTCCTTTTCACGGAGCAGGCGTCTGAGGGTAGGTGCGGCTGGAATGTACCCCACTGTGATTTCTAAGGTCATATTTCTTTTGAAGATCGGCTGAATATTTATGTGTGTGTGTGTGTTGGGGGGATGGTTTTTGATGTTGCTAACATTTCCAATTCTCACAGCGAGTTCAAACTTCTCCAGGACTTCTAAAATATGCTCACCTGAGAGGCAGAAGAATCGATAGCTCACCAAATCAATTCTCTGTGATGTCGGCTATTTTTCCTGTGTAAATTGTGTTTTTTTTTAAAACCCAATTTTAATTTTCCTTTTCTCGCCTCTACATGGCTGATCATATCTATTGCATTATGGCTTATTACTATCTGGGTCTTGTACATTATTTATCAGTGAGGCCTTCGGAGATTGGAGGCCCAAACCTTTGTAAACAAACTCAACCAACTATTGCACTGCGTGGACTGTTGGTCAGTGAGTGTCTCTTTGATTTTGTGAGGAAATTGTTCCTTTCTCAAACAAGTATTTCCAGCCTAAATCTGGTGTTGTCAAATCCTGGCGCAACTGTCAGTCTGGGTTGTACCTAGTGTTGCAGCGGTTCTCAATCTTCCTGATGCTGCCACCCCCTTAACATAGGTCGCCATGTTGTGGTGGCCCCAGCCATAAAATTATTTTCGTTGCTACTTCAAAACTGCAATGTTGCTACTGTTATGAGTTATAATGGAAATATCTGATATGCAGATGGTCTTAGGCCACGCCTGTGAAACGGTCCTTTGCTCTCCAGAGGGGTCGAGACTCACAGATTGAGAACTACTGTTTCAAGGGAACAGTTATACCTTCTTGTGTATATAGTGTCTATACTTGTGTCCACACTACAGTGAGAAAAGTGACTAGTTGCCACAGTGACCAGATAGGTAGAAGCCTGAAGTACTTGCCATGGAGCCCTTTATGGGGAAAACTGATAAGCCCCGTTCTAAAGAAAGGTTGTGAAGTCGTTCGTGTGTTCCTCCCATGAGAGAGTCCTTAGGTAGCTTTGACGGGCACTAAGCAGAGTGCGCATGCGTTCTTGCTTGCCCCTGAAGACTCTGCAGTTTTCTTGCAGGTTAGGTGAGACTGTGTAAAAGACCCAGTCTACTTCTCAGCGACACTTCACTAAGCGTTTCTTCTACAGGGCCTCGCATGACCCTTATCAGACCCTGTGGATTAGATACCGTTTCTCTCATTCCGCAAATGAATACATTTAGAAGTTAAAGAACTCTCGGAACTTGTAAGCAGCGGACATGGGAACTCGGTTCCGTGTCTGCCTTTGTTTCTGGGCTGTGAGTGACCCAATTGCAGTGGACTGGCTCACAAAGGGGAAGCAGGATGAAAGGGCTTCAGAAAAAGAACCTTGTCTCCTGCACAGAAGGTAAGATTATTGACTGTGTAGACAGAGGTCTGAAGTCGGTAGTGAGGCTGTTTATATTACCAGACGTCCATCCCGAGACTCTTTCCTGGAGAGGTTTTAATTGCATCTTGAAGGATACGCGAGAAAGAAGCGTGCCTAGAAAATCTTTTGACCTGTGTGGACTTCGAACATGTGCCATATTCAAGTCTCTCCTTTACTGGTTGCCAGAACATTCTATGGGAATGCAGAATTATTAGAGAAGCACTCCTTCCCAGCCCCATCTGTCACCCCTGAAACATTTGCACTTCACAAGCAGCCCGTTCTGCCCAGGAGAACACTGCTGCTGACATCACAGGGCTGCCAGAACAACCGCCCAGCCGTGAGATGCTGGGACTTCTTCCCTGACATCCTATGGCATTGCCTGCAGCAAAGTTAAACCCTTGATCTGCTAGTCAGGCTGACTTGACTGCTGCAGAACTCACTAGATGGGCCTTTCTGAACCTAAGTCCACTTGTTCCCAGGTGCACAAACTGATGTGCGCAAACAAACTCCTGTGAATTCTCGGCTGCCTGACTCCAACAGGTTCTTTTCAAAAAGAATCTAGTATTTGATGTAATTCAAATTCTTTCTCTTCCCTTCAAGCAATTTGTTTGAAAAAATAATTTATTTTTTAAGACTCTTCAAAACTGGAATAAAATTATACTTTACTCTGGGGCTTTCTTTACTCTGTGGTAAATGAAGTATTAGCTGTGATAGCTATTAGCATGCCCGCTCTACGGACTGGTCACTACAGTGGACTAGGTTAAAAAATAGAAAAGTTGAAGTCCCCCAACTATAAAATAAATTGCCCAACAGATGCAGCAGGCTCCAAAGGAATCATTGAGAGCTATTTAGCTAAATAATATCCATGCTAACAAGTCCCACAAAACAGATTTCTGTGACGATGTTCGTTCTACAATGGCCCTAAACACACATCACACCATAAGGATTCTATCAGCTAATTAATACAGGGCGAGAGCTTTAAACAGAGAAATTAACTCAACAGGAACCTCATAACAGATAGCACAACACAGCACAAAGAGAAGCATCGAGCCTCCACTTGACTTCCTTTGTCCTCGGAGGACAAGAACCACTCACTCCAGTCCTCTAGTCCTTTCAGCGGCAAACGTGCTTAGAGAGGAGTTCTCTGATGCTCCTGCCCCAGCATGAGTGGCAAGGACTCCTGACCTCCCAGTCAGTCCTAATCTCCTGAGAGATGCTCATTTTTGCCACATGTTCTGAATCTCCGTTGTGTACTGGTCATGAGACATATGCCACTCCTGGCTTCATTGTCTTCACTCTGTCGTGGTGTTCTTAGAGACATGCCAGGCAGCACTTGCTGCTCAGCACAGATTTGCAGCCTAGATGTCCAACAGCAGATGGATGGATATTGGAAATGTGCTTTTGGAAAGCTCTCGAAGTTCAAGAAAATAAGCCTCCAGTGCTTATTAACTTTCAATGGCCATCGCTCGGCCGAGGAGTTGCAGTTCACAGTGGCCTTTTGCAGCTAAAGGAAAGCGAGGCCAAACTCCCTAGTTCTCAGAAAGCCTAATCAGAGTAGATTTCAGGAACATTTATGTGGGCATGTTCCAATCCATTTTTGCAAACCAGTGATATTCTGCAAGAGTTTGGCCTGATTATAAAAACATTGCTATGTAAATTCAAGTTAAAATGATTTCCCCCCTTTCAGTCTTGGGAGATAGCTGAGTCTGTAAGGTGTTTGTAAAGCATGAGGGGCTAGTTTCATTTACAGGAAGCCCCAGTACCCACCTCAATCAAGCCAGGTGTCTAGGTGCACACTTGAAATCCCAACGCTGGCAAAGTGGGGACAGTTGGATCTCTGGAGCTTGCTGGCCAGCTAGCTTAGCCCAGTTGGGAAGTTTAACACCAGTCAAAAGTTCCTGCTTCAACAAACAATGTAGATGGATGATAGCAAAGAAATGACACTTGAGGTTGACCTCTGGCCTCTACATGTGCCTGTGTACATCTGCAAGCACACATAAATGAACATACATGGACAGGTGTATTCTCTCTTTCCCTCTCTCTCTCTCTCTCTCTCTCTCTCTCTCTCTCTCTCTCTCTCCATGATTCCCCCACTGGATGCCAATGGGTTTCTTCATTCAACCAAATGGTGCATATACCCAACATATATAGATGAAGAAATAGAATCTATGAAGTCATTGTTTTTTTTTCCTTTAAGTGTCTTCTTCCTCTAGTATAGTATTTTTGTTTATATGAAGATAATTAATTACCGGTAGATGAATAAAGGTCGGGATTTTTGGGTATTTTTCCCATTGCTCTTATAAAATACTCCAACAAAAGCATATCAAGAAATAAGAGATTAATTTTGGCTCAGTTTGAGGCTCTGTCATGACAGGGAAGCCACTGCAGCAGGAATGTGAGGCAGCTGGGTCACGTTATATCCACAGTCAAGAAGCATAGAGAAATGAACTACTGTGATCATCTCACTTTCCTATGCAGTTCATAGTTTCAGCTCAGGGAATGGTGCCACCCACAGTAGATAGGTCTTCTCACTATTAACCTAATCAAAATAGTATCCTACGTTACAGGCATGCTCCAAAGGCCCATATCCTAGGTGATTCTACAGCTCATCAAGACGGCAATTAGTATTAACTAGTAAAGACAGCATTTACTTTAATAAAATAAATGGAAGCAGTAAAGGACTGAATATAGGTATCAGAATTATGTCCGGTCTGGAGGTTCCTATATTCCTGGTTGTCAGATTTAAAAAAAAAAAAAGTCAGATGCAAGGTATCCAATATTGATTATATTTTATACCGAATAAAAGTGTTACACTTACCATTCTTGAGTGAAGAGTTGGGTATCTTAAAGGTATGGAAACCTTGACTTTCCCTAGTCCCTGAGAAAAGCAGCCCAGACATTAAAAGCTTCATTTAGGTTACCTTCACTAACCACTGAATTTCTTAGTCTTATTTTTTTTTAAACTCAGTTCTACTCTTTGTACAGGCACCTCCTTCTCTAACACACTCCATGGCAATTGGCACGCCATCTCTCAGGGGCCCTGTGGGAACATATCTTGTTTGGAATTCATAGCCTTTTTGACAGCTGGACCTATTTTGCAAGCCCAAATATCCATCATGGACTCATGCCCAAGATACTAGGCAGGGTAGGCCACCCAGGCACTGTGTGTGTGTGTGTGTGTGTGTGTGTGTGTGTGTGTGTGTGTGTGTTGTTTTCTCATACACATTTGCTTCTGATTTTGACATTCCACACCATGCAGAGTAACTTGACTGGAATATGCAGGATAAATCCTTTCCATTTTGAGTTGTGAGTTGTCCATCCGCCTCTGCACTGTTTCAGTGGAAAAGTTACTATTGTATCAGACAGTGTTAAACACACAACACAGGAATACACATATACACACAGACTTCCTAGAGACCAACATTAGCCACTTACATATTATTTATACTAGTGTTTTTCAAATGATACATGCATTAGAAGAATCATTTCTGGAGCTTGGTAAAATTTAGAATCTTTGGCCTTGCTCCAGTTTGGTTCTGGAAGCCTGGGCAGGGCCTAGAAGTATGAGCTATAATAAACATTTAAGCAATCTCAGAATCCTGTTGCAATCTTATGACTATACTTTGAAAAACATTGCTGTATTTACTTAAGGCATTTTTACAATGCCTACCATAACACCTGCAAGGCCATTTCACCACAGTGAAGCCAGAACTTTGTATCTTTGTATAGTGTCATCTCCCCCCCCCCCCGCCTCCTTTCCTCCCATAGTCCTCCCATTATGACAAAGTCCATCTAGAAGAGTCAAATAAAACCCCTGAGGAGCTATTCTGATATTCTGAGACAGTAGCTGCCCAGAACATATATTTTCCATTGTGTTCTTGAAGTTGCCACCACTCTGACTGGGGATGATAATACTATGTGTGGGGGAGGGTATCTCATCTCTCACCCATTGGTGTATGTCTTCTTTAACTTACTGGAGCATTTCATTCTTACAGAGAGACCTCCATCTTGTGAAGTCTCCCAGGATGAGCTCTTAAGTGAACCTCAGAGGAGGACTGTGACTAGCATCAGATCTTGAGTACCGTATATCCAGAGAGGGCAGTGGATGCCAACAACTCCTGACATTTAGTGGTAAATAGGCAAATGGTGGTCTGAAGGGAGAGATTGAACCATGGCTGTCCTCTGCCAGGTACATGGCAAGTCTTCTGTTCTTTGGAGGAGCACTAGCAGGTGATTAGTTTAGGATAAATTACACTTGAAGATGGTTAAAAACTCCAGCACCTTCTGTAGGGCTCGGTTTGTAGGTATTGTTTAAATTTGACTTTATCAAGGAATATCTTACTTTCTCCATTTATTGTAACGGAAAGTTTTGCTGGGTATAGTAATCTGGGACAGCATCTGTGATCTCTTAGAGTTTGCAGCACGTCTTTTCGAGCACTTTTTGGTTTTTTTTTTTTTTTTTTTTGTCTCCATTGAGAAGTCAGGTGTAACTCTAATAGGTCTGCCTTTATCTGTTACTTGGTCTTTTTCTTCTGCAGCTTTTAATATTTTTGTTGGTTCTACATGTTTAGTGTTTTGATTATTATATGATGAGAATTTATTTTCTGTTCCAATCTATTTGGTGTTATTTGTGCTTCTTTTACCTTTGTAGACATATATTTTCTTTAGGTTAGAAAATTTTTCTTCTATGATTTTTTTGAAAATAATTTCTGTGTCTTTGACTTAGGTTTCTTCTCTTTCCTCTACTCCTATTATTTGTAGATTTGACCTTTTTCATAGTGTCCCAGATTTTCTGAATGTTTTGTGTTAGAACTTTTTAAAGTTTAACATTTTCTTTGACCAATGTATTCATTTCTTCAACCATACCTTCAATGCCTGAGATTCTCTCTTCCATCTCTTGTATTCTGTTGCTAAAGATGACCTCTGTAGATCCTGTTCCTGTTCCTGTTTTATTTCCAGAATTTCTGTAGTTTGTGTCTTCCTTATTACTGCTATCTCTATCTTCAGATCTTGAGCAATTTTATTTATTTCTTTAAACTCTTTGTGTTTTCCTGGATTTCTGTAAAGGATTTATTCATTTCCTTCCATTGTTTGTGTTTTCCTGGATTTCTTTAAGGGACTTATTCAGTTCCTCTTTATAGACCTCTAACATCTTCATGTAAGTGATTTTCAGATCTTTTTCTTGTGCTTGGCTATGTTGGAATATGCAGGACCTGTTGTGGTAGGATAGCTGGGCTCTAGTGGGGACATATAATTCTGGCTGTTACTGGTTGTGTTTTTAGGCTGTCATCTAGGCATCTGGGTTTGGTGTGATTATAGGTCTAGGTGTTGCTTTCTGGGATGTCAGGAGGGGATGGTCTGTGAGATCCACAGAAGGCATGAGGGGAGTGGGAGGGAAAGGCAGCCTGTGTTCCGCTGAAGCACTAGGGACTAGGCTGAAGGGTTGGACCTGTTGTGGGAACAGAGAGCAGAGAATTCTTTACAGGCACAGAAAAGACAATTTTTAACTTCATATGGAAAAAATACCCCAGGATAGCTAAAACCATCCTAAATGATAAAAGACCTGATAGAGCTGTCACCATTCCTGATTTCAAGTTGAACTACAGAGCTATAGTAATAAAAACCTTGTGCCATTACCATAAACCAGATATATTGATCAATGGAATCAAGTTGGAGACCCAGACATAAATCCACACATCTATGGGCTCCTGAGTTTTCATAAAGAAGCTAGAAGTACACTCTGGGAAAAAGACAGCATCTTCAACAAATGGTGCCAGTCAAACTAGACATGTGCATGTAGAAGAATGCAAGGAGTTAGCACCCTGCACAAACTTCAAGCCCCAGTGGATCAAAGACCTCAACAAAAAAACCAGACACACTGAACCTGGTAGAAGGGAGTGTGGGGAATAGTGAAACACATAAGCACAGGAGATGACTTTCTGAACAGAACAAGGTTTTCATAAAGCGTTCCAGTTTTTAGAGTTGCTTGCTTGCTGTTTTTTTGAGGTTGAGCTTCATTCTAGACTGGATTATCAAAAGGCATTTTTTATCTAATTGCTAAAGGAAGTAAACCAGTCACGGACTTCCCTCTTGGTCCTTGAACATCCTTTGGATACTCTTTCTTCAGGGCTTCAGCATGGGCTAGGGCTCGGTGATCCCTTTCCCATGACAGGTGACTCGCCCCACCTCTTTTAGGATGATCACTTTTCCCCAAATACTTCAAGTACACTTAGAAGCATCAACCCCAACCTTATATTCCTCTAATCCACTCAGTTTTTATACACATTACTTTTAAAGATTCCATTTGTCGGTCTCCTCCTTGGATAGAATGTAAGTTTTTGGGGGGACAGGGAGTTTGTTCTGCTTTGAACACTAAAGTGTTTCTGGTGAACATATCTTGGCACTTAAAAATACTTTGTGGATTAATAAAAATGTCCTTGAGGATAAAAATCTGTTTACCCCATCTCTGTATCTACTCTGGTACTTAAGAGAACACACACGAGAACTTAATAAATTTTCATTAAGCTCTAATTGTATTTTATTACCAGTTTCATAATGACCTATGGTTGCAAAGCATTATAAATTCACATTCACTTTCACACCAAGAGACAGCATTGCAAGAGGCAGCACCATAAACTCACGTGCACGCGCTGACCTGGTGGGTCCTCCCTCAGTTCTGTCTGTGTCATCACGTGTCCACACACTAGCTACTCCACAGATGCTTCACTGTTGAGCTAAGGAAAGAAGCTGGTAGGGTCTCTGCTCTCTCAAAGATGTTGCTGTACTATGTGAGGATGGCTGAGATTGAGTTGATCTATACAAAGTGGTCCATATGGTTCCAGGCTAAGACCTGGCTGATTTGACACAGTTGTCAGTTGAGCCCAGACATACAGTATCAGTGTGTCAGTCTAGCCTCTTGCTTTCTTTCTGCTTATGCCAGCGCTCAGTCACAGCATATGGAATGGGGCTTGGAGGCACACAGAGTCAGATAGTCCCACATTGTCTCCCCAGTGCCAGAAAACAGCTGCTTGGAGGCTGGACCTCCCTGTAGGCCAGGGTAGGTATCTCAGCAGTTTCTTAGGCTTCCACTGATACTGATCATATGATTTTTTTCCTAACACATATCTCACATCCAGAGCCTATAAGATTAGGGAGATGGATCACTTTAGCTGTGCCCTGGATCCACGGAAATTGATAAATCCTTCCCATCCTCATTCCATGCATCAGTGCAAGAACACAGTCCAGACAGTGTAGGATAAAGCACACATGAGGATCTGAACACTCTTGAATAAGGGGCATTAACACAAGGGAGAACACAAACGTTGCATTCTTGTCACAAACACACAACATCTACAGGAGCTTCATGAATGGCATATGGCTCAAAGATCCATTTTGAGGAGTGTTAAAAGACAATCAGTGGTCAAGGTCTGCCAGAAGATCAGGTTCACTCATCATATCCTTTCATTAAAAAAAAAAAAGATGGGAGTAGAGGCAGCAGAGAGTCACAATTTAGGCCAAGTGTTCTCAAAGCAGAGTGCATGAGACCCAGGAATCTGCTGTTTTGTTATCTGAAGCACAGCAAGGAAGTGACTAAGCCCTGTCTTGCCTCATTTTCCTTCTCTGTAAGCTGGAGACATGTGCCCACCTCATATGTGAGATACGAGGATTCACGATATGGACAGCAATCTTTCTGAAGTGATTTGCATAGAGTTTCACCACGGTAAGCATTCCACAAGTGGAGTGCCGGCTGAAAGGGTAGCTGTAATGGCCGCAATATGTTTGCATCTGCAGATCACTCCAAGTGCCTGGAACAACACGGTCTAGGGAAATGGCAGGGGCTCCCTGAGTGGCATTCCAAATGAGAAAATGATGCGGCTGCGTCACCATAATTTGCACAGAGAGGCTGAACTTACCTGCGTCTGTGTCTACAATTCTCCATGAAGACAGATCATGCAGTAGGGGAAACATTACACTGGATCTTTGATGCTGTGCTGATATGTCCCCCAAAGTGTTACTTAGGCTTAATAGTAAACGCTCTTTAATTAATTGTGACAGCAAGGAATATATTCCAAGTCACCCTCATGCAAACAATTACAATAGTTAATTCTCAGCTCTCTAGAAAGGAGGAGGAATTCTTAGCAGAGTAAATAGTCCCGTTCAAAATGAAGCCTTACCTATATACCTGTTACCCAAACATACCACAGAGGAGTGAGGAGAATATTCCCAAATTAATGCTGCACTTGGGAATAGACAGTGGGTTTTTTTGCGCAGAATTTCCTCTGTTGTTACTTAAGCGTCAGTTGGGAAATGGCATCTTGATCTGTGCGTGCTTTGATGATGTAGGAATTTACAGCTGTGAGCAGAGAAAGATCTATTTTCTTCGACAAATTTCGCGAAGACAGAAAAACACGCAGTAAATTAAACCTGATTTGCATGGCACTGAGCACGTACTCAGCTCTTCCTGTGAGGCAGGGATGTTCTGTGATTGAATTTTTCTATTTCTCTGTGCTTGGGTGGTATTCTGGGAACAATTGAGGCGTCCTCTGTTGGCTAATTAACACCTGTACATTCACATCGCCTGGTGTCTTCCTTATATTGCAGAGGTAATGAGTCCAAGTCCTGGTAGGGTTGTATTTTTATTAAAATTTCTACGTATCTTTTTTTCTTTTCATGTCAAACAGATTGCTACATGTTTAACCCTTTTATGCTTTTTGTGTTCTGTCTTTATCCTGGGAAATAAAGCTGAAGAAAGAGTATTGGACTGCTAAAGGGGAAAAAAAAATCACATCCCTGGTAGACGGTGAAATATAGGTTCTAACTATATACAGAGTGACATACTAATTGGTGATTGAAATTGCAACTAACGTGTCTGTTGTTCAGTCTATATGATATAAAGGATGATGTATGATGATTAATTCATTAACACGTATTTCCTGCTTGACACATGATGATGAAGACAGAGTGGTTTGCAGGAGAAAGGACACAGCCATCATTCTCTGGGCATGGCCTGGTGACCAAGGTAACAGAAAATAAAGGCAAAACTGACTAATACATGGAAATATGGTGTGGATGTCTGAAAAACAAGAGAGAAACTAAGCCATTGTGAAGGATCATAGACTTTTTACAGTAGCTAAAACTTGACCTGGATTCCAGAAGATGCAAAGAACCAGTGTTCGGAGGAGGGACATTAATATACTCAAGTACCCTTTTAATGGATAACGAAGGCACTCCCGTGTGTACAGGTCTACAGTGAGTTTCAATTCCCTGCATGAACCAACCAGATAGTTTGGTTAATGGGGCTGAAAGGTCCCACCAAGTTAGTCATGCCTACCCCACAGCAGAATGGGTTCTGTCCATGATGGCTTACTAAACTCATGTGTCATCAGGGAGGGTGACCAACTTTGTGTAGTATCTTCCTACTCCCATCCCCCTGGAATCAGCTTTACTATCAGAGTAAGCCTCAGCTCACGAGTCGTAGAGAAATCACCGCAGTCCCCTCAGATAGAATATGCTTGGGGCACTTTGGGGTGAGGCTGGTAGGCTGGCCAGTTTCAAAGTTACATCCTTCTGAGTAGATACGGTCAATAGGCTCCTTGTGCTTGAGAAATTAAGGGTGGCTAAGATCTGCTTTTAAAAGTTTTAGTACATAGCCATTGGCTGAAGTTAATCCCATTGGTTTCTGTATTAGTTATGGGGAGACACCGTACCAAGCAAGTTCCCCCAAATGTATAAAGGCTCCTGAATAGGACAACTGTGTATTCTTTGTGTGTAGCAGGGCCCAGTAGGACAACAGATTACTAGCGTTGTGGTCTTTATTCATTAAATTACTTATGGACCCAGGCTTATAAAAACACGTACTATTTTCAAATTGTGGCCATCAAGACAACACTAGAGATGTCTGTGCCATCCATATTGGATGTCATCAATAAAGGAAATGGCATGGCATGGCAGACAAGATTAGGAAGAGTTGTATAGGACAGGCCTAGAAGCAAACACGCGGCATCTGTCCACACATTCCCTCAGCTAGAACTTACCACACGGCCATATCTAATTACAAAGGTGCTATTAACCCAGAAAGAAAAGTATTGCTTTCACCTGACGGCTATTTGTCTTCATGATCCCCCCTTATGCCACCCCCGCCACCTCCTAGCAGTCCACTGTACTTGGGTACTTTTATGAATATGACTCAGTAGTCGTCCTGAACACTGAGACCTAAGTTCATCATCACCGTTGCATGCCAGCCACATGGCCACATACTCCACGCTCTGCACCATTAGCCAGAGAGAAGCCGTCGACCCATGGACGGAGGCCAAGACTTTCTCTGTGATCTCATGCCTGGAGGCCTATGTTGTTTTAAGATGATAGGATCTGAAGTTCCTGTCTGTTTTACTTGTTCATAGTTCTCAAGAACATTATAACCACACAGAGAGTTCTCCATAAGCACACGGCTTTGAAAACAACCCCGCGCCAGATTTCCAAATTAATGACCTCAAAAGTTAGTAGGAATTGTTAGCCAGTCATGAAAGATGTTTGAAATTCCATCTCAACGGATAAGAAGTAGATGAGTAGAAGGCATGATTCTGACTGACTCAAAAAGTCTTCAGACTTACTGGAAATTTTCTGTTCTCCTAATTTTTTTAAAAATTTGTTCTTTGGCAATTTCACACAGAGCGTATTGGTTAGCTTTATGTCGACTTGACACAAGTTTGGTGGAGTCATTTGGGAAGAAGGAGCCTCAGCTGAGAAAATGTCTCCACCAGATTAGCCTGTGGGCAAGCTTGTGATACATTTTCTTGATTGACAATTAGTGCAGGAGTGCCAACTCACTGTGGGTGGTGCCATGCCTGGGTTGGTGGTCTTAGGTGCTATAAGGAAGCAGATTGAGCAAGCCATTCAGTAAGCAGCCCTTCTCCATGGCTTCTGCCCTAGATCCTGTCCCAGCATCCTGCTCTGACATCCATGGAAGGACATGTATGAGCCATACCTTTCCTCCCCAAATTGCTTTTTTTCCCCTTCAGCTTTTGTGGTTTTATTTAAACATGCACACAAGCCATCTAGTCCTTTTCTTTGCTGTGTAGCCTGGCGTTGGCGTTGAGATTGGTGACTGTGATGGCTGCTCTCTCTACGATGGCATTTCAGTCCATAAAGGAAACTTTGTGAGCACAGGAAGATTTGTTGCACAGCAGCAGCAGCAGCACTTCCAGCTCCTTGACACAGTGGTCCAGAAACTTCCTGGAGCCACGAGGCAGCGTGTATTTAGTTTTCTTATTGCTCCCGCAACCAAAGTTGGGCATCAGGCTCTGGCCCTTGAATCTTCTCCACACCCTGTTGTCCATACCTCTGGGTCCCTGCCAGTTTCACTTAGTTTTGACATATGGGTCTGACTGGTGCCTGATGGAACTTTTGTTAAAAAATAATTATGTATTCACTTTACATCATGATCATAGCCCCCTCCCTCCTCTCCTCCTGGTTCTACCTTCCCTCCCTCTTCCCCCTCTATTCCCTCCCCTACTCCTCAGAAAAGAGAAGCACCCACCCTCATCCCACCGCAGCACATCAAGTTTCATAAGGACTGAGCGCATCTTCTTCCCCTGTGCCAGTGAAAATGAAAGCACAATGTACCTGATGGACTTCTTGGTCCTTTTTATCTATTTTTTTTATTTTTTATTTTTTATGATGATCTTGGACTTCACCAGAGGCCGGAAAGCAGCCATGATGCAGCAAGAGATCTCCAGTTGCTTTGGTCATTGTGTTTTTATCACAGCAGTAGACAAATTAAGACATAGATACAATTTATTTAGATTATATCCACTCTCCAGTTCCTATTCAGACTCCTTTTAGACCTTGTATCTCATTTGCAACGATGTTACCCGCCCCCTCTCCCCTATTAACTCACCAGTACTTCTCACACACCCGTGGGTGCAGGGCCATCTATTGGAGGGTGAGTGATCTGGGACTTTGTGCAGCCACTATGACGTCATCTGGCTTTTCATTTGGTAAGGACATATCACTTAGTATTATGTTCACCCCTGTTCTTTTCTCATTAGTGGGAGCCATTAAAGTGGTACTATTTGGTGACCACAAAATTGCTAACAAAGGCAAACAGGAACACTGGCTTCTTGAGGCAGTGCTTAGATACTCGGGAGCCATTTTGATGATGCAGGCTATCATGTGAGAAGGTTTTCAGAATGTTAAAGGGTGAAAATGGGATTTAAAACTTACGTGTAGTCCGTAGTCCTTCATCAACTTGCACTCTGGGATGTGTGTAACGTGGTAGAAAGAGTTTGAGATTCAAAAAAAAAGGCTGTCTCGGGTGCAGTGCTACTTTCCCCGCTGCCTTCTCTGGGCTTCTTTTCTTCATTTCCAAAACAAGAGTAATGATACCAATCTTACAGAATTTAAGTGAAATTAGCACAACACGTACAACATGAATGGATAACAATGGTAACAAACAGCTGTGTAGTTACTGTTGTGAGAAATGAATTATCTGTGCTCAGAATACCTGTCAAATGCAACATCTAATAGTGTGTGTGTGTGTGTGTGTGTGTGTGTGTGTGTGTGTGTGTGCGTGCGTGTTGAGAGATAGAGGAGACAGAGAGAGAGAGAGAGAGAGAGAGAGAGAGAGAGAGAGAGAGAGAGAGAGAGAAATCACAACAACAAGTTTTCTGAATGTGTTCTATGGCGCCATAGCAGAGGTAAAGGCACAGACTAGTATCAGGAGATTTGATGGAGCTTGGTTCTCTACTCTCGTCAACCAAAGCAAATTTGCTTCATATTTGTGTTTTGTGTGGAGAATTTCCACTTAAGATAGTATTTTTTAAGTGAGTTGTATGACAAAAATTTTTTTAAAAATGGAAACCATCAATATATTGCATTTTATTACAGTGAAAACAGTGGTGATGAATGCACATTCACCTAGCCTTGTGTGTTAGATATCATTACTACCCACACTATAACTAGTGAGTACTTACATAAAAAGATATTTTATACATTTTTGTTTATGTATCTGCATGTGTGTACATACATACATGTAAAAAATTATACATATATACATTTTGCCTGCTATAGTGCTTTTGAATGAAAAATAATCTTGCCAGTGCTATAACAGCTTAGAGTATTCCTCAGCTTTGAAGACCTTCATGAACACACCTTCCAGGTTTAAACTTCAAATCTAATTTTTTAAACATTAAGTGAAATCATTTTCTCACCTTTTTGAAACACTAACCTACAGCTATGCATAGCCAACAGCTATGGATTCACACCTCCTGCTACAGGCTCTTAATGAGTCAGCATCCTTCCTTGGGTTCCTATTAAAATGAAGAAGCGTGAAACCAGTTTCAGGCAAGTTGAGAAAAATAAAACTGCTTCGGAATTTTTCACTGTAATTTCATCCCAGGGGCCCTAGAAATGCAAACACATGGATGCTCACTAGCCAACACACACACACACACACACACACACACACACACCCCATACCCGCATACACACACCACACACGGGGGGGGGGGTTATAATTGTTATGTAAATGTATCTGCTAACTAAAGATTAGGATGCCAATTGTCTAAGGAATTTGTATAATTATACTTCTGGGGGAGAAAATGGTGAGAGAAAACACAAGAAAAATCTTAGAAAGTGATCTGGACCCTCCTCTATTTTGAAACTTCAGACCCTTTGTTGTCATTTTACTTATATATTTTTTTAATCCAGTGGTGCAAAGCTCATTTCAGTCTAAAATATCATCACTTTTTTTTAAAGGCAATGAGTTCCCTTTCACACTGTAACAGCCTGGTGTTGATGGAAATATGCAAAGTTGTGGCTCAAATTCTCAGGCACACAAGAGCATTTGATGCTGTTTTCCTTCCCTCTGGCTTTTGGCACAAGGGGTGTACAGTTGTAACACACTGTGCTGGAAGATTTTTTCCTTAACAACCACACATGACCTCTGAATTGCCTTTTTTTTTCCCCTTCAAGGGAATCATTTATTTCCTCAATTTTAAACAGTTTAGTTGATTGAATCAACCATATCATTATTTTAATAGGTCATTAAAATAAATGAAAAAATTCAAATGATTATAAAACCCGTGTTTTCTGCAATACCATCACAGCCAGAAGTCCTATGCCTATAAGCTAAGGGCTGTGGCAGAGTTGCCATGCAGCTCCACTTAAATGCCCTCTGAAACCAAGACACACATAAATAAATTAGTCCAAAGAGAAGTGTCTAGCTGGCAGAGTCAAGGGCTCAGACCACGCTGTGAAGGGAAGACATTAAACTAAGATTTTTATTAGTTTCTTTTCCCCAATAGCTTGATGGGTAGCAATAGAAGAGACACTAAACCGGCGTTGCAGTCTCCTTCTGTGCAAACAGAAAGATTCTGGCTTTGCTTCCAGTAAGTATGTAATGTATTGGTAGGCATGTCATGGCTTAGTCCAAAACATATTTCTGGTTCTCTCCTTTTTGGTGCATGACAGAGCTGCACCCTGCTTGCTTGGGAGACACCATCACGGCTAGTTCTGTGGCCGATGAATTAAGAGTAGAAGCATTATATGTTGCTCTCACGTAGAGGCTGGAATAAATCTTGATTGGTTTGCCACACATTCTTCTCCTTGTAGCGGTTGTGGACGCTCAAGTGGGGATAGAGCTTGGTTTTTGTGGCTTGCGTCCCTAAGTCACCACAATGCAAAAGAGACTCCCCTGATAATCTATGATAGTCATAAAGTATAAGCAATCATTTTCATTATCTTGAACTTTGAGACTTTTGGAACAGTTTATCACTATAGCATAACCTAGCATACCTGGCTGGTATAGTGTATGTAAGCAGTTTGAAATTCATTGCACATCATTAATATTACGAATGAAGAGAAGACTAGTTTTGAAAGCTTAAAAAACATTTTTGTTCTATTTAGATTATTAAAGCTGTCCCTAGGAAAATAAACTTGCCATCTTGTCCCTTTAGGGAAAAATCTCAGGGATCTCCATCCCTAGATGAAAAGTGACAAGAAACTAATAACTGCTGAGAGAGGAATAATCAGTCTTTCCCAGAGACGAGTCTCCTAGTTAGTTATTCATAGCCAAGTGATCAGTCCTAAAATCACATACAAACAAGCAACACTAGGTGGACCCAGCAATATATATGTCATAATAATACAGAAAAAGAGGCCATGGATTTGGTGTAGGGTCATGGGAGAAGAGGTTGGAGAGAGAAGCTAGAGGAATGATGTAATAATTTAATTTTTAAAATTAGATTTTTTTTAACTAGTGGAAAATAGGACTGAGAGTGCATAGTAGTGACCTCAGATAAAGAAGTGCAGATAAACTACAATACTCTTGCTGAACAAGAAATAATGATGCCTCCTCTTCTTCTTCCTCTTCCTCCTCCTCCTCCTCTTCTTCTTCTTCCTCTTCCTGCTCCCCCTTCTTTTTGTTTTTTCGAGACAGGGGTTCTTTGGGTAGCCTTGGCTATCTTGGACTTGCTTTGTAGACCAGGCTGGCCTAAAACTCAGAAAGATCCACATGCTTCTGCCTCCTGAGTGCTAGGATTAAAGGCGTGCGCCCCCACGCCTGCCTTGCTCGTTCCTTTTTCTTTTCGTTGATCTGAACACTTTTTAGTATCTGTGTTTAACAGTTGAGGAGAAATGTGAGCCTGAGGTCTAAGAGAAAAAACATCGTCTCATACAGTTGTGAGGCAATGTGGAGTGGGAGCTTCCACAGGTTCTGCTTGGTCAGCACAGCGGTCATTCTTTCTCTCTAACTGTGGTGCTTCCTGTGGAAACGAGTGTCACTGTTTTTTAGAGCGCCCAAACTCCCTGTGCACCCAGAACTTTTACACAGCTGTTATTGGCCTGACCTAGGTAGTCGTTCCGAGTTTGCAGTCATTTCATTGCCATGCACAGACTTTAGGGAGAAATGCTGGATGATGGTGGCAACTGAAAATTAAACATTTGTGTAAAGGTTTTCAAAAGCATACCTGCATTCAATTAGAATGCTGATAAGCGTATGAGACTCTATTGGTGCAGGTAACCTGGAACCTGGGCTCAGGAGTCCTCAGAGGCTGTTATTCCCCCCCAAATAACACAAAGGAAAAATTTAAGAGCCTAGTCCTGGTGAAAGCTTATGCTTGTATTTGGTTAGTTGAGAAAGCAAACAACTTAAGGTATTTTTTGAAAAACCTTCCCTTAATTCTTTGCATTGTCTCTTCTTCTCATATTTCATAGAACTGTAGATGTATAAACAGAAGCTAGGTTTTCTATTTAGTTGGCTCTTTGTTTCTGATGGCAACCATTAGTGTGTAAGTTGAAAGCATCTACATAGACATTGCTTGGTAAGTCTGTGTCAATAAGAGTACTGAAAGGTGGCTGAAGCAGTGGCTCATCTGTTAAGATCATGGGCTTGTCTTCCATGTGATCTAGGTATGATTTCCAGCATCCACATGGTGGCTTACAACCCCCTGTGACATTAGTCCCAGGGGATCTGGCTCTTTCTTCTGATCTTTGTGAGCACCACAGGTAGTGTTCAGACACACGAAGGCAGAATACCCATGCACATGAAATACAAATAAAGGAAAAATTAACTTAAAAGAGTACTTACAGATATATATTTTTCTGGATATAACCAGATCACCCTGTATAATGTTACTTGTATGTATATGCTTTTAGGGCTGATCATTTGGTATTGGGTAACCTGTTGGTGTGCTCTTCCTTGGGAAAACTTCAGTGTTCCTCCATTGCATGCAGTCCTTTGTGTAGGGTTGAGGTGTCATACCCTTATCCACTTTGGCATGTCTATTGGTGTCATCCTTCATCAGCTCCTGTTTAGGCAGTCACACTGGTAAGACTTTGTCTGTGTAGCTTCTGATGTTACTAGGAGACACAATATCACAGCAACCTCTCTGACCCTTAGACTGATCTTAGAATCTTTCCATTCTCCTCTTCCCCATTGTTCCCTGGGCCTTAGGCACGAGAGTTGTTTAGTAGATGTAGCTGTTGGTGCTGGATTCCACAACTCTGTATTCTGATTAGTTGCAGTTTTCTGTAAAGGTCACCATCTATTACAAAGAAAAGTTTCCCAGATGCATATAACTATAAGTAATAATAATAAAAAAAAAAGAGGCCATGAATTGAAAGACAGCAAAGAGAGATACATAGGAGGGCTTGGATGAAGAAAATGGAAAGGGGGAAATGATGTAATTATATTGTAGTGTCAAAAGATTAAAAAGTAATGATGATGATGATGATGATGATAATAATAGTAATAATGATAATAATAATAATAATAATAATAATGAGCACTGAAACGCATTTGGCTAAGTTCTGTGGTTGAGAACCTTCTAGAATGGATAAACTCTGTCCCAGAGATGCTGTTTTTCCACGAACCAACTCAGTCCCAGCTGGAGCCATAGGAAGTTCAAAGTCA
The DNA here is from genome assembly GCF_964271855.1 of Acomys minous. Classification (NCBI taxonomy): domain Eukaryota; kingdom Metazoa; phylum Chordata; class Mammalia; order Rodentia; family Muridae; genus Acomys; species Acomys minous. Next base: position 25,560,843 of record NC_140483.1, on the reverse strand, counting down.
TTCTTTTTTAAGAGCCTACTCACAGAATCCCACTCAACACATCTTCCAGTCTGAGTTTTCATACATATCTCACATGTAGCCTTCTGGGTTCTTCTAGGGTTCCTGTTACTACCGTGCTTGCCTGCATCAACTCATAAGGGTCCTTCTATTGTCTGACAACCATCTGCTTTCCACACAAATCCCGTATGACCCTTTAATATGTCAGTCCTGTGGACTTGCTCTGCTCCAAACCTGCTAGGCATTTCTTACCTTAGCCATATCCTTTTCCATGGCTGGAGGCCTTACATACTCTGTCCTCGGCTTGCCATTTAGTCTCCTGATCCGCCCAATTGAAACACTTCAGGTCCTCACCTCACTGTCTTCTTCTGGAATGTTCTTCCCTCAGACACTGCCGAGGGTCACTCCCAGCTGACCATATCTCTGCTCCAATACCACCTCTTTAAAGGATTGCTACTATCATACTTCTTCACCATGATGATTAATTTTGATTATCAATTTGATTAAATTAAGGAATGCCCGGCGCACCAGGAAGGTAGACTATTGAGTGTGTTTGTGAGAGTGTTTCTAGCAAGGGTTCATTGAGGGGGCATGCCTAAGCCATGGGCCCCTTCCCTGAAGTACATGAGAAGATGTGCATTAGAATCAATCTCTCTCTGAATTCTCAGCCGGTAACAGTGCCTCACACTGGAGTTACATGCCTTCTGAGCCATCACGGGCTATACCCCATCATGAGCCAAAGTAAACTCTTTCTCCATTTAACTGCTTCTTTCCAGATATTTGATCACAGCAAAGAGAAAAGGAGATAATACATCTCACTTCTGGGTTTACCTTTTGCTGTTGCACTCGTTGCTGCAGGACAGTGCAGAAAACCAAAGTGAGGGCCCTTCTGATTTTGAACATCAAAGCTGACAGCACTGGTTGAGCCAGTGCTTATGCAGAGCATGCCAACTACTGTTTCAGTAGTCCAGAATTATGATTTTTGAAACTATGAAATTATGAAGTTCACTCATAATCCTGAGGGTTATGAATGAAAACCCTCCAGGAGGGAGCTGGCTGATAGACCCTGAACAGAGAGATGTCATAGAAGCCTGTCCTTCTCGAGTTTGGAAGGAGTGAGTGCTTGGCAAGCCAGACGTGAACCCCTGGACCAAAAGAGGGTAGAATAGATGATAAAGACAAGGATAATAAGTGACTAGTTCTAGAAAAGCAGCCAGAAGATGTCAGACTCCTTGGGACTGGAGTTAGGATGTTGCAAGGGTCCATGTGGGAACTGGAAACCACATATGGCTCCTCTGCAAGAAAAGCAAGTGCTCTTAATTTCTGACCCATGTCTCTAGCCTCACATGACACATATTTTTGCTGACTGTATCCCCTCCTCAGGCAGGTAACTTGGAGAGTCTAGCAGGAGAAGGGGATGCGGAGTGGAGCCTCATTTTCACAGTAGGCTTTCTTTTATCATTCCTGAGCCTGGGGGTCATGGGGAAAGGGAGAAGCTCTGAGGAAGGGGAGATGCAAGACTTTCATTTCCTACTGGATTTTATTTTTACAGCACGTGCAAAGAAAGCACTACACCATCTATTTTGCAAAACAGACTCCTCCTCCAGCTAAAAATGAAGGTAACTTGTGTCTAAGGACTTTGGGAACATCACTTTCCAAGGCTGTGGCAGCAGATGAGGAGAGAGGAGAGTTGGAGAGATGGTTAGAGCTGAGAGGAGCAACCTTTATAAATGGAGAGTGTCCTCTCAGAAGGGACCTTTTACACCTGAGTTTCTGCTTCCTGGAGACCATGACAGTTGGTCAAGCACGTAGAGCTGTGACAGTTGTGTACCAAAGACTTGGGACCCATTTTCAGATCTCTGGGAGATAACCCTGGCACCTCTGCAGTGTCCTTCAGAGAGAGAGAGGTCTAGTAGTAACTGTGATTTAACTTCTCAGTACTCTAGTAAGGGTGGGATCGTGCTTAATTCATCTTAGAATTATTATTAGGACCTTTCTTGCACATTAATTAATGGCATGGTTGCAGGCCTATATACCCCCCACTGAAGGCAGTGGGACAACAGGGGTAATTCTGGAGAGTCACAGAGAAGGGACGGAGGCTACATGTAGCTAAGTGTTCTATTCCACATTCCTGCCACTTTAGCAGTGGGCAGGCACCTTGAGTCCCACTTTGCTGGCAATAAAATTAAATCAAAAAACAGCTTACTGATGTGGAAGGATCCTGATATGAGAGGTTGACGGGGCCAGGGAGCTGACCGGAGCTGGAGGCCAGACTGCCCAGCTGTCTCCAGAGCACCCCTTGCACCCCTCCTCCAAGTGTGGAAGTTCCGGAAAAATGTAAAGTCGAACATACAAAAGCCCTCTCTGGAGATTGAATTGATGCCTGCCAGGGGGTAAAAGGGAAGAAAAGGGGAATTTACAAATCCATCAGGGAAAAGGGAATATTACTGAGAAAAGAGAGCAAGTTATAAATGAAAAGGGGCGGGAAATTAATGGGGACAAAAATAGATTAGAATTTGATGTGCTCCACAGGGTTTACAACACTTCACATGCAATTAGGAGTAAAATGACGGGCTCCCCAAGCCCCTGTTCCCTGGGGGGGAATGAAAGGAAGTTTTTCATTTGGGAGGGAGGTGAGGATCCAAAGACAGCCTTTGTTACTAAGACACAGGCTAGGAGGTAGGTGGCCAGCTGGCCAGGTTTTCTCTTTTACACATATCCCACATTTGTAATGAGAATAAAGGTCAAGTGGTGGCAAGGGCACAGTCAGAGTGAGTCCCTAAGAGCCAGCCTTTATTTTCCTCTGTCAGGCCTGTGGAAAGCACAGTAGGAAACACTGAGTCTTTTCAGAGTGGACAGTATTTCTCTGAACACCGCTAACACAACAACTGGCAGATGGACAGGCCTCCATTATCTACTGGCCATATTCCTGAAGGTTCTTCACATTGTAGTTGGGCATAGACACATCCTACAATTCATCCTTGCATCCTTCTTCAGTGGTCCCCCAAATTCCGCAGGCCTCTGCCTCCCATCTTCAGTGACAAGGGAGTGCTCCCGAATATGGTGTGGGAAAGCAGACTCTGTAGCAGTAGGCAAGACAGAGTTCCAGGCTGCTGGGATACTAAGATTATTGTCTTTTAAGGCAATGATGAAGCACCATGGGTCCACCTTGCAGAAAGGGTCATGGTGGCATAATCTAAGGATGCGGTAACCAAATGATCACCATCACTGCATACACTCCTTATTCCCTCACCTCAACTTGACAGAATTCAGGTATAGAAATAACTGAACCCAGAGTCTGAGGTTAAACAAAGTGAGATAATTTAATTGAAAATGGGCTGGGCCCATAGCGCAGTGGTACAGCACTTGCCCAAGGTATAGCAAGCATATCCGAGACCTTTGGTTCAATCACCAGCATGACCAAAGATAAAAATTAAGAGAGGTGGAAAGCTGGGACAATGGCTCAGCTGGTAAAAACATAACAAACCAGAAAAACAAAAAACAAGCAAGCAAGCAAGCAAACAAACCTTTTCCGTGTGACCATGAGGAGCTGAGTTCAATCCCCAAGAGCCCAAATAAGAGAGGTAGGCATGAAAATGCAAACCTGTAACCCCATGGCTGAGGAGATGGAGACAGGAGGACCAGGGAAGCTAGCTAGCTTGCCAGCTTCACTGAGCTCCAGGTTCAGAGTGGCCCTTTCTCAGCGAAGAAGCTGATAAGTCACTGAGGAGGACACCTGTCATCGACCTCTGGCCTCTACGTACAACCACGGTTGTGTACACACAACTACGAGCAAATGTAAACACACACATGGACATATACACAAAACTAGAAAACCATAAAAAAAATAAAACAAAAATAAGGTTGCTGGAAACACTTATGTTTAATGAGCCCTTAGAACACCTTCATCATCAAGTGACTGCAGTTTGTTGCACATGAATAACATGACCCTAAGATTCCTAATGCAATAATCGAGTTATATATGTCTTTATTGTTGTTCTTTTTGGAGTATTATTCCCAATGGTGCCTTCTAGTATGTACACTCCTTCTTGAGGTACTTAAGATGCAACCTGCACCTTCCAGAAAGGTGGACCATTGTGCTCTCTCCACTGAGATATCTGCAAGCAAATTACAAGCAACATCACCATATCTTTGGACTCCACGAAATTTTTTTTTCATGAAAGCTATATGCACAAAAGAATTGCTGTATCAAAAGATATGAGTGTTTTTGAGCCTGGATGTATACTGAAAAGAAATAGAGGTGCCGTGCCATAATACAGTGTGACAAGGCCACAGACAAGCAGAGGTTTTCGAGGATATTAATATGTTATCATTTAGAGATGCATATGGTATAGTAATTTACAGGCGAAAGAATACTTTGATTTCTGTGTGTCTAAGAAATGAATGGCAAAAACAAAAACTTTGCATGTTAATTTATGAGCACTCTCTTGTGTTTTTATGAACTGGCGGATTTTATATTATTTTAGAGGTCCTGTTGCGTTTCTCACCAGTTAGTGTGCATTTTAAAACAGAGTTGCCAGACCTTTGTCACATGCCATTTTCTGCGAATGAGGAATGTGCCTAATGTCATAGAAGTAGTGTCTCATCAAATTAAATGGGTCTGTCTGATGCACAAGTGTATGTTTTCCCAGGCACACTGTACTTCTTTCTGGTGTGCCGGGGAGCGGAGAAATAGAAGATGTCTGTGCTTGGTCTGTGGCAGCTAGGAGCCAAGGCCTACATAAATATGGAACTTAATTACTGCAATGCAGGTCTTGGGGACATCTCCTAAATAATTTCCCATTTAACCTCAAAATACTCCTATTAAACAAAAATCAAGTATAATTACGATATTGGCATTTTACAAATGAGGCTTCTGGGGTAAAGTAATATCAATATGCATTAGGTCAAGTAGAGGTCTCCTGGAGTCTTAGACTCCAAACTATTATTTTATGATAATACAGTAACACTCCATTTATCTGTCACTAACAGAAGAAAGAGGCAGGTCACAGAAGTTAATTTTCAGTTAAATAAAATTACCCTGTTAAATACCAATTTAAAAAACCTTCTATAAAACTTTCACCAAAAAATGTGACTGAGCACATATTTATCACTTTGTTACTTACGAGAAGCCCTTAAAATGATGAATTGAAGGGGAGGAAGGGGGATAAATTTGTATTTATGTCCATGTGTGAAATCTTCAAACAACAAAATTATATTCATAAAATTCAGATATAAAACACAATAGACAGGAGAAAATTTTGAATTAATTGGGAGGATTGACAGGTAGGGAATTTGCAGCTGTTGGAGGAGGACTTTCAAGGTTTTGGCTAAGTGACAGTCTGTGGGCTGTGGGCTGGTGGCAGAGGCAGCATAGCTCCTTAGAACTTACTGGAAAAGTAAATACATGTGTTTATTGACAGGCCTCCTGAAGTAGAGAATATATACATGTGTGTGTGTGTTTGTTTTTTGTTTGTTTGTTTGTTTCTCCATGTCACATAGACAGGGGACAAGCCTGACACAGGAAGGGGCCTTGGAAGACATCTGAGATAAACACACCTGAGTCTGAGGAAACAGAACCTTCATGCTCTCAGAGGCAGCTCTCACAAAGTGCAAACATTAAACTACAGTTTACCAGTATACTTTATGTTATAGAATACCAAAGAAAAGTCATGTTTTGGGGGTTTGTTTTCCATGTGATAATTTTCTTAATATAACAATTTACAGAAAATTTACTTTTAAGGTAGAACTGGCATTCAGCCAACGGAAGTCACACGAAAGCACAACAAACACACTTTTCACTGTGCAGCAAATGACGTATATGAAATGATACTGTTACTCAACATTCACTTCTCTGTTAGAGAGGAGCAATGTGTCTTATTCGTTCCAGCAGCTGTGAGCGCATGAGGCAGGTCATACTCATGAGAAGAGGCTCTCTCTGTGTGTGAGAGTGTGCATATACACTCTTGCCTTTCACTTTTGGCGACTAGCGCATCCTGAGGGGAAGAAGTTGAAGCACAGTGGCTGAGAACCCAAGTAGTGGATGAGCAAAAGAACAGACTCTCAGGAAGCAGGGTTCTTTGAGGAAGCTCATTTGATTGGGAGGGACTGTAGGCTATTTTCTCAACCAATATATTTCATTACAACTTATTAACCGAGCATACATCACTTATAACCCGACTAATCAAAACAATAGGAAATGAGGATTAAGGAACACACTAATAAAACCATAAGGATATCAGTTCCGAGGAACGATTCTCCTGGCACAATCAGCAGATTTTCTTCTGCTGAAACCTGGAGTAATCAGAACCCAGAACATTCTCAGGAGCCGGAGCCCCAAAGCCTTCCCTCAAGCGGTTCTCTCTAGAGGCGTCTCAAAGTGGAGTGATGAACAGCCAAAATTATCCGAAGTCTCCAAAAGGCTCCTCCTCCAGTTCTGGGCTCATTTATATATCTCCTCCCAGAGTCTGTTCATGGGATTTTTTCAGCTGGCACCAATCAAGCTCCTGCACAAGGTGGTTGGTCTTCTAGTGGATTTACATCACCTGTTCTCTCACAAGACCATTCTGATCTTACACTTGGGATCCTAAAAAAACAGGTTTATCTCTCCTTCAAGGGACAAAGGCTATTTAAACCCCTGGTAAGTGGGTAGAGGCATTTTGGAATTTGGGATGAGTATACATCATTGGCTGCGGCTAAGGTACTGGGTATGCCTTATTTTCATGAGGAAATCCAGGTGCTTTCTGGCCATAACCTTATAAATAGAGGGGAAGTCTAACCAGGCTGAGACTACGTGACCTCCTCTGGTGGGCAAAGGTGGGGGCACAGGACTACATGGGGACACGCAGGCTCAGGGCAGGGGAGGGAGTAGTCTATATTCCTGTCACTCTGGGGAGACTTCCAGGGTTGGACCCAACTGGACCCAGCTCCTGCTTCAGGCCAGCTTCTCCCAGTTTCATGGTACCCAGGCCCCACCAAAAAGGAAATATAAAAATGGTGGAGAGTTTGAAAAATAAAATGGCAAAAGGAAACTGAAAAGAAACAGAAGTAAAAATAACAAAATTGACAAGGAAGCAAACGTAACCCTAAAGCCGTACTTGGCCTTACTATGCTTAGTAGCTGAGAAATGCCTAAAGCTTTAACTAAAGCAGTGGCAGCTGGACCCAGGGCTCACCGCCCAGGACCACTCTGCCTGTTACTTTGGTGTCATTTGCTGTGGTTTTTCCTTTCCTTGCTGAATGGCCTTGGTATCTTTGTTGAAAATGAACTTGCGTCTAGAGGCTTCCAATCTGCCCCTCAGCTCTCATTTACCAAAGCCAACACCACATTCGTTTGATTACTGTAATAGACATGCATTACCAAGTCGAAAGTTTCTCCTAGTCTTAGTTTTCCTGGTATTTAATTAATTAATTATATATTTCAAGACAGGGTTTCTTTGTGTAGCCTTGGCTGTCCTGAACTTGCTTTGTAGACCAGGCTGGCCTTGAACTCACAGAGATCTGCCTGCTTCTGCCTCCCTGGGATTAAAGGTGTGTGCCAGCAGACCAAGCCTGGTATATTTATTATAAACACTACTTAAAAAAAATGCTTGTTGAATTTTGACACATTTTTGTTTGTCCTCTTAGATGATCAGATAATTCCTGTTTTATTTTATTCTGTTACAATAATTCCTTAATTAATTTTCAATGATTAATTCAATATTACACTTGTAGGATAAGTCCCACTTAAGCTTCAGAAGAACGACTACCTTCTGTCAGGGATTTTGTGTGTTCATGTCATAATGAAGTTTTAAATCATTTTCGTTCTTGTGATATCTTTATTTTTTTGCACTTAGAGTTGTCTCATATCGCCCAGACTAGCTGCAAATTCATAACTCTTCTACCTTAACCTCAAAAATGGCTAAGGCTACAGGTGAAAACCACCATGCCCTGTTATTTTTCATGGTGTTTTGTCAGATTTTAATATTACATACGTGAGCATTTTAACAAAATAAGGTTTTGTTGTATTCTGAAGATTCATTTAAGATCATAATCATGTCTTCCATTGTGCAGTTGATAGAAATCACCTCTTAAGCATATGGATGTGTGTGTGTGTGTGTGTGTGTGTGTGTGTGTGTAAAGTTATTCACTTTACATCCCAAGTGTAGCCCCCTCCTTTGTCTCTGCCCCATCCTGTCCTTAGATCTTCCCTCTGTGCCCCTCACCTAGTCCTCAGAGAGGGGGAGCCGTTCTCCCCTTTCAGCTTACCCCAGCCTACCAAGTCTCCTCAGGACTGCCTGCATCTTTTTCCTCTGTGGCCGGGAATTGATAAATGGTGGTACATCTACACAATGGAATACTATTCAGCTAGCAAAAACAAGTACACCATGAAATTGGCAGGCAAGTGGATGGAACTGGAAAAGATCATTCTGAGGGAGGTAACCCAGACCCAGAAGGACATGTGTGGTGTGTACTCACTTATAAGTGGATATTAGCCATACAATACAGGATAACCATAGTACAATCTGCATTCCTGAAGAAGCTAAGTAACAAGGAGAACCCTAGAGATGATGCTTAATTCTCTTTCACAAGGGTAAAAAGAATGGAAATTGGGAGCAGTTGAAGAGAGGGAACAGGACAAGAGTCTACCATAGAGGTCCTCTAAAAACTTTCAATTTATTTTTAAATAATGTTTTTTGTTTATTCTTTGAAAATTTCAAACAATATATTTTGATCATACTCAATCAATTTAATTTGAACAGATATTGGACGTAGCAGTGCATGCTTTAATCTCAGCAATCAGGAGTCAGCGGCAGGAGGACCTCTGTGAGTTCAAGGCCATCCTGGTCTACAGAGCAAATTTCAGGACAGCCAGGGCTACATAGTAAGACTCTGTCTTAAAAACAACAACAACAACAACAACAACAACAACAAATTTTAACAAATATGACTACTTATAATTTCTATATTTTCTTATATTAATTTTTATATGTAGCCATTTTACAAGGGAGGTGTCTATATCACCTAAGTTAAATTTCTTGGTATTGAACTTAAAATTAATACTTCAATATCTATCATGTCACATTGTTACATTGATTAAAATATAAAATATATTTTAATATCCTAACACTTCATTTTAACAAGAGAACACTGAGGTGGAAAAATCTATATGACTGTAAAAATATTAAATTATTTATAACATCGCCAACTACCTTTAGAATACTTGTCCAGCCTTAAAAATGGAATATACAGATTTTTAAAAATAATCCTAATGTCTTAATTAATTTCAAAATACTGGTTTTAAGGCTTGCTAAAGAACTTGACACTATGGTGCTAAATTTAGAGTTTTTGTTACAACCGTTATTAGTAAATCTTTCCAGTTATAATTTTATATTCTTTTCATCTTCGTACAAATCCTTAAGATCCTTTCCCATGGATATCTCCCACTTTGTAGATCTGACTATACACCTGTAAGAATCATACACTGTAATCTCTCTCTCTCTCTCTCTCTCTCTCTCTCTCTCTCTCTCTCTCTCTCTGTGTGTGTGTGTGTGTGTATGTGTGTGTGTGTGATGTTTCATGGGCTATTAGTTCTTAATACATTCCATGGGGCACGCTGGGACTTGGTGTACTAAAAGTGATAAAAAAAAAAGTGTAAGGGAAGGCTTTAAGGACAACCAGAACCTCCCAGCAACGCAGACCACCTAAATAGGTTCCTCAGGGAAGAGAAGATTCCCCTCCTCCTTATAGGTGGGAGGTGTACATTTGTTAACAGATTGTTCTTGGCATAGTTCATTGACTATGGCTTTTAATTTACTCATGTAGACTCACTTTAAATACTGATACCCCATTCCTTAACAATGAGTGCCCTAAATTTGACATAAAGAGTTTCTGTAAGCTTGTAAATTCAACTTGCTTTTATAATCCAGTGACCCAGAAGATTAAACTTGGAGAGTTTTCTGTTTAGAAACTTCAACTGAAAGCTAAAAGATAATAAGCTCCTTTAATAGTCAAAGTTGTTTTATAGTCGTGTTTTTGGAATGGGAAATGTGATGTTCTTACTCCTTGTTTTATTTCTCAATCCATCTCCATCTCTCCGTTAGCTACAGCTGACAAATTCCACAGTTTGTCTTCATTGCTTCCCTAAAACGTTCTGTGCCAACAGTAACCAGTCAGTCTAAGTCTTCCACAGTCATTCAAGTCATGATGGACACATAAGATGCTTTAAATGGCTATGTAGCTACTGCAGTCCACGGAAACTACAGTTGCCTTATTCATGCCTTCTATTCAGTACCAAAACGAGGCTTAGCCTAGAGACGCTCCATCTTAGATTTTGCTTACCTGGGGCCGTCTCACGATAAAATAACCATGACATTAAGGGCTTAGTTTGAGAAGCAAGGAGACACAGAATTTACTGAGATAAGGCATTTACCATAAAAATGGCATTGGAAACAAAGGTATGGTGTGGGAAGGCAGGCAGTTATAGAAGGTTCTGGTGTCCAGTGAACAGCTTGGAACATTGAAGGGGATATAAATGCCAACATGGTAGGTAACCAAAGATTCAAAATATAGGAAAACTTACAGAGAGGGTCGGAACACTGCTGTCCCGTGTAGCTACACCCGTGAGTCTCTACTGCAAGTAGACGGGGCTGTGGTTAGTCAGTTACCTGGAAACAGAGTAGAAAGTAAGGCCAAGCTAGACCTTGCAGGTTGCCTGTGTCTCCTGTTGTAAGTGTACAATCTGTAAAAACCTTTAGAGAGTAACGTTTCAACTCCGCTTCCCAGATCTCATGCAAAGTCCTTTCTTAGTCACTCTGTACCAGAACCATCATGCAGACAGGCACTCTGGGAAATATGGTGCTTTTAGAAAACAAAGCAGAGCACATAGCTGGAATACCATGCATTTCCAAATTATTTCCTAAACCAAGAGGCATGATACCAATCCTACTTCCACAGATCTTAATAATAATGAGGTTTTAAGTGCTGAGCAAATACTTCTGGATGACTTTCTGGTAACTATTGAAACGAAACATGCATAAATCAAATTGTTTCTATAGGAGAATCTTAAACTCAATTGCCTTAAGGAAGTATAACCTACCCATATTTGCCAAACAATGGTTGAAAGATTAAATTGCTAGCTACAATGGATATCTTGAGCCAGTAGATTGTATGTAACTTTTTTCTTCTTTAGTTGCTTAGTATGAATATGTACTATGTAACATCAGAGTTTCAAAAACTAAAAGCAAAACATTATTTTATGTTGTCTTTATTTGTAACTAAATGCTCAATGGCACATGTGTACAAAGAGTCAACATTAGATTTATTCTATCACATTTATGACCTAGGCCTTCAGGCTTCCTAGGCATTACCAGCTGAGCTCTCAGTTTTGAAATTTACAAATGGATCAATGACCTCTTCCTTTTTCTTTTCCTATCCACATTTGGTGGTATTACGGGGTAGGGGAAAGCTTGTTTATTTTATTTAGCTGAAACCATCTTTTATTTTGTTTTACATAATGAAAACGCCAACTTTCTCATTTAAAGAAAATCATAACCCCAGGCTTTGATGTACAATAAGAGGCACAGCCTGCCTTAGGAAGGAGTTTGCTAGGATTAGCTGCTCCTGGCTGGACCTGAATACTTTTAAGTCTCCACACACCAGAGCCAAGTGCCTGGCCTTTTGACATGGCATTTGAATTTGGCTACTGGGGAGGAAGGATAAAAATCGAACAACTCTGTGTTGGTTTCATCTTTGGGTTAGAGGCTAGGGATATGGCTCTCTGTGCCCTTCTGGGAACACAAGAGCTGGGCTAGCATCTGATTTCATCATGGGAATCATCCACTATGACCATCAGGGGCTGTGCCCGCTAGTCCCATTCTTTTTACTATATTTAGTCCATTATGAATATGGAATAACACTGAAAATGATTCACACCGACATCTCTCTGTCTAGCCTAATAACATCAACCTCGTTAGCAACAAACGTAAGTTCACCCTGACAGGATGATTTGGAGATCTCAGCTCCCCCCATTGTCCTTCCCTGCCTGTGCTGAGAATCTAGACCCAGCAGCTCAGCATGCCTGCTCTTCTCCATCCCCCAACCTCCTCCTCCTCCTCCTCCTCCTCCTCCTCCTCCTCCTCCTCCTCCTCTTCCTCCAAAGAGTAGAAAAGATCTTGGGAGAGAAAGAGGTGGTGTTTACAGAACACAGTGCCAACTGGAGTCAGGGCCTCATCAGAGAGGGTGAGTATAAGGGTAAGATGAAAATTGAGGCTTCCTCCCTCCTTATGGATTTTCTTAACCTTGTTCTTCTTACACTGGCTCACTACTTCTGCACATCCACCTAAGCTGCTGATATTCTGTAATGATGCCAACTGTTACTTTCTTATCTGCGAACCCTGAGGTCAACATTACTATTTCTTTTTTATTTTAAGTTTATTAATTTGTTCAGATTACACCTCAATTGTTACCCCATCACTTGTATCCTCCCGTTCCTCCCTCCCTCCTGCTTTCTCCCTATTCCTCTCCCCTAGGTCTATGACCGAGGGGGACCTCTTCCCCCACTATATGGCCATAGGCTATCAAGCCTAATCTTGGTAGCCTACTTATTCTTTCTTTGAGTGCCACCAGAGTTCATGTCAGAGTCAGGGGTAACATAATTCTACTCAGGCCTTTCCCACAGACCAGTGTCCCACATATTATTTCATATGTCCTTCTCTAAGGAATTGAGTCACCTATTCTTTGGAGTATTTAGCAGTTTGTTTAAATAAAGATCTGTTTTTCTGGGAGAGGGCTGGGGAGAGAGGTCTCATTCTGTCACTTCCTCTTTTTTCTACACATTAGTAGAGCCCCTAAGTTTTGTCTACACTCAACGTGGAATCTCTCAAAGTGTCTCAGACACAATTATTTGTATTCTAACAATGGAAGATATACGTGAAATTTACCATTTCAACAACTTTAAGCCTGTTTGACATTGTAAAGTATATTCATGTTATTATGCAGCTGGCCTCCAGAACTCCTTTAGAGACAGAAATGACTCAGAACAGCAGGCACTTAAGTCACCATTCCACTTTGTGTAGGAATGTCTTACATCCTCTCAACAATCCAGGCTATATGACAGATGCTTCGTATAGTGAGCAAAAGCATATATGTAAGAGTTATGTCACCAGTTCGAATCTCCACCACAAATATGCAATACCATTTCTAAAGCACCCAGTCAGAAGAGGAATCCTTTTTACGTGAAACACTAAGAAGAAAAACAAGGCTACCAGCTCATCTTGGAAGCAGCTCCTTAACGGTAGCTGTTCACGACACAGACATAGTCATTCTAAAACCATCTTGGTTTGAATTCTTTCCTATCCTTTTTAGGGAACGTGGACATTATAGCATTCTTTCTGGCATGCGATAGTCTGTCTTTTAACTCATCTGAATGATGGCTGCAGATATTTGTGGTATTCATCTTTTCTTGTGCATCAGAAGCAATTTGTTTGTTGTTTTGTGTGGAAATGTGAAATTGCTGCTATTCTTCCATTGATAAATATTTGCTTCATGCTTATAAAACTTGTGATCTGTTGCTCTATTTTTTTCTCTTTTTGCACACACACACATACACACACACACACACACACACTTAATTTTAATGCCAAATCTTTTGAAAATATTTTAAGCAGTAATTAAACCCACAGCTTATAACCTGATTGAAGCAATGACAATAGGATCAGCCACAACCAAGGGTACACGTGTGCATACAATTGCAATTATGTCAAATTGCTGCATGACTGCCAGCCATTGTGAGACATCTTTGATTGTAAGAAGCATTATGATTCAGAGGTATTAACTATGAGAAAATGTGCATATTATCATCCTTGTAATACAGTGCAGCAGGTTATGTGCCTCTTGGCAGGATATTTAACTTCCTTGTGCCCTGGGATCTAATCTATAATGTGAGGCTAATAATAGTACTTGCTTCATAGGGTGCAATTGAAGACTAAATGAAACATTTATCACAGAAAGTGATGTATTATAATAAGCATAGTTATTACTAATGATTATCTTCACTGTAGCCAGGTATACATGACGATATCTGTTGTTACATAACAAATAACTCTAAGCTTATTGGCTTAAACCAATCCATATTCATTATTGCAGTTTCTGTAATATAGGAATTTGAAGTGGCTTAGCCAGCTACTTCTAGCTTGGTCAGCTTCTTCACAGGAGCGGTGATTATCTTTACTGTCCACTGAGGCTGGAGAATCCTTTTCCTAGATGACAAAGTCACATGACTGGTGGTTGGTGGCTAGGCTGTTTTCCTACATTTCTTTCTCCATGCCTTCTCCAGGGTCTTCATAACACAGCAGCTGGCTTCTCTTGGAACAAGTGTCCCAAGACCTCAAAAAGACACACCCAAACTGTGTTGGAAGTAGCATCCTTTTATATCCTCTTTATTCTAGACAGTAGAAGAATCTCTAAGTTTTGTCTACACTCAGTTGGTGGTATTGATCTGCGCCTCTTGAAGGGAAGGCTTTGTAGACATAGATTCTGATCACAGCAGCCTGATAACTTTAGATGAAAATAGTTACCCTCCTCTCTTCGCCCGAGAGATATTCCATCTCAATTGTGGGCTGTCCAATATCTTATCTGTTATCTTCCTTGCCAACTATATTAGATAAACTCTCAATAAAAATAAATAACACATTTGACTAGGATGCTTTGGCAAGGCTTTATTGCTGGACTGTGGGCAGGCGTAGAGTGGTATGGGGGCCTGGAAACTGAGGCAGAACTGAAGGAATGCAGGCAAAGAACTTACCATGACTGAAAAGGACAATCATGCCAAGTACTCTCATCTTTGGGGACATAGTGAAGGTCTACAACCAGCTTGAGGCAACTTCACAGGGAGGAAGTCCAAGGCATAAACATCTCAACATTACCCTCCTCCTGCATTCTCTGTTTTATTGTACTTCCTCTCGGCACTTCACATCTGGTACCAGATGTTTAAGGCTTTTCTCAAACCAAGTACCTCTCCATTTCCTGGTACACATCAGCTGGCTGCCCTGCAATCTTACTTAGTTGACACTACTAACCTAGATAAAACATAAGGTGCCACACTCTCATGAAGTTCATCTCTCTTCAGCTGCCAAACATAAGCCCCAGTTGTCATTCATTCTTCTGACTGGCAGCTGAAGGTTTTCACAGCCTTCTGGGATACAATCATTTGCCAGCATAGCATCCAGAACTTGCAATCAATTTATGACTAAGTTACTTATTTATTATAAAATACAACAACTCATTCATAGCCAAATGGAAGAGATGGATAGGGCAACAGATGGGTAAGAAGTGTGAAGCTTCCATGCTTCTGGGCAAATCATCCTTACAGCTCCTCCATGTCAACCCCAACCTGGTAAGCCCATTGTTTTTCATTTTTATAGACACTTCATTAAACAGACACAATTGCTGAAGTTATTAGCCATTGGCAATTTAGTTGCTTTCTAGATATCATAAATTCAAGTGTGGTGAAAGATGTGTGTTATGAGTAATTTAAGCTGCACCATTTACCTTTCCCTCTCTCAACACGCAGAAGGCCCCCAAACCCCCATATGCCAGAGAGATCGAATAGACAAACGCTGCTAGTGAACAAAACTATAGCCCATTCAATACCCCCATTGTGTACAGACCCATGTAGACCTTGGGCATGCTGCCTCAGTCTTGTGAGTTCATATGTGTATCGTGCCTGCTTATTTAGAAGGTTGAGTTCCCTTGCTGTCCTTTGCTCCCTCTGGCTTTACACTCTTTCTGCCTCCTTTTCTGCAGGGTCTCCTGAGGGGAGGTGTTTGATGGAGGCAGCCCATCTAGAGATGAGTGTTCCAAGGTCTCTTATTCTCTGCATAATATCTGTCTGTGGGTCTCTGTATTTGCTCACATTTGCTGCATGAGGAAGCTTCTCTGATGATGGTTGAGAAAGGTCCTAATCTATGAGTATAGCAGAATGCCATTAAGAGGGATATAAAATGAACAAATTTTAAAAATTTGTTAAAAATTATAAAGAGTCATTTATTACTCTTACTTTAAGAAAAAGAACAGTAGCATTTGGTTTTACCCTAGATCCCTGGGGGTACTTACTATCAGATTCTTGCTCACCCAAGCAATGTTAGGTATGGGTTCCATCTCATGGAGTGGGCCTTAAGTCAAATTCAATATTCATTGGTTACTACCACAAACTGTATGTCACCATTCCACTTGCACTAGCATATCCTGAAGGCAGGACTCCATGGTAGGTCAAAAGGTTTGTGACTGGGTTAGTGTTTACGTTTCTCCTTTGCTGGCATGGAGAATACCTTCCTGTACCAAAGACTTCAGCATGCAATGCTCCATGTAGGCACCAGTCAAACTTCTCCATGTTCAGAGTCATGTTGTAGATATTGTCATTAGCAATGGGGCCTTGTCATAAGTTTGTGGGAAAAAATTTGGTTTTGGCAACAGCCTGGGTTATTTGGTGTTATCCATGAGACCCCCTTTGACCAACAACTCAATTAGATATAACCCATTACCACTACCGGTAACTGCGTTTGGTAACAAGAGATGTCCAACTGGGGCTCTGTCACCCCTTGGTGATTCCATCTAGAATCCATATATGTAGGATATCCTATCATCTATCTATCCATCTATCTATCTATCTATCTATCTATCTATCTATCTATCTATCTGTCTATCTATCTAAGCTTTAACTCTGTAATGTTTTTATACTACCCCCTAAATGCCCATAAATTTAGCTGTCCCTTCCCCTTCTCTCTTTTGTTCTATGATTCTCTCATGCTCCCAAATTGATCCTCCATTTCTAGCCTCCTTCTGTCCATCCATAACTATATATTCTGTTTCTCCTTCCTAGAGATATATATCTGGTTCTTCTCCCAGTCCCTTACTTTATATCTAATCTTTGTGGTTCCACATTTTAGCATGGTTTTCATTGACTTAACAGCTAATGCCCACATGTAAGTGAGTACACACCATATTTGTCTTTCTAAGTCTGGGTTATGCCACTTAGGATGATTTTTTTTCTAGTTCTATCTATTTACCTACAAATTTTATGATTAAAAATTTTTAATGGCTGAGAAAAGCTTACAAACTCATAGAAACTGAACAACTCACTGCTGAATGAAAACCAAGTGAAGACAGAAATTAAGAAAGAAATTAAATGCTTTCTAAAATTGAGTGAAAATGAATATATGGAACACCCAAACTTATAGGACACAACAAAGAAAGTTCTAAGAGGCAAGTTTATGGCACTAAGTGCCTACATAAGAAAAATGTCGGGCTCGTATGACTCAACAGCATACCTGAATGTGCTAGAGCTAAATTAAGATAGCACCCAAAGGAAGTAGACAAGAAATAATCAAACTCAGGAGTGAAATCAATAAAATGGAAGCAACAAACAAACAAACAAAAACAAAACCAACCGACCAATCAATGAAAAAAAGGAGTTGTTCTTTGAGAGATTGACAAACCCTTATCCAAATTACCCAAAAAGCAGAGAGAGAACATACAAATTAACAAAACTTAAGATGAAAATGGAGACATAATAACAGACACTGAGAAAATTCTGAGAATCATTAGAATATACTTTAAAAATCTGTACACCAACAAATTGAAAAGTATAAAAGAATTAGATAATTTTATTGAAACATACCACTTAACACAGTTAAATCAAGACCAGTTAAGCAATTTAAACAGACCTATAACTCCTAGCAAAATAAAAAGTCATTAAAAGTCACTCCCCCCCAAAGTCCAGGACCAGATGGTTTTAATGCAGAATTCTACCAGAATTTCAAAGAAGAGTTAATGCCAGTATTTCTCAAATTATCACACAAAAGATAATCAGAAGCACATTGCCCAATATGTTTTATGAGGCCACAGGACCCTGATATCAAACCACATAAAGACCCAACAAAGAAAATGAATTATAGGCCAATTTCTTTTATGAAAATAGATGCATAAGGTCTCAATAAAATATTTGCATACATCTCTCAGGGCCTCAATTTTTTTTCTGTATCTACCTTTATTACAAACCTGTATCCCTAATCCCCCAGGACTTTTATCATAACAAGCTATTGGATTTTGTCAAAGGCCTTTTCTGCATCGAAAGAGGTGCTTGTGTAATTTTTTATTTTAATTTGTTTATAGGGCACTTTACATTTATTGAGCTATATATGTCAAACCATACCTGAACCTCTGGGATGAAATCTACTTAATCAGGGTAAATGGTGATTTTGATGTATTCCTGAATTCTGTTTGCAAATATTTTTTGAAGTGTTAGCTAGAGAAATAAGCCAACTGAAGGAGAGCAAGTTAATACAAATTGGAAAGAAAGAAGTATCATTATTTGCAGGTGATATGGGAGTAACATAAGTGACCCTAAAATTTCCACCAGGGAACTCCTACAGCTGATAAACACTTTCAGCAAAGTAACTTGATACAAAACTAACTCACAAAAATCAGTTGCATTCCTTTATTCAAGTGACAAATAGACTGAGGAAGAAATCAGGGAAGCAACACCTTTCACAATGACCTCAAATAATATGGAATATTTTGCTCTAACCAAGAAAAAAAACAATAAAAATACAGCGAAGAAAGAAATTGTAGAAGATATCAGAAGATGGAAAGATCTCCCATGCTCATGGATTTGTAAGATTAATATAGTAAAAATGGCCATCCTACCAAAAGTCATCTATAGATTCAATGCAATCCCCATCAAAGATCCTATATAATTCTTTACAGATCTTGGAAAAACAATTAAATAATTAAAAGAAAATTATACCTGAAACAATCCTGAAAAATAAAAGAACTGCTAGAGGTATCACCATTCCGAACCTCAATTTGTGCTACACAGCTATAGTAATAAAAACAACATGGTAGGAGAGAGAGAGATGGCTCAGAGGTTAAGAGCACTGACTCTTCTTCCAAAGGTACTGAGTTTAATTTCTAGCAATCACATGGTGGCTTACAACCATCTATAATGAAATCTGGTACTCTTTTCTGGCATTGAGGCACACATGCAAGCAGAACATTGTATACATAATAAATAAATAAATTTAAAAATATATCTATAATCAGATTCAGTTTCTTTTAAAAATGTCATTGTATTGGCATAAAACAGAGATGTCAACCAATGTAATAGAATTGAAGACCCAGAAATAAATCCACATACTTGGGAACACCTGAATTTTAATAAAGAAGTCAAACACACCTACTGGAAAAAAGACAGGCTCTTCAATAAATGGTCCTGGTCAAATTGGACAGCTGCATGTAGAAGAATCCAAATAGATCCATACTTATCACCCTACACCAACTCAACTCAAAATAGATCAAAGACCTCAACATAAAAGCAAATACCCCTGAAAGAAGAGAAGGTGGGGAATAGTAAAACTCAGTGGCACAGGAAAATATTTTCTGAAAAAAATAACATTAGCATGGGCACAAAGGTCAACAATTAATGAATGGAACTTCATGAAACTGAAAAGCTTCCGCATGGCAAAACCCACCATCTTTCACATCATTCACACAAAGCTACAGCCTCCTGAATGGGAAAATATTTTTTACCAACCGCACATCTGATAGAGGGCTAATATCCATAATGTATAAATAACAAAAAAAACCTAGATGTCTGTAGTGTGGTTTATTTTGTATGCCTGGCCTTTTAAAGGATCCTCAGTTGCTAGTCAACTGACCCTTTGAGAATGCTTAGCCATTAGAACTGCTTGACCTCGTGACCTTTAGTATTGGTTATCTCTTGGATTTCTGGGAACAGGTGAGGATATAGAAAGCCATCTGAGTCTGAGAGAGATTGAGTAGGGTCAGAGACAAGTAGGGCTATTTAGTAGGGTTAGAGAAAAGAGTTGGTGTAGGAAGAAAGAAGATTGAGTAGGGTTAGAGAAGACAGTTGATACAGAAAAGAGACTAAGCAGAGTGAAACGAGAAGGCAGTAGAGCCAGAAAAGATATTGTTAGGAGACAGTGAGTAGAAGAACTGACAAAATAGTGAAAAATGACAAAAAGCTACAACTGGTGCCCAACGTAGAACAAGCTGTTTATATAAAAATATATAAATATTAAAAGAATCAAAACATAACAAAACAAAATCCAGCAACATGGCCAGGCTGAAAGGGAGGCTTGATTTTAAGTAGTGTAGAGCAAAAAGACAGGAAAAGGAGGGATGGATACTTTGTTTACAAACGCCTACAAGGTGTTTGCTAAGGCTGTTGTTGGGACCTGCCCAGCATGGTTTTCAGCAGCAGTTTTTTTCTCCTTTACCTCATTTTGGGTTATTTTGTTTATAAAAAGTTTGAAAGACTGTCTGAGCAACTGGAAGAAAAAAATACAAGTGGAAATAGAGAAGCTTGAGAATAATAAAAAGAAGAAGAGGAAGAAGAAGAAGAAGAAGAAGAAGAAGAAGAAGAAGAAGAAGAAGAAGAAGAAGAAGAAGAAGAAGAAGAAGAAGAATGTCAAAAAGGAAAAACAAGTAGGTTCATTCCCAATAACCGAACCAGAGAGGGGGAATTTCCCCAGGTGGAAAGAAGTTTAGCAAACTGCCAAAAAGCATTCAAATCA
Source organism: Acomys minous (assembly GCF_964271855.1). NCBI lineage: Eukaryota > Metazoa > Chordata > Mammalia > Rodentia > Muridae > Acomys > Acomys minous. Next base: position 25,540,274 of record NC_140483.1, on the reverse strand, counting down.
AAGAAAAAAAATGCAAAGGGGTCTGGTCACCCTTTTCAGGTGACAGGATGAAATGCACATCACCTTTTGAAGGCAGGCAATCTTTTGGTCACAAAACCTGCAGCAGAATTCCCAGTATTTATACAGCATATGCCTGTTAATGGGGATAATATACAAGTTGTGATGAAACTGGATGGTTTCCTGTAGAAATGAAGGCATTTTAAAATGACAATGATGTTTTATGGGATGCACTCGCCCTGTGTGAATCAAACGAAATAATTGGGCTACCTCTTGGTGCTTTAATTGTGGGTAATATGAACATTTCAAACAAAATTGTGAACAAAGCATCTCTAAGGGCAATGGTTTTTTTCTAAATATAAATCAGAAAGAAGGCTTCCAGGGGTGTGCAGGTGATATGGCAAGAGTTGCCATTGGAACAATGAGTATAGGTGCAAGAGAGATATTCAGGATAATCTCTTGCTACTGGGAAACAAAATGGGGGGGGGTGTAGCTTAAGACCCTGTAGCAAAAATTATGAGCTGTTGGTCTCTTGTCAGCCAGGAAATAATAATCAGGCAGAACAACCTTAACTAAGTATTGCAGATCTAATGCATGCTACTGCAGGCAGTGCTGCTCTAGACTTGGCCATTGATAAATATCTTACACTATTCCCCAAATTTATTCTGGATAATTCAGAATCAACCTTGTATTTATGCACCTGCAACTGGCAATCATAAATAGAAACTATCTATTATATATCACCTATATGTGGTCTCATACAGGCTTGCCAGATCCATTAACACAAGGAAATGTAGAAATTTACCAATTATTAATAGGAAATGGGTTAGAAGCCTCAAAATTTTATGAAAAACACTATGTTAGCACTGAAGGTTTAAAGAAAAAGTTTTCTGTCAGCTGGCAACAAGCCAAGGAAATTATAAGAGAATATCCTATTGCTGTTTATCTAACCAAACTCCATCACCCATTAGAAGTAATTCCAAGGGTACCAAAGAAATGAAATCTGGCAGATAGATGTGTTTTATTTTGTAGAATTTGGAAAAACTAAAGTTAGTACATCATACCATTGATACATACTGCTTTGAGTTCTAAAAAATCTGATTATGTAATTACACATGTACTGGGAATAATGAGTATTATGGGGATAGCTGTGCAAATAAACTGACAATGCCCCCACATATGTCCCCATTAAGATCCTTTGCATATTGTAATATAAAACACATTACAGGTATACCACACAATCCTGCAGGACAAGCAGTCATAGGAATGTCTAATTGCTCGTTAAATGAAATGCTTATAAAACAAAAAGAAAGAATAAAGACAATCCCTCCACACCAGGAAGAGAATAGTGTTCTGTTAACCTTAAATTTTCTAAATATTAGTGAGAAAGGAACAACAGCAGCCAAGAAACACTGAGTTATAGAAAAAAACCATGGAATTAAATCAGCATATATACTATAAGGATGTGTTAACATCATAATGGAAATCAGTGAATGTTTTGCATTGTGGATGCAGATTTGTTTATATTTCCACAGGAACCAAAAAGCTGTGAATACTATAAAAAATAATAAAGTCAGGGTTGATCAAGGGAGTTCTTCTGAAAACCTTGGCCACTGGCCAAAAACCAGCAAAGAAAAAAGCCTGACATGTCACTGCGTTCCCCTGCCAGGCAGAAAAGTCTGGACAAGAAATGCTCAACACCTACCCACTGATTGGCCTATAAATAGGACTTTGGTCTCCTACAATACAGAGCATCCACAAGGCAAAGCAACAAATGGTCCATGAACAGTGCTTTAAGACAAACTATGCTGAATACCTGTGTGCCCAAGTCACAGCTGCAAACTGAAGGTTCACAGAGTTGGAGGCAGAGATTAAAAGGCTTCAGTGATGACTTCCAGAACACAAAGTGCTGGAAGACAAGATAGTCCAGGAGTATAAAAGTTTCAGGAAGCAGTACCCGATTTACAGGAAGGAGAAGCATCGTTGTTAGGTTCTTATCTCAGTTGTGGATATACTCCTGAAAGATCAACAGAAAGATCACATCAGACACCCGAGGACCCTGGAAAAGACATTGGAAAGAATAGGGAAGCAAAAATCACAACAGTAGCATGACTACAGAGAGCACCCAGGGCAGCTTCAAAACTGCATAAGTGGTAGCTAAAACAAATTGGGAGGTTGGGGGGAGGGAAACATAATGTGATTTATTTTATGTGCCTGGTGCTTTAAAGGATCCCCAGTTGCTAGTCAACTGGCCCTTTGGGAATGCTTAGCCCTTGGAACTGCTTCCCCCTATGGCCTTCATTGTAGCTTGCCTCTTGGATTTCTGAGAACAGGAGAGGATATTAAAAGCCAGCAGAGGCTGAGTGATATTGAGTAGGGTTAGAGAAAAGAAGGCAGTTGATGAAGAAAAGATATTGACCCAGGAGAAGCTGAGCTCAGCAGAGAAGATGTTGTTAGGAGACAGAAGTGTGGTAGTTCCTCAGGAAGATGGGAATTGATCTACCTCAAAATCTAGCTATACCACTTTTTGACATATACCCAAAGGATATTTCACTCTATCACAGAGACACTTGCTCAACCTTATTCATTGCTGCTCTGTTCATAGGAGCAAGAAACTGGAAACAACCTAGATGCCCCTCAACAGAAGAATGGATAAAGACAATGTGGTCCATTTACACTTTGAAGTATTACTCTGACGTTATTTGTTTTCTTAACAACTGCACTTCCATCTGTGCTGAGCTAGAATCACAATGTGCTTTCGGTTAGCCTTCTGCTCGTGGCTAAGGGTGTTGAACACTTTCTCATTCTTTTATTGCTTATTTGCCCTTCATTTTCTATGAACTCCTTGTTCCTATACTTTACCCATTTGGTGCTAACTTTTGTGATTGTCATATGTTCTATATAATAATTGCCTGTTGGATGCATAATTGGCAAAGGTTCTCTTTCTTTGTTTCTTCGTGCTATTGTTTTCTTTGCCATTCAAATGTTAACTTAATGCAACTCTGCTTGTCAATGCTTGTGACTATTTCCTGAGCTGCTGGAGTCCTTTTCAGGGGTTTGTAGCTTTTGTCTGTGTATTAAAGTGTTTCCCTTAGCAATTTCAACGTCCCAGCTCTTACTTTAAGGTCTTTGGTGTGTTTTGAATAGATTTTTGTACAGAGTGAGAGACAGGGATTTAGTTTTGTTTTTCTTCAAGTGGATATCTCCATTTTCTTGGCATCATTTGTTGAAGAGGATATCTTTTCTTCAAAGCTCATTTTCATCACCACTGTCAGAACTTAGGAAATTGTAGTGAGATTATTTTCGAGTCTTCGGTTTCATTAATTCATATGCACATGCTTGTGCCACTCCCATGATTTTTTTTTTACTATGGCTGTATATAATTTTAAGTCATGTGTTTATAATACGTTTGATTAGGATTTCTTTTTCTGTTTAGGATTGCTTTAGATACTTGACATTTCTGCATGAACTTTAGGGTTCTGTTTTCTGGTGTATTGAAGAATGCCATAAGAATTTTGGTGTACCGCTTTCAGTAATATAACCAGAGTCACAGTGCATTCTGATGATTCATCAATATGGAAGGTCTTTCTATTGTCTATTGTCCTCTTCATTTTTTTCCCCCTTTGGTGGTTTTAGTTTCAATTGTAGAGGACTTTCAGCTCCTTGGTTGGGTTTGTTCTTCAGTATTTTAGTTTTTGAGGCTATTGTTAATAGAAATTTTCTCCAATTTTTTATCACTATGTTCTTTATTGGTATATAGAAAATGATTGGGCTTTTTAATATGTTGATTTTTTTTTTTACTCTTTGACTTTCTTGAAGGCATTGATCAGATATGAGAGTTTTCTGGGAAATCTCTGATACATAAGGTCATATCATCATAGAAGGATAATTTGATTTCTCCTTTTCTTATGTGTATCCTTTTTATTCTTTTTCTTGCCTTATTACTCTAAGACATCAAGTCCTGTATCAACTGAGGTAGAGAGTAGACTTTATTTCTTTATTCTAATTTTTGAAGGAATTACTTTCAGTATAATGTTGACTATAAGCTTGATATATAGAGCCTTTATTATGTTGAGGTGCATTCTTTATATTTCTAGCTTCTTTAGGGATTTTATTATGAAGAAATTTTCAATTTTGCCAAGGGCTTTTTATCTACCTACTAAGATGATCACATGATTTCTGCTCTTGAGTCTATGTGTTATATTAAATTTACTGATTTGTATAAATTGAATCACCCTCACATCACTGGAATGAAGTTGTATTATATGAATGAAGTTGTAGTATATGTTCTTTTTACTGTTCTGTTTAATTTGTTTCTTGGTGTTTTATTGAGGTTTTTTTTTGTTGTTGTTGTTAAGACTTTACTTATCATTCAGAAGAAGTTCCACTGGCTGGTAAATAGAATACTTATTCCATAGCTCTTGGGTGGAACATTCTGTAGATATCTGCTAAGTCCATTTGTTTTATGATTCCATTTGGGTCTGAAGTTATTTGGGAGTGGGGTCTGGACCACACCATTGGATAAGAATGAGATAATGAAGCTACATACAAGTTGTACATCTAGACCTATATGTCCCTTTATGTCAGTAGTATTTGTTTTGTGACATTATGTACACCAATGTTTGGTGCATAGATACTTACAGGTATTATAATATCTATTTAAAAGTTTGTTCCCTTTATTAACATGTAGTGAATTTTTATGATTAATTGTATCATTAAGTCTACTTTGTCAAGTTTATGGATCACTACATCTGCTAAGTATATCATTCTTGCTTTGACTTTAAATTTTTGTGTTTGTCTTTGTCAGTGAACTGTGTTTCTTGCAGGCAACAAATTGGTTGGATCTAGTCTACAGATTTTAATAGTTGAGATCATTACTACTTAGGGTTATTACTATTTGCTATTACTATTACTATTTGCCAGTTCTCATATTTGCTGGCTGCTTTCTTAGTTCAAACACTGCCTGTTCTTAGTTTTCCTCCTCATTCATTTTAGGAGTTTGCTGGTTTACTGAACTGTAGATCTTCATTCTTATTTAATTCATCTTATTCCTATCATAAGATTAAGTCTTCCTGACCCCTCCTGTTGGGAGAGTCTTTCTTCCTGCCCTGTGTTAGAATTCTTTTTCAGATACTTCATTAATTTTGGCTTAGTGATGATGAGTCCGTTTAGTTTGTTCATGTGCTACCTTCAAATGCCGAGTAGATGTTGACAGTGAGGCCTTACTTGAGCATTTGAATTCTTACCAACCACAGGAAAGGTATCTTATGTTTCCCTTTTTGGACTTCTAGGTACTCCATACTTTGTTCATGTATAGTGTGTAAATACCTTATGCAAACAGGTCTGCTATGTTATAAAGAATAAACAGAACAGATTTCAATTAGCTTCCATCTGCAACAGAGAATTTTCTTGTTCTAGGATTTACCAAACTCATTTTGGGATCATTCCACTGGGACCTTAGTGCAGGAGTGTTTAGTATTCCACTGGTCCTTAGTGCAGGAGTATTCACCAAAGTAATATCAATACTGTGGCCTCAGAAAACCAGGAAGAATATCAATTACTTGGTAACTGAATCAGAAGACCATGCCAAGATAGTTTGGCCTTAATTGCACTTTGACTTCATTAAAGATTCTATACTATAAAAGTTGTTTGTCACTTTATAAGAGACAGCCCACCATTCTTTGGACCACCATTGGGACTTTGAGAAGCTTCTTTAATGGAACAAGACCTTAAAACATTCCAGGGTTTACTCCTATACTATGACATGCAAATGCTTTATTATGACATCCAGGAGGTCTATTGTCCCTTGGTGGTCAGTTCCAAATTGCTTGTTATTAATTATCTCTGCGATGGTCTAAAGGAATATCAATGTAATTATGATAAGAAGTGAGCATAGTTACTATTCTGGTGAAATACTATACACATGTGTTGTTGATACTGCCATGTGAGTGCAAATTGCTAGTGATTTTTCTTACAGAGTGAAACAGAAAAGAAAGCATTTTATACATCAGTAGCTTTGTATCTGATGTCAAGGATAGTCTTGATCTGTTCTGGAAACTATACATCATCTATAGTGACAGGCATAATTACTATAGCATAAATAAAATTTCAATTGCCATTTTTGGTAGCTCCTCTGGCACACAGGCAACTCTATTAAGGCTTTAGAAGATACCTCTGACTCAGTTCTTTGGTGGAGGTCTTAACTTCCTTATTTCCTTAGGTCACAGTACTGATTTCACTTTGGTATCTTTGCTGATGTGAAGAGAGGGAGCTTAAGGGCTTTCTCTTGTCCCTATTGCCCTAACACAACAGCCTTCTTCACTGGGGATCATGTAGTATAAACAATCAGTGTCTTACTAAATACTACTATGCAAGGGATCAGAGGAATGCTCCCAAAATGAGTTTTCATGTGTCAATTGTAAGATGATCCTGGGCCAAAACTTTACTGTCTAATCTCCACTATCCTGTGTTTATCTTGAACAAAGACTTCACCTATCATCTTATCTCCATGGGCCCTCCAAATGACAAGTGGACCACATGATATTTTGCATCTCTAGAGATCAACTCAAAACCAGTGTCTTTATATAAGAGATATAAGTGACCATGATTTATGATTATTTATCTTTGTTTACAATGATACTGGCCCATTGCTTCAGATCTCTGTGGTAACAATGTGGTAGAAGCTTCATGGTACACCATCTCTGTGTTGTATATGATGTATACTTGTAGCTATATTGAAGAACCCAAAGCCCCAAAGGACCTGGCCTTCGTCTCCACTGAGAAGCTCTGAGCCCCAAAATAGGCTTAATTATGGGAACTTGCATAATGCCTAGGTTTTTGCACATCAGATCTAAAATATTTTCTCTTACATAAGCCAAGACTTTCAGTAGATGTCAATCTATATTAATGTCTTCATATCCTGTGACTAATTAGTCTTCATCACACATTAAAATAAATAGTCTGATTATCATTCCGTCAGTGTGCCCTGTGATAGTAATTGCCTCTCTAATCTCTGTGTTGCCACCTGGTTTTACCAGCACAAGATCCAATTAGTGCCATTGAAATCATAGAATTCCAATATATTATACCACCCCAAATTGTGCCTGTATAGCCTGTGTAGGATAGGCCACAATAGGAACCTCCAGAAATGCTGTGCTTCCTTATCAATATATTTCTTAATTTCTTGGGGGGAAATGACCACCCTTCAGACACTTTTTTTTAGGATATGTGTTAATTACTCTTTCTGTTGCTGTGAAAAATACTATAACAAGAGCTACTTAAGGAAAGCAAGGCTTGTTTTGGCTCACAGTTCAAAGATTCTGTCCACCATGGAAGGGAAGGCTGGTCATACTGTATCTAGTCTGGAAGCAGTTAAGTATATTCTAATGTTCAGCTCACTTTCTGATTAGTATTCAGTTACAGATCCCAGCTCATAGGATATCACTTCCCACAGGTCATGTGGGTCCCTCACATTAGCAGTGATAATCTAGACAGTCCCTCACAGACATGCTCAGAGACTAATCTAATCTAGACAGTCAGTCTTTCATAGGTGTTCCTGGAGGGGTGTGTCCTAGGTGATTCTAGACCTTGTCAAGTTGACAATCATTATTAACAGTCACAGGGTGTTATGAATAAGACTGTTCTGAACATGGTTGAGCATATGTCCTTGCTGTGTGGTAGAGCATCTTTTGGGTATATTCCAAGGAGTGGAATAACTGGGTCTTCAGGTAGCCCTATTCCAAGTTTTCTGAGAAAGTGCCAGATTGATTTCCAAAGTGGTTGTATAAGTTTGCACTCCCACCAGCAATGAAAGAGTGTTCCCCTTTCTCCACATCCTTGCCAACATGTATTGTCACTGAGTTTTTGATCTTAGCCATTCTGATGGGTATAAGATGGAATCTCAGAGTTGTTTTGATTTGCATTTCTCTGATGACTAAGAATGTTGAGCATTTCTTTAAGTGTTTCTCAGCCATTTTATATTCTTCTGTTGAGGATTCTCTGTTTAATTCTGAGTCTCATTTCTTAATTGGATTATTTGGTTTGGTGGTGGTTAATTTCTTGAGCTCTTTAACAACCTAAATGTCCCTCAGTCAAAGAATAGATAAAGAAACTGTGGTACATTTACATTATGGAATACTACTCAGCTATTAAAAACAAGGAAATCCTAAAAATTGAGGGCAACTCCTAAAAATGGATGGAACTAGAAATGATCCATACTGGGTGAGTTAACCCAGACCCAGAAACACTCACATGGTATATACTCACTTATAATTGGACATTGCCCAAAAGGATGTCCCATGAAAGTCTTCACTTACCAGGAGATAGAGATAGATGTGAGGACTTCCTATTGGGACTCTAGGTGAGAGAAGTATGGGAGAACGGGGAAATAGAAGGATCCAGAGGGTCCTAGAAACCTACAAGAAGAACATCATGATGGGTGGATCTGGTCCCAGGGGGTTCTGCTCAAACTACTGCACAAACCAATGATAATACATGCAGTAAACATTAAACTCCTACTCAGATCTAGCCATTGGACAGAACATTCTCCACAGTTATGAGGAGAGGGAGGACTGACTCTGACGTGAACTCTGGTGCCCCCTATTTGACCACTTCCCCTTGGTGGGGAGACCTGGTAGCACTCAGAGGAAGGGTAAGCAGGCTACCAGGATGAGACTTGATAGGCTGTGACTATATGGTGGGGGAGGAGGTCCTCTTCTGTCACAGACCTAGTGGGGAGGGGAATAGAGTGAAAGAGGATGGGAGGAATGGGAGGATACAAGTGAGGGGACAACAACTGAGATGTAATCTGAATAAATTAATTAAATAAAAATAAAATAAAAACAGTCACAGGGTGATATAATTAGGATGTATATGAGTAACATGCACAAAGGATCCATTCCAGTATCCTAATTTATTGAGCCTTCGGGCCTGTTCCAGTATATAAAATATTAAATTCTGACATTTTGCTCTTCTACATTCAAGGCTGTCATTAACTTCCATTTTGATTAGGCAAAATATTAAACAGGAAGCTTCACATTAATGGGCTTGTGTAAAGGAAATCAGCTTGGTTGAGTTTGTATTTATCCTAGACCAACCTCAGAGCCAGTTTCAAAATAATGCCATTTCCCAAATCCATGCCTGAAGGAGAGATAAATGCCTGAAGGAGAGATAAACCTTTTTTATTTTAGGATCCCAAGTGTGGGATTGGAACAGTTTTGTGAGAGAACAGGTGATGTTAATCCACTAAAAGACCAACCACCTTGGGCAGGAGCTTGATTGTTGCCAGCAGAAAAGATCCTGTGAACGGACTCTGGGAAGAGATATATAAATGAGCCCAGAACTGGAGGTGGGGCCTTTTGGAGACTTCGGATAGTTTTGGTGGTTCATCACTCCACTTCAAGACGCTCCTAGAGAAAACCGCTCGAGGGAAGGCTTCAGGGCTCCGGCTCCTGCTGAGGTTCCAGGTTCTGGTTACTCCAGGTTCCAGCAGAAGAAATCCTGCTGATTATGCCAGGAGAATCTTTCCTCGGAACTGATATCCTTACGGTTTTGTTGTTGTGTTCTTTAATCCTCTTTTCCTATTGTTTTGGTCAGTCGGGTTATAAGTGATGTACGCTCAGTGAATAAGTTATAATAAAATATATTGGTTAAGAAAATTGAGCCTACACATGCCAACAGCAACCACCAGATTTTTCCCACAATTGCCAGTGCATTGATTATCCAGTCTAACTCTGAGTCTTCCTTGTGCTGCTTACGTGCCCCTGCTGCCTTTCTATGGTACATCTTGGCGAGCAGGCTCACAGGCAGTCACCCTCACCTACCTCCCATTCCAGCTCTCCCAGCTCACTACAGCACGGCCACACGGACATTTTTAGTCCGTCAACACACCAGTGTCTTCCCTTCTTGGATGTTTGCTCCATCTGTTTCCTTTGCCTGGGATGTTTTTCCTTCTGGTCTTTGAAAAGCTGGCTCCTGATAATCCAGACTTTAGAAGAAATGTCTTCTTTGTAGAGGACTTAGCATTGTTCTTTTCACTACTTAAATACTTTTTTTTTGTTGGTTTCCCCTTCTATTTTTCTCTGCGTATTGATTATTTACTTTGACCTTTAGAATATTAGCACACATTTTTATATGCCATGAGATAGTTCTTTTTAGTAAACGTCTGGCAAGCGAATCGATAAATGCATGAATGAGAGGAACTGCTTTGACTAATATGATTTTGCCAAAGAAAAGGCAAGATATAAATGATCCATTAACTAAATTCTTTGGAGAAACAAAAATTAAAACTAAAAAGTTCCAAACCATTACCTGCCATAAGCAATCCAGGAGGTCAACAACAAACGCACAGCAAACCAGCCCAGGAGCTCCACAACTGACCCCAAGGGTCCAGAGCTCACTTAATATACAGCTTTCCCACTTTCAGCCTGTGTTTACAAGATAACATCAACTAGGCCGTTCCAAATGCACACCTGTATCCACTCATACACTCAGGTAAGATGCCCCACTCCTAGCTGGCCTGCCCACTGCTTTCCTTTACCAACAGCCTCCAATAAGCTTTAGGGCACACCGAAAGCCTTCCCTTTCTTCTACGGTAAAGCTCTCCCTCGACTCGGCTTGCATTTGAGTCTGCCAAATGCATGTGATGGTGCCCAGCTCCTTTGCTAGCAAGCTCTGAATAAATAGCTTCTGAATTGTTCTTAGTTGGGTGGTCTTCACTGACTTCCACAAAGACACTAACATGTACAGTGCCTAGAAAAATTCAGGATATTGAAAGTGTACAGTGAGAATTTTCCACATTAGTTGTGCTGTGTGGACCTGACCTCTTGGATTCAAGATGAAATTTTGCGTACACATGTTGTGTCTAGAGTACCATGTAATGCCAGAATAGTCTAATTGTTGTGTGAGATATACATTCCCCAGAGAACTGACTAGAGATCATTATGAGGTCTGGGCATTTTCTTTCTTCACCAAAAGACCAGAAGGGATGCTAAAAGGTGGATGAGTTTGAAAGTGGTATAAAGTTTCTTTAAGAAATATCTGCAAATTAAATATATGCAATTATGTATGGTTATGCATCTTTAATGGAATCTTCAGACACAGAATTGCAAAGGAAACTGCCTTACTGCTGTTGTTGCCTGTTTGGGTATTATGAGCAAGAAAGCTATTGCTTTATTCAAACCATTAATGAAATGTCACCGTCAATATACCTCTAACTGCATCATGCGCTTTTTATTCTTTGTGTTAAAAAGAAAGGAATATAGCAGGGATGTTTCCAGATATCATCTTGTTCCTATAAAACTGAGCTGTGTTCTAATGGCAAGCTCATCCTGATTTCTTGTTTATAAATTTCACTATAAAAAATCAGGCATCTAAATCTGTGCACAATAATTCTGGCTGATAATTTTTTTCATGAAAAAATTCACTGTATCCAATAATACCTGTTAATTTTCATGGTGATTTAGTGATTTTTTTCCCTCCCTTTTCTCTTTCTTTGTTTCTATAGGCAGAAATGTTCTTTCTAAGTAGCCTTTCTCTCCTTGTGGCCCTATCCTTCCCTGGATCCTGATAAACATTTGAAGATTCCAGGCTTTGAAAGCAAGTATTTTTAAGAAATAGTAGGTTAGGCTGGGTGCGGTGGCACATGCCTGTAATCCCAGCACTCATGGAGGCAGAGGCAAGTGGATCTCTGTGAGTTTGAGGCCAGTCTGGTCTACAAAGTGAGTCTAGGACAGCCAGGGCTACATAGAGAAACCCTGTCTCAAAAAACAAAAACTAAACCAAACTAAACAGAACTAGTGGGTTAATATTGGCTCATACTTTCTGGAATGATCTTAAAGTGGAGAACTGGGCATGGTTTGTAGTGTGCTTTATAAGCATTGTCCTGAATTTCATGGATCAGTACATACCTGGTCAAGCTGACACATGGTGGAGGTATATTATTAACTAGGCTTTTAAAAATTAATGATGTATTGTTTCCCCTGGATAGCCCATTGTCAGAGCACCTACTCCTCACCTTAATTCTGATTTCTTCAAATTCCTTAGCTTCTTTAGAAGCTGGCTAAACCAAGTCATGCAGTGTTTTGCTAGAGTAACTGGGGTGCTGGAGCTAAATGTTTGCCTGCCATGGATGACAATGTTGGTTCAAACGGTAGAGGCTGTTTGATGGTGGCCCTCATCTATTTGTGAGGGGAGGGAGGATGGTGAGTCACCAGGATACTATTACCTGAGGTGTCATTCTTGGAAAACTTTTACTTATTCAGCCACTTCAGATGGAGAAAGGGATCTGAGGCACACGTCTTGACCTTCACATTGAGGAAGAGAAAGGGGTAGAGTCCTCAGTGGAGGTGGTGCTGTCTCCCTTCCAGGCGATGAGATGACTGACAAGGCACATGAAAGGGATATTGTCCTTGGTGAGCGTTCTGGGTGTCATATGTCTGTTACGGAATTTATTTTTGCTGGCAGGACCCTCCACTGCCTTTGGCAGTTGAAGAAGCATCAATAACGTCACACAGAGCTGTGGAAAGGAGCGAACTTGAGGCTTCCTCATTGTCTCTGATAAGATACTTACCCTTACCAACAGCAATGGTATTAGCTAACTTGTGCTAAGCACGTGCCTCATATAGGCACAGTGATGTGACATGTACATTTTACACACTCTTTCAGTCTTCAGTATGACTGAGTGGCATCCCCCTTTTCCTATGGTCAAACTGAGACTGGCCCTTGGCAGTTAAGTCTGTAGTGGAGTGCGGATGCAAGATTCCTCAGCTTTCCTTGTACTTGAAAAATCCAGTAATGCATCCCCGGATCCATGCTCCTTTGTCTCTTGATTATTCAGAGCGATCTCCCCTTGCTTGAGAAGGAAATGAGAGGACTGGTGGGTGCAGTCTGAGAGGGACTAAAACAAAATCAGGGCTTCACTTGGGGCTCAAGGTTTATAGTTGCTTCATGATGCACGCTCCAGTTCTTGAATTTGGGTTTCCATTATGGTTTTTTTTTTCTTTCAAATTTTAACTATAAAAGGCCTGTCTGCTGCCCCCCCCCCATTCATTACACCTCTTATGCTTTCCCAATTCCAAACCCCAAATTCTGATTTCTCTAATGGTTTTCAACTCTAAATTTATATGGCAATTCATCTGCTCCTATCCCCATTTTTTTTTCTCTCCCAGTGTGTCACACGCTGCCCGCCTCACATTCTCTCTGGACCAACCCTCATCTTCATAGCTTTTTATCCCTCATTCCAATTTTGGAACAATCATCTATAGCCATTAACTGACTTAACAAATCTTTCTGTCGGTGGGATACTTCATGGAAATTGAAAACTAATTAACGTTTCTCTCAGCAGCTAATCACATAAAATCTACTGCCTTCTTATGGCAGGTTCTAAGATAATGATGGACCATGCACTGAGCAAGGAAGATCCTGATAGGTCCTGACAGGGCCCAAGCTGATATGAGAGGGAGCAGGAAGACATCAGCCTCTTTTGCTAATGAGGACCATGAGGCCTGCAGCATCTGAGAATTGTTAGGGGAAAGTGGCCTTAGTACTCAAATGACAAGATACACTAGCTACATACACAAACACACATACATGTACACACACATGCATGCACACAGATGAGCATACACACACACATACACATACTCATACACTCACACACGCACACACATGCATGCACATGCACACATGTGTACACATTCACACATGCGCATACACATGCACACACACATACGCACACAATGCACACACATGCACACACTCATGCACACGCACATGCACACACACATTCTCGTACATATACATGGTTCTTGGCTTGTGATCATGCATACACATGGACATACACTCACACAAACATCTAACACCAAAAAGCATTAACTCTGATGACTAAAAGTAGTACTCTTAAAACAAAATACTTGTCCGTTCATTTGTTTATTCATTTTGTAAATATGAGTCATTCACCACCATGTGAAGATTTTGAATTGTGTCCTAAGACAAAGGTTGTATTATTTAAGCTAAGCTACAGGCAATAGAAAGGTGACGGATAGGCAAAAAATAAAGGATTTCCAGGGCTGTCTAAAGCACAGGAATATTAATTGCCGGCTACCTATGAAGAAAAGTAAGGAAAGAACATGGTTTATTTTTGACTTGGGAAGTTGTTAGATCATTCTTTCTGCATTAGGCAGGCTTCTTTGCTGCAGAACCTTCCAGGGACTTAAAGATGGTGATATGTGTTGTTAAGTTCAGAGAAGAAACTGGAATATGTCACTTTTCTCAGTTTTCATATGTATGTGTGGGTGTGCATGTGTGATGCTTATCACATATGGTGAAGTTTCCTGAATGTATTTTGGGAAATCCTAGCTGACAGAAAAACTTTTTTTTTAAAGCAAAAATAAAAGATTATAAAATGGTGCAAACTTTTAGGAAAATCTCTATGCTGTGGTTGAGTCTCAAGAAGGGCGCTCCTGTAAGGCAGGGGGACAGACGTACGGCTGGGCTGCTCATTGTGTGGCACAATAGCTTTCTCTATGGACTGGCTATCTCTGGGCCTTCAATGCCACAGAGCCTATGGTCAGATTCAGCCTGTGTGGGACACCCGCCCGCCTGGTGGCGCCTGGACTGAGTATCTTGACGCATAATGGTGATTCCATGCATATTTGTGGAAGAAGTAAATATTATGTTGAATAGTAAAGATTATGTCCCCTGTACTATAAATTGGCTGATTTAAAAATCTCAGTTCTAAACGCCATAAGATGTACTTGGGGCTAAGTGTGCTGGGTCTGAGTGAGTGTTTATCTATACCTGTCTGAAGAAGGCTGAGGTGGTTTGAGCAGGATGCCTGGTCTGAAGTGAGGACTCGGGACATTACCAGGCTTTCTCTCCAGCCTTTCCTCTTCTTATTCTCCTTCCCCTCCTCTCTTCACACAGCTTGTTTGCCTTACTCTATGACCACTGTTTCCCAAGGGCGTGTACACCACACAACCCTCAGTTAATTTGGGAATATCATGATTAAACTAAAGCTGGCCTGCCAATCCCAATATTAAATTCTCAGGGAGGAAATCCAATGGGCCATTCTCAAGTTGAGCTCTGTCTCATGATCAAACAGCCCATGGCTCTATGTAGGGACAGAAGGTCACGTAGAAAAAAGAACAGACTCATTAGCTGTGCTCACCGCTGTTGGATGCGGGGCATTCTTAGAGAGCTTGGGCAGCCCCTACAAATCCATCGGCTCCGAGATGCTTCCCTGATAGTCCTGCACGCCTGGATCCTTGGCCACCTTATTCTGTGTTCAGTGGATCTTTCTGTCTCACCTTCATGAGAGAATTTGACATGGACAAGTTGTATCATAAAACATGAGATTTGAATTCTGCAGAAAAGCTCTGTGTGTGTGTATGTGTGTGTGTGTGTGTGTGTGTGTGTGTGTGTGTGTGTGTGTGGTGTGTTGAATAGCTTGAATAGATTTTTAAAAAATCATAGACATGTTCTATAGGTGGAGACTTTTAAATTTTTCATCAAGCCAACAATCGAAGATGCTACCCTACCGTTCTGTTTTCTTTCTCTTCTCCTTGTATAACCAGAGAATAACACATTTGTTGGCTGAGGCGCCTATTCAACTGGAGAGAAAATATACAGAGTTAAATCCAGGTGGAACCTGATAGATTGGAGAGTTCCAGACCTTTTCCTTTACAGATGAGGAATCTGAAGCTCTGGGTTTGAGAGCCAGCTCAGTGGCTTATGCTTGCTGTACAAGTGTAAGGCCTTCAGGTAGAATTCCCAGAGTGCAGGCTAAAGCTGCGCATGGTATGGGTGCGGCGACAATCCGAGGATGACTACAGCCAGATGGGAAGTGGAGACAGAGAATTCCCAGAAGTCTCCAAGTTATCTAGCCTGGACTATAGAGTGGACATCAAAGAAGAGGGTCCTTCTCAAACAAAGTGGGGGGAGGGGGAAGGCCCAGCACCCAGGCTGTCCTCTGACCTCCACATGTGTGTTAGTTATGGCACGTATAAAAATGAATGCTTACATCATATGTACACACAGAGAAAATGCATACACATAGTGAGAGACAGAGGTGGAAAAGAAAATAAAAAGAGAGAAAGAGACAGAAGTTCAGCACGCAGAGCAGAGGCTTTTTTTTTTTTTTTTTTTTTTTGTCGCCCCAGGTCACACAGGTAGACAGTGGGCCTTATGTGGATCATATACATTTCTCGTCTTTTTAAGCATGCTGATTAGTTTTAAGCTTTTTCTCTGACACTGTCTATGCCACAAAAGTGTTAACTCCCAAGTTGTATGGAGCTTTTTTTTTTTCCTCCTTTTCTTTTCTTCCTTATTTTAATTACAGAATTGGGGACTACTTTGCCTTGAGTTTCTCTAAGGAACAATGCATGTTGACAGTAATTCTTCCAGCAAAGAGGCAGGGAGAGTAAGCATCTGGTTTTAAATACTGTGAGCACAATGGAACGAAGGCCCTTGTGAATTTCCACAGACCTTCAGCATTCACACAGTCCAAGGGGGCCTTTGGGATGGATGTCTTTTCTCTCGGCTCTTTTGGTGGCTGATCAAGAGACAGACATTTTCTGAAGAAAATGATTTTGTTTCGGACAATGGTTCTTAAATCTGCAATAGTCTGAAGGGCTATTTGGCAAGCCGAAGCTCAGAGCTGGATTGCCTGCGAAGTTCCTGATGGTCTATGCCGTATTCCGTGTTTTTGTGTGAATGTTATTTGAGACCAACATCTTTTTTCCTTTTTTGGTCACCTCATGCTCTAGCAATGCGTTTGTTCCCAGATATTGTCAAGGAAAATGGCAAGAAAGCAAATATAACAAGCACAACAGCTCGGAGGTGGAAATTTTATTACATTCTCCTTAACATGGCCCAGATGAAGAAAACAACAGCATGATGCCTCAAAGTTTCTTTGGCTCAACATCCTTGGCTTCCTGGAACAAAGCTCCGAAAGAAAGATCATGTGCTTAGTTTGTAGGGATGCTACTCAGGCGGCCCTCAGCTGTGCTCATGTACACACACAGGGGCTTCATCCCACTCCTCTACAATCAGAAGCCACTTACTCATCTGTGCCCCCAGTTCTGAAGTGTCTATAGGCACATGTGGGCACGTGTGTGTGTGTGTGTGTGTATGTGTGTGTGTGTGTGTGTGTGTGTGTGTGTGCAGGTGGAGAAGTGTGTGTGTGGAACTTGTGAGGGGGACCACCTTGGGGTATTGTTCTTTCTCAGGTGTCATCCACCTTGTCATTTGAGATAGGCTTTCACACACGGTGCATTTTACCAACTGAGCCGTCTCCCTTGGGCCTCTGTCCTCAGGTCTTAGAGCCACCCAGACCCTGCTTGATGCTACCATCACTGCAAAGTCACAGTTTCTCCTCAGTTGACTTTATCACAGCTGTCATCATCATGCCAAAATCCAATTTCCCTCGCAGAACAAATCCTCAAGTTCAAGATCAGTACTTCTTTTATTCTTGCATAGGATGATGCTTTCCTCACTAATTATATAATAAAATTAAAATCACTTTATGTGGAGCATACGTACTTGCCTTCTGTCACAGCTGAATGTTTTTTAGTGACCTGAATGTCGCACCCTGAGAAGGCTTACCTATCTGGTCATATTCTAGTCCATCCAGGCTTGTGCTTCAGTTTCCATTTGCACCTCCTTAACCCTTCTCAGTGAAGAAAGCACCGCCTCTTCTTTGTTTGTTAGCAAATCCTGAAGTCCAAGATAAGTAAATTATATGTAAAAAACCTTTTAGGTGGATTGTCAAAGCACACAAAAATAAGAATTGTATACTCGTGGTACTTTTGAATCCATAGGCTGGGTAGGCAAGTGGCGGTTCTACACTATTCTGGAGTTCTCAGTTCTGTGGGTTTGGAAAGCCCAGTGTAGGGCAAAGAGAGAGAGAGAGAGAGATCTAGACCGTGGAAAATAATACATAATTTACCACTGTGAACCCATGCTCCCCCTTTGAGTTGAATATAAATTAGTTTGCATGTGGGCAGTGACTGCTCGAGGGACCTCTTGCTCCATTTCCTTGAATCCTGTGCCCATCTCCTGCTGTCCAATGTTTGGTTTAAAATGATGCCAAACATTTGGGCGGTTGGCTGGATTCTTCAGTTTTCCTCCTCCCAGATGTTTGCAATCCTGTGGACATTGTCGGAGATTTGTTTATTCTCCTCCAACATGTAATCAAGCTGGGTCTGCATAATCTTCGTCTTCCAGATGAAAACTGAAAAAGTCAGTCCCGTCATCCAGATGTCTCCAAATGTCAGGGTGTTTGTCATTGCCAAAGAACATCTGGATGCCTGTACTATTTTTTTTTTTTTTTTAGTTTCATTTCTTATTCATGTCTTTGGCGCAGACACAGTCTTGGGCTTAGTTGCTCTGGATATAACAGAATAAATAGCCTAAAGGAGATGGGTAGATATTTAACAGATATATTCACAGGTTTTCTGTAGTGAAAATTTAAGGTCTAAACAATTGGAAAATTATCTCTGAGGAAGTCTCCAAGAGAAACTGCATGGTGATCCCATTGAGCACTCTCTAGAGGCCTGTTAACATCAAGGGAGTGGAGAGGCTGTGTGTCATCAGCATTTATATGGAGAAACAGTCCAGGCCTGGGAGACACACTTCAGAGAGAAAGGAGGGAAACTGGCACCACTTCTCGTCCCAATCATAAACCAAAATTATCTGTCATAAACATAGGCAGATATCTGGATAACACTGAGGAAAGCTGTCTGCTCTTTGGCAACTGTGGAGTGAGAGCAGCAGCATTCTTCCACCCTGGCAGCTTATTATCCTAGATCAACGTGTCTGAGGCATGAAGGAAGCAAGGACAGCCCAAGTGAAATGGTCCAGGCCATGACCTTCAGAATCAGAAGCTCCTGTCACATGTCTCCTTGCTGATTCCCACCAGTGTCAAGAGGACCACAAGCCCCCGGCTTCTTTAAACTCATCTTCTTTGTCTTTTGTAGCATCCATTTGGATAGTTGCAAGGATTAAACAAGAAAACACATTTTTTAAGAGCTTACTCAATACCTAGTGTGTCGTGAATCACCATAAAATAAATTCGGGATAGAGATAATATTCTTTCTTCGATGGCTACAGTGACTGTGGAGATCAGAAGAGAGACCCCGCTGGTTCTAAACTTGGAAGTTGCATGGCAGAGATTAGAGAAGAGGGTGGAGAGGGAGGGCCAGGGAAGGCAATCCAGGTCTGAGATGTTTCAGTGTGAATAGTGGGCCAAGTGGGATCATCCAGCAAGGCAAGGGGAACCAGGCCTATCATGAGAGTCAGGAGAGTGAGTCCTTTCTAGTTGTGGCTGGTGTCCTTTGTGGCTGGCCGATATGACACAGGAAACTAGGTTAAAGGTCTGTATAGTGGATACTATATTAGTTAAGATTCCTTCAGAAGAAAATTTAGAACCAACAGAGGAAATAAAAGTGGCTTATTTAAGAGACGAAGGGCCGAGCATGATGGTACATGTCTGTAATCTCAGCACTTTGGAGGCTGCTGCAGGAGGATCACAAGTTTGAGGCCAATTAAAGCTAGCTATAGAGTGAGTTACAGGCCAGCCTGAGAGACACACATATTAAGACTCTGTCTAGAATACACACACACACACACACACACACACACTGTACAAGCAGTAGGAGACTCAGGAATGGAAGACAGAGAGAGAGAAATAGGTTATCGTGACAGCTACACGGGCTGGCAGCTGGTATTTAAAACCACGGTGATAACATTGGAAGCCATGTAAAACAGCCTTCAGAAGATCACCCCACTCAAGGAGCATCATTTATTTATAAGACCCTGTCAAATATTGGCTGTGTCTTTTCCAGAGTCAGAGAGGGGATGCTGCTTTGCTAGTCCTTTGGGTGTCTGCTGTAGAGAAGATGTGAGCTCCTGTGCCCAGAGCAGCTCTTGGGTGTACAACAGCAGACATGACAATTCGAAGTTGCACTCATGGGGCTCTGAGTGGCGCAAACATGGAGTCAAGGCAGGTCTAGGGAGTGGTGGAAACTCAGGCTAGACTGCAGTGGGCTAAAGAATGAGCCAAGAGTGAGGGAGTGAAAAATAACATGTGCTAACCATGTGTTTGAGACTGTCAAGTATGCACAGGATAAAATGATTAGATTATTGGCCAATTGTGAGTCAAGGCAAAGCGCTGAACATAATATGTTCCTCCTTAGAGTCTGCTTTTATGGTAATTGTAATGGCTCCACAGAGAGGGAGGCTATTGACCAGACAATGAGAGTGGGGGTCCCTGAGAAGGGGTGAGAGGAGAGGGGTCTTGTGCATATTAAAGGGTCAGCTATACAGGGTGGAGGTCAGTGCTGCAGTTTTTGTGAACATGGAGATGGGGCATATGGTCATAAGGAGTAGTAATTTATCATTTCTTTCTTTCTTTCTTTCTTTCTTTTATTCTTTCTTTCTTTCATGAATAAATCTTCAGATAAGGTTGTTAGTATAAGACTCCAGGGTAGGGGATGTGAAGTGGGCAGTTAGCTCAGAGAGGAAAACAAATGCCCTGAAATTTTAACCCGTTTCCTGACTTTTCTCTTTACTGGAGACAGGCCTATCTCATGGACAGCTTTTTTTGTTGCCTGCTTGAGGAGGATGGTTGGTTTTGTCACAGCACCCATACACCTCAGAACCACATGGAAGCAGTCACCCTACTTTCTGTTGGGTAGCCATTTCCCAGGACCTGAACTGGTTCCCCGGAAAGGGAAGCAAGCCGCCTACGATTCAGCAAGTAAGCAAAACTTAAAAGGTTTAGGAAGCTTCTGAAACTCACAAGGCCCAAAAACCTGCTCCCAAGGTTACAGAAATAGTAACAGCTGCTGGAGAGAGGAGAGCCCTTCAACAGTGGAATTGCCTGGTGGTCATGCAGTTCCCAGGGCTTTCGCTTACAGTAATCATCACCTTTTGTGGGGTGCGATTTTTGATGGAGCCTTCCCCAGTTACTTCTGACCTTTGCTCCTGTGGATAACCCCAGTAGACTCACTGACTCACTGATCTACTCTTGGATGGAGCTCTTTCTTTGGGTGTCACTGGTGTGTTATCTTAGCTGAGCAGATACTTGTTCACACAGCGCTCTCCACTGCTACAACCAGAATGTGTTTTGTTTTTCTATATAGAAAAAAAAATTTTTTTAAGCATTCAGAAAAGACTGTCTCAGAATCCTTTATTGCATCTTACCTGCATTTTTTTTCCTCATGATTTCCTCATGATTTTGCATTATTGCTTCCTCAGTACAGGCTGCAGTCTGCAAGGCTTTATGGGTAAGTCAGTATCTAATGTCTGCTTTTGCCTCATGTTGCTATCTCTTATGTTACCTCAGCTTCGCAGTTTGTTTGAGTCTTGTTATTACTTCTATTTCAGAGAGGCTGTTTTTCCACACTTTAATCAAAGCTGCCACTCAAGGTCCAGGCATTTCTATCTCTATGAGAATGAAAGTAAGAAAGAACCACCACGTTCTAGGTCTTCTGTGTACTTCCTTATATGAAGCACTTTCTTCATTGTCTCATTTGGAATTATTCCCCATAGTCTCCACACAAGAGAGTATCTTTTATCATTAATTTAATTAATTAATTTACATCCTGATCGCAGCTTCTCTAAGGTGGTGTCTCCTATCCATGTGATGTTTTTATTTTCTAGCATTATTTTAAAAAACACTATCTAGCCTATGTACAGCTGCCGCAGCCTTCATGGTCTGCCACCAACAAGCCTTTATCATTTCCATTTCCGAGGATTTCAGTTCCGAATAGTCATCTTGGTAGGATTAGGCGTGATCCCTGGGAGAAAGAATGATTTGAGGGGACAGATGCCTTCTCCTTCAAAGTAACTCCACAGAAAGGAAGGGCTTCACTAAAAGTCAAGAGACAGGTGAGGAAAGGCCCTATTGCATCCCCTTAACTTCCTTTAGCTGGTCTCTGGCCCCAATGGAGTGCTACTACCTGGGAAGGCTGCTGACTCATTCTGGACCGGAAGTTCCTCCTATGGATTTGAGAACAGTGGTGCTCAGGATCCAAAGCAACATGGCAAATCAGCCACTGAGGCCCCTGTGGGGCTAATCAGACCGAGATGAAATGTCAGTGAGAATTGGTACCGAGTGAGCCACGTAGCCCAGTACTAGGTGCACAGTAGGTATTCCTTATCCGCTCATTGTTATGAATCACATGGCACACTGCCAAAGCCCTGCTAAGAAACCCATTTCCAAGAGTTTAATAAACTAGACAAACTAAGGCACACCATTAATAACTAAGTCTGTCTTCACGAAGTCTTCTCTCTATATGGTTCAAATAGTGATTTCTTATCAGGTCTTTGTGAAGCAATTAACATCGCTACACGTCAGCTCGTGGTGAAAAGTGAGTGTCGGAGAAGCAGAGCCAGTTCCTAATACGTAACTAATTTAGAGCTGAGGTGTGAAGCCGAGCCTACTCATCCCCAAGTCTGTGGAGTTCAACGCTGCACCTGGAGTCTTTGATACCCATTTGTAGGTGCCTGCGTCTTGATGCTTTGATAGTGTGCCTGTAGGGGACACAACCCTCAGAAGACCCTTTGTGCCACTGTCGCAGTGCTGGTCTTGGGAGCCTGAGAGGGATTTCTTTTGTTTCTCCTGATCACAAACAGTTTATCTGAACTTGCTGAAGTGCTGTTTGTGGGATGTTTCATCAGGTGTTGTTTGTGCTCCGTGCAAGAAAACACTAAGCTAAGGCTGTTTGTTCTATTATTAATGAAAGCCGAGAAGCAACTTTGCCCCTAGGCGGCATTGTCACTCAGATCATTTATGTCTTGTTTTAAGACTAAAAGTAAATTCACAGGCAATTGGGAAAAACGGACAACTGCTTTTAAAAAAAAAGAATCATTCTAGGAAGAGAGCTAGCATGGAAAGTATATGAGTATGGCAGGAATAGGGTCTTCTGGGCTTTATTTCAATTTGTTTAGATAGAGGATAAATCCAAACAATAGCTTTTATTTTACTTGGAGTGGGAATAGAAAAGAAACAGGCAAAAAAAGAAACTTTCTCCCACCAATGTCAATATTCGCTGGAGCAAATGCATGGGAGCTGTGAATAAACTTTCCCGCGGCCATTTCCTCTTCCCGTGGAGCTGTGGCAACAAGGGGATGCGGACACTTCCTCAAAACAAACAAACAAAAAAAACCCCAGAGTTGCATTGCACTGACATTTTCTTAAAAAAAAAAAAAAAGCGCCTGTATTGTCAAATGATTTAAACAATACATTCAGTTGGATATGGTCTTGAGTTCATTTACACTTCTGAGCCCTCCAAAACCCACAAGCTCCTGGGTGCTGGCCTGGAGTAGCAGCACACCTGACGCCCTGGGACCTTGCTCACCTAAAGAAAAGTATGCGGCAAGTACCAGAGAGGCAGGACAATTTCCCAAAGGAAATACAGTGCACAAAAAGATCCACAAATGAAAAAGCACAAGGAATGAAGTTCCAGATCTTACTGTCCCTTGACGGACTGGCTAAGGAAATCTTAGACTTTTTCATATAATAAGGAAGGAGCTGCCTGGGTCGTATAGTTCACCCCAATCAACAGCCTCTAATCCCTGTGTGCCAGCGTCTGTTGTAGAAACTAGAGATACGGTAATAAACAACACCGGTTTTGAGAACTTGTTCTCTAGCAAGCGGCAATTAAGAGATGTGCTTGTCGTGGATGCTGCTGATGAAGAGGGAAGTACAGAAGGAGAAGGTGCATAGGGGGCAGTTTAATTTCAATGGGGAGACTAAGAGAATATCATCCTGAGCAGCTGTTTGGGCCGAAATCTAAAACAGCACAGCATCTCTTTCCTGAGATAGGTCCGGGAGGGGATACTAGGCAGATCCCACTGGGAATGGAGTAATTCTTGGTTGAGGGTGGGGCCCTGGTAGGGTCAGGACATTCATGAGTGCCCTGTGCCTGGAGTAAAGGATAATGAAAGGATTATGGGGACCCAGGCCGTGTGGACACTTGAAGGTTATTGGGCAGATACTGACCTTAAGGGTAAACTCAATGAGAAGCCTTTGGGGAGTTGGAGAAGAGGAAGATGAGCCCCAGCTGTTTGTCAAGGAGACGCTAACAATAGACGGGAAAGAGCAAGAGCTCTGAAGGCCAGAGAGGCAGTCCAGGAGGATAATACAGCAAAAATAAGATGGGGTGTTAGCTAGACTCAGGCAGTGAGGTCAGATGTGAGGTTTTAATGTCATTTAATTTTTACTTAACTGTCAAAATTGTCCTTTTTAACATATGTAATTTGGTTATTATTAATATATTCACGGAATGGTACAACCAATGCTGTTGTCTAATACTAAAATATTTTCATCACCCCAAATGAAATGTGTACCCACAAGTAATAGTCCCTCCTCTCTCTTCCTACCACCAGGCCCTGGACATCAGTAATCTGCATTTTCTCTTTCTGGATTTGCTTATGCTAGATGTTTCATTTTAGTGTGATCATAAACTACAATGCTGCCAAAGTTTATCCACATTGTAGCCCGTGCCAGTGTCTCTTTGTTTTAGCCACCAAGTAATATTCTACTATATAGAAATACCATATTGTGTTTACTTGCTCATAAGTTGATGGAACTTTGAAATGTTTGGACATTTTGCAATTAGGAATAATGCTGACATAAACTCATATGTGCCAATTCTTGTGTGGATAATTTGAAATTCTTAGGGGTTTTAAGCCAAGGAGTGGAGTCCATGAGCCCTTTGGTAATTCTGACTTTAGCTCTTTTCCAAAACAGCCATACTGTTTGGCAACTCTAACTATAATTTAATACAATATTAATTTCTCTACATTTTGACCAGCACTTGCTATTGTATGCTTTTAAAATTATAGCCGTGTGTGTGTGTGTGTGTGTGTGTGTGTGTGTGTGTGTGTGTGTATAAAGTTATATCGCTTTGTGGCTTTAATTTGAATTTCTTTAAACTCAAAACAGTTTGTTTTCTATGTATATGAGTGTCTTTTGCCTTCATGTAAGTGCACCACATGCATGCATTGCCCACGGAGTCTAGAAGAGGAAATCCAAATACCCAGAAGGTAAAGACAGTGTGAGCCACCATGTGGGTGCTGGTGTCTCCTGCAAGAGCACACAACAGTGATGCTAACCACAGCCATCTCTCCAGCCTCGTTTATTGTAATTTTCATATTTCTTACAGAAATATGTGTTCTAAGTCTTTGTTCATTTTTAATGTTGTATTATCTATATTTTCATTGTTGAGTTGAAAGAGTTGTAAATCTTAGGTACGCTAAACCTCTATGAAATATATGATCCACAAACATTTTATTAAATAAAATGGGTTTTCATTTTCTTAATAGAGGGCTTTGACGTATAAAGCCTTTTAATTTGTGTGTGTGTGTGTGTGTGTGTGTATAAATTTATTTATTTATTCACTTTACCTATGATCATAGCCCCTCCCTCCTATCCTTCCATTTCCACCCTCCCTATCCCTTCCCCTATTCCTCAGAAAAAGAGATCCCTTCCCCTATTCACCCAGCCCAGCAGGATTGAGTTCATCCTCTTTCCCTGTGGTCTGGCAAGGCATTCCTGTCAGAGGAAGTGAGTGATAAAAAGGCAGACAACAGAGTCCATGTCAGAGACAGCCCCTACTACCCTCACTAGTGGACCCACATGAAGTCTGAGTTGCCCATTGGCTACATCTGTGTAGAGCACCTAGGTCCAGTCCATGTATGGTCCTTGGTTGGTGTTTCAGACTCCACAGGACCATCTGGGCCCTGGTTAGTTGGCTCTGTTGGCTTTCTCGTGCAGCTCTTGTAGCCTTACCCTCCTCCTACCCCCCACTTTTCCACAAGGTTCCCTATGCATTGCCCACTATTTGGCTGTGAGTCTCAGCGTTGGTTTGAGGTGCTGCTGGATGGAGCCTCTCAGAGGATAACTCTGCTAGCATAGCAGAATAACGTTAATAGTGTCTGGGATGGCTCTCTTCCATGGGGTGGGTCTTGGGTTGGACATTGCCTCAATCTCTGCTCTATCTGTTCTATTTTTATCCCTGCATGTCTTATAGGTAGGGTAAGTTTTGGATCAAAGTTTTTTTTTGGGTGGGTTCGTATCCTCCTCTCTCCACTGTGAGTCTTGTCTAGATAGAAGGTGTCCTCTTTGGGCTGCATAGGCCCTGATATTAAGAGTCTCAGCTAGAGTCGCCTTCATGTCCTTTCAGAAGCCGATGCTGACTTAGGTCTCCAGCTTGTCTCAGAGTTGCCCCACACCTGGTCCTCTCACCCCTGGTTTTCCCAGATCTGATATCCACCCTTATTTCTCTCTGTGTTCCCTCTCCTACCTTATTCCCTCTGTTTAACCACAACCTCTGTATATTCTATTTCCCCTTCCAAGAGTGGTTTAAACATCCTCCCTTGGATCCTCCTTGTTACTTATCTAATTTGGGTCTGTGAATTGCCATAGGTTTATCCTGTACTGAATGGCTAAAATCCACTTATAAGTGAGTACATACCATGTGTTTATTTCTGTGTCTCGGTTACTTCACTCAGGGTGATCTTCTCAGGTTCTATCCATTTGCCTGCAAATTTGATGCTTTCCTTGTTTTTAACTGCTGAGTAGTGTTCCATTGTGTAAATGTACAAGTTTCTTTGTCTATTTTTCAGTTGAAGGACATTTAGGTTGTTTCCAGATTTTGGCTATTACAAAAAAGCTGGTATAAATATAGTTGAAACAAATGTCCTTATTGTATGGTAGAGCATCTTTTGGGTGTATAAGTATGTGAATGTGTGTGATTGTGTGTGAATGTATGTGTATGGAAGTGTGCTTATGTGATTTTGTTTATGTTTGTGTGTGTGTAGGGAGGGGTGTGTGGAGGTGCAGCTGTGAATGGCTGTGTGTGTATGTGTGTGCAAGTGTGTCTGAGTAATAGTGTGTGTGTGTATTGGTGAGTGTAAGTGCATGTATGAGTGTAAGCCTATATGAGTGTGTGTCTGTATGTGAATGTATGTGTCTGTGTGTGTGCACATGTGAATGAATGTGTAAGTAAGTGTGTGAGAATGTGTGTAAATATGAGGGTGGGTGTGGAGATGTGAGAGTGTGTGTGTGATTGACTATGAATTTATGTGTGTGAATATTTGTACTAGTGGAAATAAATATGTGAGCATATGTGAATGTGTGCTTGTATGAGTGTGAATTTGTATGGGAGCCTATGTATATGAGAAGGAGAAAGTCTGTATGACTGTGTTTGTGAATTTGTACATGTCAGTGTGTGAGGACATGTGTTTGTCATATGCAAGCATGTGTGTGAGTGCATGTGTGTGAGTGTGTATTTGTATGGTGTTTACATGAGTCTATGTGAATGTATGTTTGTGAGTGTGTATGTATGTGAGTATATAAGTGTGAGCCTGTACTTGTGTGTGTGTGTGATAATATATGCTAGCTTAATTATCTCAACAGGTATTGGGTGTCCTTTTTGCCTACTACCAAGGAAACTGAGAGTCAAGGGAACCGAGTTGCAAAGGTTTCATAGTTTTCGCCTATGTAGAGCTGATATTTAAAGGCAAACATTCTAACATCAGGCCCTTGGAAAGTGGGAAAATGAAAGTAGCAGAATGCACTATAAAAAGCCGACAAGGTAAGGTTGTAATAAAAAACACACAGCGTACACATTTATTTATATGTAGTATTTTCCATAAAATACCCTGTGACAAAAATAACTGTGCTCGGAGGGGCACTGGAAGAACTGTCAACAACAGCCCGTGCAACAACGGCAATTTGATGCCTTCAGGAGTGTGGTGCACACACAAAGGTCACGGAAGCTTGAAGGTCATATGCTCTGCCTCTCCAGTGCTAAGGTCACTACACAATTTAGCCCCAAGGGCTGGGTTCACAGGGGTTCACAGCGTAAATCTGATCCTCCCTCCAGAATTTCAGCACTCAGATCCAGGGTCACAACCAGGAGCATAGATCTGCAGGCAGATGAACATGCTTAACAAGCTACCATGCTAAAGGGGTGGATACGGGCCAACGTAAAGGGTAGGGCTGATTCCTCATCAAGCACCTTTCTCGCTCTGGGCTTCTTAAATTCCTATGCTCCTTCCAACCCTCTGTCTTCACCCTCCATTCCAGCACTGAAACTTGACCTCTGTCCATGCCCAGAGTGTGGCTTAGACACTAGAAACCTTGCCTTCCAGCTTCTCAGAGGTGCAGAGCCCCGGGACTAAGCCTGGCATACAGTTTGAGTAAGATCCACAAGAGATGTCCTTTGACCTAGACCTTTACAAAGCAGTTGACCAGTTTCCCACTCTCATTGCTGTAGCCACACTTGGCGTAGCTGACTACTCCTGAATCCTTGAAAGAGTTTTGTTTGGGTTTTATTAAATCATCATTTTTGAGTTGCTTTTAACCCTGAAGCCCCTTTGGTTGCTTTCTGCTTTACTATCTCTGCCTCATCTGAAAACCTTTTAAACATCAAAACTCCCTGGCTCTGTCTTGAGTCTTCCTCACCTCTCTACACTCTCCCATGTGACTTTATCTGCACCCTTCAAAAACACCAAGACTTCTCCTTTTTGCCTGATACCCAAGAGGCACATACACTTGAGTATCTAATAAACATTTCAAATTTAACCAAAACAGAGCCTTTGCCTCCATATCCCATATCTCCAAGTCTCTCTAATATTGGCCAAGTTAGCACTGACTAGGAACTCAACATAGTCTAGAATCACCTGGAAAGAATCTCAATTAATTGTCTTATCTGGTTGGTTTGTAGGCATGCCCGTGAGGGACTGTTTTGATTGTTAATAGACGTGGGAAGTGGGCCTGGACCTTATGATAAAGCTGGCTAAACTTCAAGCCAGAGGACCAGCCAACGAACTCTCTCCCCCAAGTTCCTACGCTGACCCCCTTAGGATGAAAAGGAAACCAGGAAAAGTACCACCTCCCTCCAATGGCTCAAGCTCCAGTGCAGGAGGCCTCTCCTACCACTGCTCTCCTGCCACACCACACAAAAGGACCCACCCAGCAGCCCTGTCAACACCATCTCCAAGGGAAGGCACAGATCCCAGCATCCCTTTCCATCTCTATTTCACAACCTGCCTAACCACAGACTCCTGCAAGAGCTTCCTAACACCATCCCCCATTAACTGGAATCCATTCTCCAAACAGCATTCACAGAAATGTTCAAGCTGTAAATCAAAGGATAACTTCCCCTGCTTACAACCCTCCAGTGTCTTCCCATTCTAACAACTACAAGCCCCAATACTCTCACATATAGCTAGTATACAGTTATAATACATTTTTGGCTAAAAAGTCATGAATGCCCAACAGAGAGTGATTATTTTATATGGTATGTCTCAATAATCTCAAAGGTTACTTACTCTAGGCCTGGTTCAGTCGCTCAGTAATGCCACCACAGACTTCACCTTTCCCTGTCATTTTTGTTCTGTCATTTTCAATGCACAGGTGGTATTTTACTTCATGTATGCAATATGGCAGATGCATCTCACAGTATCACATCCCCATATAAACACAGTAGAGAACAGAAAGGAAATAAAGGCTTCATTTTTATTATGAGACGAGAAATCTTCCTCAAATGTTTTCTGAGATTCTATAATTGAGTCTCATGACTAGCTGACCCCAAATTAATTATTGTTATATAGAAATGTCGACACCAGTCTTCTTGGAGAAGAGGATAAGCTGTCACTTCCTGTAGAATACTGTGACCCCATCTCTGAGCAGGCAGGATATTAGGAAGAGTGGGGAAAGAATTGCAGTATCCATTACACACTCTATGCCAACAGTACCTGTCTCAGTTTTTGCCTCATATTTCTGTATCTTCCTCATCCACTTTCCTTTCCATTGGATCCATTAAACGTGTTTCTTCTCAAGGTCTTTGTATTCCTTTATGACTGTAAAACTTTGTCCACAGACATGTGCACATCATTCTCAAAGATGATGTTACTAAGTGATGTATCACACTATATCACGGCATCCTAAATTAAAGTATTTTGAGTTTACATTGCCCATCACTACCTGCTAGTGTGTCAATTCACTGGACTTGGGTCTCCAGTCTTTAGTGGAATATTTGATATATTTGTAGGCTCCCAGTCAATTTCTATTGACTGATGGCTATCATGTAAAGTATAAGCAGCTTTGTAACTTGCTCCTAAAGTGTATGATAATTTGATACATTTGTAATTAAATAAGGTTATAAAATTATCCAGCCAAGTTGGAGAACAGAAAGTTAAAAGGGAGCCATCTGTGGTCAGTTGAGTGGTATGTTTGCCTGCTTCTCCACCAAAAGTGACTTCTTAAAGAAACATCCCATATTTTCCCTTGTATTTATTAGAATATTGCTCATTAAAACTACATCAAAGAGGCATGAGAAACTGAGCAAAAATTGAGTTACCATGACCACCATAATGCTCCAGGGTGAAGACTATACCAACAACCACAGTGAAGAGGAAATGTAAGAGGCTGGAATGATACAATGGAGTCTGACCACTTAACTATGTAGAAATTCCTTCCTACAACATTGTGTGTCTTTATACTCTAGAGCAGTACACCATCTCCAAATGGTTTTCTGTATTGGTCTTTTTCTGTTGTAAAGAGAAGTTTCTTTGAGGAAGACTGAGAGATATACTTATCTATGGAAGGTATAAAGGTGAATACTCTGAATGCAGTTAGAAATTATACAGGTTTAGTAAAGTGGTAGTAGTGTGTTCTTCTTTAAAATCCATGGCATCACTAGCCCCAGGTGATTGGCTTAGGTTTTCAGTATCAGGTATGATTTTCCTCCTGTTGAGTGGGTCTTAAGTCTAATTAGAGATCTGTTGGTTACTACCAAGCTATGAGTGCCACTATTATACTCTTCGCGTTATTGTGCTGTACTAATTGTATTCATAGTAAAATTCTGATTAATTTCTGACTTGTTGGGAATTTTAATTTTGATTAAACTTTGATTTGTGTATTTTTCTCTAGCTTCTAAAAAGCCATCACCAGATCTAAGGTCTTGAGTATTCATTCCAATATTATCTTCTAAGAATTTTATCATTTTAATTTATTTTATTTTTTATACTTCAGCCTCTAATCAATTTGGGGATTTTACTTTAAGCTCATGGTGTGAGGTAAGATTTTGAAGCATATTGGTTTTATGCCAGTGAGGCCATAAGATGCCCAGATAGCTTCCTACTTCCAGCTGTATGTGTGATGGTATATTTGGAGGACATTAGCATTTGAATGGATAGACTGAATAAATCCACGAAGAGTCTATGCAGAACAAAAAGCTGAAGGAAGGAGGACTGCTCTCTGCCTGGTAGCTTGAACTGGGAGACAGATTTGCGGATGTTCTTGCTGTACTTCTGGTTCTTGGGTCTGCAGTCTTGGACTTTCCAGCACTTACACCTTTTAGCTACACCACTTGGTTTTCCTGGGTCCCCAGCTTTCAGGCAGAATTCGTGACACTTCTCAGCCTTCATAATTTTATGAGTTTGGAAGAAAAACATTTTATGCCAAATTGCCATATAAAATTAACTGTCATCAACCTTTACTTCACACCACATGTAATTTCAATATAAGGACACAAACATAAACAAAATCACAGAAGCACTCTTCCATACATTCACACACAATCACATACATTCACATACTTATACATTCTCACACAGGTGCACTTCCATGTGTGCACTCATATACACTTAAACACAGTCTTGTACTCAAAAACATTCACACACACTTAAATTGTCATATACACACTCTCTCTTATACACTCATACTCCATTACATATATATACACACTCACACATGAGCACACACACCATCACACTCACACAGGCTCACACACAGTAGGTCACATTCACATACACTCATGCACTTAGCACAATGTTGACATATAGCAAAAGCCTGGATCTTGCCTACTTTTGTGGGTTCGAATCTCATGCCCTGCTTGGCCCTCAAAGTTCTCTCTCCTCACTCTGGCTTTGGGAGCATGGCCTCCATTCCCTAGCCCTGCCATGTGAGCCACCATCTCAGGCCTTGACATTTTTCATGATTCTAAGGTTGTTCACCCAGGGGCAGTTGAGTGAGGTGCATGTTGTCCCACACACCATTTCTGATCTCACAAGATTGGGCTCACTTAAAGCTGTGTTAAAGACTGAGTTATCTGGACAAAGACTATGAGAGAGAGAGAGAGAGAGAGAGAGAGAGAGAGAGAGAGAGAGAGAGAGAGAGAGAGGTTCAACCTAGCACCGCTGTCTGTCAGTCTTCCTGGTATCTATCCTAATAGTTCAGGGAGGGAAAACAAATGGTTTCCAGTCCATGTACTGGCTCTAAATACCCAGTAGTCAAGACCTGGCTTATTTTGCAGAGGGCAATCTGAGACAAACCTTTCCAGAAAGACACAAATAAAGAAAGATGATGATCCTACAGTTAACTGTAAATATTGGCTGCAGGCACCCAAGCCAGAGTAATGGCTGCTACTGGCTAATTTTCAGTCACTAAACGGCTAATTGGGGCTTTTTCTGGAACTTGCTTTGTCAATACGCCCTTGGAGACTGAAACCTTTCTCTCATACCCAGATAGTAAACATCATGCATTTCTACCTTTTGTGGGGAGGGGAAAAAAAAAAAACCAACCCTGTATCTGGAGAAGTTGGGCATTCAGTTCCAAGGAAGTGAAGAATGACATTAAAATCTGCCGGTAGCTCGATGTGCCTTATGTGATACTTTTGAGGGGGAGGGGTGGTGTGTGGTGAGGAGGAGTGATGGCTGGCTTGATTCTGAGGCAGAGGCTGTGGGCAGTGTCAGGACAGAGAGGTCAGGAGCTTGTAGGTTCTAATCCCCAAAGCATTCGCAGCCTGGTGTTGAGGGAGTGGACACCAACAAGTATTTTTCCATTTTTTATTGTAATATATTAATCGTATAAGCTAATTGGCTTAACTTACAAAGCTAATCATCTTATAATGACAGGTATGTGTTGGAGAACTAGAGAGTCATCACCATGTAAGGAGAGAAACAAACAAACAAATGAACAACAGGAATTCATTAACATGCTTTATTAAAACGATAGTAGTTTTGACATCCCCCAACTGTCCTTAAGACCCCATATTCTGTCTCATGCAGGAGGCGACCTCCACACCATCCCATTCCAAGCCTTGGGGGATGGCTCTGGGACTCTTCTGGATGGAGACCTCTTCCCACTTGAGAATCTGTCACAGTATAAAACATGGGGTTAGGAAGTGTGTCTTGGGTAACTGTAGGTCCATTGTATGCTTTAATGGTTCCAGGGTATCTGGGATGAACATCTGTAGATTCTCTTAAGAAATATAAGTCTTTAAAGAAAAGAGGCGAGGGAAAGTAGGGAGGACAGACAAGAAAGGGTAAAGGGTTGATATGATCAAGGCACATCATATTTGTTAATGAAAATGCTGTGATGAAGCCTGTTAGCTTATACAATTAATATATTACAATAAAAAGTGGAAGGATACTTGTTGGTGTCCACCCCGTCAGCACCATGCTGCAAACGCTTTGAGGGTTAGAACAGAGTTCAGAGCTGTTCTAGTTTTCTCTCTATTGCTGTGACAAATACCACGGAGGCAAAAGCAACGTAGGGAGGAAAGGGTATATTTGGCTTACTCATCCTACACAGTCCACTGTGAGGGGAAGTCAGGACAGGGACTCAAGGCAGGAGCCTGAAGGCAGGAACTGGAGCAGAGGCCATGGAGGAGTGCTGCTTACTCTCCATGGCTTTCTTATGCAAACTACAACCACTCGCTCAGGGGTGGCACTGCTCATCCCATGTCAATCATTAGTTCAAGGCCTCACAGGTACATCCACAGGCCAAGTCAATAGAGGCAGTTTCTGATCTGAGTTTCCTCTTCCAAGGTAACTCTAGCTTGTGTCAAGTTGATCAAAAACTAACCAGCATAAGAGACCTAAAGGTATCTTATGAAAGTCAGGGTGAGCAAAACCACACTAGATACTGTTTCCCTTGCTTAAAAAGGTAAATAGCTAGAAGCTGAAGCTTACCTTTGCTGACCAGTTTACACAGCTCATTCTCATGCGCATATAAATGATGCCACATCAACTTTAGTAAGATAAATGTCACCAGTGCTGGTGTGAGAAGGTAAGTGTCATCCTCTCTTTCTCTGTCTATCTGCGTCTCTGTGTCTCTGTCTCTGTCTGTCTCTGTCTCTGTCTCTCTCTCTCTCTCTCTTTTCTTCTTCTTCTTCTTCTTGTTCTTCTTCTTCTTCTTGTTCTTCTTCTTGTTCTTCTTCTTCTTCTTCTTGTTCTTCTTGTTCTTGTTCTTGTTCTTCTTCTTGTTCTTCTTGTTCTTCTTCTTCTTCTTCTTCTTCTTCTTCTTCTTCTTCTTCTTCTTCTTCTTCTTCTTCTTCTTCTCTCTCGGAAGCTCACAGGTACCCAAGAGGAAATCCCATTCAGCTCCCCCCAGAATGTTGCTCTTTCTGTCCCCAGCTAGTGTCATCACCTCCACAACTGTAAGCTTTGCTGTCATCACCACCAAGATGGCTGCCACTGACATGCCAACATCTCCAGACATTGGTTCCATTGCCTCCTGTAAGACATCGGTGACTCCTGCATATCACCACTGGGGCATCTCCTATCTTCAGGAAGGCCCTAATTCCTTCTGGGATTTGCAAGAACCACAAAGATAAGACATCTGCACAATGTGTTTTGGTTTAATGAGAGACTGTCCCATTTCAGTGCTCTAAGATGGCCTTAAATTGCACTTTAGTTTATGCCCGCAAGGCTTCCTTATCATTTAGCCAAGCATGTGTGTAATTTTACTTACTCTTTCTGACTATGGTCTAGCTGAGAGAACATATATCTGGGCGAAAGGTGAATTAGATGGACAGCAACCACAGCTCTCTGCTCCTGCTTTGACCTCTGCATGGATACTGACTGTGGCAAAAACTGCTTAGTTCTCTGAAATTTATGACCTCTTGTTTTGCTTAATAATTGGCCCCTTTCCCCCCAATAATTTAGTCTAGTACCTGACATTCAGCTCAAAGCTACATTTCCTATACATGAAATGTGACTGTGGCCAGGTTTAAGCCAAAGGTTTAAGGCAGGGCTGGAATCTGTTTCTATGGCTCTGAGGTAGTCCTGGAGGATAGTATCCTAAAGAAGAGGCATCTCAGACCCAGTGCTCTGGTTAACACACAAACTGCATGGCTGTAACCAAGATTCAATCGGGTCCAGCAGTACCAGACAGACTCTCCTTCCTATGAGTCTGGAAGCAGTATCCTTGAAGATCCATCTTTTTCTCCTCTGTGTGGGCTAGAGCCCAACCCTATTGCAAGCATGGATCAGACATTTGGGGATGATGGGGTAAGTTAATGGAAGACTCGTGGACCTGTTAGTGGCCTCTTGGGGCATGACCAGCTCAGGGGCTGGGCTGCTCCTGTCCGTATATTTTCTCTTTAATTTATGTGGTTTTGGGTTTGCTTTGCTATCAGAGTGTACCATGCACTCCAGCATCATTGTACATGGGATTTCTTTTAGGATTATTTAAGTGTTAACGTGAGCTCCTAATGGACCACTTCATTCATTGAATACAGCCCAGCACATTCTATGGAGAACAGAGGCTTGGGGTGGGCTTCTGCCTCTGGTCAGGGCCTGTACCTCTTAATCACTACCTGAGGTTTCCTGTTTATCACTGCAACACTTTTTGTCTTGGAAACCCATTTTTTTTTGCAAGTTCTAAAACTTTAAGTACTCTGTGACATGATGCTAGTGGTAGCATCGTGAGGAAAAAAATGAAATTCAAGAACATTTCAAAGGATGACTGTGATGGTTTTAGGACAGGCTGAGGCTGGCACCAGCCTCCCTCCAAGCCATCCATGACTAAAGAAGGGGCCATAAGCCTCCAGGAATCCGAGAGGGAGCTCTTCCATTGATGGTATGAGGGACGGCATGAGACACCTCACTCTCTGAGGGCATGTGCATATTGATAGGCTACTTTTCCATGTATCCTAGGAGACAAAGCTTCCTGTGGTGCTCACTTGACATAGAAAAACAAAGACTTGTCAACAAGTAATATTTGTGTAGAACTTTAGTTTACAGAATGCTTTTATATTCTTTACACCTGACAATATTTTCACTGTGCTTGTATGCGCCTGTGTGTATATGTGTGTGTATGTATGTGTGTGTGTGTGTGTTGCATATCAGAGGACAATTGGCAGGAATCATCTCTCCTCCCACTGTGCATGTCCAGGGGATTGAACTTAGGTCCCCAGGCTTGACAGCAAATGCCTTTAGCCAGGAGGCCCTCTCATTGCCCCCTCACCTTTACTATGTTTTTGTAGGATTTGTTGCGGGCCACAGTGCTTGGGGGAAGTCCTGTGTAGATATGAAGAGTCAGCTTTAATCACATCAAAGTTCATCCATGTATTACATCATTGTATTATACTTCGTGAATGTATACCAAAATTGTGTCAGTTCTAAACAAAAAATAATAATAATTGAACAACGAAAAAAGGGTAGTTGTGGTAGAGATGGCAAGAGGGGTTGGATTCACTCACCATCCCCTCTCAATATCGAGGTTTATCACTATGGGATTCCCCTGTTGGGGCTGAGAGATGCCCTTTAGTGTACACAGTCTGCCTTTCCTTCCCTCAGTTTCTCCTTCTGGAAGACTGACCGGGCGTATTCTGCATTGGACACACTGTGCTAGATGTGAGTTCAGTAGCTGATAGCAACTGCAGTGCTCACTTCCTCTTGCAGCATTCTCCCTGGAAATGACAACAACCATAGCAAACTGGGCTCCTACCAGGTGCCACACACTGCTGTGAATGCCACATAGGTTGACTCCTATGAGCAGAAACATGGCGTACCAACTCCACCTCCACTTTGCAGTTGCTTTAGAATAAGATTGAGAAGTATGGGGCTTTATCAAGGGTTTCCCTCCAGTAGTATGTGTCAGGTGCAGGGTTCGAACTCAGCCTTTCTCTTCATAAGTGGGTGGCTTCAAGAGCCTCACTGTCCTCCAAGTCGTCTAGTCTAGTTCCTATCACTTAAGCATGTCGGGATTCCACATTGGTGTACACAGGTTACATGTGCATCCCAACAAACGCCCATAGGGATAGTACATGGATTTGTTTCCTATCATTGTCTCAGACTAAGGGAAATAATTAGCCTAGTGGACAATCCCATGTAGCTTCCACATAAAAAACGACCCTGTGGGCTCTGACACAACATCTCACTTTCTTCAGTGCCACGCTCTGTCCCCACTTCAGGGCTCCCAGGAAAGAGCAAATGTTCAGCAGAGTCTTAGTGCGTTGGGCAAGCCACTGGGGAAAAAGGACTGTCCCCTCTTCTCCCACAGTGGGCTGTCTCTTTCTTGAAAATAGTGAAAGTAAGAATGTTGTCATGGAATATATCAGCTCAGATGAACCTCTGGCTGCTGTGAGGACATAAGTGGCTGGAACTGGGAAGACATCCTGACTTTGTAGAACCTCCCCAACTCTCCTATTTGGTGAATGAGTCCTCTTTCTCTAAAAGATGCTTTAG
This sequence comes from Acomys minous, assembly GCF_964271855.1. Lineage (NCBI taxonomy): Eukaryota > Metazoa > Chordata > Mammalia > Rodentia > Muridae > Acomys > Acomys minous. The sequence goes on along the minus strand of NC_140483.1, from coordinate 25,502,786 downwards.
ACAAATAGGAGTTGTCATCCCGGAAGACAGTAACTCAGGAAACACTTGGGGAAGGGATTTGCCAGAGAGAGCTCCAAAGTGACTTTATCTCGAAGTATTGCCAAGGATCAGCTGTTATCAAATTAAGTGGCAGAGCTCGGTGTATCCACTCTCCCAATAAAGCACATTTATTACCTTACAAAAGTGACAATCTCCTCCACAGTGAAACAGTAACGTTCAAAAAAAAAAATAAAACAATAATTGTGTGTAAATGCTGTTAGTCACTGGCGTGCAGAACCATTCTCAAGAAATAAACTCAAATGGTGTCTTTGATGATAATTATAATCATAAAAAAATGGACTGGGTTGTTATGGAGGGGCTGGTGGAAGAGGAGGAGGAGGAGGAGGAAGGGTGTTTCCCTTGAACCCTCTATTACAAGACCTGAGAGTGAACATGGGGGCTGTGTATGGAAATACTCCAAGCATCCTCATCCTGTTGAAATGGGTACCAAGCTAAGTTCCCTGGAGGGAGTGAAGCTAAGCTCACCTTCACTGTGGGGAGTTGGAATGGGGAAGACGTTATGTCTGCATAGACCATGTACTTTTTTATTACCCAGGCATCCCTGAGAGCAACACAGAATGGGCACGGAAGCACCATCATTTATGTAGCAGTTAGGTTTCACAGTGTTTTCCATGTGAATTAACCTACTTATTTCTCCTAGTAGCCCCATGAGTTAGGGATTATTATTCCAGTTTTATAGACAAGGAAATTGAAGGTCAGAGAAGGTGGCTAAAGCCAGTATTTTATAAAATTATGAACATAGAGAATCTTAATTTGGAAGGTGCTGTAGCAAGGATCCAGTCAGATTCCAGCTTTAACTTTATCCAGTCAGATTTTGTACCATTCATTTAGTGCCTGTTGGTACCTAACACTTTGTCCTACCCTGGGAATAAAAATAGGAAATTTTGTGATTTCTGTCCTTGATGAGCATCCCTCTGACAGGAGACACAGCTTGTGAAGAAATGGCTCACAGTGTGGTGACATGCACGACGCCCAGGAAGGGCATGTGATCACTGTCTGGGAAGGAGTTGTTAGTCTACTTTGAAGGTTTGGTGGTTTGAATATGAATGCAACTGCCTTAGGCTCATATATTTGAAGGCTTAGTCATCAAGGAGTGGTGCTACTTGAGAAGGATTAGAAGGACAAGGAAGTGTGCTGAGAGAAGTGCGTCAATGGAGGTGGGCTTTGAGGCAAAAGCCCATGCCAGGCCCATCCCCTCCCCTCCACTCCCCTCCCCTCCCTTCCCCTCCCCTCCCATCCCATCCCATCCATTGCCCCCGTCCCCTCTGCCTTTTGATCAAGATGTTGCTCTCAGCTATTGCTACAGCAACATGAGTGCTGCCATGTTCCCACCATGTTTCTGCCATGTTCCCGCCATGCTCCTGTCATGTTCCTGTCATGTTCTCGCCATGTTCCTGTCATGTTCCCGCCATGCTCCTGCCATGTTTCCACCATGCTCCTACCATGTACCCGTCATGAAATCTCACTGTTGGTCTTCAATCAAATCAAGGCTGTTCATCATAGAAAATGAACAAGAAGCAGAGTGGGGGATACATCCAGAACTTAAGGGGAAGGTAAGAGGAGCGGAGAATACCATACCATGCCCACCTTGCAGAATGGGCCTTAGGAATGCTTCAGTTGTGTGCCAATTAGATGTGGGTAATGTAACTGTGAATGCACTGGTTAAACAGATGAAAATGGCTGAACTGTAAATCAGTTTATTTAAATGCATTTTTTTGATAGCAGAGAATAGGCACATCATTAGCTTGTAAATGTGTCTAATAAGGCTGCCTTCACTGATATGCCAAAAAGAGTCTAATTAACTTTTTTCCTCCAGTTAGGCAGTAGTCTGAGGATCCATTTCTACACTATCTTTTTAGCATCAGCAAAGCGGCACTAAAACAGCCCCTGTGACATCTATAAAAATGCTAGTTTATAATTAGGACGATCTTGCCTTGAACAATAATGTTGCAATTTGTAGTGATGGCCTCTGTTTCTCTTTAATTTTAATGTATTAGCCTACAGTGCTCTGGAGAGTTCTAGGCAGGCTAACCTCTTTCCATCTCCAAAGTTGCTGGCATTGTGCACTTTAGGTTCCAGAGTGGGCAGCAGCTCCAATTTCTTGTTTGTTTGTTTATTTATTTATTTATTTATTTATTTATCTTTTCTGGGAGAGAAATATTGATGGGGAAAGCTGGATATAACATCCCCTTTGGGGGTACAGTGCTGATGCAAACCATATACTAGGAGCTCCATTTACAAGAATCTCCATTCAGTCCATGTTTTCCAGCGCAGGAATTCTTAGCTTTACCTGTCAAACTTCCAGGGACCTGCTGTAGATTCCACATTTTCACCTTCAGCCTCATAATTGGGTGTGACTTTTGGATCTTGAAACAAAGTGTCTCACTGCGGTGGGAACCACCTCATTGGGCTTGCTTTTGCCATTTTTTTTTAAAGAAGCAGCGCCCGGTGTTGTGTTGCTTAAAGCAAAGGTTCCTAGTATTGAAAGAGAGTAGCCTGTGCGTGGGAACCAGGAAATCTGTGAACTCCCTGAAATAGAAGGTAACTCTGAATAGCTTCCCTGAAAACAAGAGGCGGTAAGCACAGCTTAGACTACTCCTGTCGCACTTGAGACTTAGTTCTGTACTTGTTCAGAGCTCCTATGAAGAAATTTCCCTCAGTGGGTGAGTGCACACACTGAGCAAGCATGGGGCCTGAGTTTGAGTCCCCAACACTCACATATAAAGCAGGGTCTGGTCACACATGCTTATAAACCGAGCACTGTGGAGGGTGGAAACAAGGATTGTGGGGCTTGTTGGTTGCTAGCCTTAGCTCCGGGTTTAGTGAGAGACTTTGTCTCAAGGGTGCAAGGCAGAGGGTTGGTAGAGCAGGGCACCTCACCTCCTCCTCTGGTCCTCTGCATCATGTGCCCATACAGCCCCAGGACCAGCATCTCATACGACATCACCCCTACATACATTTTAAAACTGTATAGAAATCCACCATTTATGCATATGTGTTTATGTCCATGTGGATGTGGGTGCAGGTGTGTGTGTGTGTGTGTGTGTGTGTGTGTGTGTGTGTGTGTGTGTGTGCGCCTGTGGAGGGCAAGGCTGACCTTGGGTGTTGTTTATCAGGAACCATTCACCTTTTTTTTTTCTTTTAAGACAGGGTCTTTCCTAGCTTGTGACTCACCAAGGAGGCTAAGCCTGGTAAGCCCCAGGCAAGTGCTTTTCTCCTCCTCCCTGTTCTGGGCCACGGGCATGCACCACTATCCATGCTTTCTCTTGTATAGGTTTTAGGACTCAGACTCAGATCCCTGCACTTGCAGGAAGAGCCTGACTCACTGAGCCATCTCCCCAACCTTGAGCCCTATTTCTATATCAGACTTCACGTCAGCTCTTTTGTTATCTAGCCTCAGGTTTTCAGCATTGATCTGATACTTTTAGAATCGCAAACCGATCATTTTAACAACAAATGAATAGTAACATTATCAGACTGTTAGAATGGACCTAAGACGAAGTCCATTGTTAGAATGGATCACATACCATTTTAATACTAAATGAATAATTAAACGATGAGACTCAGACCAGACCATAGAGTGATGTCCATCATTAGCATGACCCTCAGAAACTAGTTTGCTCAAGCCTTTGTTTTCCCATGTGGAAGGGAGGACTTCTTCCTGGGAGGGGAGGAAGGACCTTCTGAAGTCATTCAGGCAGGAGTGCTGGGTCTGAGCTTTATACCCCATCCTTTTTGCTCAGTGTCTGGTGTGACCAGTTTAGGTAGCACAGATGGCCAGGGGAGGATCCAACACACACACACACACACACACACACACACACACACACACACACTCATAAAGAAATAAACGAAGACAGAAAGAAAGAGTGAGAGAGAGAGAGAGAGAGAGAGAGAGAGAGAGAGAGAGAGAGAGAGAGAGAACATACATCGAGCAACGGGAATGAGAAGGAATGCAGAGACATTTGATGGCCAGTAATGAGTGACTGAAGTGACTGGCTAATACATTATATGATCGTCATGTACGGACATCTACTGAACATGAGTAATTGATGCCATATGGTTATGTTTGTTATCACAGAAAGATGCTGGTTATATGCTGCTAACCAAAGCAAAACTACTAATTATGTGCATCCGATACATAGAGTACTCTTAATAAAACATGGTTTATTGGTGTGGCACAGCTCAAATAAGGAAAAGAAATGCCAAAATGCCAATAATTATTGCCCTGGTGAGTGAGTAACAACAAGTTTTTATTCTAATATATAACAACAACAATAACAACAACAACAACAATAATAATAATAATAATTTTTATTTTTGCTTGGGTTCCTATTTTCCCTTCAAGGGACCAATGCTGTATAACAAAGAACCAGCCCAAGCCATTCATTGCCACATGGATGCATCCTTGGCCAGCAGTCAGAGGGTACTGACTCTTAAGCACTGACATGGGATTCTGGCTTAAGAACCTCCCCCTCAGAAGCCCAAGTGGTCCCACCGTCAGCATTCTCCACACCCTCAGACAAGAGCCTTGGTTAAGGAGCCATTGTGAAACCTTGGTGCCATGAGATTTGATAAGTGCATAGATATCAAACACTGAAAGGGCCATAGAATTCACAATACCTCTGTCCTATTTGCAGTATCCCCTCAGTATTGAGCTTACCATGTTGGATGTATAGACACTTGGCAAATCACTGAATGACTTAGAGTAAGTAGCCACTGCTCACCATCGTAAAGAGAAGGAGGGAAAGAAATGACAATAGATTCTCAGTCATACACATCACAGACTGATGGAAGGAAATTTTGTGACACTTTCAGAAGTTTTTAAAATTACATATTTTACTTATTTGTGTGTGTGTGTGTGTGTATGTGTGTGTGTGTGTGTGTGTGTGTGTGTGTGTGTGTGTAGGTGAAAGGATAACTTTCAGGAACTTGTTCTCTCTCCTTCCACACATGACTCTCAGGAATTCAGGTCATTAGCCTTGGCATTGAGTCCTTTACCCACTAAGCCATTCCTCTGTCTTTCTGTGACTCTAAAGACTATTTGGAGTCTGAAACTCAGGTCACCTAAGGTTTAATACTGACTCTGCTTATAAAGAGTAAGTCTCTTAATTCTTTAAACCACAGTGTTTTCATAATTAAAATGGAGATAGAGTGACCAGTCTCTAAAACTGGCAAGGTAGGACTCCCCCACTCAGTGTCTGCAGGCCTGCGACTTAATGAATAAAGGCGATGCTTTGGGGATTCAGAATCCATGGAGATTCTTTTATGTTTTCAAAAGCACTGACATTCCAGGTTGAAAGAGGGCTTGTGAAAAGGCCACTGGATTGGTGAGGCAATGAGTGCACATGGGCAGAGTGCCGCTGCCAATCCAGCAAAGCAGTGGAACTCGGGGCATCTCATTGCATTTACAGGATGCTAAGCAAGGCTGGTAGAAGTGTCATACCCAAGTCCTCTCAACCCTCCCAACTACCAGGGTTAATAAAAGCGTAAGTTTAAGGCATCAAATGTTGGGCTGACTTACTATACAATTATATTAATGCAATATATAGTGCAGTAGTATCACGGCCTCTATAATATTTGTAGATAAGATATGGTCATGTGCACCAAGCTCTTGGCACATAGTCATTTCTCAGAAAGTGCATATTTAATTATGTAATCTTTGCATGCAGTTCTGCATGGTGGAGGGTGATGTCTGTATTTTGTTGTTTTAAACATTTTTTTATAGTTTCAATTAATTTCATGTGTGTGTGTGTGTGTGTGTGTGTGTGTGTGTGTACATGTGTGTCCCCAACACACACAACAGCATATATGTAGACAACGGCAGACAAAAGAATCTGTTCTCCACTTTTGCTATGTGGGTCCTTGGGATTGAACTCAAGTGGTAAGCTTGGCGACAAGTGCCTTAGCTGGCTGAGCCATCTCAGCAGCTCTAGGACCCCCATATCATGTTGAGAAGCCTGCCACAGAAAGCACAAGGGAGGGCTAGTGACATGCTCCAGAGTGCCAGGCCCTTCTCACCCCAAGACAGATTGTTCCCAGGCTTTGCAGCTGTCTTTCTAGCAAGAAAAGAAGGAATGACTTTCCCCAAAGCCTTCGGATAGCAATAGCCTACTTCTCACCTCAGATCTTTTCAGCAATAAATAATGAGGGGAATGGAGGCTACGTGAGCCAAAGTGTGCACTCCGGGGATGGGTCTGGTTGCTGTGGAGATGGCGGTGATGTCTCAAGCTGATGATGAGCTGCTCAGCGGGGGAAATGAGCCGCAGGAGGGGATGCACTGGGAAGCAGAACGCTCTCTCTCCTAATGTCATGTAATGAAGGAAGTTAAGCTACAAATGAATGAAAACAGGGATGGAATATCGTCTAAAGATAATGCTTGCCGGCATCTCCCCAGCACTCTAGCGAACACCATCAGCTGGCAGAATGAGAACAGCAGCGAGTGCCATTCAGCGTTAATTATGTTGAAATGTAAATCTAAAGGCATCAGACTCAGACAAGTCATTTTTAATAACACCTCGTCCCGGGCTATGAAAATTTTTATTTGTCATCGTCTAATTGATTTGTGTCCATTTCAATTATTTGTTTGCTTTTGTTTGGTCTGTTCCTGGGCAAGTGGGGGCAGGCAAGCCAACAGCCTTCGCTACGTTCCTTCTCCACACCTACAATACCAAATGCTGGACAATGAGCCCTGTCAAAGTGGCTCACTCTCTGCCTTCTCCTTGACTAATAAAAGTAACTCCATTGCTGATGCTGAATGATCTCTCGGCTCTTCATGACCCCGTTTGAGAAGTCAGTCTAGGGCATCTTTCTGGAGAGCCCCACCCAGGCCTAGAGCTTTTCATATCCATTACCCAAATCAACACCAGGAATGGGTACCATTTTGCTTTCCAGTGTATTTTATTTCACGTGTGAACCTGTATGTCTGTCTTATTATGTAGCTACAAGCTCTTTAAGAGCGAGGGTGCTTATTGTCCTCCATCTCAGTTGTTTTGACAATGTGCATGTGTGCACATATGTGCACACACATACATATATATGTATATATATGCAAACACACATAATTATCCAGTTGCTAGCAAACTCCAGTTACTCTTCTCAACATTTACCCATTACTCATACATTGTCTTAAGTTCCCTACACAGGGTCAAGTGTGATGGTAGATCAGTTAAGTCATTAAACCCAGTGCATTAGGAATCTCATGTGTGACCTTTCCCAGATAATAAAATTTGTTTTAACTAAACAAAAATGCAGATATCGCCTTAATATGAAACTCAGTCCATGTCTCAGACCATAGGGATAAACGTCTATAAACAGGGTGACATGGACCTGCAAATTGTGTTAGTCACCTAGCTGCTAGGCTGGGGCCTTTGAATGTCAGATTTGTAGTAAATTTGTTTGTAGACCTGATAGTGATGAGTGTTGTAATTGGGTTCTCTGGGACCCCCAAACCACCTGCTGTTTAACCAAAAGCAGATGGGAGATGCTGCTCGGTGATGGGGAGCTTTGAGGATAACCTGGAAACAGTGGCAGAGACACGTAGAGATAGATTCTCCCTTCCCATAATTTAGGGTGTTTGCAGTTTTTCTCTTTTCACATCCCATGCCATCTTTCATTCTCAGACAATGAGCCCATGCCTCTGAATGCCTCCCTTTCTAGGCAGGATGCTTTTTCCTCAGCAGTATGAATCAGAGTAGACATGGCTTCCAAAGAGCCAAAGGGAATGGCATCCACCCATCACTGCAGGGACAGGCACCGGAGGCGCCAGCAGTTGACAATATGTTTGTAACAGATCACTGGGCAATTTTCCAGTCTGATACATCCCTTCTGCCTGTGCCCTCCAAAACACAAGGTATCAGGAAAGTTGGCAGTCTAGTGCGAGGAAGGCTTTGAAACACAACCCCCATCACACACCACATGCTGGAAGGCATCCAAGCCACAGTACCCGGCTGGATTCATTTGCAAGTCTCTGAGTCCCAGGTTAATTGTACAAAACAATGGCCCTGACCCATCAGTACAGAAAGACGACTGGCAGACTCACAAGTGTCTGTTCATTTAACTTACTCCTCTAAGCATCAAGGTACTTAAGCGGATGTGTTTAGAGGCAGTGAGCACAGGAATATATGCCCAGTGCATATGAATTCAGTGTATACCTTCAGTTACATGCATGCATACATGTTTCTGCACACTCTTTCTCATGTATACAGACACATACTCACACACACACACACACACACACACACACACACACACACACACACACCCTGAAACAGATAACTTATTCCCAGGCTGGCTTTTAATTCAAGCCAATTGGACTTGGCCTTGTGAATTTACTTCCAGAGCCAGGGTGTAGCTCTGCAGTGCTCTAAGCAGGGAGCACATTCCAGCTACTGGCATTTATTTGAACTTTAATTCCCTTCTCCCAGAGAGGCTTGCCACTGTGCTTTGAGATTCATCAGGACCATGAAATGAAAGCTTTACACAGCTGCCTGGTCTGTGCTCAAGATGCAGTGACAGGCCCAGCATCCGCCGCAGGGGGTTGCCAGCGTTGTTCCATATTCACTCTCTGTCCTGTGGCTCTCTCACTCCATGTTCCACTGGTCACTTGGCTGAAAGGCATGTGTCTGCTCTTACATCCCCTCCTGCTACTTCAGGTCTGAGGCCAGCAGGCAGAGCTGCCCACGTGGACTTTGTGAAAATGCCAAGTACCTACTTAACACACACCTGAAAGACCCTGGCTGTACCACAACCGCATGCAACAAGGCAACGAGGAACTTGGGAAGCATGTTCGTCAGATAGATGCCCATCTCGCCTGGAGTTACTGGTGTTTAGTCATGCCTTGGACACACTCTCTTTGGCTCCCAGGTTAAAACGTGGCTGACTAATGCCAGTCTCATACCATAATGTGATAATTATGTGTGAGGGAGACTCTTGATTGTCAGCTTCATGGGATTTAGAATCACTATGAAAACACATCTCTGGGTGGTTCCAGAAAGGCTTGATTTGAAGAGAGAAGACCCAATCTGAATGTGAGTAGCAGCCTCCCTTGCACTGGGATCTTAGACCGAATCCAAAAGCGGAAGTGAGCCTTGCACGAGCTCCGTCACTCTCTTGTTTCCCAGCTGAGGATGCAGTATGACCCCCTACTTCATGTTCTTGTTGCTCTTGTTTTCCTGCCATGATGGACCGAACCATCAAACTGAAGCCCAAATAAGCCATTCTCCCTTTAAACTGCTGTTTGTCCAGTTGTCTGTTCACAGTTGTGATAACACTAACCAATTCACTATGCCGTGGGATCCAGCCTGTCCCGCGCACCTACAAGGTGTCCAGTAAACACTGGACGTGACCACCAAGATCATCACATGACTATCAATCAACATCATCATATCACGTCACTATCAACACCACGCCATCATCATCGCCATTGCCATCAAATCACTATCACCACCTATCACATCACCATCTTTACCATCACCACCGCCACCACTACCACCATAATCTCCATCACTATTACCTCATCACTATCATGTCTCATCCTATCCCCATCACCTGGGTTCAGTTCCAGGCACCCACAGACCAGCTAACACGCATCTGTAACTCCAGTTCCAGCGATCCAGATGCCCTGGCATGGCCTTTGCAGGCACTAGGCGCATGAGCGGTGCACAGACTTATATGCAAGTAAAACACTCCTACACCAAATGATTTCTTTTCAATTGGTAAGGCATTCACATTCATTCCTCCTTAGACTCACAGAGATCCACCAGCCTCGGGTTCCTGAGTCTGGGTGTGTGTCCCTGCACCCAGCTCATCCAATGCTATTTCTAAGGGACCACAAAAGCTCAGAGGTAAACCTGGACTCTGTAGCCTTGCCTTCAACTCCTGACTAGAAATTCTATACAGCTTGCACTGTTCCTCTCCCATGCCTCGTAATAACTAGGGTACTTTTTTTTTTTAACTAAGAATTGCATTGGCAATAAGGAGATTCAACTAATCTCATGTTCATAAAAATTCTGCTAAGGATAATAGCAGACTATTTTCTGAGAGTCAGGTACAATCACAGAAACACAAACTTACTCTCTTTCCCCTTCCCGCCCCTCTCAACAATATGAATAGCTGAGGAAAGGCTTCATGTACCATACTCAACAAGACTACCTTGCATAGAAAAACAAGGTAGAAGAGAAGAAAATGTCTGCAACCCAAGATGTTTCCCTTTATGCCTCATTGTCCAGAAGAGGCTCATGGCTGATTCTAGAGCAGTAAGAAGTAAGAAGTAGCATCTATGGCCATACCACCCTGAACATGCCAGATCTTGTCTAATCTAGGAAGCTAAGCAGGGTCGGGCCTGGTTAGTACTTGGATGGGAGACCAGTATTCCCTACTTGGTAGCTAGAGGTGGTCCCTATACGTACAGAACATACTGTAATATACATTTTCCCTAAGAAAGCTGCAGATTGTTAGCAAAATGACAGAGAATAACTGCTTGGAAAGTGCTGGTAACCATTGCATATGAGTCTTCCTCCTTCAGTCTCTCTTTCCCTTAACCCCGCCTCTCAGCTCTGTGTTCCTGCAATTCTATTAACATCCAATATGACTATAGGAATTAAATATTAGGCTTGTTTTGCATTCTCCACCTCTGAGATGAGCACAAAAAGTATTTATTGATTAGCTATAGGGGAAACAAAGGTAACCTGAAGCCCAAGATTTGAGGAGCCTGTCATTCATGGCCTCAAAAGCTCCATGCTGGTTTCCAATGGGTCCCTTGAGTGCTCTTGTGGAGGATGTCAACTTGGAAGAAGGGCATTAGGAATTCTATGTGGTGATGCTCAGTGAGCTGGGCATGCTCACATGTCAAACCACACACCAAGCAGACATAGGGACACCTGCTTTGACAAAGCTCTGTTATGGGATTTGCAAAGCTATGAATGCCAGCACCAAGGTTTTCTATATTCATTATGCTGCACCTTGTGGCCACAGGTTTCCCTCCCCTTACGGGACTATAGTGCCCTTCCCACTACTCCTTCACCTAGCTGGGTCCTGATAGTTGTTTAAAATCTTTCCAGGATATCTTCTCAGATTCTTCCTGCAATGATGAATTTGAGACTTCCTCCTCCATGGGTCTGGATAACTTTCCCAATGATTGCACTTAAAAATACCCAGTTAAGTGCAGTCATTATCTATCTATCTATCTACCTATCTATCTATCTATCATCTAGTATTCTGAAATGCCAGATGGTGCTGAAATCTATTTATAAGCTCATAGTTGTCCCATAACGATCTCCTAACCAAGATGGCTGCCTAGTGACTCAGGGTAAGCAGACTACCAAGTGGCTGTGTTGGAAGTGCCAGTGGCGGTGACTTATGTCCTGGAGAGAAAGGAGCAGAAGGGAGTGGTTTCATCATGTTACCCATAACAGTGTCATACTTTAAAATATATAAATTAGTTTTTCTTGGAAGTTCTGTTCCCTTGTGTGTTTGTTCTAATAGAGGATCTTGGGAATCTCAGATGGGCACTGAACTCAGTATGTAGCTAAGTGCTAGGATTACAGGTGTTGGATTTCCTATTTTATATTTTCAGATACTGTCTCTTTTTAACTTAAACTGTGAAAAGTGAAGCCTCTGATAAGGGTGCTGTTGTATTGGTTCTATATTGAGTGGCTAAGTTTTAGGCTTGTGGAACTTTAAAAATAGTGTCTCAGTCAGAAGCACCCCGTAGCTCATTGTTTGATTTTTTTTCCTCCCAGGAATAAGTACAACCAGAAGAAAAGCTAAAGCTCCTAACTTTGGGGTGATCTGTGGAGGGAACTTACAGACAATGAGAGCGGCAAAAATGGCAAATCCACCTACCCCTTCAAGATGTAGAGGAGAGAGTAACAGACAGAACAGCCATCAGCTGGGCTGAGGAAAGAGGAAAGGTGGCTTCAGGTAAAGAACAAAGCACCAGGGATGCTGTGATCTGAGGGAGCATGAGAGAGAAAAAGAGAAAAGTCAGGTCAGAACGAACAGCAGAGAGAGGTGGGGGGCCATCAAATGAAGCTATGGTGTGGTGGGAAGGGACCAGGCCATGTGTTATTTGCTTAAGAACCACCAAAATCAGTCTGTGTGTGTGTGTGTGTGTGTGTGTGTGTGTGTGTGTGTGTGTGTGTGTGTGTGTGTGTCTGTGTCTCTGTGTCTGTCTGTCTGTCTGTCTGTCTGTCTGTCTGTCTCTCTCTCTCTCTCCTCAAAAAAAGATCTACCAAAATGTAATGGTGGTTAGGGAGGTGGGATTTGGGAGGATTTGAGTAGAAGAAAACACATGATCAAAATACATTGTATGAAAAATAGTAAAACAACAACAACAACAAACCCACAAACAAACAAAAAACACTGAAAGTCATTGTTTGAATTATTTTCCTTATCGCTACAACAAAATACCTGATCAAAGCATTTGTTTGGGCTTAATGTTGAAGCGAGTCTGTGACGGTAAGAAGGCATGGTGACTGGCGAAGCATCTTGCATCTTCAGTTGGGAAGCGAGAGGGAGAAATGCTGATGCTCAGCTCTTTCTGCCTTCATTTTTTTTTTTTTTTAAAGTCAAGGTCCTGACCCCATGCAGTGGTGCTGCCCACAAGTAGGTAAGCCTTCTCACCTCAACCAACTAATCTAGAGACTTCCTTCCAGACATGTCCATAGGCTTGTTTCCATGGTGATGCTCAGTCCTGTCAAATTGACGAGATAAACCATAACAGGTGCTGGGGGTGTTAAGACATGGTCGAAGGTGTATGTGTCAGGGGACGGGGTAAAAACAAAAATCGCCTGACTGAGTGTGTTTGTTTGAAGAGGGTCATTTGCACAGCAGTATGAGGAGTTTATGGTTGGCGACTTTTGACTAACTATTTTTATTTTTGGTTGTTTAAATCTCTTTCTTCCTACTCCACCCCAATCTCTTCCAACACCTGGTAAGAGTGAAAGGTTAGTGGGGAGAGGGGGTGTGGTTTTCCTTAGCTGCTTCCTGCTGTTTAGGGTCATTGGGTTCTTTGCAGCAAGTCCAGTCTTTGTTTCAGGATCTCTCCGACTTCTACTGTCACACTGCATCAACAGCAACCAGGAGAAGCAGAGAGAAGCACCAGCAGCCTTCTTCTTTCTCAGAGACCCCAGACTCTCTTTGAGTCTGGCTTTTATCCTCACTGACAAAGAGCACACACACACCCCTACCCCCGCATTAGGTAGTTCACAGCTGACAAACATCACATGTCCTCTCAGGAGACAGTTATCAGCTGTGGACAAACTGGATCAGTCCCCATATTCCTACACCTGGGATTAAGACAAACACATATTTGCGTATAAACCAAAACTCCCACAAGAGTTTATCTTCTAAGATGAGTAAGATGAGCCAGAGGCTGTGTAGGGAGGAGGTCATGGACAGTCCTCGATGATCCCGAAGGTTTGTCGTCTCTGGCTGAGCCTGGAGCGGTGGTCATGGAGATTGAGGAGCAAAACAGAGTTGTATTCATTTACTGTTGCTGCAACTACTGATTTTAAAAGAGCAAAACAAAACTTCATAGCTAAAACCGACACACCCATGAAGAATGGTCCAAAATTGAGGCACAGTGGTTCAAGGGCTCCTCTGTTAACATTAAATCCTATGAAAAGACATGATGAACTTAGCATGGGCCAAGAGGTCCATAGTCCTACCTTAGAAGGCTGGGGTTTATAGTGTCCACACCTTCCGTTCCTGTCTGGAATTCTATTTCCAATTCATTCAGTTGGGGGTGAGTGTCCTTGAAGTTTTAGTTTCCTTGACACACAGTATTTATTGTCAAGTTGAGGATTAGATGGTGTCTCAAATTCTCTGATGGCTTACCTTGTCTCTCTGGCTTCCCCTTCTACGGCTCTTCACTTTCCTCTCCTGTCTTTTTCTTCTGCTCATGTGACAACATTGGCCCTCACCTGCATCAGAGAATAATCTTTCTGCCTTAAGATCAGTAGACCGGTAGCTTTAATGACACATTTAATACCCCTTCATACATGTACTATGACATAACCATGGACTTGACAGCCCAGGGCAAAGACATGAGGCCTGGATGCAACCTATCTCATGAGATTAATTAAGCAACTAAAACCAACAGTTGCAAGAGGATCGAGGCAGCCATCATTGCATTGCTCTTCCTGGAAGACAGATGCAGATGCAGAGAAATTACAGCCCCGTATCAGGCAGCAAGCTGCTGCTATTTCTCAGATACTACCATCAGATGTTTTGTAAGACTGGCACAGTCCTGAGCAAGGACTCTCAAAGGCAGAATGATAACCAGAGCTCTGATTGGTCCTTTCGTCCCTTGGCTAAGCCAGTTGACCTCTTGGGTCCTTGGTTTCCTAGTTTGTAAAGTGAAGGAATTGGACCAGAGAGCCTTGTCTAATACCAAGTAAAGCATATTCATTTGTCTTTTCTTCTTGCTATTTGATCAAGAGCAGGCCAGGTGCAAGGGGGTGGAACTGTGGAACTGCTGGCACATGCTGAATTCATCATATCTTTTCATGGAGTTTAATGCCAACAGATGTTTCTGAGTCATAATAAAAGGTTAAATATTTTAATAAAAAAGACACATGTTGAAGGTGATTTGGGTTTCGATTAAACTCCCCTGTACTCACCATTTTTTTCCCTCACATGCAAATGAACTGGAAGCTTATTAATGAGATGAGAGGCTGGAGCCTAATTAGCAATGGGGCTGAGGAAGCTTATATTAGCTGATTCAGCAAACTGAATGGATAATTACTGTAGCTGGACTTGGGTAGCTTCTAAGAGGCCTTATTAATGGAACTCTCAGAAATTGCCTTGATTACGACCTCTCAACCTACAGACTTAATCCAAGCCATAGATACTTGGTGGGTATTCTGTGCAGGAAATCAGCCTCCCCCATCATCCTCAGTGGACATACGGAATACAAACCATCTCTGGCAAAGCTGGACCTTGATCAAGTTGGGGACCCTAGGGAGTCTCTGTGTCTCACTGCTGATCCAGTCCTTTCTTGAGCCCAGTCTTTATTTCCTCGTTGGCTTGAAGACACACCTTAACAGTGCTTTTCACGTTCAGTGTTTATTTGAGACTAAGAAACCCGGTGTTTTATATATTAATTTTAATTTACCAGATACACAGTTCAGGACACCACATGCTGTTTGTGTTAGCTGTTATTTTGACAAAAAAAAAATCTAGAATCACCCATGAGGCCATTGTTCAGGCACACCAGCGAGGGATTTCCTAGATTAAAGCTATCCTCTGCGGATGTCTGTGAGAGGTGCACTTAGATTGTGTTAACAGATATGGGAGATACCTCTTGATTAAAGGTGCGGCCACTCCTTGGGCAGGGGATCCTGAATGCTGTAAAAAGACGACAGTGAATTGGGCAGTGGTGGCAGTCACTGTTCATTCCTTCTGACTGAGGAAACAATGGTAAATGCTACCAGCAGCCTTGGCTGCCACACCCTGATGAATTATACCAGGGACTCAAAAAAAAAAAAAAAAAAAAAAAGAATAAACTCAGGAATAAACTTTTTCCTTATGTTACATTTGTCAAGGGCACCTGGTGGTGCATGCTTTTTATCCCAGCACTCAGGGAGGCAGAGGCACATGAATCTCTGTGAGTTCAAGGCTAGCCTGTTCTACAAAGCAAGTCCAGGACAGCAAAGACTACACAGAGAAGTCCTATCTCTTGAAAAATCCTAACCAACCAACAACCAAACAAACAAACAAAAGTTAACAATTGTCTGGCTGTTCTGCACATCTTTCCAACAGCCAATAGGAACACATATTTAGGGCCCAAAGCAAGTCACAAGAAGTACAGGAAAACTGAGGTCACATCCTGCATGCTTTCTGACCCCCATGGATAGTAACAACAAAAGAAAAATGGAATGCCCACAAATTCACAGAAGCTGAACAACACACCACTGAGCCAAAGTTGGATGAGGGAAGAAGCCAGGAAGGAAAAATTTAAATCTCTAGGGTTGAATGAACATGGACACACAGCATACCAAAATCTGTGGGATGGAATAAAACGAGTCATAAGAGGAAGGCTTAGAGCATGATGTGCCTACATTTAAAAAAAAAAAAGAGCACTCTCAAATTCATAACTTAATGATGCACCCGAAGAAATAAAATCAACAAATTTTTCTTTGAGACACACTAAAAAAAAAAGTAGGTGTGAGGAGATCATCAAAACCAGAACCAAAATTAATGAAATAGAAATTTAAAAAACCATAAAAATCAATGAAATAAAGAGTTGCTGCTTTTACAGGGTCACGGGACTAAGAAGAGAAGCTAATGATGCTGCTCTAAACAATCTGTACCTGAGGAAACTCTTTTAAGCCTCAGAAGACTCCTATGGGTAGACATTCTTAGCATCTGTGACTTACAGAGAGGCAGCTGAGCCACAGGCTACTTTGTGTCACACGTCAGTAAGGATCCACTCCAATACCTAAGCTAGAGTCTGGCTCCCAAGCCAAGCTCTTAGCCTTGTCACTACCGTTCCTCTGTAACTTTGACATGTTGGTATTCAAGAGGAGGACACTCTATGCTAACCTGAACTTCTAGACACAAAAATATGATTGAGATTTAAATTACACTGCATGAGATAAATAGTAGATTTGACAGTGAAGAGGGAAAAATAAAGGACTTGAAGACACAGGACAAACCTACCAAAGCATAGAGACAGTTTCTAAGGGAAGAAAAGAACTGTTAGACAATTTCAAGCAGCCTGCTATAAAAGAAAAGGAAGGCTAGTTCTCTTGAAGAGTGAGGACAGATGAAGTAAGACAACATTAATCAGTGGCTAAAGTTCTGCCAAATTTGATAAAGCAAAATCACTGATTCATAGAATGGAATATTACCAGAGGGGGGAAAAACCGTAATGAATTAAACACCACAATAAAGTATAGAATAGTCTCCAAGTAATTCTGAATGAAAGAAACCAGATTACTGCTGGAGAGAGACAGAAAGAAAGAGAGAAAATATACAGCATGTTATTATTGATAAAAAAAAAAAAACCTAGACAATTCTAAGCCAATCTTCAGTGGTAGCCAGTAGATGAATGGCTGCTTGGGCAGTCTGTTGGATGTTGAGAGTGGAAGTAAGGACCCCCTAAGTCATAGGAGAAGACATTTGGGGGGAATACCATTGTAATAGTTTCATGGGTATACATGAATTCCAGTGTTTATAAAATTGCATACTTTACGTTGTGATGTTTATTGTACAGCAACTATAACTCAAAGCTCAGTGTGGTGTGTGTGTGTGTGTGTGTGTGTGTGTGTGTGTGTTTTTGTAACTGTGTATATGAATGTGTGTAATTCTGTGTGTGCTTGTAACTGCATGTGTGTGTGCATAACATATTCTCTCTCTCTCTCTCTCTCTCTCTCTCTCTCTCTCTCTCTCTCTCTCTGTGTGTGTGTGTGTGTGTGTGTGTGTGTGTGTGTGTGTGTGTGTGTGCTGGGGAATTAAGCCTCTGCTCATGCTAAGCAAGTGTCCCACCCCTGAGCTACATCCATGTTCCCACTCAAAGCTGTTTTAGAGATAAAGGATGCTCATGGGAGACCCCGCCTGCGAAGCACTTGTCATCTCTAAAGCTATTCAACAAAGAGAAAGGAAGTATGTGGAAGTAAAGTGAACGTTTTGTCCTTTTTTCACTCTGTGGACTATTCCTCTGGTCGCCACATTGTAAGTGAAGTTTCTCTTGCAGGCTATTCTATCTTAAATATCTTAAATAATGGCAGCATGTCTATTGTCATCTTTTACCCTTAGAGAGCAATGGATCTAGCTGTTGATCATCAGTGGTTGCTAAACTACACTGAGTGGGAACCAGCCCTGACACATTGCCTTATATTACAAGATAACATTATGTCTGAAGAAATGTCAAAAAAAATTCTTGAAATTACATGATAACAACTAAATCATGAGGAACACAGAGAACCAGAGAAACCATAGAGGAGTAAGGGAGACCTGGGAAGGAGAGTAGGTAGAGTCAATTTCTTTGACTCTTCAATAAGTAAAGCAAGGGAAAAACAATCAAAGAAGCTCACAGGTTAGAAGTTTAGTTCCAACTAATTACATGTGTACAACTCTTGGATTTTAATTTTTAATGTAAAAAACTGGTGCAATTGATAGACAATTAACAAGATCTGTAGTTGGACACTGGCCATAGAGGATATTAGATAATTATCACTGATAGTTTATGGGTGAAATATATACTATGCTTTAAAGCTTGTTTATTGTAAGAATTACATACATTAGGTCTGGTGACATGGCTCAGCAGGTAAAGGCTCTTGCTGCCAAGCTAGACAATTTAAGTTTAAATCTTGGGACTCACATGGAGGAAAGCAGGAGCTGACTCCTGAGCAACTTTTCCTTAACCTTTACATGTGCACATATACACATGTGCACACACACATGTGCCCACACATACACATGTGTACACACACATAGTTATACACCCACATATTTATTATGGTCTATTTGAGATTTAGTTAAGATGTGGAAGTAAGTGGGCAGGAGTGTAAGTAAAATAAGATTTATGATGAGTTGGTAATTATTAAGACTGGGTGAGGCACACTGTACAGTTTATTATATTATTTTGTGACTATGCTTGAAATGTTTGTAATAATTTAAAACTTAAAAAAAATCTGTTTTGGCCATTGAGTTTTTCTTTTTTGAATAGCTTAGTGAATAACACTTTAAATATGGCATGAAAGGACACAGGCAGCAAGGAAGGTTATATTAAAATTCTTCAATGAAATGCACCAGCTCCCAGGGCAGAAATGGCATCTGGATGCAGAGTAAGACCCACTTGTTTGTACCCCAGGACAGAAATTACAGTGTTTGTTTAAACCCAAACTGAACAAACCCGACACTGTGAGAAGCCACAGACTTCCTTACCCACATTGCTGGCAGAAGCCCCTGCCTCAGCGGGTGCACTCATCCAGATTCTTGGATGTTCATCAGGACCAGATTGAGTCTTTAGGGCTTCACCCATCACCAAGCAGAAGGATGCTCAGGCTTTCCTCATCACATATGGCACTGAAGATTAAGGCTTCCTGGTGAACATCTTAGCCTTTGGCAGTTCTGGAGAACACACATCATTTGCTTGAGGCCAATGGGTGGGTCCAGCTTAAATCCCCCAGTAAGCTCCCCTTTCCTATACAAGAAACGCCAGTGTTCCAAGCTATGTGGCTCTGGCATGAACTAGTTCCAGAAACCTGCCCATCTCCACAGCATGTCCCTGTAGTCACCCAGCCGGTTACTATGAATACAAAACCTTTGAGGGCTGAAGAGATGGCTCAGTGGGTAAAGTACTTGAGCCTGGCAACCAGGAGGACTGGAATTTAGACTCCCCAGAAAGCCCATAAATGCCAGGCAGGAGTGGTGTCCTGCTTGTAATCCTGCGCTCTGGAAGCAGAGACGCAAAGAAAGGTAAGCTGGGAACACGCTGGCTTGCTAGACTGAGCTGTGAGCTCTGAGTTCAGTGAGAGACTCTGCCTCAATTTATAAGGTGGAGAGCAATGAAGGAAAATTCTCATTGTCATACCTCACCTCCAACGAGGATGCACACCACATACATGCACACCCATCCATTATATACATGAGGGCATGCATATAAGCATGCACATACCACACACATACACACACACACACACACACACACACACACACACACACACACACACTGCTGAGACATCCATGGCAATACAGCACCATGGGCAACGGCTCTTAAAAGGAGTTGTACTCAGACTCTTGCAGCAGAGTAAAGGCAAAAGCAACTTAAATTATGCCTTTACCATCTCCCGATGTTGTCCTGCTAGTTAGAAAAGGCAGTCATCTCCAATTCTACATTTACATTTGAGCAACTTGAGGACATAGGAAATATCCCAGGCATCTATTTTATTTTTCACAGTTCTCTGGTTCATTATAAAGCTTGGTCAAGGCTGAAGACCCTTGACTGGAAGGCCTTCGCCACGACCAGTGACAATACAAAGCTTTGTCTGTGAACAAGCTTCCTGAGGCTCGTCACACACCCGTATATGAAAGGCCATGGAAGGTGTAAGGAGAAACTGCCAAGCGGTATGAAGACATCAAATGATTGAACTGAACTGAAGTCAGCAGCTTTTTTGGCTTCCTGACGACATAGCACTCTGCTCACCTCCACAGGTTCAGGGCCAGAGTCTGGCATTCCCTTCTCTTTTGTCTGTTGTTATCCAAGTATTGACAGAACACTGAAGAGGGTATCAGGAGGCTGATTCCAGCCCTTGTTTAGCCATTAATTTGCTTGCTTAATCTGACAGAGCCAGGGCCCTGGTCACCTCCTCTCTTTTGCAGACACAGCCACAGCCACCCTAGAGCCACTTTTGGTGATAATGAGGAAGAACCTCCATAAATTCTGGACCTGCCTGACATGTGTTTGCTTTGGTTGATTCCCACCTTCCCACTCCATCCTATCTCTTACATTTTAATTTGTTCACTTTACATCTTGATTGTAGGCCCCTCCCTGGTCTCTTCCAGGTCTTACCTTCCCGCCCCCATCATCCCCCCCCTCCCCTAGTCATCAGAAAAAAGGAGCCCTCCTCCCCTATCATCTGGCCTATCAAGTCTCATCTGGACTGCCTGCATCGTCTTCCTCTGTGGCCTGGTAAGACCACTCTGCCAAGGGGAAGTGATTAACCATTGGGCACCAGAGTCCATGTCAGAGGTAGCCCTTACTCTCCATATTGTGGGACCCACAAGGAGACTGTGCTGCCTCTTGACTATATCTTACTTAGCAAGGGGGTCTAGGTCCTCACCATGTATGGTTCTTGGTTGGTGCATCAGTCTCTGCAGCACCCCCACCCCACCCCGACATGTTGGCTCCATTGGTCTCCTTGTGGAGCTGCTGTCCCCTCCAGGTCCTTCTATCTCCCAACTCTTCCACAAAACTCCTTGCACTCCACTCCAAAGTTTGGCTGTGAGTCTCAGCATCTGTTTCGATCCCCTGCTGGGTGGAGTATTTCAGAGGACCTCTGTGGTAGGCTCCTGTCCTGTTCCTTCTCTTCAACTACTTCTGGTGTCTATTCTATTTGCCCTTCTGAATGAGAATTAAGCATCCTCCCTAGGGCCCTTCTTGTTATTTAGCTTCTTTAGGTCTGCAGAGTTATCCTGTATTATGTAGCTAATATATACTTATAAGTAAGTATATACCACGCATGTCTTTCTTGGTCTGGGTTACCTCACTCAGGATGATCATTTCTAGTTCCATCCATTTGCCTGAAAATGTCAAGATTTTCTTGTTTTTAATAGCTGAATTGTAGTGCATTGTGTAAATGTACCACAGTTTATTGGTTGAGGGACATCTAGGTTGTTTCCAGATTGTGGCTGTTATGAATAAAGCTGCTATGAACACAGTTGAGCAAATGTTCTTGTTGTACAATAGAACATCTTTCGGGTATATGCCCAGAAGTGGTATATCTGGGTCTTGAGTTATCACTATTCTCAATTTTCTGAGAAAGTGCCAGATTGATTTCCAAAGTGTTTGTACAAGTTTGCACTCCCACCAGCAATGGCGGAGTGTTCCCTTTCTCTACATCCTCATCAGTATGTGCTGTCATTTGAGTTTTTGACCTTAGCCATTCTGATAGGTGTAAGGTGGGATCTCAGAGTTGTTTTGATTTGCATTTCCCTGATGACTAAGGATGTTGAGCATTTCTTTTAAGTGTTTCTCAGCCAACCACTCCATCCTCTTGCCTTAAACTCAAATCTTTCTTTGACCTTCCCATCTGGACTTCCCTTTATTTACCAACTCAGTCTTGCTTCAGACCCGTTCTTTCAGATTTTCCTATCACTCACACAAACCCAGCCCTGTCTCTACCATCATTTTAGCACATTAGAATCCCTGCTGCCTCCACCTTTCACTCTTCATCCCTGTCTCCTCCGTGAAGTTGGACTGCTAGGCACTTGTCTTTACAAGTAGCCCAGACCCTGTTGGAGTAAACTTGATGAAGAAAGGACACAAGTTAGCCCAAATTAACTAGCTGCTCCCTAGCTTTGTGGCACTCTTGAACCCTTTCTGTTCCCCGTATACTGTGTGTCATGATTTTTACAACTCCGAATAATAGAGGGAATTTGTGACATCATATATAAAATGACTATGGTACAGTATGCAATGCACCAGATCTGATATGTTGATTCTCACTTTTAAATCCAAATTTTATAGCCACTTTCTTCTTCTTCTTCTTCTTCTTCTTCTTCTTCTTCTTCTTCTTCTTCTTCTTCCTCTTCTTCTGAAGATAAATCCTGTAAACATTTCTCCATGACCAGCAAACACAGTGTTTTGTCAGTAGAGGATGCTAAAAGAACACTGTTAGGGGATGGAATTCTCCCCTTGGTTCCTTTGTGCTTTCCGGCAGTATCTTTAGCGTGCACAGCTCCTACAGCGCTCAGCTCCTGCTGTGCAAATGTCTTTCCTAGGGCAAGGTTACTGCTGGGTATATAACTACCCTAGCACCCAGTTTCCAAAGTGTCGGATTTCCTCAGTGCTGGAAGCCTAGAGCATAAACAGCTTCTCCAGTGCCTGGCTTGGGCAGCAGGGAGCAGTTATTCAGAGCCCAGCTGCTGCAGTGAGTAGATTCGCCAATGTCCTGCTTCTGCAGTAGACCCCAGTGCCTCGCAGACTACATTTGCTCCACCTCAAGTGTCAGCAGTGGAGTACACTGCCCAGGCATCTGCCCAGCATAAAGGTTCCTCCTGCATGATCCTTTAGGAAATTTTCCAGCAAGTTCTTAGGTGCAGGGTCTGACCGTTGATGGTGTCCCTCACTAACCCGGAGGATGAGTTCCTAGAAAAGCCTGCCTTTTGTCACCTCAGTGAATCCATTATTTGGGGGAACCACAGTAACCTCTCTTGGCTTCCAGATTGGGGGAGGAGCATTTCCTGAGTATTTTATTGAGTGGTGGTGATTGCCACCTTTATCTGCAGCTTTATATTCTCCCAAGATCTCTTTGCTTCTAAATAGCCAGTCTCTTGTTTCTTCAACCCCCACTGTAATTTTCAAAAGCATTTTGCTCGTGTTTTGTTTTGTACTGTGAGGCAGAGGCTTACTGTGTTGCCCTGGCTGGTCTGAACCTCACTATGTAGACGTGGCTGAGCCTCATTGCCATGGGCAGTCTTCCTGCCTCTGCTTCCTAAGCACTGTACTATATGTTCTCCTTTAAACACTTTCCTTGTGGAGTTATTGTGCAGTCTCCGTCTTGCGCTTGGGCCTCAAATGATACAAGCATGGAGTCCCTCGTAGGTTGAGTCCAAGACAGAAGAGCCCAGTATGGAAAACCTTTTGTCATCTACTTCTAAGATTTAAAAAAAAATCTCCGTTTTAGAACATGTTGGTTCTCCTGATAACAAAAAGTACACCGTACACCATATTAATACCAAAAGACATAACAATAACGAAGACCTTGGCATAGGATATTATAGGTTCATACTGAACCATGGCCAGACTCAGAGCCAGCGAGAATCTGCATCTCCCATCTAATGACAGTTGCTGCACAATAGCTTCCTGCTGACTTGTCTTCTAAAGTATTCTTTTTGATTTCATCAACGCGAGTTTGTTCTTTTCTGGAATGTCCTTCGGTGCGGTTTCATGGGAAGCTGCTGGATGAGATCAGAGATGAGATTGCTTATCTCTGGGAAACAAAATGTACTTCGGCCTCAGGAAAAGTCGGTGGCAAATCGTCTGCACTAGTGGCTGCTAAAGAACCAGAGCAAGAAGAGCAGAGCAAAGTCGGGACAACAAAGGTTGAAGGGCCGATCCCTCGACGCTGGCAGTCATTTTAATTTCCTGTCATTGGGATGCTGTTGAGAAATGTGTCTTAAAATTAAGGACGGTCCCTTTCCCAGTGAGTCACTGGTAATTGGTGCCTTTGAAAAGACTGAGCAGGACTTATGACTGGAGGTTTCTCTCTTAATTTGCATTTTTAATTAGATGAGATCTCAAAGGGCTTCTGAGCCTCTTTTCTTTTCGCCCCTTGCATTGCCTTTTTTGGGTTGTTGCTCTGCAATTAGATTTTGTAACAAATGAGTTGCCTGCATATAAATGTCAGCTCTGAGGTAAAATATTATTGTTGCTGAAGAATGGAGCGGGCTCTGACCATAGCTTTTTAAATGAAAGCACATTCCTTTGAGGAGAGATAATCAGCTGGGTCAGAAGAAAGGAGGCAGAAGATTTAGCAACAGTTAAAGTCCTTCATAGGAATCGCTCTCTCTATGAATACTGGAATAATTCCTGACTCTAGCATACAACCCTACTTCAGAAAACACCAAATTCCTATTCACGTCTGCACAGAATTAGCAAGGAGACAAATAGGCGAACCTACATGAAGGGACTGGATATATCGCGTTCCCAATGACTTCTGGACAAAGGGAGTGTTTTGGTTGAGTCTATTTTTTTTCCCTCTCCCCCTTTGTTTCTTTTTAAAATTTATTTATTTTTACTCTTTAAGGTGTGTGTGTGTGTGTGTGTGTGTGTGTGTGTGTGTGTGTAAAGGGTATATGAGTAAAAGTGCCCATGAAGGCCAGAAAAGGACACTGGGTCTTCTAGAACTGGAGTTACAGTAACAGGAGCTTGCAAGCTGCCTGGCATCTGTGCTAGAAACAAATCTAGGACCCCTGCGAAAGCAATATGTGGCCTTAACCTCTGAGCCATCTCTTCAGTCCTCAAGTCTTGTTTGAATGTTGGAAAATAACAATAGGCTGATATGTACCTAGCTGTGAATGGATGAGCTGAACTAAATGATCACAGTTAAGTTGTGTTTTCCAACTCTCAACCCTACTCATTCACTTGCATTCCCAAAGCCCACACTATAAGCCTGGTGTGCATAAGGCAAGATACATGACTCATTGCTTCTGTGGTCAGTCTACACAGACACAACTGTCCCAGCCAGAGCATGTTAAATGTGCAGTGGACACAGCGAGGCCAGGCAAGCATCTGCCATTCTAGGCAAAGATCAGCTAAGCTATTTTTAAAGGCTCCTAAAGAAGACGATCCTGTAAACTCCCATGACAACCCATCGAGCACACTGCCAGGAACCATTTCCTCACAACTATCGTGAGCTGCTCAGGCTATGGGCAAGCCATTGCTCCCTTGCTCTGTGCTTAGCTGAGAGAGAAAACAGCTGCTCCTCATCCTGCCTAGGTGAGCCTTTTATAGACTTCAAGATGCTGTCTGCCTTCTGTCTACTTGTGACAAGAAAGAAACAGAGCTGCCAACGGAGATAACAATAATAATTTTTACTTGGAGATGGAATTATTATTGCTATGGTTACTCATAGGATTTTTTTTCCAATGGGAAAAAGACATTTATTCAGTACTCTGCTTCGAAGAGGAACAAAGTGCTACTAAGTCCGCCTCGCTTTAGATGCCTGGTTGATTACACAGAAATGTCAAACCAGAACTGGCCAAAATATGTCCCATCCCCATTTGGACTACAGGGAAGAACATGATAAAAACCAGTCCTTTTCTCAACGTCTGGGCTTCAAATGTTGAATGTTTGAGCTAAATGCAATCACCATATTATTGAATCAGGGGCTTTGAAGACAGAAACAAGAGTGTGACTTAAGAGTTATAGCCGTCATTAGGAGAAAAGCAATTTAATTGTTTTTTTTTGTGTGTGTGGGTTTTTTTTTCTAACTGTGGGGAGAAGAAAATCCTTAGAGAAGTCACAAAACATTCAGGACAAGCTTATGTATGATTAGTTGTCTGTGTCTTGTGATTTAAAGAATGCCAGCCATGGCTGGCGCTCCAAAAACACAGCCTCTAATAGCCAGCCAAGGGCGCGCCATTCTCCCATTTTTCATTTCTATAGTTTAAGCCAGAGAAATTTAAAATTAAAGTAATATTGTCTTCAGGGATAAATAAGGCATTTAGTCATGATCAGTTCTTAATTCTTGGGCCTGGGTTAGTTTGTTAGTTACAGCCAAAAGCAGGACATTGAGGAAGCAGATTTAGGATCAAAGAGACTGTCTGCACAGAGCAGCAGAGGGAGAGAGAGGGCTCCAACAAGGCCGATGGGACCTTGGCCTGCTGACAGGAAGTTTATGACAAGGAGTGGCATACAGAGCAAGCTGACCGATTTCTCAATTTTGCCTTAACCGTCTGTTTTCTACTCCTACACTACACATTACACAACACTAGTGTTTTAGTTAATAAAATTAAGTTCAATAAATGAACTTTGGCCCCAAATAATTGTTGCAGTTAATGTATCCTCATTCGCGCATTCATTTGTGCCTCTGAAATGTGAATTTGGGACGACTTAAACAATTAGCGTGTGACTCATGGTACATTATTCAAGAATTAAAAACACAGAGTTAACAGTAATTCAATAAAATGGCCATCACGAGAGCCCTGGAATCTGTATGGGTGTTACAACTTCCAGGAAGAACACAGAAACCAAAGAGGAAAAGAGCCATTTTACTTTGCCCACCTTACTTCTCTCCAAAGCCTGTGCAACAGGGCACCAGGGGGAACTCCTAATGTCTGCAATACACAGCTTCTTTGTGGACAGTTGAACAGGGCCCAGCTGAGCTGTCCATTTGCAGACACATCAGCAAGCCTACAAACTCGGCGTTGCTAGGCTTAGCAAAAACAAAGTACAACTCTCCCCACTCTCAGACAAAGTAAGGCTGGAGGTCGGTAGGTCAAAGGCCTATGAGATGACTCTTTGCCTTTAGGAAGCAAGGCTCCTTCTCTTTCGTCTTTGCTACCGTTAGCTAAAAGGGCATTGTGCTGGCTCATGGGCCATCCAATAAGATGGGTGAAGTTCCAGCTTGCAGGTCCAAGGAAGGAGGAGCAGCACAGCAGGGGGACTTCTCCATCCACTTCTGTCATGGTGCCACAGAAGTTTCTATTAGATATATCCAACTTGCGGCCTCCCAGCCACATGCCTGCCAAGATAGTTATGAATGTACCCAACACAAAGTTTTATACTTACTTAGAATGTTATGAGCCTTATTGAAACTTTTTTGGGGGGAGTTGGGGAGATGATTCTCAAGTGTGAACTTTGTAGAGGACAAACACAATGTCAAAAGATCGGCTGCTCCTGCCAGTTCGCATTTACATGCTCAGAGTTTGGTTAACTAGCCATTCCTAACTGCTAGAAGACAGGGAGGAGGGATATGTGTTTCGTTTTGTTTCATTTTTAACTAGGAAATATTTGGTTATGGCCTCAGTGGTATAGGCGTTCTCTTACAGAGCCAAATGAGAAAGTGGAGGAAGGCTTAATAGGGAACCGGTGATCTCTGTAAGTCACACAGAGCATGTGGGTCTGCCACACACATGCAAGGGCTTTCTCCTGGAAAGCACACGTGCCGTTCAAAAGCACAAACTAACGTTCTTTCCAAATTCTCCACTGCACATGTCAACAGGGAAGGACACCAAGACCACCGGACCCGTGCCTGCTGTCCTTCCCAGAAAAGCACAACAGAAGACATAGATGCAAAGTGATAAAAATTTCCTCCCCGGGTTCCCAAAGCAGCTTGTTTTAAAGAGCTAAAATTTCCCGACAGCACTATAAATTTCCTTTGGGCTGTTTCTATGGAGCCCATGTCTCTCTCTTGCTCCTCCCTGCAGAGATGGAGTGTACTGTGTTTTCCCAGGAAACATGCAAAATGGGATAGTTGGCACACAGCTAAAAGTAAGTTCTCTCGAGGCTCTTTCAGTCTTAGACAGATGCAGTCTCTCTATGAGGCAATCTGGATGGAAGAGTGCATCCTTTCCCTCCTGAATGAAAAGTCCTAACATGCAGAAGGGTCTTCAGAGCCCCGTGGGAACACTAACCGTAAACACAGAGGCAAAGAGAGCAAATGGAGTTGGAAGGAGCCTAGGAAGGCGTGGGAAAGAGGGTCACCCTCTTGAAAGTGAATGCTGTTTTGTTTTGTGTTTTTTTTTTTAATGTCGGATCTGCCAGCAAACTGCTGGCAATAAAAGGAAGATTCCCAACTCACCTTGGAACGTGCACATACTTTTGAATTTATGAGAAAGGACATCTGTGGAGCCTGAAGAGGAAATATATTCAGAGCGGGCAAAG
Source organism: Acomys minous (assembly GCF_964271855.1). NCBI lineage: Eukaryota > Metazoa > Chordata > Mammalia > Rodentia > Muridae > Acomys > Acomys minous. The sequence continues at coordinate 25,474,666 of NC_140483.1, read as the reverse complement.
GGATTTGCTCTCGGATGTTTTCTGGACTAGAGATTGAGAGCTGCCCCAGGTTTCCATGGGGACCTTTCTATACTTGTTCACATCCATGAATTCTCTACATGAGATTACACTCTAGGACTCATGGACCGATGTCTGCACTGTCCCAGACAAAGGGATTGTTTACTAACCCACCTAAGATGCCCTCTAGTCACCCAGATCCCTTCTCAAGGGAGTTATCCTGTCACTCAGTGGGGTCACATGGGTAATTGGTGACTTTGCTGTCACCACCAGATTTATGATGTAGCTCCGTTTCTTAAAGTCATAACTCTGGTGGATCAATTGGTTTTCAGAGGGTATGTTGTCTGACTATCATTTGGAAATTGTGCATATTCTTTTTATAAAACATGGTTTGTTTATTTATTTATTTATTATGTATGTGTATGTGTGTCTCTATGTAAGTATATGCATGTGCCCAGAAGAGGGTATCAGAGCCCTTGAAGCTCGAGTTTGAAGCAGTAGTGCCTGCTAGGAACCAAACTGTGGTCTGGAAAACCCCTCGTGCTGAGCCATCTCTCCAGCCCCTGAATAAGTGTATTTTGAGTTGACTTCATGGCTACCCCAGGATTCCTCAGAAGAAGAAAATATGGATTTTTAAAAAGAAGACTAATCACAATTTTATTTTTAAACAAAATGCAGGAGAACAATGCAAGGTGTAAGACCCTGCTTGGGGGCCAGACTTTGCAGCGCTGGCTCGTGGATCCAGCCTGTAGTTGCTGATGCTTGTGGGTGAGATACGTGACTCCACAGAGACTCAGCTGCACGGGTATTCACACGGGTTAAGGTATGAGCGGGATCCTTACAGCAGCAGCAGCACCCTGAAAGCTCTCCATCCTTGCTGGCAGTGATTACGAATGGGCAGGGTACCGTTTGCCAGTAACAAGATGCCTTTCTCAACGTTCTGTCTGATTTCAGGAAAGTTGATCCGTAACAGGTGAAGGGGGCTTCTCTTCTCAACTTGCTTGGGTAATTGAAGCACACTTTCTCTGCATGCTCCTTGCTTTACTGTTAAGAAGTCTTGGGTGAAACTTTCTATTTGCAGTGATGAGTCAGACAACCAGAATAGGAGAGTATGTGGAGCTAATTCTTTACTTAAAATATTTTTTGTTTTTCGAGACAGGGTTTCTTTGTGTAGCCCTGGCTGTCCTGGACTCACTTTGTAGACAAGGCTGGCCTTGAACTCACAGTGATTCACCTGCCTCCGCCTCCCTGAATTCTGGCATTAAAGGCATGTGTCTCCACACCCGGCTTACTTAAAAAATTTTAACAGTTCTCTTATGGACCGCTCAGTTCCTCTGATCTCCATACTCAAGCAGTGGCCAGTCATGGTAGGGCATGTTGGTTGCCCTCCTGCCTTAAAGGTTAAAGGCCACCTCCTCATACCTCCTTATCCATCCCTTCCACACATCTATTCTGCAACCTTTTACCATATTCTCAGGGACAACACCCATCTTAGTTATTTTTTCCATTGCTGTGATAAGACGCTATGACCAAAGCAATTGTAGAAGAAAAGGAGTTCAACTTGGGCTTCACAGTTCCAGTGACGGGGAACACGGCAGCAGGCAGTTAGCTGTGGTACAGGAGCAGAATCTGCTTGCTTAAACCTTGAGTTACAAGCACGAGGCAAAGAGAAAGGGTGATTAGGAAAGGTGTAGGCTTTTGAAAAGCAAAGTGTCAACTCTAGTGACTCATCTCCCCCGATAAGGCCAAGTGTCCTAGTCTTTTCTAAACAGTTTTCCACTGACTGGGGACCAAGCATTTAATATATAAGACTATGGGGTCATCATCATCATCTATTGCTAAAGCACGGATGATCAAGAAGAATGGAACAGCGCATTCCTCCAGGAGATGAGACTTTGACTAACCTGAAAAGAGGCTGTGTTAGTTACTCTGCTGTTGCTGTGATAAAACATGATGACGAAAGCAACTTAAGGAAGAAAGAGTTATTCTGGCTCACCGCCCCATAGGAATGGAGTCTGTACTGGTGGGAGGGCATGGCAGTAGGCAGGCATGACACCAAGAGTAAAAGCTAGCCAATCACATTATAGTCATGGGGGTTGGGAGAGAGACAGAGACAGAGAGATAGAGAGAAACAGAAAGACAGACAGACAGACAGACAGACAGACAGAGCGAGCTATAAACCTTGTAAATCCTTCCCCAGGGACATACTTTCCCCAGCAACACTGCACCCTCCCAAGATTACATACCCTCCTCAAACAGCATCACCACCTGGGGACAAAGTGCTCAGATGCATGAGCCCACAGGGGACATTTCTCATTCAAACCACCACAGAGACCATCAGAAAAAAATGTTCCTCTGTTCCTGTTCCTGGGTGGACTATCCTAGGAAGATGTTTCTGATCACATCATGAATTACAGGAGATCCCCAGAAAGAAGTGCTTGACAGACAGCTTCCAGCTCCCTGGCTATCTTCTCTGCCTCAGGCCCATTTCTCCTTGCTTACACTTCTTTCGAGCTACATTCCTTACTGAAGTGATGCTGCCAGGCTTTTGCCTCAGTCTTGCTTTGTGGGGAACCAAGCTTACAAACAAACCTACAGTTTTCCATTTTAACCAAGACTGCCTTCTGTTCACATAGAATTTATGTATTTGCATATCCGAAGTTCCTTCCTTGTATAATGACTTAATTCTTGGTTTGAGTGTGTATTCTTTGGTAAAAGTTAAATTTAGTGTTTTCTTCAATATTTGTTCCTCTGCATAATCTGAAGAAATCTTAGATTTCTTAGAAATCTTAGCTTTAAAAACTGTGAGCCCAGAAGAGGTCATCTTTTAGCCGTTGTGAGCCCTACTGTACCTAAAATACCCAATATCCTTGTCATGGAGACATCTCCATACTGGCCCTCTTTACTCCCTTATCTAATAAGGCAATGAGCCTTTCTCTGCTCCATCTGTGGTAGCACTCTTACCCCCCACTTCTGGTAATGAATTCTAGGACCTCTGTCAGCTGCTGTCACCAATACCCTTAACATCTGTAGTCTGTTATTTATACAGACTGAATGTGACATGTAACAAGATATGATGTGAATTTGACTCAGGTGTATTGGGGCTCCCTATATAAGCCTTAGCTCAATATTATTCATGAGGACGCTATTATTGAGTTATGTTCATGACTCTATAGCTATATGGAAAATAATATCTACTAAAAGACCCAGCATGTTTTAATGGCTCTTTACTTTCTCTTCTTTTTTTCTCTGCTGACTCAAGAAGGCTTTTCTCCCATTTTTTTTCTTTCCTGTTGGATAATTCTGAGACAGATTATGCCCTGCTTCTATTCTATCTATCTGGGTTTGTTTTACCTCTTTTTAAATGATGGAAATAACCTGTGATGCGGAAAAAATTATTCAAGCACTAACCTGACACCTCAGTTCCCTGTCGTCACCCAAGGTGTAAATCTGCAAGAATATACAAGTCCACAAACACAAATTTTGGCTTTATATGTGTGCATTACATGTCTGTGCCTGTACATGCATGGAGGCCAGAGGAAGACTAGGGCTCCTACTCTATCATCCTACATCTGATTCCCATGAGACGGGCCTCACATTGAACCCGGAGCTGGGCTGGCAGCCAGCAAACTCCATTGATCTTCCCAAAACTCCGCTGGGGTTACAGGCATGTGCGTAACCTCACCAAGCTTTTTACATGGCTGTTGGGGATTCAAACTCAGATCTTCATGCTTGCACAGCATATTCTCTTACCCATTGAGCAGTCTCCTTGCTGCACTTTTAATGGACCACTCACCTCAACATTTGGGGTGTGTCGGGGGGAAGTAAGGTGTTTTAACCCATAAAATGCAGTTTTTGAGTAGTGAAAGCATAACCTTTAAGGTAAAGACAAAGGGATTAAAATGATTGTCACATGTGTTGACTTGGAGGAAGTGCTAAGCCATCTTGTCTCCTGAGAGAGGAAAACTAAGGAAAGGCGGAGAAGACCCCACAGGTCCATCTTTAAGATGAATCTCTGCATCCTGTCCTACCCCACCCCAGTCCTAGTCACACTCTTGAAGAACTTCCTGAAGCATCCTGGTATGCTTAGCAAGGAGATGAGCAAGACCAGCATGTCTCAGCTATGCAGAGAGGATCTGTATTAACCTGACCAGTCTTCCCAGGAGCCATAGTGAGGCTGGAGAAAATTCATTCTGGGTATTACTTGGTAGAAGGAATCTCAACAGACCCTTCAGTGGCCTCATAGTTGAGCTATGAGATTGGTCTACAGGGTGGCTGATGGCGAAGCTGAAACATCATCGTGGCCGCCAGAGGGGATGGAGCGTGGTGCAAACTACTCATTTGACTTGAGAGATCACAAGATGCTGTCTGCATTAATTGTGCTGTTAACCACAATTTCCAAAGGCTCGTGATGGGCTGAAGACCTGTGTGCCTAAGCTTTGCCAGAGCCCACATAGTCATTGTCACTGTATATGAATTCTTTATCAACAGAGCTACCTGGGAACATGGAGAACAGGTCTCTTTTCTACCTTCCTAGAAGCCCCACCCACCCTTCTGCTGCTTGTAGTTCCCCACTCATCCTTCCCAATGAGGGCTGTTAACTGTAAAAGTAGGAAAAGCTACTACTGGCCCCAAAGAATACACGCTCATAAGCCGTTATCTCATCTTTCCCTTGCTATAAGATGTTGTCTGCCTCTTCGTGACGGTTTTCTTCACTTTGCTTTTTAGTAAGGGGGAGAAAATGATATTGTCATCCTATTTAAAGAAAGCTATAAATGCACTGGATGGCATATGGACCACAGTGGATGAGATCTTCAGGGAAAGTGGCTGGATGAGGGTCAGTGCTCTTTACGAACACCGACCAAGTATCCCCACATGCAGTCAGGTACTCTAACACCACAATGCCCTTTGCTTTTCTCCTACAAGATGAGATGCAGCGTCTTTGTAAGGCTTCCCGGGAACAGGAGGGCTCATCAATTTCAACCTAAAGCTATTAAAATGTTACTCTGTTAACAATAATTAAGGTGTTCAGCCAGGGTTCCCTATAGATCACAGTTGGAGTCAGGGTCGTATTTTTCTCCTATAGCACCTCAGGTGTCTTAAATTAACAAATAGTCAAGGAAGGGAGGCAAAAAAAAAAAATGGGTCTGGGCAAGGAGAGAGAAACAGAAGGGAGTTGATAGTTTCCAGGGCATCTTTACCTTTTTTCTCTTTTAAGGTTATTTTTTGTGGCATGCGGGTGCATGCTTGCTCACACGTGTGTGTGTGTGTGTGTGTGTGTGTGTGTGTGTGTGTGTGTGTGTGTGTTCATTTGTGTGTATGAGGATGTATACATGTAAGAGTGGAAGCTAGACATTTACATTGGGCGTCTTCCTTAATTGCTCTCTATCTTATTTTTTGAAGCAAGGTCTCATTACCTTGGGGCTTAACAATTTACCTAGAATGGTTGGCCAGTAAGCCGCAGGGATCTTCCTGACTCGGCTTCCCTAGTGCTGGGGTGAAAAGTGCTTGCTGCTTCCCTGGCTTTGTTATGTGAGTGTACTTATGTTGGCATGGCAAGCACATACCGATTTAGACATCTCTCCAGCCCAAAGCATCTTTTTTGTAGCGCTGCTTTCTCTTTTAAAATGTCCTTGAACACCCATCTTCCATTTAATTTGTGAAAATGCTTAAAATGAATGTTGGGTTGATTTGATTTTTTTTTTTTGCATGTGATTTTAAGTCATCAGAGACACTACCACATTCCTTCAACTTTGGCTGATAAAATATGTAATAATAATGCTATAGGCTACGTGTCTCATAATGCACTCTGAGAAACACCTTGTCACCTACGTTGTCTGGATTTTTATTCCCCTTCTTCACCTTAGTTTCCAACTCTGCTTGTGTCTTCAGCTTCACAAAAAGACCACTCGAAAGCTTCAGCAACGGCGTTGCCACTTATAAATCAGCTTAAGGAAGTTGCCTACAGACAGATTCCCCATAAGTAATTTTGAGGGCACCTGTTATCAAAAGCAAGACCTGTGAATTTTGACATAGGAACATTAAAAAAAACATTAGAAGAGGCCAGCAAATGGAGTCAGCTGTCTATGAGGATGCTAACTAGGCCAAACCATTTTGCTTTTCCTCATTCTGCTTTGGCGCATAAGGACTGAAGGGTCTGTTGTCTACTGTGCATGGAAACGGTTTTGGAACAACAAAAAGATCTGCACCAGGCCAGACTCTGATGCAGTGGAATAGATAGAAGCTTAGGTTTTGGAAGGTTGGCTCTTAGTGACTATATGACCTTGACCTCAACTCCTTTCCTTCTGGTACATGAAGACATCCCCCTCCCCAAAGCTTACTGTGAGCCTTAAAGGAGATGATGTATAAGAAAGACACCCAATGTGCTGTGTTAATATTTGGTTAAGGCTCTGACTGGTTGATCTCTTGGTCTCACTTCTGGAAATTTCTTTTGATTCCTGAACCTTGTTATATGTCTTGCTTTGGGGAAGGGATCTGAGTAGACTGTTGCTCAGCTGTGAGTTCCTTTCCTAGTCTCTCAAAGAAAGGTACCGTGTGTGTGTGTCCTCCCTCCTTCATCTCTGCTGTTGACATGAGGAGCTTCTGGGCTAGCTGGTGTCCACAGAGAAAGAGAACTTGGAAGGGTGCGCCTCCAACTTCAGAGTCATTAAAACACACACTTCCAAGACTAGCTCCAGAAATCCCATTCAGTATATCATTTAAATGTTAGTGAGTTCCGCAGGCCTGTTGATGATGTCGGTCCGTCTGTCCTCCTTTTTGTTCTTGTGTTCTCCCTTCCTCTTTTTTTTTTTGGCCTACCCCCCATCTCTTTCAGTGAATCATTCTTGCCTGAGGTTCTAAAATAGACAAACATGAAGTTTTCTCCTTCAGTGAGCCACATGAGTAAATTGAACATGCATTTTTAGAGTGTGCTTCTGAGGATCACTTAAAAGAGTTTCTGGAAACATCAATACTACGATGAGAAGGAGAGAGAAGTGAAGGGGGGGAGAGGCCGGAGGTCAGACGACTGATACCTCAGAGCTGCCTACCAGAGCCCAGCTTGTCTCAGCCAACTCCACAGCGCCCAGGGATGTAATGCTTATTTATAAAGTAAACGCTTATTTCTAGTCACCACTGACCATATGTGCCTATTACATAGTAGTAGCTGACTGGTGTAAGCAAATGCTCAGCCAAATAATAAATTATGGAATATATAATTGTTTTTTTCAATAACCTGCTTTTTGGAGTGAGGCCAGAGACAAGCACTAAGTTCTGAAGAAATGGTGGGGGTGGGGTGTTTCTGAAAGTCTTTAAAATTCCATGAACAATAATTTTCCCTCAGAACAATTCCCCACCACTTACAGTGTTCTCATTTTTTTCTCCTTCATTTTTTCGTTATTCCTGCTTTAACTCAAAGTGTCCTAAGAAACGTGTTGAAAGTTCTTTAAAAGCAGATCTGAAAGTGAAGTCTAAGTCAAGCTATGCTAGTGACTGATGGAGCAGCCTTGTTTTTTACCTGAAGGTTTTTAGGCACACCCCACCCTATAATAGAAATGGGAGGGAGGGGGTAGGAAGGAAAGCTGGACTTAGAGAGGCTCTGGAGTCTGTAGCTCTCCTGTGCAGTGATGTGTGGCTTCAGTTCTGGATATCCAGCCAGAAGCTGGAACCTCTCCTATCCTAGGCCGCACACTAGCTGAAGAACTCCTTATCCCAGCAGACAACGTCTACCCCTGGGTTCTAAGTCTTCACGGACAGAGATCTTTGCCCTGTTCTCCAACATATCTCAACCACAGTCATGCCTGGAAGGTAGTAGACATTCAACACATATTTGTTGAATGAAAAAGAAAGAAAGAATGAATGAATGAAAGAAAAGAATCTTCTAGAACCTCAGCTAGTTTCTAAAAGTAGCACCCCTGAGTTCATCCTCACCATGCCTGTGCGACATGAGCATGGCCACACAGCGGCTTGCAGCTCCCAGCTCCCTGCCTTTCTTCATGAGAGCAGTAACAGTGGAGAGCAGTAGACACGTGCTCTACTCAGACCCAGCTCTTTCTTTGTTCTGAGATCCCTGTACTAATTCTCCGTTCTCACTTGGCTTTGCTTCCTTTAAGTCTTCATCGCTCCATTGTCATTTACCATAAAAACATTTCCAGCACTTCTTGAGGTGGAGGGGGGTTCGGGGAGAGGGAGAGGTGCCAGTTTATTTATTTATTTATTTATTTTTAGCACTTTAAAATTTATCTTGAATTGACAAGTAATAGGCTATGCTTGTTTCTGGGGTACAATGTGTGCCTTGGATCTATGCATCTGTTATAGACTTTGCTGGGAATAACATTGAATTTGCATATTACTATGACATTGGGATACAATATTATAGAAGCATGGTATGCCTTCAGGTACTGAGATACAGAAAGTGGATAATTTACCTAGTACCACATGGGTAGCTGGAGGTGGAACTCAGACTTGAACTTGTTGACAGCAAATTTTCTGCCCCCAACTGCTCCAAAATGCCCAAAAAGCATTCAGCCCTTTTCTGGGCTAATTTTAAGCCCATGACTCTGATAAATTCTATTTAAATCTCTGGGACTATAAAGTGGACTGTTAGCTGCTATGCTAATAGTACACTGGGTGATAAAGATGGGTGATACTTTTAGAACACTCTATAGCCTGGGAAACACCCTCAGACACAGTGCAGATTGATAAAGAAGGCCTCACCCTAGGTAAAGTGATGGCTTTCTTGGCAGGTACCTCTTACTCTGGAATGGGGAGAGGACCAATGTCACGGTGATAGATACTGCTATATTGGTTGTGCTGCTTTTCATGCCCTATGAGTGCACAGACTGTGCTGGACTACAGCTTGGGTTATTCCTGGGGTCTCAGACTGGAGCCTGGAAGTGAGACAATCGAAAATGGAGCAAGAGCAGCGAACAAGAGGCAGGGAGAAGGGAAGTCTCCGAATCACTGAGGCAAACGCTGACAGGAGTGTGCACAGTAAAATATTTTACTACGAAGGAGAATTACTCCAAAGACTGATGGACTCGCTCGCGAGACCCACTCACATTTATGAAGGTCATAAGTTACTGACGCCTGGCTCACTCACAGGAGCACAGCCATCACCTTTTATGGGTGAAACTTCCTGCAATATATTAAACTCTCCAGAAAACAGACAAGGGGTTTATGGCAAACGATAACTTTAATGCCTAGAAACCATTTGGTGATTTTGGGAGGATTATTAGTAACAAGGGCAAGATGCTGAGCTGTTTCCAGGCCCAGATCCTCTCTCTCTCTCTCTCTCTCTCTCTCTCTCTCTCTCTCTCTCTCTCTCTCTCTCCTGCCTGCTTGCAACAGTCTTCATTTTCCTCCGTGTTCCAGCCAGAAATATGGACCAGAAGGCCATCTGTGGTAGAGTGTGGTATGGGGGAAGGCGTCCAAGCAGGAGGGAGCCTTATTGGGTGGAAAATACTCACATCCCTAGGGTTATGGGTGCATGAAAAGGGGAAAGAGGACCCCTATGAATGTCCTTAGGCTGTGACCAAACTGAGACTGTGACTAGAAACCCAGTGTCAATCAATCACCCTATCCATTTGGAGAAGGAAACTGAAGGACAACGTGGGGCTTCATCTTAAGGAAGACATTGCTCTGCCTCAGGATTCAGAGAGGGCCTTGCCCATCCAAGTCGACTATTCTCAAGCCCCTCCCAGTGCCCCGAGTGTCTCAGCTCTGAGAGAGGCATTTAAGTGGTTATCGATAACGGGCAGAGGCATCGGTGGAAGCGGCGCTGGAAGGCCTGGTGATGGAAGGGGGCTCAGTGAGGTGCAGCAGGGGGTGGGGGGATGGGGGAGCAGGAGTTCCCTGAGATAGGAAAAGGGCCTGAAGTTGTCCGCATGAGAATAACCTGGGACTGCAAGCCACTGTGACTCTAGGATGTTGTTTTCTTCATCCATAATGGAGACAGAGTTCTCCGTGGTGGTCTCTGGGTAGCACTTCTTACCTGCGTTCTGCTCCCTGGACTAGCAGCGCTCAGATCCAGCTCTTCACATGGCATGCATCCTGTTTCCCCAGTCCTCATGTTGAAAAGCATTCTCAGATCTTCTAAGCAACGGAGCACCAAGTTCTGAACCAGCTTGCAAAGAAACGGAAAGAAACAGAAGCAGAAATCCCCTGGGAGGAGGCAGTTCAGAAGCCTTGTCTGCAGCCCTCTACAGTACACTGTCAGCTGGCTCATTATTTCTGTAGACTCTCCTCTGAAAAATGAGTGGGTATGGACGAAAGTTGTTTGCACATTTTGCAATGGTTTGCCAGCCATTCAAAATTCCTTACCAATTCAAACTTGCTGAACTTTCGTGACACTTACGGTAGGCATTAGTATTATTATCACTGTCTTAAAGATGGAAGATAATGTCTCAGAATTATGAGCAACTTTCCTTACCATGAGGCCAAGCAAGCTCTTAGAAACCATTCTAGAACATCTCCATGTATTCTGGGGTCCTCTGGAGGAAGAGCTGGGGATGGAGCCATGAGGACCACCATCTAGGTGGGGAAACCTACGCAGAGAGTGTATGAAAGTGCAGGTGGCCTAGGACATTCTCACTCTCTGGTCAGGGTGCTGACCCTCTCCATCCTGCCAGGCATGGATGGCTCTGGTAGCTGCCTCATTTTGGTGCATGATGATGAAGATCCATCTCTGGTTCCTGAAATTACCATCAAGCTGCTTCTCAACTCCAAGATTTTTGGCTCTAAGTACTGTCCTCCGTCTCAGTTCAGCTCCAGTATCTTGATGCTTGACCTCTTTAGACAGTGTAGGAAAGAACTAAAGGCATACTATACATCATTTTCCTGAAGATGAGTGCTACAGAAAGAGGCAAAGCCACTTGCACACTGAGGTGTCAGCCCTTCTCCGGAAGCAGAGAGCAGTGGGACTCTGTAGCAGGGTGAAGCCCGGCAGCATGATGACGTGTCTGTTTCTCCTAATTATAAAGGAGGGATTGTCCTTCCAGTTGCTATGGAAACATCCATCTTCTTCTGCCTTTCCCCACTGCACACATAGGAGAAAATTCACATGGGGATGCACACTCCCCACTAGGACACATTATTCTCTCTTCCCACATGGTCTATGTATCTCAATGCACTGTAGCCAATCACTATTGTGTCCCTATTTAATAGGGCTGTCTACGAGGAGGCCTTTATCTCCTGTAATTCCTGTAGTCTTTTACCCAGATTTCATGGATATAACCTTCTCCAGTGCTTCAGACTTTTAAGTTTGGCCAACTCTCTTCTTTACTTACTTTTATTAATTCTTTCAGAATTGCACACAATGATGCGTTTTGATAATATTTCCCTCCTCTCATTCCTTCCTTAATTCCTTCTAGATCCTCTTCGCCTCCCTAATCCTCTCCACATCTTGTGCTCTTCTGTGTAATATTCTGTCACCTCTGATTTGTGCTGTTCATATATACTCTTGAGTGTGGAAACATCCACTGAGCGTGGTTGACCTACCAGGGGCCACACCCTTAATGAAAACAGAGTCTCCCTCAGGCCTCTCCCAGAAGTCCTCAACTGCTCACAGCTTTTCATCTAAGGGTTTCAGATTGTTCTTCCCAGTTTTCTGTCACCATAAATGTTTACTTGGTGCTAACCAAATAATTGCCAAAAATGTCTAATGAGATGGGACTAAGCAATGGACACTTGACATTTTAAAAGTACATGTGTAGTGAAAGCACTGTGTCGGTGGACAAATATTAGTTACATTTATCACTGTGGTTGCTAGAGACATCCCCATTGTTAGCATCAGTCCAGCTAACACACATTTTATTAGAATTTTAAAAAGAAATTCATATACCTGAATTCCCAGCAAATTCCTATTTTGCTTATCTCAATAGCATTTTAAATTGTCAAAGATTTTGCCAAAATAGATATATTGAATTTTCTTAAGCTATCATTCTAACTCTCTATTTTCAAAGTACAAGAATTACTCAGAGCAAGTGCCTACTAATTATAGATATTACTTTTGAAAATAGGTGTTACTATTACTAGATACTACTCCTTGTTTGTTAATTCTCTACTGTGAACTTTTCCTAAACTAGGCATACTTATTTTGTTAAGGTGCTGTTTCCATAGACATTGTGTGCTAGACTGTGATGCTGGACTTATGGTTTGGATGTTATATTTGATATATTTATTACAGATCTGAGGTATATGGCCCTATGTGAGAATGAAATCGAGGCACTGCCATGCGTTCCTAGGCACTGAGATCCTGTGAGGAGGCACTCTCTTGCCATCTCCACAGCTAATTTGGGCTAGGACTCCCTTTCTGCTGGGGTGCTGTTGATCCCTGAAGAAAAAAACAAAGAATTAAAAAGTATCCTTCAATTTTGGTAAAGTGCATGAGAAAACTGTGAATGTTTAATGCCTGGATCATGCCAAGGGGTCCACATGGAGTGAAGTGGATGAGGTGCCTGTTTCTCATTCCCACAGTGGCTTACACAGGTGAAGGAGTTCCTTAGAGCCTTCACAGTGGCTTACACAGGTGAAGGAGTTCCTTAGAGCCTTCCACAATTGTTCTAGAACGTGTTTTGATTCATGAAAATCATCTCATCTCATGCAGTCTCTTGGGTTTTTGTTTTTTGTTTTTTTTCCTCTAGAAAGCAGAAGCTGAAATCATCTGTGGGGTTTCCCCCCCTAACATTTAAATATGCTTGAATAGTCTCTTTCAGGAAAAGCGTTTTGGCATCTAAATCTCTGCTGTATAACTAGAGTTTCCAGCCTGTCTTCTTGTCCTTCCTTCACTGAGGGGGAGAGATCTTGTATAGGTTGATCCACTGCTGTGTGACATGAATAACTGCTTATAAATCCAGGCTAGCTACCAGTTACCCGCTGCACAGTGAGTGCTATGCGGACTCTATATGCTGCACATCAAATAACATCTCCCTCAAAAGCTTATGCTGATGACCTAACGCCCGGAATGGCTGTTCTTGGAGACAGGGACTGTAAAGTGGTCATCGTGTTAAACAAGGTTGCGAGGATAGCGCTTTGGTCTGATGAGTCTCCTTCAGAAAAGGCAAATTGGAGTTTCCCTCCCCTCTCTTTCCCTCTCTCTCCTACTGTTATTTCTTTGCTCTTCTTTTTCTCTCTGTAATACAGTTTGCTTCTCCTCCCCTGTAAGGTCCAGCAAGAGGGCAGCATTCTGGAAGCTAGGATGAGGGCCCTAACCAGAAAGCTAGGCTGTCAGACCTTGGTCTGGATTTTCAGCCTCTAGGGCTGTGAGAAATAACTTCCGGCTGCATCTCAACCAGCCAGTGATGAGCAGACCAGCACGCCATGGAGTAGGCACAGACGTCAGATCACACTGCTGCGCTCAAACCAAGAGCTGAGCTCCTAATTGTTGGTTGGCCTTGGACGAATGGCTATTACAATTCGAGACACTTCATTTGTAAAAGGAGGCTTTTCAACTTTATTATATGCCTGTCTCATAGGATTGTTTTTTAGGTCAAAAGAATAAGGTGTGAAATCAGCTGTTTCCCAAGTTGGCTACCCTTGGAATCATCTAGGACTCCTCCTAAAACTGCTTGTGCCTATACATCCTGTCTCCATATACTACAAAGAGACATTTAAAAATGCTTACAGCTTTACCGGTAACTTGAAGGTACAACAAGGTTTGGAAACAAGGGCATTAGTACAGCACTAGCTGCAAAGCAGGCATTTGGGAACTACTACCCAACACACACACACACACACACACACACACACACACACACACACACTGCTTTCTCTTCCATGATTCAGCATCTCACAGCTTCTCAGAACATTCAGGTGTGGTGCTCTGCTTTTTTATGTCTGGATTGAGCAGGTTGGGTTATTTTGATAGGAACTTGAAAATATAACATCTTTGCTCTCATGGGGCTGGCATGCCCATGGAGAAGTTTTCTGTATAAACACCGTTCTCGTATCTCTTCCTCCATGTTTAGACTTGTCTAGTTCCCATGGATCCTCAGTCTTCGCCACCCCCTCAAACCAGTATGCAAACTTGCCTTCTGTCTCTTTTCTCTTCTTTCCTTCCCATCCTCCAGGAAACACACCTCTGACCAGGGCCTGTTCCAGCTTCTAAGTCCCTGAGACCCACAAAAGCTACTGTCAGAAGGAAGTCACTGCACCTACCAGCAGGTCATTTAATAGGCTGCACCCGTCTTCTGTCCCTTGGGGCAATTCTCTCTCAGCTGGGCACTCTCAAGGGACACTCCGATCCCCCAGTTCTGTAATCTTAACACAAGGTTGTTCCCTTGCCTAAACTCTCACTCCTTGGAGCACCTCATCTTCAGATCTTGACAGCTAATTAATAACTTCCCATTTCCTGCTAAGGAGTTATAAAAAGATAAATGCCCGTCCTTCAACCCCCAGTTCTCATTATGGCTGATTATAACATCCCACTTCAGGACAGGTCCTCTGCCCTGGATATTTCCCTTCCTGACACCAAAGTATTTCCTGCAATGTCTGTTTGCTATTGACTTAGATTGGGTCCTGGGTGTGGATGCAGACTTTTACATCTCAGCTGTGGATGGTGCCATCCTACGCCTAAGCACTTCTAAGATCTGGCCTCCAAGTTCTGAGAGCCTTTGCTCAGAGGTCCTCAGAAGTCTGGGAAAAAGATATTCCAAAGAGAGACGAAGGATCTTTGAAAGGACAAGTTCACACATCCTCCACACTTGTGCTAGACTGTGATTGAACATGTGCTGTACATTTATTTTGGAAACCTTCTTTACATCATCAACCACTTTACCAGTGACTTTTAAATATTTATTTATTTTATATGTACAAGTGTTTTGTCTGAATGTACGTCTGCTTATCACTTGAGTACCTGGTGCCCTTAGGGGCCAGAAGAGGCTGTTGGATCCCCAGAACTGGAGTTACCTCCTGATGGCTATTAGCCACTTTGTAGGCATTGGGGACAGAACCCAGGTTCTCAAAAAGGGCAGAAGTATGTTTAACTTCTGAGCCTCCTCTTCAGGCCTACCCCAGTGACTTTGCTGTTATCACATCCTTAAGAATGACTGACTTAGTAGGCGAATGCAGGTGGCTCTGTAGGCAAAATCCTTTCTTGTCTCTGCTTGACCTTAGGGGTCATTTGTGAAGCTTCTACAAAATTTAGATTCCCAAGACCTGTCCCAAATTGTTAGATCAGACTCCTTTAAAAATAATATCTGAAATCTGTAATTAGGGGAAAGTGAAGGCTCTGGATGCTTTTTGGAGTGAGCTAGGGCTGAGAGCTGTTGGCATGGTGATTAAGAGTCTGAATTCTGGGCCCAAATGTGGAATAAATTTTTATAGATGTCATACCTCACCTAGCACCTCACATCTCAGGGGTACTCATAAATCATAATTAAAACTTGCCGTTATTGAGCACCTATTATATGTAAGTGATGCACTGGATATGAACACGCACTATTTTATACAGTTCTCACAAAAAGCAGCCACCCACACTGTGTCCAGAGAGACCGAGCCTTCCTACAGAGCTGGGGTTTCAAGCTTCCTAACCCTCCCGCCCTTTAATGCAGTTCCTTATGTGGTGGTGACCCCCCAGACATACAATTATTTTAGTTGCTATTTCAGAACTGTAATTTCACTACTGTTATGAATCGTAATGTATCTGATATGTAGGATGGTCTTAGGTGACCCTGTGAATGGGTTGTTTGACCCCCCACCCCAAAGAGGTCAAGACACACAGGTTGAGAACTGCTGCTCCTGAGGAAAGCCTGGCACCTGGGTCTTTCTAAAGCTTATCTCTATTTCATACCCTACCCTACACACATACACACACACACACACACACACACACACACACACACACACACTTCACAGACCTTAAGTATTGTAGCCCCAGAAAAAGAGTAGCATCCTTTTCATTCCTCCAGTCTCAAATGAACGGTCACCATCTCTCTTGGACATGTAAAATGAATGCCGAGTCCTTATAAAAGCAAGTGAAAACAGCACCAATGTTAGGTAGATGCCTGCATCGCAATTGGAAAAGTTCAGCTGGGCCCAAATAGATAATTTCCAATTTTTGAGCTTTGAGCTCTCATTATCTTGTGGGCACACAGGATATCTCAGACTGACTGGGACTGAGCAGGAAGGGAAGCCTGCAGCCTTGGAAGAGCTGGGGGGAAGTGCTTTCGTTATGTGAGAAAGGGACCAGACTGAAAATGCGAAGCAAGGGCTTGCGGAAAGATTCTAGCGTAAAGCAAGCTGCTTGCTCCCTCACCCAGCGCCTTTTACTCCTAGATAGTGTTTCATAAGATGCACTAACTGATGGTTACTTATAGCTATTATGAATGTATATATGATATGGGAGGGGCATGTGGCCATGGGCCGGAGCACAATTCTGTAGGGTCAATTCTCTCCTTCCTGTGTGGCTTTCCAGGGCTAGAGTGACAGCCATCAGGCTTGCTCAAAGTGTTTTACCTGCTGACGCCATGTGAGACATGATCTTAATGGCCACAAATAGCATTCTACAGTTCGCCGCAGGCCAAACATACTGATTTGCATAGGAAAGCTGACGTTTCGATTCAGATTCCCAGACTGTATATAGGCTCTCAGGTAGACTAACATAGCTGGGGCGGGGGTGGCGGGCAAAGGGCAGCAGATAGGGTTCCAAGCTCAATCAAAGGAGCTGCTCCAGGAGGCGAATGACACTGGGCTTGGCTGCTGCCATGAGCACTGAAGACAAAAGGCTCAGCCATCAAAGATCTGTGTGCAAGCCATGAACCCTTCTAGTCCCTGCAAATGGGCTCTGAATATTGTGCCCAGTCATCACAACGGTGATCAGAGAGTCACAACTGGGGGTCAGAGAATCTCCTACTTTCCAGGTTTAGAGTCCAAGGATGGCAGGTTGCAGGAGGCAACAAGCTGTAATTTAGCAGCGTGGTTTCTTCCTTGTGCACACCCACAAGCACGTACAAGCAATATAAACACACATGTGTTTAATTATACATATGCTTAATTATGTAACCACATATATAATATATATATACACACAAAAAGCAAACAAAACTATGTGCAAGCATGCACAAACATACAAATATGCACATCCACGAACACACACATTCATTCAAACATACAAAGTGGGCATGCACAAATACAGACACTCACACTCTAAACACACACCCTCACTGGGTTCCTGCCCGCTACACGTACACACTCCCTCCCTCACTAGGCTAGTTTACCTTTTAATGAGAGATTCGGGATGGCCTCATTGTTGTCCAGGAGTAAAATCAGTTGGTGTTTGTCATGCTTGGTGTCTTCACTGGGGCACCAAGGACCAGATGAATGTGAGTTAAAGGGTGGAGGACGAATCTTGATCTTGAACGGGGGTGGGGGGGGTGGGGGGGAGTGTCTGTCCTTCAAAGACGCAGGAAGACAGGAAGTCCTTACAACAAAGGACCTGTCTCCTTTTTAGTTCATTCCTGGTGCCACCAATGATCCAGAAACCGAGTCTTAATGCCTCATTTGTCCAGAAGTACATTTTCCCTTGAATTGGTAAAGGATGCCCAGTGACACAGAGAGACCTTCACAGCAAAGGTTTCGCATCGCTTTACCCGTTAAAAGCCTCTTAGTTCATTTTAATTAGAAAAATTGTGAGCGCCGTTCACATCGTAGACCGTCTTCGGGTTTAAGAGGGG
The DNA here is from genome assembly GCF_964271855.1 of Acomys minous. Lineage (NCBI taxonomy): Eukaryota > Metazoa > Chordata > Mammalia > Rodentia > Muridae > Acomys > Acomys minous. Next base: position 25,457,000 of record NC_140483.1, on the reverse strand, counting down.
AGCTTTACAACCTTGACAACAGATGGGGAGGGAGGACCGGAGTGGACAAAAGTAAGGGCAATTCCCAGATTTACCTAACAGCAGAAGCTGTGCAGTGGCTGGGGTAGCGTTCTCACCAGCAGGACTGTGGCTTTCAGGACCTTTACTCTCAGACTGAGTGGCTCTGGCCTTCCAGACAGATCCTGTGGGTCCCTCACTCCCCTGCCTCCCCAAATGTACAGTCTTTTCTTTCCTCCTAGTTACTTAGTAGCCTGATGGCTCCTTTTTCTCCAGCCTACCCTCTCAACCCTGCTATGGCTCTCACTATTGCTATTGTGGCTAATAAGACAGGAAGTTTATGTGAAGGAATGCTCGAGTTCTTCACAAACCTTTTCCCACGTACGGTCTCATTTTTCTCTACACAACCTTCCTCTTAACCCACAAGGCACATGCACAGAATTGCTTTTCCTCAGGTAGTAAACTGTGGCGAACTTGGCATGACTGCCTATTTGTGCTTTTTCTAGACAGGCAGTCTGCCTTCTTTATTGATGCATATTTTAGAGTCTGCATTACTTACCGGCAAAGCCTAATGCACAATGATATACTCAAAACAGCAAGTGCAGAGGACGCTGGGAGCTTGTGATCCTGTTGCTAAGGTGGAGGTCTCTGGTCCTAGATCTGTACACTTCAAGCTTTCTGCCAAAGAGATAAGGTAGCTTAGATGCCTGTCATGGGACTGGTGGTGCATCTGGCGTTGCCTGGGGGAGTTGATGGAGAGAGTTGTATGCTAGAGTAAATTGGTATGCTTAGAGTAAGCTGTGATATTCTCACTGTATGAAAGGGCTGCAGAAGGGTCTCACTAGGACTGCCCTTTTGCAGAGTTGTTCTTTGCCTCTCCCTTTCCCCCTCTCCCTCTCTCCCTCCCTCCCTCCCTCTCTCTCCCTCTCTCTCTCCCCCTCTCTCTCTCTCTCTCTCTCTCTCTCTCTCTCTCTCTCTCTCTGTCTGCATGTGTACATGTCACATGTGCAGGCATGAGTGCAGGCATGTATTGCCACCGCACATAAGTAGAGGTTATAGGAAAACCTGAGATGTCCATCTTCACCTTTCACCTCCAGACGGTCCTCTTATTGTTCCTCAGTGCATAGGGCAGACTAGCTAGCTTAAGAGCTTGCAGGGATCCTCGTATATTGAAATTACAAATATACTCTCCCAGAACTGGCTTTATGTGGTTCTGGGGATTCAGACGTTGGGGGTGATGTTTGTGTGGTAATCACTTTCACTACTGAGCCTCCTCTCTAGTCTGGAACATTGCATTTTAAGGGAAATATTTGGTGCATTTGGTAACCACCACCCTTACCCTCAAAGAAAGGGAGCTTTGGACCTTTCTTCAGTTTTCCTTCTCTTAACACTACGTAACACCAGCCAAGTCTTTGAGCAAACGCCCTGTTTGCAACTTCAGAGGCAAAGCCCTTCCAGTAGAACAGAATGCCTCTGTCAGAAGCTCTGGAGTCAGCAGAGGCGAGGCAAAGCCTGAGCTTCCCCCTCCACCCTCCTGCCCTGGGCTGATGAGCTCTCCCGCCTGCCTCCTTCCTGCTTTCTAAACCTCCTGTGGCACTTTTAAAATCCAGTCCTCAGCATCCTCCTGGGCTCTTTCCCGAAGCATCATTTGGTCCCAGAGAATGCAAACCGTTCTAATGTTAGCCCGAGGAAGCATTTCCCAAAGTGTGATTAGAGGAACACTTGCCTTAATAGGTACTTCTGGTAAAGAGGTCCTTGTGCTCAAATATTGCTGCATGCATTCTTCCCCTTTGGAAAATTCCAGTACATAGTAAAATTTCAGCCTAGTAAAAGTTTAGAACAGTCTTGCACAAAGAGACATGTTTTGTGTTTCAAGCCAGAGTTTCTCAAATGTATGTGCTCATACCAGATTGTTTATAACACTGGCTCATGTGTGTATGTGCCTACATATGCATGTGTGAGGGCATGTGTGTGTATGTGTGTATGTGTGTATGTGTGTGTGTGTTCACTTGTGTGAAGGGGTTCAGGTACACATATTTGGAGACTAGAGGTCATCCTGTGTAATGCTCCTCAGGAGACACCACTTTGTTTTTTGAGATAGGACCTCTCACTGGGCTCTAGAGGTCACTAATTAGGGTAAGCTGCCTGTTCGGTAAGCTCCAAAGATCCTCCTGTCTCAGCTTCTCCAGCATTGTGATCACAAGCACATGTGGCACCACACCCGGCTCTTAGTGTCATGGGTGAGGATCCAACTCCTCCGTCCCTTGCTCTTGTGAGGTACGTGCTTTACCCTTTGAGACATCTCCCCGGTGCCTAGGACATTAATTTTTATAGGAGGGGTGGTGGTGGAGAACTGACCTATGGCTAGTGAGTTAGTACTTAAAATATCTGCAAAGCCTTGCCTAGGGAAAAGAATCCTGCTATCATTCATAGTTAGGAGGACACGGCTTTATTTTATATTGTTTGGATTGACTGGTACCCACCTGCATCTCTAGGCATAGTGACATCAATAATAGAGAATGAGCAATACCACCAGGGTCTTTCATCAAAAGCAGGGGCCTCCACCTCCCTCCGGAACAGTCTTCGATGACTGCTACTGACTTACATCCGAGTCACTATTAGTGACATTCAGGGCAGGATGACCTTTCCATTCGGGGCTGTGCCCAGGTCTCATCTGCAGGTTCCTCCAGCAGCAGGTGTATTTCATCTTCCAGCTCCAAGGCATTTGTCCTGCAGCACCTGGTATGGAGCGATAATTCCTGCCACAGGGATGCTCCTGGTGAGCCACTTGGCAGGAGCCTGGGGCTCAGAGGCTCTCTTCACAAATCTCTAAATCAACTGGCCATGCAGATGCCGGAGCAGCAGCAGCTGTTGCTGAGGCAAAGGCCATTCATCTTCTGCCTTTTAATCTCTTGTTTGCGGGGATCCTGGAAGAGTGCAGGTCTCTGCCACCGTACATGGTATGGCTGGGTGCTCACCAAGATTCATCCAAACTATATAGTAGTATGTGCTATCTGCTCTCAGGAAGCCAACACGTGCATGGCTAGGATCTTTTATGAACAAGGCTTAGAAACATGAGGATTCTATTTTAAGGAGCCCAGGAAATGCTGGCATCCTGCTGTATGCTTTCTATTGTCTGAGCTCAGTACAGACTGGGGACTTATTGTGCTAAATCCTGTGCTAAGAGTGGAGGAAGAAAAAAAAAAAAAGAATGGAGGAAGATTTGGGGAGAAAGCAGAGGATGCTGAATCTGGCTTTCTGATAAGGTAATAATAGTGCAACTTCGAGAGGGCATAAAGTACAGGCTTTGGCTCACCCTGAGGATCTCTAGCCTGCCCTAAGCTGCGCTAGGTAACTCTGATATGGATATAAAAAGGAGATGCACCTTGTAACATCGTACACCGTCTTCCCTAGAGGGTCAGTAGGCATCACCCACTTACTGTCTCCAAAGCAAAACTCTCCATCTTCGCTTCCAGCCCAGGTGTCCCCAGACCTGCTCATTTCAGCTAATGGCAACTCCAGATTCCCTTGGACAAAAGTTATCCTGTCACTCCAGGCGCTGACTATTGCTAAGTCCTATCTGACCTGCATCTCACACTAGCCCATACCTAACTAACTCCACTCAAGACCCTGCTTCATTTTTTAGTTAATTAATTTATCCAGATTACAACTCAACTGTTCTCCCATCACTTGTATCCTCCTGTTCCTCCCTCTCTCCCACCCCAACCCTATTGCCCTCCCCTATGTCCATGATTGAGGGGGATCTCCTCCCCCACTTTATGGTCACAGGCTATTAAGTTTCATCTTGGTAGCCTGCCTATTCTTTCTTTGAGTGCCACCAGGGTTCCCCACCAAGGGGAGGTCGTCAAATATGGGGCACCAGAGTTCATGTCAGAGTTAGTTCCTGCTCTCCCCATAACTGCAGAGAATGTCCTGTCCATTGGCTAGATCAAAGTAGGTGTTTACTACCTGTATTGTCCTTGGCTAGTGAAATAGTTTAAGCAGACATGCCTGGGTCCTGATCCACCCGTAACACTGTTCTTCTTGTAGGTTTCTAAGATCCTCTGGATCCTTCTATCCTTCTATTTTCCCCATCTCCTATATTTCTCTTACCTAGAGTCCCAGTAGGACATTCTCACATCTGTCCCAATCTCCTGGTAAGTGAAGACTTTCAGAAGGCATGCCTTTTGGCCTGGTGTCCAATTATAAGTGAGTATATACCACGTGAGTCTTTTTGCTTCTGGCAAAACCCCACTTCTTAAGACCTGTCTAGCCCACTGCGATTTCTCAGTTTTGTCAAAAGACTCCTAACTGGACTTCCTGTCAGCACTTTTGCTCGCCTACGTCCATCTTCAGCCCAGGAGCCACAGAAATTCTTCAGATATTAAGCAAGAAAACGCCACCTTTCTGCACACAGCTCTTCTGACGTCATCCTTCTGTATACAAGGTACAAGCTACAGCCCTTCCAACACACAAGGTTCTCCGTGGGCCATCCACCCCCAACCCTGCTTCCTTCCTATCTCATTCCCTGCCACACTTCTCTCTCCTTCTGTCCTTACAGTGCTTTTCCAAACACATCAGGTGCACTTCACTTCAGGCCTTCGTGCGTATCCCTCCTTCCTGGAAATCTTCCTTCTCAAGGTCTCTGCATGGTCGGTCCACTCCATCCTTTGCCAAGGCTCTACTTCTATCACCCATTCACCATCCTCGTAAAATGCACCTGCCCTTCTTCCCTATCGTCTCCTTACTGTTCTAGGACCCATTGCTGCCTGCCACACCTTATTGTTCACTTTTATGTCCCCCCTTTTCCCTCCTTTCTTGGAAGTGTCTTAATAGTTGTGGGGTTTTTTGTCTGTTTGACTCAGTGCTGTGGGACAGGGACAGGGACAGGCATATGGAAGCCACCCAAAGAAACACACATTAAGTGGTGAAACCAAATGATCATGATACTTATTAAATACATGCTAATACATGTAATTAACCCGCGCACGCTCGAGCACACACACACACACACACACAAAATTGTATTTAATACTTAAAACTTCCCTAAGAGGAGAGTATAATAAAGGACTCCCTTACTGATCCTAGAAAAATCAAGGCATAGATGACCTAGTAGTTTTCATCCAGTTGGCTGATGTCTCAATAAGATTTTGACCTTATGCTCACTCTGCGCTTACATCCCAATTTTAATCATCAGATAACCCTAGGCTCATCGGGATTCAGTGGAAGAGATGTGAAGTGTGTGTGTGTGTGTGTGGGGGGGGGGGGTCCAGGAGCTAGCATTTGATGTGAGACCTAGGAGCAGAGTCAGTCCGTGCTCAGTCAAGAAAAACAGTAATAGCATTCCAAAGAGGGAAGGCACGAGAGGTTTGGACGTAGAACAACTCAACATGTGTTTATTCAGGGGTGGCTTGGGCCAGAAACCCCAGTCCCCTTTGCTTCTAACTCTCTGGTTTCAAAGCCTGTCTTTGGGGAATCTTCATGCTGAGCAGTACTGGGGTACTGAGTCACCCCAGGTGGCAAATGCATCAGTTAAGAGAGTACAGAATCTGTTTATATCATGGAGGAAGCACTGGCAGGAGAAATGAATAAGTCCGCAGAGATGGGCTCAGAAGACTAAGTGCAGACACACAAGCGCACAGGAAACAATGGAGCGCATGCGCTAACTGGGTGAGGGGGTGGATGCCAGGGTAGCTGGTGGGAGAGGGAAGCGGTCAGGTCTGGACTCTTCCATCTGTGATCCTTTGAAATGGCTGCTGCCCCTTGGAGTTATCCCCTGGCGGTGGCTCTTCAGTCCTGTCTATTCTCGAGCGGTGGCTCGCAGGAGTGCATGGAGGTGAGGCTTCCTCCAGGCCTTAGTGGCCGGAAGTAGTGCTGAGCCCAGGAAATGCTCCGGTCTGGGATTCTGTCACATTCTTCTGGCTCCTGTCTGTCATCTTTGGCTTCACTTTTCTCAAGGTGAGCTGCAAATGTCTTTTCCCTAGAGCCATGGTGCTTGAGGTCAAAGTCCTCAACAGAGCCTGGTTGCACGCGTTTTTAGCACTTTGTGTCATCTTTTTAGAATGTAGACACTATAACCCAGAGAGAGGCCTTACGTGGAGAAATTGCGTGCCAAATGCGTGTGCATCTAAATAAATAAGAAAGAAGTAATAGAGGCCCTGCGAGTGCCCTTAAAGCTTGGCAATAGCTGCAGTTACCCGCAAAAGCTGTACTGAGAGCCACAATGCTGGATGTAACACACCCCACACAAACTGCTGACACTGCCTTCCTCGCTGTGGCAGACTTCATAGCAAGTACAACAGTCTGACCATCGGAGGTCCTCAGCACTTCATGAGCTGAACACAAGGAAACTAACCTCCAGCAGCTACTGCTGTGTCAACGGCGATAAGCAATAGTGTGTTCTTAGAAATGTGTTCTACCAACACACATACAAATGCACACCATACACAAGCCACACACATGTCACTTATGCATATCACACATATACATTCCATATATATAAAAATATAAATGTATATATACACATATATAGCAAAATACAACACATACACACACCATTCAGCACATATCCTCACATACACACTGCACACATACACACCACATACACATATACACACCACACACATGCACACCCCTACTCCCCACATACACACATACCACACACATACACACATCACATATAGACCATACACACCACACACATATACACACCATGCACACCCACACCCCACACACATACAAACTACACACACACACCACACACATATACCAGAACACACATACACTACACACAAATATCACCCATACATCACTCACAGAACATATATACATGCACACAGACACTCCCTACATGTACCATATTATTCACACTACATACCGTATATACATACCACACACATATACCACACTACACACACTACACACACTATACATATACCACACACATACAGCACATATACACTCAACACACATATACTACAGCACACACAATATACCCATACCACATACACACACCTCATACACACGCCACATACATATAACATAACACACACACACACACACACACACAGTTTCTTTCAAAACTCCACAGCACACAAACAATTCTGTCTTGAAAGACAGATTCCATGAGCGTCTCTGATTTCAGTGCTTGAAAGCAGTACTCTATCCATTTTCTTCAGGAACAAATCCAGGAAAGGCCAGAAGTCAGGTGGTCAGAGCTCAGCTCACGTAACGCCACCTCAGGTGCAGCTGCTAGGCCAGCAGGCAGAAGGTGGTGTGGTCACAGTGGCAGCACCCACTGGCAGGTTTGTCCCCTGAGCCCCTGCAATGGGCACAGGCCTCCAGTGGGGTGCCTGGCTCCTCCGTCTCCCAGTTCATTTGACTATTGCTGGTCTGGGTTGGGGTGCAGTGAGGTTCGGTGCACACCCATGAGCGATTCCCATGTGAACTGGGTGGGCTAAGTAACTTCTGAACTTTATTCACTGCCTGTACAGGGAGCTCCCTCCCTGCTGGCTGACTTCATGCTCCACGCTTGAGTTGTGAGAACACAGAGTGTCCCATCCAGGGATGGAGTAATGCCTGCAGCTGCACACATTGGGCCTGTGCTCCTTGTTTTCCCACTGCCTTGATTCCTCTCTCTCTCTCTCTCTCTCTCTCTCTCTCTCTCTCTCTCTCTCTCTTCATACTGCAACACTTACTCTCAGGCTTAAGTAGGTAAACTTATGTCCTCCTGTATCCTCCACTGATTGCTTTGTGAGGTCTGTGCCTCTCAGGACCTTTCTCATGAACTTACTACCTAGATTTAAAAGTTAAATCTATCTTGTGTTCATAGGTGGCTTGGTCATTACTTTCAACCTGACCAGTAGGGAGAAAAAAGTCCTTTAGGATGTAACTTTTTTTTTTTTTTAAACAAATCTTACAAGTCCTCTTGGGCACCAAATGACTCTTTGGGGAAAAAAAATCCTTTGATGAGGTAAGTATAAATTAACCAAAACACTGAGATTAAATTCCTTCAGAAACATTCCCGGGGCAGTTGCAAGACATCTCCAGTTTTACAGACCAGCATGCAGCTGGCTCTCTTGAAGAATGCCTGCTGAGCAGAGGGAAAAGCTCGGCTGGCTCAGTCCCGCCTCCAGGGTGTCCCTGAAGCCAGGAGGTGACTTATTCTCCAGGTGGAGCAGCAGAAATGATTTGATGGAAGGGACTTTCATTGCGACTGTTCTCCCAGCAAAGCTCCTCTCTGGGGACCTCAGACTGGCACCTTTCACCATTGTTAAATTCACTTAAGATAAAAGCGACACCAGGCAAACGACAAGGGAAGAGCCATTAAGGGCTGAGCATAAGCCTTGACTGACAGGCAGGCACTCCAAAATGCTTAGCTGCCAGCCTAGCTCCAGCAGAAATCACTAACCCGAACGCTGTCCCTAGCCTGTGCTTGACAAACAGGCAGGGCCCAGGCCAAGCCTGCAGGGTCTCCATCCTTTGTTCCCACAGCCTCAGCTTCAGGGAGCGGCCACCCAGTGACATCATCTGTAACCACGCGGAGAGAGGGGAACCCTGCCTGCAAAATGAGACCCTATCCTCTGCCTGCTTTCAGACTGATGCCATGGGCTGTGGAGCTGCAGTTCCCTCACAGTGTAGCTGAGAGAGACAGTGTGAAGATTGGACTCAGCAAACCATAGAGAATGGACTGTCAGGTCTCTCTTTTAGCCTGTTTTCCCCTGTGAGTACAGAGTCATGCTGACTGCCATGTCTTTTCTTGGGACTATGCACAAGGCTGTCCGTTGGACCCTTTGTTGAGATATGCCACGGTATGACCTGGCAAATGCAGGCGCTCTATAGCAAGAAGCTTTGATAAGCAGGGTGCTAAAGGATTTTTGGAAAATCATCATCATCAGCAGCAGCAGCAGCAGCAGCATCCACAAGGTTTCACTCTGCAGCCCAGATTAACCCGGAACTTGTGATGTTCATGTGTCCACCCTCTGAGTCCTGAAACTATAAGCATATGCCTTACAATCTTGGGAAATTTTATTCAGGTAACTTCTACCATTGGAAGTTTCTGGAAAATACGCAAATAGAAACCCGCAAAGAAAATTGCCATCACACAGTAAGACCGCAGTTGAAATACACAGTTACTCCTAAGTGCAGTGTCCCCTAATACATGTTGATTCCCTTCTCTAGCTCTGCTGCGTCTTATCTGTGTGACCTGGAGAGAGTTGCTTAACCTGTCTGTGCCTTCAAGCACAGGGCCTTCTTCCTGGAGTCACTGTGAACATTAAATGAGTTTGAAATGTAAAGTGCAGGCTGAAGGACAGCTCATGCACTAAACTGTTGCGCAAACAGCCGGACTCAATGGGCGGGCTGGGGGAGGAGGAAGAGCTGGACATGGTGACACTCATGTACTTGTATTCCCAACACTGGAGACATGTCCCTGGGACTTGCTGCCCATGTAGAATAGCCAACTTAATTGAAGAATACTAGTGAGAATTTCAAATAAATAAGGTGAGTGATGGATGACACCCGAGGAACAACACCAACAGCTGACTGCTGATCTCCACAGCACAGGCTTGAGCACATGCATGCACCCATATAAACATGCATGTCAGGAACACACACACACACACCACAAAGCCAAGCACATTGTAAATAATAAATATATAAGTATTGCTGTGCATCAATTTCCTTTGGCTGCTATTACAGTTTCAGTATAATAGTGCTTCCATGGTGTATTTTTGAGTATGGGGATGATCTAACACTGCTGCAAGGTGCTTTTTGGCTGCCACATCTCCATTAGGAGTCTATGACTTGTAGTTAGTGGGATCATATAGATCATATAGCCTTGCTCTCGACTACAAAGGATTCTGAAACACCAACAAGTGAGGAGGGTGAAATTCCTGTAACAGATCTGTGTGAACAACTTGAGGCAGATTCTCACACAGTGGCTCACCATGGTCTCAGCTCTCTCTGTCCTGTGGGGATCCTGAAGTGTTGGCACGTCTTATCTTATACATGCTTAGAAACACAGGTCCCCTCCACTCCAGCTTCTTCATTAAGCACTGCCTGCATCCATGACGTAGCCCCTTTGGAAGCATAAATAATCGGTATTGGTGCCATTCTGGGTGAGCTGGAAAGGGTAGACTAGACCACTGTCAATAGTGGATGCAACTGTCGTGAAAGTTCTGGAGTACACACTTGGTGACAGTCTTTTATCACCACAGTTTTTCAGTTTCTCTCCTTAAAGTCTGTCCTGGTTGGGAAAAAAAATCTATCTGGGTCTTACAACCCATGCCATCAAAATCATCCCTTCTCCTTTCTGATCCATAATTTTGGTGGTCTTCATTGTCAAAAGGTCTCTATCTTCCTTTAACCAGACTCATGTAAACTTAATGATTATTGTTTGGTCTTAACAGGTTGCATAAGTGTAGCAATATTCTTTCCAGTTTATACGAACTTTCAGAAACACAACTTTGAAAAACAGTACTCTGATTTTAGCACATGCACCAAGTCTCAATAAGCAACATGGCACAGATGTCATCTGAGGTCATTCAGTTGTCTCCCATATCTCAATTTTATTGGCCCCAGAGAATTTTATTTTATGTTATATAATATTTTGGGATTCTTTCCTCTTCTTTTAAACATACTGAAAACTAAGTACCACTGCTTTGTCTTGTACAGCAGTTTCTCACACTTATTTCATTATTTCCTTAGCATAACATTCTAGAATATAGTTTAAAGGGTTTTTTTTATACATGAAGCTTTTGTGAATTGCAAGGGGTGTGACACAACCCATCACAAGTTGAAAATATTGTAAGTGAAAAATGTTCCCTTAAATACACTTATCTACCAAAAGCATTGGCTGGGCAATGGGATCTTTTTTTCCCTCAGCTCAAGTATCAAAAGATAAGAAAATGTTTGGGGTAAAGCAAAGACTTGTTTGTTTCTTTGTTTGGTCATTTGCAAACTCTATAGACTCCATGAGTCTAAATGCTGAGAGACATTGTCTCTGAAGGCACTTGGGTTTCTACTACATTTGAGTTGTCTCTCCTGGTGATCCCCACTCTCCTTTTTTTGTACTGGCCTGAAGGTGTCTATGTGCCCCTCTATACTAAGGACTGAGTAGTTTTCTAGCCATAAGCATGGACATACTGAATAGAAGCCCCTTCCTTGCCTTGGTACAAGAGTACAAAACTTCGGTAACAGGGCTCCTCACTTTGGTGCAAAAGCACAGAAACAGGTATTGGCTGCTTGGGGGTTAGCGTTGGACTCTCAACCCTCTCTTTCCTTGTGGTATAACTAGGAAAGGAAAAACATTGCTGGAAGGGTAAATGACCTACTTTGCAGGAAAATAGAAATTCACTGCTGGAACAAGCCGCACAATGAAAACAAACAGACAAACAAAACAAAACAAATGTGCTTGCTATATCTCCCACTGTTCTCATCCTTGGGCCCACAGCCTCACAGACATCTCAGATTAGCAGCACAACACACTATGAGGCACCAGTGATTTCCTCTGCTGTTGACATGTCTTATGGGAGCTATGGGACTCTGCAGCAGGCCAGCTTCAGCCACTTAACATTTAAAGATTGTTATGTTGAACCATCAGAAATCAGCTACTGTTCCCCCTACCCCCCATAGATGAAAGACATGGTGGCTGAATTACATATCATCTTAATATATCATGGACTACCCAGAAAACTGACTAAACATTATCACAGGCTTGTCTATGAAGATGTTTCCAGAAGAAATTAGAATTTGATCAGGTAGACTGTGTAGAGCAGATGGGGCAGGGCCTAAAAAGGACAAGAGGTTGGAGGAAAGTTGCGCGTGCTCTGCCTGCCTGTGTGATCTGGGACACTTACCTTCTCCGCATCTCATCTTCAGCTGAGGCTGGGCTCTGCACAGTTGGCTTCCTGGCTCTTGAGACTATCCACAGGCAGATGAAAGATCGTGGGGCTTCTCGTCCTCCATAATTATAGGGGCCAACATGTTATAGTGCTCATTACTTACATCTCTTCCTGGTCTATCAGCTTCCTCTGAAGAAAGTAAGACTACAGGTTCGAGGGTTTCCTCCTCAACAGAAGTGTCTTCCCACTAGGAAAAAAAATCACTGTCTGAGTTGGCTTGGGAAGCGAGTATTCAGTTACTAGAATGTTCGGCTTAGCTGAGAATCTCCATCTGCTAACATCACATGTGGGGGAAACACATTATCACTTAACACTAAATTACACAGAACGGAATCCCATCTTCCTTTGAGGATTTCAAAGGCACTCGCAGTACTTCAGGGTTATTATTATAATCCCACTTTTCAATATAGAACATCAAAGGATGTGTGGGGAAGCCCTTTATAAGGGGCAAAGAATTATGGGCATGTAGAATTCCATCATTTCCATTTTTTTTAATGAGAAGAAACTGTATTGGCCAGATTCATGAAGACGTGATATGTCCCAAAAGATCCTTTTGGGGTAGTAAGTGACATCAACTCATTCATACATCATTTACCTCACCCTCCTGAAAGCAAATTCAAGAATATTAAGCTGGGCATGGCAGCACAGACCTTTAATCCCAACATGAGGGAGGCAGAGACAGAAGCATCTCTGGGTTTGAGGCCAGCCTGGTCTAAAGACTGAGTTTAGGACAGTTGAGGTACACTGAGAAACCCTGTCTTGAAACACCAAGAGCAACAACAACAAAAATATGTACAAGTTCCTGTCTCCATTTTTGAAGGCATTCCTAGTGAGTGTATTTTACTCTAATTTTAGCATCAAAACCACTTCAGCTCTGAAGTCTCTCAGTATGCAGCAATGACTAAAACAAGGTGAGTGGTAACAGGAAAGCATCACAACGACGGGAAGTCCTCTGCTTCTATGAATTCAGTGATCGAGGAATCTGGAGTTGGAACCAGCAGTGTTCCTGAAGGCCTCTTACAGCTGTGGCCTTGGGAAAGCCAATTACCCTAGCTGAAACATGTTTTTTTTCTCATGGATGATGAAAAGGCAGTAGTTTCTAAAATCCCTTCAAGGTCTAAAATTTCTATGATTTTTTTTTTGCCCTGGTCCTCTTCTTTTGAAATTACTTTCTCTGTTTTCCTGGAAAGTTCTTGAGCTAAAAGAAACTATATTTCTGCAGTAAAATGGTATTGAGTGGGACTTTTCTCACTGTCCTAGGATGCTAGCTGTGTTGAGAACAAGGAATGAGAAGTATCTCCTCACTTTAGAGTCCCCAAAGCCTCCTACTGAATATGTCGAAAGAAGGCAACATCAGTCCAAACCCTCAACCCCATCAGTAATGAAATGAGCTGATGCTTTGGAGCATCACACTGGTGACTTAAGAGTTACATCAAGGGTGACAGTTAATGCAGAAACTCACAATGGGTCATATTGCAGAGAATGTGACTGTAGAGTGCTCAGTCCTCAGTCACAAATGGGACATCTGTATCACATCCCTCTCCCCAAACTCTGGGACCATTTGGAAGCCAGAGGTCGGGAAGGACAAGAGGAAAAAATATCTCCTGGATATGAGAGGACCACCTCACTCATGACCTCACAGAAGCTGTGATTACCTGTAGTCAGTGTCCCAGGATGGAACTTGGGGGAGCTCATGAGTCCGCATTCCTAGCTGAGCAACTATTGACGGTGGCTTCTTGACTGGAGAGAGGTAGTTTTCTTTAAGAGGATGGCATCTGGTAAGTTGAGCACACCCTGGTGGGTAGCCCACACCAGTATGTATATAAAGCAGAACAGATTTACTCTGCAGGTTGTTTCAAAGAGAAAGATTCAAGTGGGAACAGAAGGAGGTGAGTCACGGATTAGGGAGAAGTTAGAAGGAACAGTAGGGGACGAATGTGATCAAAAGGCATTATATGTATATGCCAAATTCTCAAAGAATTAGCAAAATAGCTTATGTACTCTGAAAGGCCTTTGGACTGGAAGTTGTGGGTGGGGGAACTATTCTACCAGGTGCCTTTCCCTATATCAAATCATGGGGACTCAAGAGAAAGAATGATTGAGGAGGTTGATGGCTTCTGATGGAAGGGGCATTTCACTATGCAGTTGGAATTTAGTGTATGTGGAGCTGTGGGTGGGCTTCAGGCTTGAGGAAGGGAGATGGACCATAACGATTTTGAGTAGGTTTCTTTGAGGACTCACAGGAAATTGATTACTATTGGCTGTACTGCCCTAGAACTAGGGATGGAGAGCAGCTGTGGGGAGGCCCAGTGGGAGAATGAAGAGATAGAAAAAACAGTTGCAGTCACCCCAATGACACTTCGGTCTGGCAAGGATTAATGTGATTCCTGCATATAGTGGGACTTATGGGAAATCCCTGGGCTGGGGTCTCCATACAAGAAGGGCTCTGTCAGGGCAGCAGTTTGTCAGGAGATGACCTATCAGGTGAACTGCCCAGACAGGCAATGGAGGAGTACAGTGGTACCAATGACCTGAATGTCTTCTCTTCATCTTCTTCCCGTCCCTGTGCTTGGACTCCAGGATATCGAGAAACAAAATAAAAAAGGTGGTCGGCTGAAGAAGCACCCAGACGCCCTCCTCTATAGGTGCTTGCTATTTTGTCTGTGTGTGTTTATTATAGCTGAGGAAACAGAGGCCAAGGCTTGGATTTTTAGCCAAGTATCTGACTGTATCTGATTGATCTATCATATATGCTATTGGATTTCCCCCTTCATGGTTTTGTATAGTTCATTTTCTCTGGCCTTCTTCAGTTTCACAATCAAACGAGTAAATATCACTTCATTAGCTATAGAGACGCTCTCTTTGTTTGTAAGCCCTGCATGTGAGGATCCAACAAATCGAGATTAAAAAGCATCTGGGAAAACCTTCCATCTGTACTGAGCACTCTTTGTGCCCCTATTCTCTTAACAACATAGTGGAACAACAATTTATTCAGCATTTATGTTATTTTAGGCACTCCAAGTGATGCAAAGACTGTCCAAAGTCTGGCCTGGGAGATTGCTCAGGGGTTCAGTCTATGGTTTTGCAAATAAGAATACCATAATTGAGATTCTCAGAATCCATAGAAATGCTGGGTGGGAGTGATAGCCCATGTGTAATTCCAGCATTGAAAAGCAGAGACAGGAGATACCAGGACCAAGTTGGCTACTGTGAGTCGCTGTCTTGGTGAACACTGGATTTGACTGAGAGATGCTTCCTCAAAAGAATATGATGGATGAGCAATCCAGAAAGATTCTTGACACCAACCATGGATGTCCACATACATATGAGCACATACATAAACACAAATGTATGTGCAACATACAAATAACATCTATGTAAAAGGAAAACAACAACTATACTATGTCATTTTATATAAGGTGCTCCAGCATTTGGATCTCCTGTATATACCAAAAGATGACTTCATATACAATAAGCAGTTCATGACAAGGTGATGAGAAAACTCTAACCTTACGATGTAATGCATTTTAACCAGTGTTACTTTGAGAAGATGTCTTCATTAGATACATAGGGGATTAACAAAGAAGAAAGGATAGTCCCTAGATAAACTGTAAGGAGGAACCTACACTTGAAAAATTTTTACTTCATAAAATTTGTTCCTGGAAAGTTACAGCCTTTGAAGACAAGACAGACCCAGGTTAAATTCCCAGGTCTCCCATTTGTTGCCTGGGACAAATGATTCCTAAGACGGCGTGGGGTTACCTAGAACCATACACCCCAGAGTGGCTAAAGGACCATCAGCAAGTTCCTGACTTCTTCCCGCTACTCTTGGTCTTAAGTACAAATTTATCTGATTTTTATTATTCTTATTATATATAGTTTTAAATATATATGTAAATGTGCATATTTGTTTTACCTAATTTGGTTTTAATAATCATAAATATAATTCTGTGTAAGTTAAAGAGGACTATAAATTATGTTACTGTCTTCAACCCCAGTATCCTATAATTTCCATCATTAACATTTTGGGGGGTGTTTTTGTGGAGTACTCTCTCTCGTACTTTCTCTTCACTTGGACAACATCTTTTACTCATTACTCTGAAAATTGCTTTTGCTTCGTTTGAGGCAACTTTCGTTGCCAGAATGGCTGTGTTGAGTGGTGCAAGGGGAGTTGAATAATGTATTGTCAATTTAGTTTCCAAGGCAAAACTCTGGTCCTTTGAATAATTTCTTTCCCTCTGGGCATTTGGCTTTGCAAGTGGGATGAGAGAGAGCTACTTGCTGGACTACGGACTGTTCATGATGTCACCTTGAGAGCTCTTCCTGTTCAGAGCGAACGCACTGTCTGGGTCAGTAGAAAGTCACATGTCAGAAGCTGTCAGCTCTCTCCCCATCACTCCTTATGACTTAAGGTTGTTGGCCAAGATCCCAACATCTTTATCTCCCAGAGGCTGGATGCCCCGGCAGTTTTGCTTCCTCCTTCTCTTTCTGTCTCCAAAGCTGTCCTCTTTTTTGCTATTTTCTTTTAGGACAGTATTGTTTGGTGAGTTTCAGAATTGTCTGTCTCAGCAAAAATTTTAGAAACCTGAATTATAATAGTGATGACATCAGAATCAATGAGACAGAAAAAGAATCTATATCTGCACTTGATTTGGATCAGAATGCAGTGGGGACTTAGTCATGGAAGTTGGAGTGCTATATTCCAAGGATCATCAGAAGCCACCATCTCCTTTGGTTTTCAGCACAGATAAGGACCTAATGTTTGTGAAACGATGTCTTCTAGTTTTCTATTTTAGAATAATAATGACAATAACATTATGAATGTTTCTGGTGTACCAAATTCTATTTGGAACATCTCCTACACATTTAATCTTATTTGATCCTTATAACAATCATTTCTGGGAAAAGAAAAGCATGTTCATGAATGTCAAATGACTTTTCCAAAGCATCACATTTGTAGTGGCAAAGCTGAATTTGAACTTAGAACCATCTTCCTTTGGATCGCGTGCTTGAATTTTACCCCAGTTTTATCAAGTAAGAGAAATGCCTGATCAGACTTCATGCAGGAAGAATAAAATCATTTGGGCTTCCCAAAACCTTAGGCCAGGGGCACAACGAGAACTTTCTTCTAGCACATGATTGGGTAAGCCTGTTGCATAAGAAAAGATATTGGTGTAGTCAGCTTGTTTCCTATAGTCTATTGAGAAGCAATCAATTGTAAAGGCAATAAAATGTTTTATATGATAAAACTATGTGTGGTGGTTTGAATAAGAAATGGACCCATAGGCTCACTGGGCCCCCAGAAGGTGTTCCTGTCTCGGAGGTTATAGAACCATTAGAAGGTGGAGCCTTGTTGGATGTGTATGTCACTGGGGCAGGCTTCCAGGGTTTATACCCTTTCTCCACTTCCTGTTCTCAATCTCTCTGTTTCCTGTGTAGATAAAGATGTGATCAGCCTTCTTCATGCTCCTGCCACCACGTGTTTCTCTTGCCATGTCTTCTTTGTGTTGATGGACTCTGCCCTTTTGGAACTGTCAGCCAAAATAAATAAACCCCTTTCTCCTCTGAATTGCTTTTGGTCAATTTATTTTATGATATCAACAGAAAAGTAACTAATACATCATGTTAACATTACTCTCTGATTATTTTCATGGAATCTGAGCATCTATTCAAATTTTGATGTTAGAAAAATCCAAATACTCAAAAGTAAAAGAGACTTGAGACGTCTTTACTTGACAAGTCTTTATTTTCTTTTTTCTCCTTGATTCCTTGATTCCAAATCTCTGTTACACTTCTTTGAAATGTGTCACGGATCATCTGTTTGGAACTCACTAGCAATCAGGATTTCTACTTAACATGACAGAGATGAGGAATCAGACATGTAAATGCACAACTACAGGAACATGTTCACACTGCTATAAACATGTTATGTGCCAGTTGCTATGGGAGTGTGGAAGAGGGGCCTGATTTAGCAGGAGAGGACATTTAACTAGGTACAGGAGAAAATGACATTTGGTTTTCTCTTGAAGAGAAGAAATAGCAGTTCTAGCAGTTAAGGGAAATAGCATGGGAATAGGAAGAAGAGGGGGAAGTCTAAGTCTCTGGCAAGCAGGTAAAGCATGTGACAGATGTCTTCCTGTAGCTAGGGTGTGGAGAGGATGCTGACAGAAAGGTCAGTTCTGAGACTAGAAATGTATATCCTAGGACGAAGACTTTGAATGTTATCTAGAAGACAAAGGGAGTCATTGAAGGGTTTTCAGGGTCTGATAGGAGACCGTGAAGAGGGATCCATGAGGGAAGACACACAGAACTCAATACCATTACTACTGAGTAGTTTCAGATAACAGGATTTGTTGAAAACTTGGATATGATATTGATGGAGATTGGAAGATGTAGAGGATAAAGCCCCGGTTTCTAGCATGGGCATCTTAAGCATGAGGTAGAGGATGAGGGAAAGAAGAGAAGATTTGCTCCCATCACTGGAAAATTCTAGTTGTAAAACTCCAGCACTTGGGAGGCATAGGCTAGCAGATGGATCTGTATGAGAGTTTGAGGCCTGGTCTACTTATTTGAGTTCCAGACCAGCATAGTAAGATCTTGTAAAACAAAACAAAACAAACAAACAAACAAAAAAGCAAAAAAAACCAAAAAACAAAAACCCAAAAATCTTGAATTGACTTTCAGTCCCTCAGATTAACCTTAGTCTCAACTCCATCATTGCTCCAGCACTAGATTATAATATGCTAAATTTTAGATAAACAAAAATATAGCAATAAACTTTGTTATACAACATGTCCTCTCTCTCTGTGTGTCTCTGTCTTTGTTTGTCTCTGTCTCTCTCTGTCTCTCTCTGTGTCTCTCTGTCTCTGTCTCTCTCTGTCTCTGTTTCTCTCTGTCTCTCTGTCTCTGTCTCTCTGTCTCTCTCTCTGTCTCTCTGTCTCTGTCTGTCTGACTGTCTGTCCGTCTGTCCCTCCCTCTCTCTCTCTCTCTCTCTCTCTCTCTCTCTCTCTCTCTCTCACCTTTTCCCTTTCTTCAGTATTTTTGCTCTGGAGCTTACTAGCATTACAAAATGCCAAGATTCCTTTCCTATGGTACATTTAGCACATGAAGATAGGCTTAATGTCTGAAATTTTAATAGCAACAAATAAATACAATTCAGCAAGTACACATGCTGAAAGGAACCAGATGAATTGTGAAAAATCAACTGAGCCCTGGCCCTCTCTTTCTTGTATCCACCGGTCTTTTTTGTCGCTGTGTGTTATACATCTTGTCACTCATTGCAGAAAAATGACAAGGAAGCTGACTGAAGCTCTGTTCCCAGCACAGCACTCCCTGCCTCAAAAAACCCATGGGATAAGAGAATCAAATACGGAGTTTGCTGAAGGGCACAAATATTGGCAGTATTTGGCTATCCACATCCAACTTAGTGACATTTGGCGAAATGTGGAATGCCAAAGATGCCATTCACCCTGAGCAACAATTGTTTGTGATTTTTCCCTCTTTTGTTCTTTTCTCCCCCCCAAATATAGCCCATATTTTGACTTGCTCAGTTACTAACTTGCACCGCAGAACGACGAGATAGGGAGAAAAAGTGGCTTTGTGCGGATAGCATGGCTTGGCGAGATAATGACAACCACTGGCTCTGCCAACACAGTTCTTGCTTAAGAAATCAGTGCAGCTTTAATCTGCATGTCTTCTACTTCCTATAAACACTAGCAATTCCCAAGGTCACTTGCAGCTGGGGCGGGGATGGCAGGAAGGAGTAGTGGATGCAATTGCAGGGAACCTTAGTCTTTCTTCTCCTATTAGGTTGTGACAGCACCCACAGCTCTTGCTGTAGGCCTGGCTGCCTCTGCACTACTCACCAGTTAGCATAGCTACCAGCCAAGGTAACTGCTAACCTCACAATGGCAATCATGCTATGGCCAACCAGGTAAACCACAAATTCATGCATTAGCATTGCAATTCTAAGTCTGGGCTAAGGTAATGGGGTCGCAGGAAACCCAAACATATTACTTAAACCGTAAGTAATCTACACACATTCCCAAACCTCTTTGTCAAGGATGTCTTCCTGTTGGATTGTCGGAAAGCCCAGGCCAGGAAATCAGGCCCTAAGCAGATTAAACTTCAAGTACCACCCAGGCACCTACCAGCTGGGGCCCAAGGCAGCTTCACTGAAGTTGGACATTAGCTGAACACATTCTCTGCCCAGCAGCTCTGTGACTCCTGTTATGTCACCTAAGTCCTAGTCCCCACCCCCACCTCTGTCACATAGCATAGTCACAGAGTAAGGGAGTCCATTCCTTACAGTGCAGGGCTCCTCCTCCCTCAGAATCCAGCAGGAGTGCTGGTATCTCACTTTGTCCCTTAGGCCAGGCTAGTAGGGTTCTCCTGACTATCCTTTTAGTTTGTAAAAATACACTGTAGGCCTTCTCTATACTTCAATCTATATCTTAAATTTTCTTTTCTTTTCTTTCCTTCCTTCCTTTCTTTTTTTTCCAAGACAGGGTTTCTCTGTGTAGCCTGTCCTGAACTCATTTTGTAGGCCAGGCTGGCCTTGAACTCACAGAGATTCTGCCTCCCTGAGTGCTGGGATTACAGATGTGCTCCACTGCACCCAGCTTGCATTTTAAGTCTTTCTGCAACCAGAATGTCATTTTCAACATCTATTGAAATTAACTATTTATCAACAAAACACAGCCTATACTACCACTTTAAAAATCTATGAAGAATGTTCAAAAATAGAAACAGACATAAGAAGCGAACATGTGTTCGAGGTGGTGTTCTATTTACAGTTAGGTTAAACAATTTGTCCTAAAAGGTAAGTTTCAGGGTCATTTTCAGAAAAGCTAATGTTAAGTAGAAAAAAAGATAAGAATGGGATGAGTTTTTCTAAGCATGGGGGCCAAAGGTCAGATAGAAGGTACTGGACAGAACCTACTCTCTCTTAACAAAAAAAGACAGTGAGAGATATGAAAGAAAGGAGAGAAATAAGGAAGGACAGCAAGGAGAGAGGGAGGAAGAGAGGGATCAAAGGGGAAACTTAAATAAATGCCATCTAAATTCTCAATGCAAGTTAAAGATGCAGGAGGAAACCGCCTCCCTTGACTGAGGAGCAGCCCAGGAGTGCTGAAAGTTCTCTAAAGCTACATCCTCCCACCTGAAAGCAAAGCACACTGGCTCTCTGCTGCAATCCATTTCTATACCTGCCTCCCATTCTCCGCATTAGGTTTTGGGGTGAGGTAGGGGAGAAGATATTGGGGGTTGCGTTTTACTAGTGTCCCACAAACTGCTTAGGACACATTTTCATTTGATTACCAAAATTCTCCCACATCATAAATAGTACTACCGTATCAGTACTTTAGGGATGAAGACACAGAGGCCAAGAGAAGCAAAGCAAAGTTGCCCAGGGCCATGAATTAGGGGCAGAAATGTGGATTTGGGTCGGTCTGAATTCAAAGCTTCACTGTGAACACCGTGGATGCCTTGCAAATCCGCATTTATTCAGGACTCGCATCAATATTAAACACCCTCCTTCCCCAGCCAGGCCTCTCCCTTGTTGCTGGGTGAGTGACTGTGCTGTTAGTCACCACGGTGGAAGGAAACCTTTGTGACAGTTAGTGGTCTGTGTGCATGTAGGGGACGGAAAATAAAGCAAAATCGGCTATTTGCATAAATAGAACCCACTCAAATGTCAGCAAGCACACGCTAGCAACAAATGTGGAAACAAGGAAGGCAGATACTATCCCTCTGCTTTGCCTCACACTCACCCTTGTCCTCGCTGTCTCTGTCCCCATCTCTGTCAGGGAGCATGTCCTGTCAGATAAGCCCTAGCCAGACAAATATTGTCATTTGACTTCAGCCCTTCGCTCTGATCCAGATCGGATCCAGGCTCAGGCTCAGCAGCCAATGGTGAGTGGAATTTGCTTTGACATGTACCTGGCTGTGATAGCCAAGTCCCTGCCTCTACCCCTGCCCCACTTGACCCCCTCCCATGGCCTCATATGTCAGAATGTGACATCCCAGGTGTCAGCTGTTACACTGACTGCACAGAGCAGGGGAAAGATGGACAGTGACAGCAGAGACTTTGGTACTCGTTCCATGGCACCAGGAATGGGCTGCTGCCTGGGAGGAGGAAGCTGGATCTACCAACCACCTGCCAGAGAGGCTGGGAGAGCACAAGCCGCCCTGGCTGCCATGGAGTCTGGGATGCCCGTGCTAACCCATTGTTCTCTCCTTGGGTCCTCTCCTAGGAAAGACTGAATCACTCACTATGAATTTGACCACTAGCAGCATTTTCTCTGTCTGGAAGAGGCCAGGTGAGTGCAAGGGTGTAGACACAAAATTACCAAAGACATCACAGATCAACCGTCTTAGACACAAACCAGGGAGAAGCAGTCAGAAGCCAGCCGTGAGCATTCAGTGCATGCAAACTGAAGCAAGTGCTTTGTGTAGCTTCAACTTAGGGGGAAGAAGTATACTTCAAGACTCTAAGTAGATACCTGTACCTACAGATGGTACTAAGCATTTCATGCACTTTAGTTCTCTCTCTTTTTTTTTTATTGATTAGTTCACCTGTGTGTGTATGTGTGTGCCTGTGTGTGTGTGCACATAGGTGCATAGATGCTACCATGCACATGTGAGGGTCAGAGGACAACTTTCAGAGGTCAGCTCTCTCCCTCTGCCAGTTTGGGTTCCAGTGATCTAACTCGCAGCATCAGGCTTGGCACAGTGCATACACTTTAACCCACTGAGCCATCTAAGCTCTACTTTTCTAAATGCACTTCTAAATGTAAACTAAAATTGAACTCACACATTAGCCAGTGTAAGGAATGAACAACGATTCCCCGAAACTTTTAGCAACCTCAGAATTATATTTTTATGAGTACAGGAATTTTCACAGTTTGAGCAGACGATCTGTGGCTCTTCACTGCCCTCTCTGAATGGGCACCTCACTGTGTTTATATTTTGAGTCCATCACTGAGTGAAGAAATGCTACTTAACCGTAAGCTCTGTGATACCACGTCAATCTGACAACTGAGCCAGCTAAGTCTTAATGGGTAGGTAGTATATAAAGGGTGGAGACACCATACAAAGGGACGATTCATGTCCTGGCTGGATTAGAGCTGATGGTATCAGACTTACCATGCTACTCAGAATGATGCATGCATTTTTGGAGTATTTTGCTGAGCATTTTTAAACTGTAGGGGATCACAGGTAACTGAAACCCTGGGGAGCAAAACCTTGCTAAGGAGAAACTAGAGTACTATAGTATATGACTTTATTGTTATAGCACTAGTGCAAGGTTCACACAGGAACTTGCTTATGATTATATATACATTAATTCATACATATTATTAAGTTGCTTTCCTGGAAATCTAATTTGGTAAACTCTATGACAACATACCTTTCCTTGCGTATAACACTTTGTTTGTTTGTTTGTTTGTTTGTTTTATATGTGTGTGTGTGTTGATTTTGCTCTTCCACCATTATGTGTCCTTGAGGTCCAACTCAGGTCATCAGGTTTGGCAACAGGTGCCTTCACCCAATGAGCCGTCTTGCTGGCCCCAAATCTTTCTTTACATGACTCTTCTCAGTTGGAGCACAGAGCACAGGCTTGGGCACTTCTTGGTCCCTTGCCTTCATCTCTCCCAACATGTTAGGACAAATGCAGAGACAGGTCAGCCCTCCTATTTCCTGAGTGCACACACCCCAATGGCAGCCCAAAGGACGCCATCTGTGCATATACCACGGCATTTGTAAGCCTGTGCAGGTTTCTGGATGAGCCATAGGACCAGGGTTCTATAAGGTCAGGACCTCACCATGATGGTATGAGGCCTGTGGTTGGTGACTGCATGACAGGGCGATGAGTGGAATGACAACAGGCTCTGACTATTTGTCTCTGTGGACTGCCAGGAACAGCATACATGGCAATCCCCAGAGTGTAGAATTTTAAGGAAATATTTAGGACTGTCATGTAGTCATCAGTGTTCCATTTCACCAACTGAGCATATAAACTACCTGTTAAAGTTAATTTTATAAAACAGTGTTTGTTCCTCTCAGCTTATTTATTAACCCGGCTATCACACAAATAATTGAGATTCTTTTATAATGCAAAGCTCCACAACTCAATCTTGAGCAGTTTGAGTCTGTTCTTAATCGTCGATACTATTTCGTCTTACTCCCAGAAAACATCCCAGCTGTACTTGCACTTTGTGGCTTTCCTTAGACCTCTACCCATGGCCGAATTCTCTGCTTCCTCTCCTAAGCCCTCCCCCCTTGGCTGGCAGGAAGTCCATTTCTATTCTCTCCCCTGCTCATCAATTAGCTGTAACCTGCTTTATTGACATAATAGGGGGATAATTGGGGAGCAGAGTTTGCACAACATTTAGACAGGAGATCAGAATTTAAACTTCACAATATTATGCTTACAACTACATACTTTGTTATTATTACTGCCGTGTAAAGAAGAAAATTTTATGTATAAACATCAGGCTTTCTCAAGAATAAAAGTTGGTAAGGCTATATGGATATATTTATGTATTTCATATATTGTCACAAATGCATAAAAATATCATTGAGCACTTAAAGAGAGCCTTTATCCTCATGATACTGAGGCCAGTGGTTGGTGGGAAGCCCTGATTGGATGCAAAGACCTTTGATTGAAGGTCAGGCTACCCGAGACCCAAGTTTGAGCCCACTATTAACATCTATGTGACTCTGAATAAGTCACAGCATCTCCCAGCATGATGCTGCCCCCTCTGAGGGACAGAGTAACAGTACCCCTCGTAGAAGGTTCTGAGTGCAAAACAGAGAAACACCAATTCATTCATCCTTTACATAAGGGAACTAAATGAAATGAGTTTGTATGCCATTCAATTCTGCTTCCACAGGAAAGTTGCCTGAATCACAAACAAGCAAGCAAGCAAGCAAGCAAACAAACAAATGTGCCTGGAATAACATTTTTTTCTCCCTTCACTTTCCTCTTCTCCCCTCCCCCCTCCTCTTCTTCCTTTCCCTTACTTTCTCTTCCCTTCCCCTCTTGAGACAGGGTCTGGATCTGTAGCCCAGTCTGGCTGCAAACTCAAGCAAATTGTCGAGCCTCAGCCTTCCAGTTGATGGGAGAGAACATCCATACTTGAAGACAGGTGTCTCTTAAATAGATAGCACCCTACAAGATCCAGGTCAGATTGGATTTGAGGTAAACCCTGGAAAATTCTGTTTATCTGTCTATCTATCTATCTATCTATCTATCTATCTATCTATCTCTCATCTGTCTATCTACCATCTATCCCCTATCTATTACATCTATTCATTTCATCTGTGGTCTTTTGTGGGATGTTTCCATTTCTCCCTCCACCATGCTTCCATTTCTGGCTCTGAATCTCATCCGGTGGAGATCTACTCGGAGTGGTAGACCCATACTCCGCCAATTTGTCAACGGGATTGCCATCTTTAACTTAAGCTCCCTTGCCCGCCCTCATATGCACACTGATTTTTCCCATTAGGTATATAAGGCCAGATACAGCTTAGGCAGCAGACATATTTTGCTAAGTTTAAAGTATGATTTGCAAGCACGACAGGCTCAATGGAGTGAACACCAGAATGGGTGCAGGTGCACCTGCAGCAGCCACTGATTTGCCTAACTCTTGGCCTTCATCCCATTTCTAGAACCCAAGTTCAGCTTGTTCCAGAAAAGGCATATTCATAGATAGTTCTGCCAGCCCCAAGAGATTGTGGAAGGTTGGCAATAATGTGAGTAATACTGTGTGTGTGTGTGTGTGTGTGTGTGTGTGTGTGTGTACAGTAACTCACATGCTAAGGGAGCCAACAAGACACTATACTATCAGACAATGTTGTAAAGGTTGTCTTTCCAAAATCAAAGTGCAGCGGAAAGTAAACATGCACAAGGGGAGTGGCTTTAGCAGCTCTCATTAGGAAAGAATGATTGAGCCAGGCACATCTCACAGCCTGCACACACACACACACACACACACACACACACACACACACATACACACACACACACAGATCTCAGACTCCAGGACTTGAAAATATGAATTCAGTGGCTCAGCGCTGTGTGGCAGTTGGAAGTGGGCAGTGGTTGTGGCTTTATAGACAGCAACTTAGAGGAACTTTGTGGCTGCCAGGTTCAGCTTTCCAATCTTTTCCTCTAAGGCAAACTTAAAGTACATTCAAGGAGCCATGGCATAGGTTTCTGTTATCTTGTCATATGTGGGACTCTCTGTTTTTTTTTTTGTTTTTGTTTTTACTTATTTGAACATGTAAAATACAAGCTTTTATTCCAAACCTACACGTTTTGTAACCTTGTTCTCAACAGCAGAGATAACTTCCATAAGAGCACCCAAAGAGGCATCTGTATAGCAACTGCAGAGTCAAAAAGATGAGATGGTTTAATGTGGCATGCACCCCGCTCACCCCTTATTCTGATGCTCTCACCCCCCTTCCCTGAGGAAGACTGGCTTTTTAAAATACTGAACGTCTCGATAGGAAACCTGCTGAATATGCGAGAGTGAAGTTTAGTAGGGTCTGCTCTGTGCTTGGTCTCCTTGCTGCCAGGAGGGACACCTGCTGTTGCAAAGAATGACAGTCATATAAAAAAGAAAGAAACAGCAGCCGGGGCAAGCATCACTGGACTGGCTGCGTTGTGCTGAGAACGCTCTGCCTAGACCCACCCAGCTTGGGCTGTAGCAGTATCACCCACCTCCTATAGGGATGTGGAGGGGAACTGCTCAAGAGGAAAGGAAGATTGAATGTGCCTCACGTACTCGCCACCTTACTCTAAAATGACATTGTGTGAATCTGGTATAAGCCATAAACTCAGGGGGAAATGTGTACTATGAGGCGGAGGAGACAGCGTAGGCAATAAAGTTCATTGTTTTCGTTAGGGTTTCTATTGTGTGATGAAACACCATGACCTAAAAGCAAGTTGAGGAGGAAAGAGTTTATTTGGCTTACCTTTCCACATTGTATCCATCACTTAAGGAAGACAGGACAGGAACTCAAACACGGCAGGAACCTGGAGGCAGGAACTGGCACAGAGGCCATGGAGGTGAGCTGCTTACATACTTGCTCCACATAGCTTGCTCAGCCTGATTTCTTATAGAACTGAGGACCCACAGTGGGCTGGGCCTTCCCCCATCAATCATTAATTAAGAAAATGCTCTACAGGCTTGCCTACAGCCTGATCTTATGGAGGTATTTCCTCAATTGAGGTTCCCTCCTCTCAGCTGACTATAGTTTGTGTCAGGTTGTCATAAATCTAGCTGGCACATGTTGCTTCATAAACATGGGGACCCAAGTGTAGGTCTCCAGCACCCATGTGAAGAGTCTGGGTGTGGTGGCCTGCATCTGTAACTCCACCCTGAGGTAGTGGGGGCAGGTAGAGACAGACAGATCCCTGGAACTCGCTGTCCAGCCAGTTTTTGGTTGAGTCCATTGAGTTCTGTGTTTAGTGAGAGAACCAGTCTCTAAAAGTGAGGTTGGGGGCAACTGAGAAAGATGCTCAAGGTTGTCCCCTGGCCTTCACATGCATGTGCAAGCACACCCGCATGCAAATGTGCACACCTACATGAACTAGTACACTGACATGAATATGCACACCCACACACATACATGTTACATGTAGATTTGACTGAGGCTGGCCTTAGAGTCATTGCTCTGAACACTAAGTAGGTTCATTAGTGAGTCAAAATTAATAAATTACATTGGAACAAACATTTATTATAAGGACTCGTTGCCCATGATCATGAGCACTCACAGATCCCACAATCTTTTTCTGCGAGCCTGAGGTTCAAGGCCCTTGGAGGTATAGTTTCAGTTAGGTCTGATGGTCTGAGAACCAGAAAACCAATGGTACAGGCTTTCAGCCCATTGGAACCTTAACCACCAGGTCTTCAGATGATGTCAATTCCAGTCTGAGGGCAGAAAAACTAAAGCTTATACTTCAGCTCCAGCCCACAGCAGAGAGATTCTTCTTTCTTTGGTTTTTGGTGGTTTTATTTGGACCCAGTGGGTGAGCTGTGGCCCACTCATTCTGGAGAGGGCTCTCTGCTTTACCAAGCCCACTGCCAAACACGTGTCTTTTCGGAAAACCCTCACAGGCGCACTCCGAAATGATGAACCAAATATATGGGCAAAATGTAACCTAGCCAAGTTGACATGAAATTATCACAAGCACCCATCTGTGAGAGAGCCCTAAGGGCCCCTGGAGGAGAACACCAGCTAATTGGAGTCAGTGTGTAAACTATTACATTTTGGTCAAAGTGTGCTTTGGTTCCCGCCCCCACCCCCCGCAGTGTTTCCTCTCCCCCCTCCAGTGTTCTTGTTTCTCATCCTTTTGCTGTGGAAGAAATGTGATTTGTTGGGGGTGCTTGAGGTTATTGCAATGTTTTGTGACTAAGAAGGTAAGTGCTGGCATCTGTGTTTGAGGAGAACAGTGACCAGAATTTCTGGGATGTCACACATTTTCTGGTCTGTTCCAACTTTTAACAACAGCATTTGCTCTTAATCTAGGTCAGTCACCCCTGACTCACTTCCTGGATTCCTGAAATCATGAGTCTAAAGTGCTCCAACAGCGCCCATAGCTGGTTGTTCAAGAGGCTTTTCTGTATCTTATAGAAAAAAAAAAATCAGTTCTTCTTTGTGAAAGACTTCCAGATGGCAAGGGCTGGTATTATGGAGACAGGATGCACAAATCCCTAAAGTAGGTCCTTTGGAGTAACGGGAACGGGGTCATTCTGCCTGCTTTGCTGTGGTTTCAAATTCTTGTACTCTATACACCAAGGACACAGCATCATATAATAGCCATTGCTTTATAACAGTGGTTCTCAACCTTCCTAATGCTGCAGCCCTTTAATACAGTTCCTCAGTGTTGTGGTGACCCCAACCATAAACTTATTTTTGTTGCTACTTCATAACTGTGATTTTGTTACCGATATGAATTATAATTAAATGTTTGTGTTTTTCAATGGCTTTAAATGACCCTTGTGAGTTGTTTGACCACCCCCCTTGCCGGACAGGTTGTGACCACCAGTTTGGGAACTGCTGCTTTATAATATCCACAGGATCCTACAAACAGTGCATCAAACTGCAAGGCATCGTTTCCAAGCTGACACTGACTTCAAAGATTCCTTTACTCCTGGGGCCAGGACAACAATGCAAACATGAGAACCCGAGTTCAAATCACTGGCACGCACATAAAAAGCCCATCTCAATAAGGCAGAAAGCAATAGAAAATGTGGTGCTCTACGCTGGCCTCCACAAGCGTGCATACATTCATACACACACACACACACACACACACACACACACACACACACACCTGTACACTCATGTGAATGCACCACAAACAGATGCACAGACAGACACACAGACATTCACACACACACACACACACACACACACACACACACACACACACACGCACACACACACACTCACAATTCCTTTCCCTACTGACTTTTAAAGCATATCCCATGGCCGTTTGCTTGCTCTTAACTGCTCTTTGCTGTAATATAACAGCAACAGAGTTTTGGTCCAATGAAATAGCACATTGAAGCCTTGTCAGTGGAAGACCTCAAAGGGTGACTGACTCTAGCTAAGGACTTAAAGACATAGATGCAAGTTCAAATGATAATCCTATTCAAACTGATTGCTTTTCCCTCCAGGGGAGAATAGATCTGACGGTGCCAAGTTGCTACAAGTGGTTGTTTCTCCTGCGGGGATGGTACCACACTGGGATCACCTGAGGCAAGGGTTTAGGTTTGTCTTTGCTGTTTACACATTGATCAATGGAAATAAATGTGTCATCTTTGCTGAGTGGGAAACTGGACCCTTTATTCCATTGATGTAGCCATTGTGTCAGCACCCAGATATCTGCCAAAGAGCAGGCTTCTATCATCTCTCTGGGTTGTTTTGTTTACTTGATTGCTTAGTGCCTTATCCATGAGGAAACTCTTAGGGAACTGTTAATTAAGTGATTCTAAGAGCTTCATTATTTGTGTCTACACACACACACACACACACACACACACACACACACACACACACACACACACACACTTTCCAGATCTGCTGTGTTTCTGATTTTTATGTGTCTTTGTTTCTATATCCCCAACCAAGCTAAGTCATTGCCTAGAGGCAGGCTATGTGTCTTTCTGTCTCTACCTTTCTGACTTTCTATCTCTCTCGGGGAGTCTCTCTCTCTCTCTCTCTCTCTCTCTCTCTCTCTCTCTCTCTCTCTCCCTCCACATCTCCCTCCCTTTTTACCTCCCTCCCTCTCTGCCTCCCTCCTTCTCTCTCCTGTCTACTTCTATTACCACACTAAACAGATGATCTGTGGACTTCTCAGTGTTCTGTCCACTGGGAGAATTTCTCCACATCAGTGCATTGCAGAGCACTAAGTGGGAGTAGTACCGGTGCCAGCCACTGGAGATTTGCAACCATGTACAAAGTTCAGCCTAGCCCCACCTCAACTCACCATCAGGCATCCCTCAAGCATCCAGACGCACATAGGCACCCACGAGCTAATGGAGACACCACTGTAGCAATAGGGGGATAAATTGGCGTCTGGGCTACCCACTCATGCAGAAGACCATGTCCTGTGGGCCCATCTGTTTCTAATCTTGTACATAACACTCTATCTTAGAAAGAGCCAATAGGGGGGAAAAAAAGAAAGGAAAAGAAATGGGCAACAGATCCACCAACAAGTCTGCTGTGCTTTGAACTTTGGTGAGTCTGACTGAACCTAACTGATGATAGAGTGTCTGGCCATCCGGTTATTTGGTATATTGTGGGCAGGCACTCCATCTCGTTTTGGTTCCTATGGTATTCCCTATTCAAGTGGAATATGATTCTCTGGATGAAAGGCATGCTTCTGTTCCACAAATATTTGGTTTCTTTTATGATACTTTTGCTGTGACTTACAATAACTCCACAGAGCATCTTTTCCCAGCAGAGATGTCTATTTTATCACAGGGATTGCTGCATTATATGGTCCAATTTTCAGAGTTATTTTCATAGTAACCCAAAACTTGTATGGAGCCTTTATAGCCCAAGGGTTCACTCAAAGCCGCGAACTTCCATGTTACTTGGTAACAGTCAGAGCAGTATTCCCTATGGAACCTTCTTCTGGGACTCAGCAAGATTGTCAGGTGCTACTATTTTTCTCAGGGGCAGGAAGTAGAATCTGGCATAATCATCCGCTGTCTTTGGAAGGGCATCCTTATCAAGCCCCCACATCACCGTACTTCTGCCTTATTCATAGGAGTTCTAGATATTCATAAGTTTTATCTCCTACTTTGAAAGCACAATTATTATATTAAAATCTCCAGCTTATTTGCTAATGTCTGGTACTTCTTAACACAACTTTATTAATGTCATGGATGAATGGGACATATTTTGGAATGGTTAATCTAAGTCCCTTCAGACTCCATGAAAATAGAAAGTAGAATTAACATAGTTCAGGGCAAGATTACAAATGCACATTTGTCAGTGCCATGTGAATACAGACTTATTATCCTTCATACCATGGAAAAGAAGATATTTGGATGTATAGCATACACCCGAGGCTATGTTAATATACCTTTGCAAAGATTCTACACTCATCACAGCAGTTGTATTTGGGGGTTACTATTCTTGACCCAGCAATTGCAACTGGGGTTACTATTATTTAAATGAGCAAAAAGTTATGTCTTTCAGCAGTATAGGGCTTTTAGTTTTTATAGGCACCAAACTGGTGAGATAAATGAGGTTATGAGGAATGGCCATCCTGACCTCATTATGGTTTTTAAGTAGCCATTTGTTTGGTTTATTCTAAAATGCTCTTGATTTACTCTTTTGGTAGAGATGTGGAGGTTGGAGGAAGAAAGGCTTCAGCTTACATTTGGTCTGCTTGACTAGAGCAGCTCTTCTTCCGCCCTCCAGGGTCACTTACAATGTGTGTCTTCGAACCTTATGGATTCACTGTGAACCTTCTCCTAACAGCAAGACCACGATAACTAAGCTCTGGGTCCCAGATACCAGTGTCAAATTTAGGCTTGTGCTTAACAGTCCTCCAACTATTTTAGGCTGTCTTCTTTTCTTAAGTAGATGGCCACCTGAGTAAAAGGTCAAGAACATTTCTGAGTACTCGTGGGACAACTACTTCCAGGGTCACAGTCTCTAATATTTGCAGGGCTTTTCCATTGGGAACCTTTATGAAGCTGAGTGATATATCTTGATTTCTCATTGCAGTGACTATCCTAGTCTCTTGTTCATCTATCCTTGGTTTGTTTGAGTATGTACAATGAGCAAAGCTTCCACTGGCCACCTGTTTGTTTCATTCCACAGGGAGGCCATGTCTTAATTAAGAGCCATCTCCATAGATCTCAGAGCGAGATCTATGGCTGAACTCCAACCTTGTCACTCACTATAAGAATTATACTCTTAGGTCTGTGAGATAGTTTCCCAGCTTCTAGGAGACTTCCAGGCAGAAGCAGCTTCTTCTCTCTCAAAATAACTTATTCCATCATTGAACATCCAACTCTGTAGTGGATATAAATATGTTTTTGGTTTGATCCCAAGTGTGGGATGGGGAACAGACTTGTGAGACAACAGGTGATTTTTATCCACTAGAAGATGAACCTCCTTGTGCGGGGGCTTGGTTTTTGCCATTTGAAACACATCTTAGTACAGACTCTGAGAGAGAGAGAGAGAGAGAGAGAGAGAGAGAGAGAGAGAGAGAGAGAGAGAGAATGTATACATACATACACACACACACACACACACACACACACACACACCAATCTTGGTATTGTTTGGCTGTTCATTGCACCACTTCAAGATGCTCCTAGAGAGGACCACTCCAGAGAACACTTCAGAGATCCAGGTTCCAGCTGCTGTTCCAGGTTCCAGCAGCAACTTTGGTGGAATTGCTGGTCTGCTGAAATCCTGCCATCTACGTCAGGGGAATCGCTCCCAGGAACTGAGTCCAAAAAGGTCTACTTCTCCTGTTCCCATTAACCCCTTTTCTCTCCTATCTAGGGTAGGTGGGTTGGAAGGGAGGTATAAGAATTAAAGAACTCCAAATAAAGTAGGTTTGGAAGAGGTCAGAGCCTACACAACTCTGTAAAAATTCTTTCTTATGCACCAGAAATATTCTTCCTGGAATTTCTCCTCATGTAGCATGTCTTCATATATGGGAAGGGAAGGTAATTGCCATGCAAGATCACAAAGATGACTTCCTCTTGTTTTTGAATAATCTTAGAAATAGGCCTTCAAAATCACCAAGTCCGAATGCTAATTAATCTTTGGTTATCTGGAAGGGAAAGAGAATGCATGTGCTCCACTGAGATTAGGTAGAATAATACACCACCAACTGCCAGCCATACAGATAATATACATGTGTTTGGCACGTGATAGTTCCCATGCAAAACACTTGACTCAAATTATCCTCACAACAAGCATTCATTTATGCAAGAAATATTTATTAAGCACCTAAATCATTCTAGAAACTGGGGATACAGCAGTAAGGAATAAAAACAAAAAAAAAACAAAAACCCTGCCCATATAGAGCTTACAGTCTAGAGGCGAGAAGTGGGAACAGGCAATAAATAAAATAATCAAGTGCTCTGTATAGAATGTTAGGTGTTGAATGGTTAGGAAAACAATAGCGTGAGGAAAGAAAGTAGGAAATGGCAAATGTGGTTTAGAGACTATGTTTGAAGGAGGCCTAGCTAATGGGTCACTTGAGTAATACCTGAAGGAGGTATAAGGGAGACATTGTGGATTACTGGGAACTGTCCCAAGGAGAATGAGCCATAAGGGCAGAGACCCTGAGGTAGTAGTATTATCTCTCTTGTACACATGACTTGCCCAACAGCGTACTGCTTGAGGATGGAGCCAGGATTCAAACTCGGGTCCACTTGATTTTAGAGCTTGTTGTTACCATAGAGCTGCCTAGTGACAGAATGTGACATTACACAATATTACCAGTGACGACATAAGATCCCAGGGGAGGGAAGCAACTTGCTCTGATGAGCACACATAGATAATGACTGAGCTTAGACTGCCATGTGGTCACTGGTAGTTCATCATCTCTGCCTACAGAATCCAGACAGTTATCCTCTGGCTAGAACTAGTTTCCAGACCTATCAATGGGCTGAGTAGAACTTGAGGAACAGATATTGCTGATAAGCATCTTGGAGTTCTGTCTTGGCTCAGCTGCACTAAATAATGTCTTTGAGCTCCGAGTTCACTCACTGGCAGCTGTGGGTTAGTAACAAGGCATAGATGACAGAGCTAGGTGCCTCTAACCTTGAAAGTAGGCTCTATGCTTTTCTGTTTATATAGCCTTGGGCAAGTCACTAAATATCGTCGACGCTCAGTGTCATCATCCATTAGAGGACAGGAATGCCTCTTGGAGATGTGGTACGGATTAGACAGAAGGGTACATGTGCAACACCTGCCATGGTGGCTGCCATGTGGGAGATGCTATACTTGAAACCGTGTCCTCTCCCCTATGTGGTTAGTTGTCACATGCATAACTCTTACTTTTTTAACTGTATTACATTTTTTTTGAGAGGTTACCTTATATATGTAGTTACTCACTACGTTTTCTATTATATGGTGGTACACAGTAAATGCTTAAGAGTGGTTATTTGATTGTTGGATTAGTGGAGAAGAGAAAGGAGAGTGATTATTGCTTTGGAACTCTGTCGATTCATCCAACATCTGCTAGCTCCCTGCTCACCAGGCTTGTTCCGTCTGATATGAGCGGCCAGCAGATACCCTCCTACTTCTTGGAAGTCTCTATGCATTATTCCAGAAGACAGGCCATTGTTCAGGTAGAGGAAGACATTTTTTTTTCAGTCAAGAGAAGAGAGACAGCTGTCACCATGAGGATCAGTAGGTTCTCGACATATCCTGGGGAGAAGACAAAACTCCAGTTTAATTCACAACTTTCACATCTTCCACGCGGCCATTCATCAGGACGGCTATCAAAGAGTCAAATTGGCCAATTTCCATTTTTATTTCTATTCCCCACCCTCTGGCAAGATCTCAGTGAGCAGCTAACCAGCTGAAAATAGGAAAAGAAGAGAAAGGCCTGGACTTCGATGACTCTTGAGATGGCTCATCGGTCGCCAAAAATTGAAGTTAGTTTTTCATTCATGTAACATAAAAAAAACCCTCTACTATAAATATTAGCAAGAGTTCAATGGAATAACTTGTTTAGAATGCCACTTTTTTAAAAAAAGTAATTAATTTATAGCATCCCCTACTCAACTTGTTTAATCCTCATAACAACTCTATTAAATAATTATTACTGTCCACATCTTAGAGATGTGGGCACGAATGGATCCTAGAGACATTAACTTGTTCCAGATTACACAGCTGGTGAGACCCAAGCCCAGGACACCATCTACACTCTTGAGTCCAAAATCATCCCTCTACACCTTCTCTGCCTCTGTCGCTAAAAAGATGAGTGATGAATGTTTTCTCCTGACCCTCTTATGCGTCAGTGAAGGCTAACAAGGGGGACCACAGAAGCATCTTCTTTTCTCTGGGGAAGTGTGTACAGAACACCGTACCAATGCAAAAACATCAAAGAGAACATAACTTCCCTCTAGGAGTTAATAATGTACTTAAGAATTAATACTTGTCTCTACATAGGTGAGAAGGCCATAAAGCTTCACACCTGGACCATATGTAGAAGAATCAGGTGTGTGTGTGGGGTGAGGTGGGGAGCGCAGATGCTGAGGATCAAGGGAAAGCAGAGTGTTCGGCACAGTTTGGAAGGGAGTCATCAACTTTGACTTCTCAACTCAAACACTGGTCAAGTTGGGCTTAACCAGCTTTTAACTACTTTTTAAAACTAAATCAGACTGCTAAGCTATGGCATGTGTACATGTGTACCTCAGGAAGACTATGTAGACAGCAAGCACCATTGCATTGAGATGGTAGGACTATACTGACATTTCCCCTCTTTTATGCTATACTATATAGTATTTGTATCATCAGATATGAAGTGATAATTATATGACTTTATTGGAGGCTCGTAAATACCTACTTACCTGGAGCTCTTTCTGTAAGATCCCCATTTGACAATTGATTAAATTGACACCGGGGGAAGACAGATTTCTTCTGAGGTGGGGGCACTAATGATGTTCCTCCAGTGATCTATTGATAGGAGGCACTGGGTCTCGCGGGCTTAGCACCCTTGCACTTGAAGATGGATGGCTCAGCCCTGCCTGGTACTCATAACAAACATGTAGGCCAATGCAGGGGTTTGGGATACGGTCCCTTACTGCAGCTTCTCCAGTAATGCTTTTCTTTTTTACTTTTTATTTTTATAGGTGTTGGAGATTTATCTTAATAATCAAATATCCTGGTAAGTACCCTAATTCATACACCTTTGGAATTTCTTAATTAGCCTTGTCATGCCATTTTCTCTTAGGGCACTAGAGCCTGAAGGACAGGCAGTTCACTTCTTTGTACAAGAAGAGACTGAGGCTTGGAGAGGGAACTTTCAAAGTTAAAGTTCACAGCAAAGCACCCACTGTAGGTTTCCTAGTTAGACTCACACACTCCCCCACAACATAAGTGTTTTTCCCGATATCACTGCCATCCTTCATTATTCTGCTGCACAGCACGTTTGTTCATTAGAAAGTACTCTAGTCCACGCTACTGGACATGTTGAATATGATTTGGGTACAGAGCTTTCATACTCAGTAGTCAACGACACTAAACATGTATGAAGTGACACACGGGTAATATGTTAAATAAGCTTTTAGCTCACTTGTTTCCTCATGGTCTAATATTTTCCTATGATTTGAAAGCCGGCAATGGGGTCTCTAAAGTCAGTAGGAAAAGGAGCCATGAGAGTGAAGGAGGGCATGGATGCAGTTTGCCGGCTCTCCTTGCGGACTCCCAGGTGCAGTCTTGAGTCGTGTCTTCATTATCTTAAAGCAAGCGGGTGTCATGCCCAAGCACCACTGTTACAAAGACTTGGAGATTCCATGAGAACTTCAAATATGCTAATTATTGTCTGTATGGTTTTTAGAAAGCACTTAATGTTCCCAGGTCTGTGACCTCATCTTGTCAAAGAAGCGAGTTCAGCTACAAATTCTTGAGTCCTTAGGGTTTCATGAGGCGGATTAATTATAAGCTCAAGAGAGTGCATCATAGACTTTAGGAGGCCTGGGTAACCTATGTTGAAAATGAGAGGGAACCAGGACAGGTTGCTGAGAAGAGCTGCGAGGGGTAGAGCTGCTGATAGGAGGGCCATAGTGCAGGTAGCAGTGTCACATCAGAGACAATGGATTCCCTAACATCCTTTGTCTTTGCAGCTCTCTACTCAAGTCCAAAGTCCTAGGACAGTGGCTTCTTGACCTACAGTAAGTCTGCATGTCCAGCTGATCTAGAAGACAGCCGACAACTTCCTTTGCAGCCTCACCAACACAGCACTCACCAATCAAAAGGCTATTGCTAAGTAATAGGGTGGTTGCTCAGCAGGTATCTAGCTGTTTCCTCCTGACCCTCTGTTTTCTTTTGCTCCTTTTCTCTCTTCCCTTTCTCTTTGTACTGTTCCTGTAAGGCTCTTCCAGTCCAATCATCAGCTGACTTTTATAATTGGGGTTGGGGGCGCTACATTTTAGTACATCAGAGAAGGTTCCAGTCCCCACTTCTCTTACACTGTGAGAAAGATTATGATCATGGTGAAGAGAGAAGGAGACAGTTGCCCTGGCTACAGATGGGGACCAGAAAGCCAGGAAGCAGCAGTATTCCTAAGGACTAGAGCCAGGGAGGGCTATGAGCAATGATCTTGGAGCAGATGGCTCATAGAACAGTCCACCAAAGCCCCCCGGGTACCACTGCTAGTCTGAGGGGTTTCCTTTCACAGTGTTCCCATTAACACATTTTCTTGGCTTTCTCTTTATGGCTGCTGGGATGAGCAGCTTTTTTTCCATTTCCAAACTGTCCTTATCAGTAATGCAACAATAGCTAATTTAATTAGCTGACCTGAATGGTGGCCAGTTTGAGCTAATTTGGTTTTGATAGTGCTCCTTGGCACATGTAAAACTGATAAGCATATTTCTCTCCAGACGAACAGTGGGGTTTGGGAGGGGTATGTGCATGATGATAGCTCTCCCAAAGCCCCACTTATACCTGGGGGACACAGTGCTTGACCAAAGGCAAGTTATTCTAAAGTCAGTACCTCCCCCCGCCCCCCGCCACCCCCCACATACACATACCCTGCCCAAGGACCTGTCAAATGTGTCAGCTGAAAGAGATAAAATAGACAACCAGGAAATTGCAAAGGCAAATTGCCCAGGATGAGGGTTGCTGGGAGCTGGGACAAAAACATTCCCCTTAGCAGTAAGAGTGCTTGGCTGGGGAGGTCTGGAGCTCAGCCATGGACTGATGGTACCTCAGTCACTGCAATTCTGTGGGTCAGCCACCTGATGAATCAGGTGACCATTGGCCACCTCCTTCATAGCTGTGTCTCAGCACATCAGTGCAGTGTGGACACACACACACACACACACACACACACACACACACACACACACACACCATGTCAGTGAAGGATGCTCTGACAATGAGTTGAGTTCCCTGAGAGTATGCATTCTTCAGTTTTTCTTGGTGGGAACTAAACACTATTACTCCTCTGTCTCTAGGTTCTAATATGCTATGTATACATGGAAGATACTTAAGGTATGTTTGGTGAATGAATAAGAAATAATATGATATGATATGAATAATATAGGAAAGGGGTATGGAGACACATAGAGGGACAGTTTCGGGCATAGAAAAGTCAACATACAACTGAGTAACATAAAACAAATTCCTTTTCAGGTCAGTATTCCAGCCCCCTCTATCCTTTGGGGAAAACAAAACAAACAAACAAAAACAAAACAGAAAAACACAATTGTTTAGTATCCCCAGTGAGACTCCATTGGAGAGAACTAGTTTTCCACTTATGAGTGTGTTTTCAATTGGAGATCGCTTCTGTGTTAGGGATGAGCCATGTGTCCAGTTCTTTCAGCTCCATGATCCCATCTGGCGCAGACCCAGCAGGTCCTGTGCACGCTGCCACACTCTCTGTGAGTTGATATGCACATTGGTCCTGCTATGTTTACAGGGCCTTGTTTCTTTGGTGTCCCCCACTTCCTCTGTCTCTTACACTCCTAGCAGTAGATAGCCAACACCCTGGAACTCACTGGCACAGGAGATAACTTCCTGAACAGAACATCAACAGCCCAGGCTCTAAGGGCAACAATTAATAAATAGGACCTCATGAGGCCGAGCAGCTTCTGTAAGGCAGAAGACACTGTCAACAAAGTGCCAGCCTACAGACTGGGAAAAGATCTTCACCAACCCTACATCTGACAAAGGACTAATATCCAAAATATATAAAGAACTGAAGAAATTAATCACCACCAAACCAAATAACCCAATTCAGAAATGGTGTTCAGAATTAAACAGAGAATTCTCAACAGAGGAGTATAGAATGGCTGAGAAACACTTAAAGAAATGCTCAACGTCATTAGTCATCAGAGAAATGCATATAAAAACTACTCTGAGATTCCATCTTACACCCATCAGAATGGCTAAGATCAAAAACTCAAGTGATATCACATGCTGGCGAGGATGTGTAAAAGGGGGAAGACTCCTCCATTGCTGGTTGGAGTGTAAATTTGTACAACCACATTGGAATTCAATCTGGTGCTTTCTCAGAAAACTGGGTATAGGGCTTCCTCAAGACCCAGCTATTCCACTCCTTGGAATATACCCAGAAGATGCTCCAGCACACAACAAGGACTTACATTCAACCATGTTCATAGCATCCTTATTTGGAATAGTCAGAATCTGGAAACAACCTACATGTCCCTCAGTTGAAGAATGGATAAAGAAACTGTGGAATACTACCCAGCTATTAAAAAGAAGGAAATCCTGAAATTTGCAAGTAAATGGATAGAACTAGAAATCATCATCCTGAGTGAGTTAAGCCAGACCCACAAAGATACACATGGTATACACTCACTTATAATTAGACACTAGCTCAACAGGGATGAGCTGAAAGTCTTGTCTTAGCAGGAGATTGGGATAGATGCTGGGACTTCCTGTTGGGACTCCAGGTAAGAGGGGTATAGGAGAATGGGGAAATAGAAGGATCCAGAGGGTCCTAGAAACCTACAAGAAGACTATCAAGGCTTGTGGGGGTCTGCTGAAACTACTGTACCAATCAGCCATGCATCAGATATAGCCAATGGACAGCACATTCTCCACAGCTGTGTCGAGAGTGGGGACTGACTCTGACATGAAGTCTGACATGACCACTTCCCCTCCATGGGGAGGCCTGGTGGCACTCAAAGGAAGGGTAAACAAGCTACCACGATGAGACATGATAGGCTGTGATCATATGGTGGGGGTCCTCTTCTGTCACAGACCTAGGGGAGGGGAATAGTGTGATATATTTAATGGCTTTCAGTTTTGTGTTTTTCTGTGTGTAAGAATGTTAGGGTCTCTGTATTTATTTGTGTTTCTCCTGCTTTTCTCTGCATCTTTTTCTTGTTTGATTTTTTTCTCTCTTTTTTTCTTCTCCTGTTTGTTTGATACTGTTTTAGTTTGATATTATCATTATTATTATTATTATTATTATTATTATTATTATTATTATTATTATTATTATGCCTGTTTGTTATCTAAGAGTGACAGAAAAAGTATGGATTTGAATAGGAGGACCTTGGAGGAGCTAGGGGAGGGGAAAACATAATCAGAATATATTGTATAAAAATCTATTTTCAATAAGAGAAAAATAGGGGAAAAGGCTCAGTTGTTCTATGAGACTTATTTTTTAGCACATCAAAATCTCTTTTGTCCCACCTGGACCTCTGTCTACTATTCCCTAGCCATCTTCTTTCTAGATAAAGGGCCACACCCAAGTAGTCATTTGAGTTTGCTTTGAAGAGCTTCCACTCCTTGGAACTGCACTTAACCACATGGCTGAAATGGTGTGTGATTGAAACTAGTCGGTTTGAAAACCTTTCCAGTAGGACAGGTCCATGTGAGAACATTTTAGTGCGTCTCCCGACTCTGCTGTGTGGTCATGTTTAAAAATGTGTGGCTCATCTAGTCTCATTCCACACACTTTCCCTGCGTGAACTCACCCACCCTGTGTAGCATCAGCATTCTCCGTGTAGCCGAAAATTCACGAGTCTTTGTCGTCCACCCTGAACTCCCTAGATCAGTTACGCAGAAATGCAAGTGACTCCTGAAGTTTTCCACCTGGATCTTCTATTACAGCCTAAGCCAAGACACCAAGACCTGTTCCTGTTACCTGTTTACAGAAATCTATTTGTCTTAATTCTCTGCTTTTGTGGATAGCTTAACCCAACCTGCCTCCCTCCATTCCTGCTTGAGGCAGCCACAACCTAGTCTATTGATTTCGCCTTCTAAATGCCTTTTGAATCCAGGCCATTCTTAACACTGAAATGACTTTATTTATATCTTTCATCCCCCATCCCTCCAACCTAAACAGGAATTTCTCAAAGCCTGAGATATCTCAATGTCAGACAAATAGGAAGTGCTCAGTTTCCTGAACTGAATTAACATCTCTCCCCCCACCCCCACCTCTGTTCCATCACATGCTAAATCTTTAGTCAAGATCAAGTGCTTTGCTGAATACAAAGAGGTAGGTGGGTTTTCTTACTCTAGTGTATAACAATTTTTATTTTAGTAGCAAAATCAAATGCCTTTCGTGTATAGATCATATGCTATGCAGTTTACCCACTTCATAGATGAAAACCAAACAGATCAACAACAACAACAACAAAACAAACCCAAGCCTCTGACAGGTTAAGAAACTTCCCCTTACTGCCCAGATCATAAATGATATTAGTTCAATTTCGAGTCTGGATGGGGTCCAATGTAAACACCATGTAAGACATTCAAAGTCCTTATCTCTGTAAATAAAACAAAGAAAAAGCAAAAATACTTGGGCGAATCTCAGAATAATTACACTGAATGAAAGAAGCCAGACAAAAAGGATTGTATGCTGTGAGACTTCATGTACACAAAGTTCTAGAAAATGCAAGCTGTAAGTGGTGAACAAACAAACAAACAAAACAACCCAGGCCAGTGGTTGCCTAGGGAAAAGGGGCAAATCTGAAAGACTGGATTGCAAGCAAGGAGAGTTTGGTGGTCATGAACAGTTTCGATCTTTTGGTGGTGTTGACAGTGTGACAGTTGTATATACGTTTCAAAACTTATCAAAGTGTAATCTTCAAATATTTGGCTTTGTGGAGGGTTTACGCCAACAAAGGTGCTAGCAAACACACACACACACACACACACACACACACACACACACACACACACACACACAGAGACAATTAAGCTATCCTTTCATATCCTTAAAATATTGCATGTTAAACAAAGGGTAATTAATCAAGAGCATAACCCAGTTGTGGGTGAAGGGAAAACAAGTCCCCAAATACTTAGATCTCAGAGTCAACAGGTACTGAAACAAGATCATCAGGTAGTTAAAAGTCCCAGGATGTGTGGACCTACTTGGTTCTCACCTCCTTTTTCTTGCACTTTTGGGGGGAGGGGATGTGGCAGGGTACATAACAAAAGCATTAAGTGTTTTCACCTGAGAAGCAACGCGATGTGTATCAGGGGGTGTTGTGAGAACTGGAACGGTGTACATAGTCCACTGACGAAATGTTGCACTCACGCCTCTGCTGATACATTCAGCCTCTGCTATCTATGTTATGAGGCACAGAAGGCCTGAACCAGGGTGCACGGGGCTGTGGTGTGTGCTATGTTTGGCAGGAGTGGAAAAGGGAAGTCCTTAGGTATAGTGCCGCAGAAAGGCGTCACTCGTCACACAAATGACTGTTTTCGGAAGGTGCCAGCATCTGGGGGCAATGGCGGCTCACTGGGCCTAGATTCTGCTGATTCCTGGGGACTTCTTCCTGCTGCATACCCTGCCCAGGAAGGTGGAATGCAAACAGCGCCTCCTGCACTGGGTCAGTCCCCGCCTTTCTGGAGAAAATAGCAATGCTTTCCGCTTTATTCCGTTCCTCTATTACCTTAATGTGCTGGCCTAGAGGATGAATGAGATAATAAACACAGAGCACCGAGTGAGCACAGGGTCTGGGTCACAGGAGGCGCTCAATAAATGTTAATTCCTTGCCCCCAGCCTGGTATAGATTAGCCCTGACTTCTCAGAAATGCAAATCCCCGCTCGCTCACCTAGGCCTCCTTTCAATATCCCTGCATAGGAGCCTTTTTACTACGCCTTCAAGCCGGGGCCAGAATCCCTCTCCTCTGCTAATTGTCCCACAGAGACCAGGGAAAGAGAAGGCAGCCACTCCGGAAGAGGCCAAAGCCTCCTAGCAGAAGACTCGGTGTATTATTGAGTTGAGCTCGGTGAGCGTGGACCTCATTCATCTTCACAGACACTGCTGCGCCATCCATTTTAAATGACATAGAAGTCGACCTGTTTATCAAGATCAGCATACTACTGTATTATTATGATTATCTAGCATTTACATAACACTCTATTTGCAAAGTGCTTAATAATAATTTATTTATTACTTCATCTAACTATGCACTAATGGAAAATGCAAGAGGTTGTTTTGAGTTCACTGACCCCGGCTCTCAAGACACCTCAGGCCATTTTCAATTGCTGCCCAGATGCCTGCTGTAAAATGTTTTAATGAAAAACCATTTGATATATATGCGTGTGTGCGTGTGTGTGTGTACACATATAAACATATAAGTAGATACACATACACACACATATATACACACATACATATATATATACATATATACACATTTATATTTATACAAATGTGTTCCTGTCTTTCCTCTTCTGGCAATTGTAATGTGTTAAAAACAATAATTTTACTTTACAATGGGGGAAATAGTCATTCTTATTATTAGGGAGTCACTGGAAATATATATATTTAGAACTTACATAAAGCTGACACAAGGTCCAGTTCTCACTGTATAGAAGAATGGAAACATGTCTTTGCATCCTGATTCTGGAAGGGTTTATAGCTGGGCAGAGTGGTCCTCAGCTCTCTCCCAGGATGTAGGAGGCTGCATCAGGAGGGTCAAGAGTTTAAAGCCAGCCTGGTGTACATCCTGAGACTCTGTCTCAACAACAAACAAGCAAACAGAAAAACCAAACAAGGGTTCATACAGCCTGGCATAGAGTCTTGTGCGTGGCTGACAGCCTTGGCTAATTCGCTCTTTTGAGGCCCACCTCAGGCAGTGACTGAGCAAGACAGCGTCAGGCAGTGGCTGCACATGGCAGTGTAGGCAGTGGCTGCGCATGGCAGTGATATGCAGTGACTTTCTGGTCATTGTGGGGTTCAGTTAAAAGGGGGTTTGCTGCAGAGCTCAGTATTGGGTCAGCAG
Organism: Acomys minous; assembly: GCF_964271855.1. Taxonomy (NCBI): domain Eukaryota; kingdom Metazoa; phylum Chordata; class Mammalia; order Rodentia; family Muridae; genus Acomys; species Acomys minous. Next base: position 25,412,661 of record NC_140483.1, on the reverse strand, counting down.
GGAGTTTCTTGGGCCTCCTTTTCCATTTGGCAGCTTCTTTGCCCACTTAGACTTCTCTTGCCCTTTTCCTTCACAGCTATGAAAACCTCTCTACATTTTCCAGTCCCAACTTAACCTCAGATCCAGGCAGCTTCCCCAGTCATCAAGTCTCCCCAACCCCATACTGAAGCTAAGCCATGCTGTGTTAGGGGCGTCTGGGGATTGCATTCACCAACATAGTGATGGGAGGTGGTTTTCATGCTTTCAAGGATCTTTCCCTTCCTTCATTCTATACCTATGAATCTATTTGGAAGGGAATTCACTATAACTCTGGGTCTTTAGCCTGCATACTAAAAGGTTTCATGAACAGTCTGATAAAATGTTCTTAAGAAAAAGCAACACAGCTGGGTGTAGTGGCATATGCTTTTAATCCCAGCACTCAGGTAACTGAGGCAGGCAGATCTCTGTGAGTTTGAGGCTAGCCTAGTCTACAAAGAGAGATCCAGGAAAGCACAAAAAGAAACCCTGTCTTGAAAAACCACAGAGAGAGAGAGAGAGAGAGAGAGAGAGAGAGAGAGAGAGAGAGAGAGCGAGCGAAGGGGAGAACAATTCAAGGAGGAGTCAATTTATTTTGGCATGTGCATCATGAGAATACGGGGATCATACTGCACCTATGACCGAAGAGAAGCAGAGGGTGGTGAATTTTATTGCTCAACACCCTCCTTTTTATGCAATCTAGGACACATGTTCATGAAGGAAGGCTCCAAACAGAAAGCTCATTGCTTCTTACAGCCCCATCTCCATAGCTACAAGGGTCTGCATTGATTTTACACATTAAAATGTTATGAGCATTATGCAATAAGAAGTTATCTGTGTATATATACATACATACATATACCATACATATATATACATACATACACATACCATACATATATTACATACATACATATACCATACACATCTATACATACATACATATACCATACACATCTATACATACATACATATACCATACATATCTATACATACATACATATACCATACATATCTATACATACATACATATACCATACATATCTATACATACATACATATACCACAGATTTAATGTTCTATAATAAGTAAGTAAATGAATTAGCACATATGCACACATAAAATATCAGTCAAACAAGAGTGTCCAAAGAGAGAAACAGGGAGGAGAGGCCATATTGATAATTGGTGGAAACACAATTCCATTTGAAAAAAGTCTAATTTCCAAACTGGATAGGCCCCACTGTTTACTTATCCAATTATACTCAATGTAGGAAAGGAAAACTTAAGTCAACCACCCCAAGAGGGAACAGCTCGTGAGCAATGCTCAGAATTCCAGGGGGATGCTAGGCCCTTTATAGGGGCCTGTATTTGTCGCCTTTATTTTAATTTTTAGGCCTTTTAAGAATAAGGACAAAAGACATGAACTCTTTTCTGTAATGCTTCTTCCTTCCTTCCTTCCTTTCTTCCCTCTTTCCTTCCTTCCTTCTTCCTTCCTTCCTTTCTTCCTTCCTTCCTTCCTTCTTCCTTCTTTCCTCCCTCTCTCCCTCCCTCCACCCCCTTTCTTATTTTCCAAACTATTTCTGGAAGAATCCGAGCCTCTCCAGTTTCCACTCCTTTCATTCTTTTTCTTTATTTCACAGTGGTCTCAGGTCAACGATAACTGTGAGAAAACTGTTAAGCTATGTAACTAGTGTTTTTGAAAGTAAAGACCGGCAAGAATAAAAGCCAACCATGGACGAGGGTCATGCATAAAGTTTGTGGCGGTGACTGACTCTGATCAAATGGGCTGGAATTTTAAAGCAGGCTTCATAATTTTTTGTGCAACATTTTAGAAGGTTTACCCATCATTACTTAAGGGGGATATGTGACATGTTTAAGGGAACTATAACGGGGATATCTTGGATTCTTTCATTTGTTGCTTTTAGAGGTTGATTGACAGAATGTGTATCCCTTAAAGCAACAAACTGAGGAGGTTCAGAAGTCTTAGGAAAGAATCTAGGCTTGACTTCTATGATGACTTCAAAGCATAGAGTAGAATAATTTGTGGTTTACAGAGATCAGCATGAATTGACCCCAAACAAGACACATCCTATCTTCATCACTTGCTCCTAGGAAGGAAGGTCTCAGAACAACACAGAATTCCTGATTTGATTTCTTCAAAACAGTGAACAAAATTCCTGTTATTCTTGCTTGGGATAAAAGTGGGTAATGAGAAAGATAAGATGCCAATAAAGGGGAAAGGATCTGCCCTGGACTGCAATAGCCCACAGTGTTTGCCACAGGGTATCGGTTCTGAGTTCTTACTGGTCCTGTCTAAAACAGGGTTGTGCTGGCAGGGACATAGTGTGGTGGCATTGAACCCCACCTTCTGGGTCACGCTGTGGGTTCACATCATAACCCTCTTACATATTTGTGTGTCTCTAGATAAGTCTCTTAAAATTTCTGGGGGTTGTTGCAGGTTTCTTTTTTATATAAAATGGCTGTCAATAGGGCATGATGGTGCATGCCTGTAATGCTAGCAGTCAGGGGCTAAGACAGAAGGAAGTCCTGAAGTTCAAGGCCAGCCTGGTCTCCACACCATTCTGGGCTACATAGGAAGATTTTTGTTTCACTAAAATGAAATAAGATAAATAACAAAACAAAACCAGTGTCATGGCACACACTTTAAGAAATTGGAATGGGCAACTATGCTCTGTGGAGTGTAGCATCTGTTCAGAGAAACAGCCTGGAAGTGGTAGCTCCTTATTACACATTAGACACACAGTCTGAGAGTAATGAGCTAATATGTAGGATGCCAAAATCAGGATCCAGAAAGGTCTCACTAGGCTGGACTCAGGGAGCAAATCTAATAGGATGGCATTTAACAAGGATAAATGTAAAAGCAATGCGATTAGACCTAAACAGCAAGTGGCATGAACGCCCGGTGCGGAGATGGGTGTTATAAACCACACACCTGAGCAAAGGCTTGGACACATCACTGACTCTCTGATAATTAAGATTCAGTGGTGTGAGAAGTCCCCTAAGAAGCAAAGGCTACTTCGGCAGCATAAAGCCAGTGAGTGCATCGTGTGGAATGAAGGAATGGTATCTGTGTCCTCTGCCACTCCCTGGGCCTCACATGTTCACAGGGGTGGTGATGAATAAGGCTAGGATCAAGAAAGAGATGTAAAATCAGAGCAAACCAGGCAGAGGCAAGAGAAAGCCTGCGAAGGCTCTGGGTCTGTGCTCACAAACAGTTGAAAAGCAGTTTGTGTATGATGCCTAAACATCCCTTGTGACAAATTTCCAGTTCCCTCTCTGCTTAAAACCACTCAGGAGAGCAAGAAGGCTGTGTGTGAGTTCTAGAAAGGAAGGTTGCTGCTCGCTATACAAAGAACACACTCCCAACCATCAACATTGTCCCCGAGTGGGGAGACCCTGCATTTCCCAGCACTGGGAAGGCCCAGGCAGAGGGGTGCTATATGGGTACTACAATGTCTCCTGGCCCAGGGCTCAGTCTTCCTGCCACAGAAGCCATGCACATAGGTAGCTTGAATTGGAGAATTCTTTGCTCCACAGGCATTAAGCACTGTTTGTTGCTGGACCACAGGGTGGGATCATAGACGTGAATATGAGATATTGTCTCTGTCCTTGTAAAGGGAAAGCTTGACTTCGATGCAAAGTTCCTTGTCTGCTGTGATGATGCTGTACATTAGCACAACACACTTGGTTAGGGGGACAGTGTTCTGTTCTTCCTGGGAGGAGGTCCCTTCAGCTTGGGGATTAGGGGACTCTGCCAGAGGTCCTCTGGAGGTGGTGTACCCGGGGTCACCAGGGACTCCAAGGGGATGAGAGAACAAAGCTGCAGACAGCCTGTAAGCCCCTACCAAGGCTCTGAGAACTGTTTATCTCGGGCCCTGACCCGTCTAAGACCCTATCCCATCTGTCTATGATGGGGCAGGTGTACGTACTAAAACATCCCAAAATGAGACTCCATGGAAGCTGCAGGAAAATGCCTTCACTTAGTTCATGAAAACCCACATCAGCAGCTGCTTGCGCCTGTGTGCACACCCACATTAAACTGCCAAAGTGCTTTGCATTTATTTACCCTCCATGTACTGCCTATTTATTGGGCCAATAAATTGGAGGCAGTAATATCCACTCATCAAAACCCTACCCGTCTTCCAGGGCCTGGCTGTCACCTCACATTCTTCACATGTCTCCCCAGGTGCTCCGCTCATGGAGAACACCCTATTCTCTGAACAGCTGAACCATCTACTGTGTGCACCTCTTACTAAGCACCAACTGTTTACCCCTTTGCTTGCTACTTCGCTGGATTCTCTTGCTTTGTTAGATGTTTTTAGTTTTCGACTAGGTGAGGCCTTGCTTGATGAGGTCATTAATTCCTGCTGACTGGGGTGGAGGCAAAGCCCATGAGTGACTTTCACTGGGGGGTTTAGAGGCAATGTGAGCCGGTTGCCATGGACCTATCCTTGGGTTTTAAAAAAAAATGTTAGAACCAAATTCAGGAAGGCAGTCGGCCTTGTCTTGACCTGTGAATTCATCCAGTATCCCTGGCAAGCAAAGCAAAAAGAGTGAGATGGATCACATGGATTTTTTTAAACCATAGGCTTGGAATTATGGCTTTTAGGCTTTGCCATGGTCTAATGGCTCCATTGAAGCACTAATGCCAACTGTTGTAAGCATTACTTTTTTTGGTTTTTGTTTTTGTTTTTGTGTTTTGTTTTGTCTGGCTTTTGAGACAAGTGTCTCATTATATAGCCCTGGTTGTCCTGAAATTTGCTATCTGTACCAAACCAGCCTTGAACTCCCAGAGTTCTGCCTGCCTCTTCCATCCCACGTGCTGGAGATTACATACACATGCCATCACACCCGGCTTGCTCCAGAGCATGCAGTTAAAGAGGTAAACACCTGGCATCTAACAAGAGCTCCACACAGTAGAAGCTTCGGCTGTTGAGAGAATGTTGTGATCTCCATGAGCAGAGCACCTGGGGAGATGCCTGGAGAATGTGAGGTGACAGCCATGACCCGGAAGTCAGGTAGGGTTTTCATGAGGTGGATATTACTGTCTCTACAACTGAACTCATATTCTCGGGTCACAGACAGGAGAACAGACCTTTAAACTGTCAGCAGCCCCTTTGCCCGTGGCCAGGAGGGCTTCCTACCAGCCGGGCAGACGCAATCAGTGACTTCGATGAGGAGATGGAGTAGAAGTTTGACACAACTGAAATCTCTAGCTGCTCTAAGCATGAAACAGCTTGCCGTCTACAGTCACCTGACACAAGATGTGGTAAGTGGTTCTTAGAGGGACCAAAGGATGTGAGTAGAAACCCTCACCTGCTTCCCTAGGTGACGCATCCTGTCTCCAGCTGAGTGTTACCTGGACATAAGCTGCCAAGCTCAGATTATGAGCAGGTGTCTTTTCCAGGGGCCTTTGCCAGAGTCCAAGCCACCAGTGTATGTTTAAAACTAGCTAGGTTTCATGAGGGACCAAAAAGCCCATGCAGGGAGAATTTCTTCACATTACTGACCCCAGTCTGGGTGTTCCCCTCCCTCAGAATGCTAGTTCTTCTGGCCTTTCCACCATTTGAACACTGTTATTTGCAAATCGAACTGGCTCCCAACATGGAAGTCTAGGCTTCTCCTCTCCTCTTTTCCTCTGCGTAGGGCTCTCTTATCTGCATAAGGCGACCATCTGAACTGAGGTGTAGACCCTGACTCAGAGTCCGGAAGCTGACATTCAGACAGAAGCCTGCAGCCTGCCGTGAGGCTTGTTTCTGCCTTCCACACTCCCCACACACATCAGCAAGAGGCGAGCAACACCAGCTGGGTGAGTATGCTTCACTAAACTGCTGCCACTTTGGGCTGCTCAGAAACCCAAGGCGGCATCAAAGGAACAAAGGGCATCTCAACGTGGACACTGGCTCTAAACACAGCCACTTAGAAGTCACCTTGCACTCTGGCTGTTCCAGGAGCCATTAGCCATTTTCTTAGGGAAGTACTGTACCCGTCTGAAAATCTCCATTTGGCTGGAAGCTGTTTTATTCTTTCTCTTTCCCCCATTTTCTCTTCCTGCCACACAAACCGCTCGAGATCCACCTGAGACCTAACATTTGTCTGTTTTGAGAATAGATGAGTATTTATTAGAATTAAACAGCTGGGAGCCCCGTGATATTTAGACGGGTATTAGGAGGAATGCAGGAGAAGATGATAATGCTGGGTCCTTTTGTCTGTAAACCGGCCTGGGCTTAGTTACTGAGGGGATTTCTTGGGTCTCCTGTGAGAACCAGATACAGTTAATTTCCTGCAAAAGCTGCGGGCTGGGCCGCGCTGATATTGCAGTGTTATTTAGAATAGAAAGGTCAGGCCTGAGATTGAATAATCATTGACAAGAAATCCACAGGGCATAGGAAGCAGTTGGTGAGCAGTCACTGCCTTATTTCTCCCTCCCTCCCTCCCTCCCTCCCTCCCTCCCTCCCTCCCTCCCTCTCTCCCCCTCCTTTCTTTTCCTTCCTCAGTATCTGTTGATTCTGGGGTTTGTTTTAATATTCGTTTTGCAACTGTTTCCCAGAGATCTAGCCGTTAGGAACGAAGTGTTAAGACAAAGGGGACAGCCTCCAGGCCATCAGTGGAGATGGGACATTCAGTCTTAGAGACTAGGTGTTTCTATTCTGGGCCAGTGGTCTTGGGTACCTGCGTATGAGTTTTCAGACCATATATGGCATTTTTTTTTCTTTTAAACAGTTTGAAGTACTCTGTCCCTAAATAGGGTGTCTTCTTTTCCTGCATGGTGTCTGAGATGTCCTCCAGTTTAAAGCCTGCCCTGAGTTTGGAGCTGAATAACAGACTTTGAGAAGCGTAGAGGAGAATCTGAGGAATGGAGCGCCTATTGTGTGCCAGGCCGGGCCTGGGCCCTTTGCACACAGTGGTTCATGAATCCTGGCACCCATGTGAGCCCTGCTTTACTGATGGGGGGGTGCCTCAGAGGGCACAGGGAAGGTGGACTGCTTACTCACGACCTCACAGTTCCTATGCAGCAGAGGGAAGGTGGGAAAGCTGAGGATCTCTGAGTACCAAGCTCATGCCATGATGCCCCAAGCTTCCCAGCCTTGCTGGGGACTTTCCCTGGTGATGTCCTCTTTCCTGCTACCCAGTCACTCTACAGAGTCCTTATTTTTATTTAATACAAGATACAGTCTCTCCCTCTCTCCCTCCCTCCCTCTCTAGTAAAGCAACATCATTAGCCATCCTATTACAAGACTGATCCTACAAATTAGATGCCGTGGACTTGTGTCCAGTGTGTAAAGACTGTGGATGGGCCAGTGGGACATTGGCATCCCTTTGAATCTCAGATGCCATGTAATGTATTTATTATGAAGTTCCATTTATTTAAAGTTTGGAGTTGACAAGAATACTGGGAGTTTGAGGTACAGCAAGTCCAAGGCTAGCATGGGCTACATAAGATCCTGCCCCTCCTCCCCAAAGAACACGGCTGGGCATGAGTAGCTCACACCAGTATCCTAATGGGTGTTCTAGCGTGCTGACGCATGCGCTCACAAGCACACATGCCATCCATCCAAAAACAAAATAAATAAAACCCACAAATGGATAAACAAAAAAATAGATACTTGTATGATTCCTGAAACTTAGAGGTCATTTTGTTTAATTTGGGAATGGTATAGGCATGAATAGGAAAACATTCAGCAAATCGTCTGCCTGTTACAAACTGTACATTGGCACTTAGCTTGCAGTCAGCAGTCAGGCCAGGGACAAGCACATGATTCTGAGAATAAGGAAAGATCAAGGGTTATAAGATCAGGATTAGAATGCTCTGTGCTGGTATCTCCTAATCTAGGCACGGATACTGACAAGGAATGTGATCCTGAGATGACGTCATGGCACAATGGCTTTGACACACACACACACCAGTCTGTCTGTTGCTGTATCCTGTCATTGGAGTGTTCTGGCATCTGGTGACACTTGCCGTTCTTTCCATGACTCTGTGCCTGGATCTGAAGGAGGCTCATGGGATGCAGGTTGGGCCACCGGCAGAGGGGATAGTGGGCTCCTGTCATCCATAGTTGACAGAGACATAAGAGCAAAATTGGATTACCGAGACGGAGTCATCTGCTTCGTGGACACCAGGCGTATAATAATGAGTACAAACCCCAGTGTGGTGTCAGCAGGCTTCTTGATGCAGCACAGTGTTGAAAGGGCCATGATCTGGTGGCTGCTACAAGAAGAAGAACCTTGGAGTCCCAGGTTTGACCTCCACACTGGACTTCCCTGTCTCTGTCCTTGCATCTGCGCCCTGAAGCTACAAAGGGCAACGGTGTGCGCCGGCTTTGGAGAGTTTATCTGTCTAAAAGCCCTGAGCTCTTTAGTGCAGGGAGATGGCTGCTATTATCCCATCTTTTCTTCCTCAGCTCCAAATCTCGCCCCTAGCACGAATGCCGTTGTCAGTGCGGCGGTACTTGGGTGCGTGTTCCTGGTGAGAGGAAAAGTTGACACTCAGAGCCGGAGCCTCTGTGCCCGGGAAGAGGTAGTATGCTGGACAGTTAGCAGCTTGGCCTCTGAAACTAGACCTCAGCTCCTCTACTTGTTCTGCCTTTCAGAAAGCTGACCCACCTCTCTGAGCCGCAGTGTTTCCGTTTGTGGTGAGTGGAGTCACAACACCTACTTAAAGCTGTTGAGAAAACTAAAGAAGAGGGCATGTGCAAGCCTTTAAACTGCCCCTCCCACCTCAACCCCCCCCCCCCATTTCACAATAAGAACCACGGTGTGGACCCATACTTTCCTGCCTTACTAAGCAGATGCATCTGAAAAAGCACCCTTTCAGTGCCAAGACCTCTGGTTTGTACATGAATCAATTAGAAGGTAACTGGTTTCTGGGTTTCTGACCTTGCTTGCTCAGTGGAAGTTTCAGGCTCCCAAGACCTGGATATGATTCTGCAAGCCTTTGGGCTGTCTTAGGGGTGGTATGAACTGACTGGCTCCAAATGCATTAATTGCCCACCTCTAGGAGCCAAGCACTTCCATTAGCAATTTGCTCCATAGTGCCTGTGTCTGGGTTTTATTTCTTCCAAAAAAGGGACTGTGATACCTGCCCCTTTGGGTTCACACAACGGTTGTGATGTTCCAAAGGAATATGTCAGCATGACTTTTGAAATGCTTGACACATCTGTGGTACCGATATTCTACCCATGACAAGTGTCACCTCTGTAGGTTGGTGGCCCTGTTGTCAGATGGCAATCCCGCCCCAGTACAGAGAGACTGCAGATGAGAAAGATGACCTCGGGAACACAATCTCTGTGGCGCCATCTGGCATTCTCTTTACCTTTGATTTATCAGTGCACGCCTCTCCCTGTGAGATACCATAAAGGCAGGTTGTGTGACACCTTTACTGTCTTGCACAACGTGGAGCAGCATGATCTCACGCGTGCTGGGACAAGGTGTGGAGGCTCACCTCTGCCTCCCTCCACAGGTTTCCAGGATGTGCCTGGCCACAGGTACTGGTCAGGAACCACTGGCCGTTCTAGCTGTGCTGTAAGGCATAGAGTTAAGCCAGGGCAGGAACAGGTTAGCCAAGGTCCAGCCGGGTGAGATGCGTCCCTACAACCTCTCACTTCTCCCCTCTTCCAGTTTGCTCTGGTGCCTGCCATCCCTGAAGTTTATAGGTATCATTACCTGTGAAAAATCTGTTCCATCTGAAGACAGTCCGGGTTGGGGATGGGTGGCAGATTGCAATTTAATGACCAGATTAAAATATGCTAAAGCAAACAAATAAATAAATAAAAAGCCCAGTAGCCTGGAGCTCCACAATTCATTCTGTGGGCAAGAGAGGCTGGGGCTCCAGGGACCAGCTCATAATTCACCCCATCGGCAGGTTTAGTAGGCTGTTACTGTATGACCACAAGGGGAAACAGCTCTCTAAGAAAGATTTACACTGACTGCCACTGGAGGCTGAAGGGCTAGGGGCCAGGAGCTGAGGGCTCGGCAAACAAACAGGTCCTGGTGCTAACCATGGGAAACAACAACAGGTTCTCTCCTGACTTGTCCAACAACAGAGGGCCATACTGCCTTTCTCTTCTGAGTTCTCCCTGACCTCTATGTTGCTCACCAGGATCAAGTCACTCCTCACCATGGCAAATGAATCCAAGGTCACAGTGTCCCTTATTGGAATGGAGGCTCAGTTTCCTAGTTCAGCATCTTAATGGATTAGCCACTTTTCCAAAGGTGGAGGAAGTAGCATCCCTTTGCTGTTCTTAACCTCGGGTACAAAATCACTGCTCAATAAGCCGGTGAGTGACTGAGCAGTATATGTCAGTACCTGGGTGACTCATGGGGGGTCACAGTCTGTTGGTATCTAACAGGAACTGATTCTAGACTCCAAGCAGAGATCCCGAACTCCAAGAATATATAAAATTGTTTAGTATTCTCATGTAACCTGCATATGCCTCACTATCCTTTTAGTCATCTCTGGAGAACTTAGAGCACATACTACAATGCAAAAGTTGCTTACCTGATTGTCATTTTTTATTATTTTTAATTGTGTGCTTGCATGCATGTGTCTGTGTGTGTATGTGTGCACATGCATACGTGTGTCTGTCTATCTGTCCGTCTTTTTGTGTGGAGCAATGTGCACATGTATGCAGGTGTCTGAGGAGCTCAGAGGTATCAGATCTTCTGGAACTGTAGTAACAGGCAAGTGTGAACCACCTTCTGTGAACGCTGGGAACTCAATTCTTCTGGAAGTATACAATACTCACTCTTAACCTTGGGGCTATCTCTCTAGCCCTATTGGAGAGTTACTGGGTTTTTAGGGAATAATGGCCAAAAAGTCTGAATCTGTTCAATATACAAGTGATTTAGAAATATTTCTGATCCTTCAGTTGAGTTCATAGATACAGACCCTGCAGGTGTGACAGGCCAGCTGTGCTGCGGGCAGGAACTCTCCAAGAGTGGAGACGAGGTGGAAGCCTGAAGATGTGGAAATCCAGCTGTGTTGTATGTAGGCACTCTCAGGGAGTGGAGACAGTGTGGAAGACTGCAGGTGTGGCAGGCCAGTGTCTGTGGGTAGGCACTCTCAGTTAGTGAAGAAAGCGTGGGAAAATGGCATCAAGGTCCGCCTTTGCCTTCCTGGCCTATGACTTCTCCTGGGACTGTTCTTTGATCTTCCTGGCTTTCAGGTTCGACTCCCTGCCGGTTTATCTCCTGCAGTACACTCTGTGCCCCTGGTGGCCCCTCTGCGCAGCACTCTCTTTATTGTCCATTATTACACGTTTAGCTAATTTGACAGCTTGAGCTTCCAAGGCAGTTACTTAAGAAGACATCGCTGATCCTATTGAATAGCTCCGTGTTCTTTATTATAGATGCTCATAGGATTGTATCTATATTAACTATAAATATGGATAACAGGTAGATATTATATAGGCACTCTCACTAGAAGTTAAGTATCCTCATAGGAAGGACGAAGTAGTTAGTGTGTGTGTGTGTGTGTGTGTGTATCTGTGTGTGTGTCTGTGTGTATGCATAATATGTATCTATGTGTGTACATGTGGGCATGAATATATGGGTGCACATGCATAGCCAGGGAGGCTAGAAGTCAACCTCCCATGCCATTTCTCAGTCTGTCTGTCTGTCCTCCACCTTCTGTTTTGAGACAGGGTCCTTGACTGGCAGGGAACTAGGGTGGCTGAGTGAGTCCCATGGGAGTCTGTCTGCCTCTGCTTCCCCAGTACTGGGGTTGTAAGTGTGCAGTGTTGCTTTTCATATGGCTTCTGAAGCTCAAACTCGGGTCCCCATGCCTGTTCCCCAATCTCTGTCCCAGAGTTGGCTTCCCAGACTCAGCCTTCTTCACTTGTCACCCCAGCACGTAGAGCAGCACATCTAGACAGAGACATCAGGAAAAGTTCTGTGCTTGGTGGAATATTATATCTCATTTCCTATGAAAAGACATCTATGAAGCCCCACCCCCACATTGTCCTGTCACTCTACGACCTATCACCTTTGCCCACTGAAACATACATGGTGATCACAGAGACAGTTCTCCATAGAGACAGAGCGTAGAAGGAATGGGAGTGGCTCTCCTCTAGGACCCCGCATGGCTGGAGATCGCTGCTGTACTTGAAAGAAGAGAAGGGTGACGAGCTCTGGGGTCATCACTCATTTCCACCCTTCGGGGAAACTGTTTTCTATTCACATTCAGCAAATGATGCTCTTGTACCAATAACAAATGTCAAGTGCTCTTCCTGGGACTTGGGGGAGACAGAGCATTAGCAAAGGAGGCGCAATCCAGCAAAAAGGACAGGGAAGCTAAGTAACAAATGTCACCCAGAGACACTTGGGGGGTGTAGGAGGGGGAAAGACAGCTTTGCATCAACAACCATGACTGGAGGGAAAAGAAAAAAGAAAAAAAAAAAAAAAGAATCTGCCCATGGTGACCTGTGATGATCCTGGACTGCCTGCGTTCTACAATATTCCAGGCCCCTCCCTCTCATGCTACGACATGATCCTTAGCTCTCAGCATTGTGCTGCCTGAGCGGAGTGTTGGAAGCCATGCAGGGAATTTGTAGGATCTGTACACCAACCCTGACACTATACTTTAAATAGCACTGCTAATAAGAACATTACACCTCCAGACCATGGTGGTTTGGCTTCTGCTACATTCCTTTGTTTATTTATGCATTTGACAACCATGAGATAAAGTCAGTGGTAAGCGTGGGCGCCATTGATCAGTTCCACGCCATTCGAGGTCATAATTGGGATAATGTCTTATCCACCTTTTCATTCCTGCTGAGGATAAATTAAATAGGCTCAAATGGGAGGGGGTTTTCAATTCACAAGGGAAGCAGAGAGACAGTAAGTAACCCCAACGAAAGTCCATGAGTATCACATGAACAAGATAAGCAGAGAACTCTCGGGGCTTGTGGGTAGTGGCGCACATCTGCACTGAGTGGTGAGATCCAGAGATGGGATCCTGTAGGGAGCTCTGCCTCCTTCTGAGCTAAAGATATTTGTGTATTCCCCTGCCCCATAAAAGCAAAGTGCTGTGTGTGTGCATGTACTCTTGAGCACACAAGTGTGTGTGCAAACATGCGTGTATAAGTATACATGTGTGTGCAGGCACATGTGTGAGGTCAAAGGTCAACCTTGGGTGTCATTTTTCAGAAACTGTCTACCTTGTTCTCTGAAAACAGTCTTTCATTAGCCTGAGTTTCATCAGTATAGTTAGGCAGGGTAGCCAATAAATGCCAGAGATCCGTCTGTTTTCACTCCCCAGCATGAGGATCACAAGCATGTGCCACTATCTATTTTTATGTGGGTTCTGGGGTCATACTCACTCATCATGGACTTGCAAAGCTGAGGCATCTCCCCAGTTCCTAAAAGGTACATTTAATTATATATCAAGCTCTCTCTGGGGCCAAACCACCATTATCTGTGATCCCAAATACTGTCATCATCTCTTCAATGGCTCTTTATTTTCACACTTGTTTACCTATGACCTAGTCACAACAGTTGACAAGAGTCATACTCGTAAATTTAAGTCACATCTTACCATCAGTACTAATTTCACACTTCCCCAAGGCCTACAAATTCATCTCCCCAGAAAGAGTCAATGCTCATTTCAGGTCTGCCCCACCATGCACCATTAGTTTTCTGACCATAGGCCCCATCTTAGCTACTTTCTACTGCTGTGACAAGACACCACAGTCAAGGCAACTTATAAAAGTAAAAATTGGGGGATGGATATTAACAGTTTCAGAGGATTAGTTAAAGTCATAGCCATCATGGTAGGGAACATGGCAGCAGACAGACAGGCATGACACTGGACAAGTAGCTGCGCGCTTACATCTTGATCCACAGAGAACTAACTGGGAATAAGGTGAGCTTTTGAAACCTCAAAACCTATCACCAGTCACCCATCTTATCCACAAAGGCCACACCTCCTAATCCTTCCCAAACAGTTCCACAACTGGGGACCAGTAATTCAAACATATGAGCCTGTTGTGACATTTCTCATTCAAATCACCACATTTCATTCCTTGACACCACCCCTCCCCCCATTGCTATGGCCACATCATAATGCAAAGTACATTTAGTCCAACTTAAAAAGTCCCCATTGTCGTTCAGGCTCAACACTGTTTAAAAACCCAAGGTCTCTCAGCAATCTCTTAATTATATCCATGTAATATCAAAAATCAACTTACAGTCTTCCAACATATAATGACACAGAATATATATTACCATTCCAAAATGGTAGAATGCGGACATACTGATGAAATACTGAACTAAAGCAAGACTGAAACCCACAGGGACCAACTCCGAATCTTGTAACTTCATATCTGATGTCAAAGGGCTTAAATGGTCCTGGCTTCCTATGTTTGCTGATTGCAATAGTTCCCACTAACTTCCTCCTCACTGAGCCAGACACTCTTGTTTGCCTTGCAACTCCTCAGACTTCTTAGAAATCCTCCTGCATCGGGGCCTTTCATGGAATAGTCTCTTTCTAGAAGAATCTTAGTTAAGTATCTTAGTGGGCTGCTTTCCTGTCTTGCAGCATTTTGTTCAAAACCACATTGTTGGCCAGTGCTCAAGATACACTTGTCTTGGTTTATCACACGGCTCCCACCTGCCTTCCTTATCCTTCTGCCCGTTTGGGTCACTCATTTGCTTCCTATATGCCTCCCTTCCCTCTGGGATACATGCTGCATCCCAACAGAAAACTGAATTAAGTGCTTTACCGGGGTGATGCCTATGGCTAAAGATAGCTGCAAATGTGGCTTCAACCCATCGTAAAATTACTTACGACATCATGAGAACTTTTGGCAATTGTGTGTGCCTGTGCCTGTCCGTGTGTATATGATTGTATGGATGGATGTAACTGCACATCCACATATGCACATGGATCAATGTTGGGTGTCTTCTTCAATTGCTGTCTACCTTGTGCTTTTATCCAGGGTGTCATTTAGCCCGTAGGTTACTGCTTGGGTAGGATGCCTGGGCACTGACCTCGGGGAGCTACCTGTCTTTGCCTCCCCTGCAGTGGTATTATAAATGGAAACCACTGTGCCTGGCTTCTATATGTGGCTTCTTTGCAGGGGGAGGGGGGGCACTGACCTCAGCTTCTCGCGCTTGTGTCACAAGTCCTTTTACCAACTGAGCTGCGGCCCCATTCTCTCAATAACCTAACTATTTTTAAAGAACTCACACACACAACCTTCAGAAGTGTGTGTGTGGAACGGCTCTTAATAACTATCAAGTCAGACTAGGGCAGTTTGTTTTCACACTTGCTCCATGCTTTCTTCCCCCTTTCGGTTTTGTACTGCCTAAGTGCCCAGGTCTCCTTTTACCACAGTGAGGAAGAGGTGTGTCTCTGAGTCTGACTCAGTGGCTTTGCTCTCTGTCTCTCTCTCTCTCTCTCTCTCTCTCTCTCTCTCTCTCTCTCTCTCTCTCTCCTTTTCTTTCTCTCCTAAACACCTCTCCCGTAAGTGCTTGGTCCACTGTCTCCCTCTTCTCCTTTTCTCTCATTCCTTCTCCTTTGTCCTTTCTCTCTGCTCTTCGTCCCTCTCCATGTACTTCCTTTCCTTGTCTTCCCCATTTTCCTCCTACTTTCCTTCAATGGACCCTCTTTCTTCCCTCCCTCCTTCCTTCTTTGTCTCCCTTCTTTCTTTCTGTTGCTGGATACCTACGAAGTGACCAGGGTGGCACTTTGCTTTTCTTGGTAAGAGAGGCATGTGGCCCCTTGGGGCCTGTTGACTGATGTGAGGAGATGAGACACTTGAGTAATTTTGGCTGATGTAACCACGGCGGAAGAGCTTGGAGGAGGACGTGATGAGCCCGAGAAGCACAGAGGCTTCCTGGAAGTTAGACACCTGCCTGAAGACTAAGCAGTGACTGCATGTGGGAGTGTGGCAGCTGTTGTTCCAGGTGTTTGACATCATGGCATCGAGAACAAATAAGAAGGGCTGAAAGGAACCAGACCTGGGCTTTCTGCAGCTGCTAAGAGAAGACAATTGTTGAATTCAGATTATGGGGTGGAGAATAGCAAAGGGCCCTCAGAATTCTAAATATTTCTCTTTCCTTTATCTTAACATTGCTTTCTTCATCTCTACAGAGAATCCTGGTTTAAGACATCAATTGCCAGTGGATCTTAGTGATCTCAAATGCTGGTGTTTTCCTAGCACACAGCTGGCAGTCGGCATAGTTGGAAATGGGTGGAAATGAATTTCTGTGTGACTTGAGGGAAGGTGGCATAACTGCACTCCAAGTGTAAGAAAGCATTCAGTTTGGGACCGTTGGGAGCCATCATTCCTTTGCATTACTTTTAAATATTGTAGATTCCAGTCCTGGGTCCTCCCACCTTTCCCTGATGTTTCATCATTTCAAATAGTCTCTGGTCAAAGCATTTTCTCTGACCCTTAGACCCTTAATAGATTATTTCAAGTCTTCCAACTGTTAAGAATGTTCTTATTTTAACCAATAGCTGTTCCTATAAGTCAACTCAATTGTTTCCTCCTAATTTATGGCTTTGTTAATGGACAAAAGAATTTAAATTTTTGCTCAAACTTCTACATTGACAAGTAGTGTTGCATTCATCCCAAGAACCCAGAAGTTTCAGTTGACTTTTGCTCAGTCTTCCGCATGTTTTGACCTAGTCTTCTAGGAATGTGTCTCTTGGTACATGGGATGCGGCCAGTGCAGGCTTGACCACTGAAGAAGTGCAAAGTGTCTGTCTGGTGACTACAATGTCTCAAGCAAGGAACTCAGAATTCTCAGCAGAGATCTTGCTATTGACAAGGAAAGTCTTAAGAGGGGATACAGAAACTCAGGATAAACTAGGAGCATATGAAAAAGCGGGACAGTAGATCTAGAAATAAAAGAGCTGGTTTTACACTGTTGAATGCCAAGGTGCAGTGATGCCTGGAATAGAGCTGAGTGCAGAGGAGAGACATGGTTAACACATCGGAATCAGGTGCAGAGGGTCCTGCATAGCAGACACTATGGATAGGAAGGAAGTCAAGACCTCCCAGGGGCCTGTACCATGGTCTGTCCTTAGAAATGCCTGCAGGCTGGTTCAGGCCAGACTCCCACAGAAGGACCGCAGTAGTGACTTTTTTTTTTTTTTAAAGCTGTGGTTCCTATTAAGCTGCTGATCCTTGTAAGGGCTGGTGAGAAGCTGTAGGTCCGCCCCTTTCATTTAAAAGAGAGGGGCAGGGAGGGTTTGGAAGTCAACCCAAATGCTAGCAATTGAAGAGCACAGTTTCACCCGAGGGGAGACGTCACATATGGACATGTTGTGTACCTCTTTCCTCCTTGTACTGAAATCTCTGCCACATTAGTAATAATAAGGCCCAGAAATGAGCAGGGAGAGGAAATAGGGATTCACATGCCACCATACATATTTTAGTGCCTTTGTAGTTTTATACCAGACCAACTTTGCTTGTCTGACTCGGAAGCATGCAGTCAGTTATTTGTTTGAAGAGTATAAAATTTTCTTCATACATAAGGGTTTGACTTGTCTGATAGGTCTGAATATTTGGTGCCATCATTCGGTTAGGACATATGGGGTCTTTTTGGACTTCAGTTATTCAGGCCACCTTTAGACTCTCAAAAGCATAAGTGTGTCAAATGTGTCACTCATGGTGAATTCTCTCCTTTTTCTTTTATGGAAATGCAGGATCTATGTAGGAAATCTGTGAGACCTGCAACTATTAGCATAGGAATGTTAAGTTAGCAGTAGGAGAGCTGTGGGTCTCAGGACCTTAGGTTTATACTCAGCATTTTCATCTCTGTGTGTTGGGGTGGCAGGGCACTTCCTGATGCAAAAGACTAAAGGCCCCTCTACATCCTACAAGCTCATCTGCCCTGTGGTTAAGGGGAGAACACATTTTAGTGCATTTCCACAAATTCAAGACTACAAAAGGTCTCTAAAAGGCACACACTGTGGTACATTTACACTATGGAATACTACTCAGCTATTAAAAACAAGGAATTGCCGAAATTTGTGGACAAATGGATTGATTTAGAAATTATCATAATGAGTGAGTTCACCCAGAAGCAAAAAGAGACAAATGGTATATACTCACTTATATCAAAGCACTAGCCCAATGGATACGTACCATGAAAAACTTTACTTACCAAGAAAGTGGGTCAGAGAAGAGGACATCCTATTGAGACTTTAGGCGAGAGTAGCATGGAAGAATGGGGAAATAGTAGGACCCACAGAGTCCTGGAAACCAACATGAATAACTTTATGACAGGCAGATCTGGGTCCTGGGGTCCTCCTCAAACTAAGGCACCAGCCAAGGAGAATATAGGCAGTAAACTTCGAACCCCTACCAAGACCTAGCCGACGAACATGATATTCTCCACCGTTGAGTGGAGAGTGAGATCTGACTCTCACACAAACTCTGGTGCCCCTTTTCTGACCACGTCCCCTGGATGGGGAGGCCTGGCGGCACTCAGAGGAAGGATAGCAAGTTACCAAGAAGAGACTCGATATTCTAAGAGCATATATAGGGGGAGGAGGTCTCCCTCAATCACAGACATAGGGGAGGGGAGAAAGGGGAAGAGGGAGGGAGGGAAGAATGGGAGGAAACAGGGGAAGGGCTAACAATCGAGATGTAATATGAATAAATTAATTTTTAAAAAAAGGCACACACTTGGACTCAGAATCAGATTCACCTAGATTTCTCCAGCAAAAAATGGGAGCAATAATTTTTTTTTTAACTTTGCAATTTTTTTGATCCAAATCGAAGCCACCGCAGGGAAGTCAAGGAGCAACGAGGGAAGATCCACTGAGCAGAGAAATGACAGGAGGGGGGGGGATATCTTAGCCATCAGGCTAGACGGATTGGGAAAGGAAAGAGAAGGTGAAGGAGGAGAGCAGAGGAGGAAGAAGGGGAGGGGGACAGGAAGAACATGGGGGGGGAGGGAAGAAGGAGAAGCGATAATCACAGCTAATATTTCTTTTCAATAGACGCAGGAATGAAGAGGCTATTCTAATTGGTAATAGTTCAAGGATGACAATGTGCCAGTGAAATATATTGGAGGAATGACACTAATAAGGAACACATTTTTCACCTTTACTGTTTGACAGGTATTGCTCTGAGTGCTTCTCATGTATTAACTCATTTAATCCTTCTAGGAGCCCTACGAGGTAGATGCTGGTTTTAACGATATCTCATTGCAATAGAAACGGAGACACAGAGAGATTAAACAATATATCAAAGGCCGTATACCCTAGCGATAAAGTGGGAAATGCACACAGGGGGCGTATTCACTGTCCAATATGCTCAGAATCAGTGGTATTTCTGTACTTCTTATTTTTTTCAGATTTTGAAATACCTTATTTTTTTTAAGATATCATGAGATATATTGGGAAGATGATCAAACTCTACACACATAATTCATTTGTATATCAGATAAACCATATGCTCATAGCCTGTAAATAATTCTGTTTATTTTTAGTGCTGACCATGGCATAAGGCCAGGTGTGGCACTTCACACTGCGATATCGTATTGGTGCTCACAATGTCCAGGATTTCAGATCTTCAGGTTAGAGGTGTCGCACTTGTATCTGGCCTACACTCAGGGCATCTGAGTTCCTTGAGATTTCCTGAGTGATGAGTAGCAGGCCACTGCTTTGGTCTAAGGAGAGGACTGTCAACAACCTAATGCGTAGCTTCAGATGGATCTCTCCATAAAAGACCAAGGCTGACTAGAAGCTTGCAACTTCCAGCTTCGTCCCTTCAACCTCTGTGTTAACCATCAGCAGTAACCTGTGGTTTTTACCACTCACGCCTATGTAAGAAAACCTCAAAATCCCTAAATAACGGGGACTGAGCTGGTGAACACATCCATGTACTGGGGAGGTGTACACAACTCTAGGGGGACAAAACTGTCTGCTCTTAGGACCCCACTATTTCCCTCCTGTACCTCTTCCCCTGGTTGTTCATTTTATATCCTTTACAGCAAATGAGGACATAGAAATGGGGGCAGCTACCCGAATTCCATAGTTGTGTTAGCAAATAGTCCAATCTAAGAGTCAGGAGTGCAGCCCAGTTACAGCTCCTAGTCAGACTTGCTGGTTGCAGGTAAAACCTGGTATGAGGGTAGTAGCCTGTGGGATTGAGCCCTACTGAGCTCTAACCCTCCTCCAAATCACTACTGTCAGCCTTGGTGCGGGTTTTAAGATGCCTTAGCTGATGCCGGAGTAATTGTTGGTGTTGGAGAAAAGCTCTCCTCTGGTTTTGGAAGTGGGCTCAGGAAGGTCGCGAACGACAGTAGTGGAGCTGGCATTAAGTCAGTATGATGTGGCTGTTAGGTGCTGGTCCAGCAAGCACCACGTAGTCCTAGCGGGAAGCCACTGGGAAGCCGCTGGTGAGGACAGTCAGACAAGCTCTTGTGAGCGGCTCCGAAAGGAGCTCTGGGTGTTTATGGAAAACGTGGACAGATTTGGGAGGGGTAATGGAGGGAAAGCAGAGTGAAATGCTCAAGGTCATTAGCCAGTTCGGCTATCGCCATTTCTGTGTGAAGGGAAACTGACGCGCCATGTGTTGTAAAGGTGTAAGCCCAGAGATGGGTCTCTTCGGAGAGATCCTGATGCAGAAGAAGCCACTGTGGGGAAGCCTGCTGGGGCATAGGTGGCTGAGGCTGGGACAGCACTGTTGAATTTGAGGAATTAGAGCTGAGCAGGACGCAGCTGAGACAGTGGAAGCTTTGGATAGACCCAGAATTTGGGGGTGGGGGGGTGGGGAGGGTGGTTAAAAAATAAGGTTTTGGAAACTATGGTAGGAAAACAGATGTCTAGGCCCAAGAGCAAATATACAAGAGATGGAAGAGAAGGAATTAGGGAAAGAAAGTGACCGGAGTATTTAAAACATTTCCAACTTGCTTAAAAGGAGCTGGGAAGACCTGGAGAGACTCGTTAGGAGCAAACGTCAGGACGGTTTGTTTCTGTGGATAAGAAGCAGCCCCGTCACTTAGGTTTAGGCCCACAGAGCAGCTGAGGGAGGGTGAAGCTCTATAGGGGTGTGTGTGCAGGGGGGACCCGAGTCTCTTGCAGTCTGTCTAGAGTTTGGACTCAGCAATCGGCAACCGATGCCAGCCGAACCAGGGGGAGGGGCAGAAGGGCCATAAGCTGGATGTCTTGCAGAGAAGGAAGACGCAGAGGATACAGAGGTATATGACTTCCGGCTCGGGGTGCAGGGCTTAATGGGAAATGGATAGTGTGTGAAAATTTAAAGATGTGTATGAGGGCCCGGGGTGGAAGGGAACCTCAAGTCAGTCTGTGGACTAGAGGGGACCCACTTCCACATTTCTGAATTTTACACAAAGGCATGCATATTTCAAAGGTCAGTCTCAGAGCGAGGGAGCAGAATGCATAGATTGGGCTGTTTCCCTAAGGCTATAGGAAGAAGAATACAAGATTAACCTCTTGTTGGTGGCCTTTTCTTTACATGACAGTTGATACCAAACGAGTGGTGCTGGAAGACTAAATAAAGATCTTACTTTTACTTTTTCCTTCTACTCTCTCATCAAATTATCAAAGCTCTGCTAAGATCATTCATTACCAAGAGTCACGTGGCACTCTCTCTAGATCCCATCCCTTTTGTTTTGCTATTGGAGCTAGGGGTCTACTGGTGTTTACTCAGTTGTGTGGATAAAACTGGTCTAAGGATACAGTTCATATATTTTGCAAGTTTGTGTCCAGGCGGGGGGGGGGGGAAATAATAGAATACTAGAGAGGTGCAGGGCTACACTGACTGCTCTTGGAGGGATGGGGACAGCTGTTTCATTCTACCAGGTGAGGCCTCCATTGCCTCCTTAAGAGGAAGACCCTAGGGCCCACTTGTGGCACTGGGGGATGAGTTCACTTATGTATAACGAGCACAGTAGGAAACCAGAGAGGACCGTGCTGTAGATTAACATCCTTCTGGATTTTAATTTATAAGAGAAGGAAGATTTTATTTTGAGCGTTAATTTCTCTCTGGGTACTTATTAATAAAAGATTCCTATTTGAATGCATACCAGCACTTGGGGCCTTTTATGTTATGAAGGAATGCATGTTGATAACTGCTGAGCTACATTAGAAAGTTGGCTGGATCATGAGGGGTAGGGGAATGACTTTGGCTTAAGACACAGTAAAACCCAAACATTAATGATTAATCTGCCGGGTCTATCCAAAGCCATCTGAATTAGGCCTTGCCTGGGTCCCAGGAACACAAAGCATGTGGCCCTGGGCCGCATCATTGTCCCATTTTGTGTGTGTGTGTGTGTGTGTGTGTGTGTGTGTGTGTGTGTGTGTGTGACTTATATTTCCTTGTCTCCATCCACCTCTGGAGACCAAGAAAGTCTACCTGCATAAAAAGCTGCAGGCTATAACCTTCTGGGCCCAGAGGTCACCCACTGCATTTTCATTATGATGTATATGTCTTATTTCTAGGCAGGAATAACAAAAAAGCTCTTGCTATTAGCTTTATCCTTCCCTCTGGTCCTATGGGCAAGCTTTGGCCCAAGCTTTGGAGTTTACCCAGTGGGTGGGCAACTCCCATAGAACTAAGTCTTGAGTCACTTCTCACTCAATGACTCAATTGCAGAAGAAAGGCTATATTTTGGGTACCAAACAGATACACCACTAATATTTTTGCTGCATTTCTTTCTCCAGAGTGTAAATTGGTAGAAATTTACAAGGATATATAGGAATGTATGGATTATGAGAGTAAGCAGATCTGATTTTGCAAATTAGATCTGCTGTGGTCTAATTGGTGTCTGTCTACCCTGGACTCTGTGCTGGACTCTAGCCTTTCCTATGAGGAAAGGTCTTTGAGGTGTGGTTTAATCAGGATCAAAAAGCATCTAAAATAATGCTGGCTGTTGCTTTTCTACAAGAGGCCTGGGGGATCCGAGATGGAAGTGGTGTCCATCAGCAGGCCCCTTGAGACTCCTGATCTGCCAGCCCCTCACCCATTCAGAAGAGTGAGCAGTATGATTTTGTTGTTTGTAAATTATATAGTGTAAGATGTTTGGTTACAGTGTGAAGGAACTGGGAGACAGCCTGCAGTCTCTTAGATGACCCCTGGCCACCAGCCAGGATTCCTTGAGGCAGTGATATCAATGAAAAGGTGTGACTTCCTGGAGGTGGGGACAAGTCAATTGCACAGGTTCAGTGCTAAGGTCCAAGGTTAGAAACCAACTGGCAGATGTTGGAGAATGGGTTTGCTTGTTTTGCTATCTCTTTTCCATTCTCACATTTTCATGGATAAGATCACTTTTGCTTCCTCTCCCTTGAGAGGGCAATATTGGGTTGGCCATTGATCTATCCTGGTATGCACCTTTCTCAGCCTTTACCACCGAGAGGCATAATGCAGCCATGTCTCGAATGGTGGCTAGCAACACTTTCACTTGGTATGTGTCTACTCAATGACACAGGCATATGGACTTATCTTTTGTTTTCCTTCACTGTTGGTCACTCGGCCGGCCATTCAAAAAAGTTACTTTGTGGAGTTACTGCCTGGCAGTGGCTGTCTCTCTAGGGAACAGTTTTCTAGGCTTCCACTATTATGCCTAAACCTGACATTTACAAATCTACATGCAAGTCTTGGTCAAGGGTTTCAAGAAATGAGTAAGCCTCCTTCACATCCCTTCTTCCTGCTGGCTGTGGGAGATGAGATGCAGGAGATGTGGGAGACACGTGTGGATGATGAGGCACAAAAGAACAAAGATCCCTAGGTCACCATATTGGGAGAAGGCACCCTGGCTGGAACGTGCCTCACATTATTACATAGCAGGAGATACATTTCATTTTTATTTGAGGCACTACCCATTTTTTGTTTATTCTTCCAGTAGTTTTGTACAGCTCCAGGGAATTCTAATGAATGAGCTGTGTGGGTGAATTAGACCTATAAGTCTCCAAGTAATTGGAAAGGAACCGAGTGGGAGTGTGTCTTTCACATGAAAATGTGTTTCTGTGATAAAATTTGAAGGAGGAAACTGAGATTCCTGATTTGGCCTCCGGTAAGGTTTCCAAAAAGTCATTTACGGATAGCTTTATTCTTCCAAGGTCGTTGACACTTAGCTTGTTCAATAGAAAAAGAATGAAAATTTAATTCCCATGGCTTCTCTGTTGGCCTAGTCTTTGTTGATTGGAATCATGACTGGGGTGGGGTGGGGATGTGGTTGCCACCTCAACTTTCAACTGCCCTCCTTGGAGACGTAGAGCATGAAAACGGAACAGTAATGGTTGTTCGGAACCGTGCTTTTGGTGGGCCAATCTGTCAGTCAAGAGCTAGGCAAATAGCTCCATCCCTCTACAGAGACAGAAACATGGTGTTGAAGGAGGCTGAAACACTGGTAACCTAGGTTAGAGGCCTAGTGAATACAGACAAACTCTCAGGCGCACCTCTTCAGTGGGATGATAGACATAACCAACTACAGGTGAACCAATTGCTGGAGTGAGATCTAGAATCCTGTGAAGAGTTCACACGTGTTATTCCTAACCTGGATTTTCCCCCCTTGATACATCTCTTGGGAATCACAATTTCCCTTAGACCAGGCCATTCCAGTTAAGAAAAAGATAACCCATTGGGAGCAAATGAGTTAGTCCCTCTTCCAGTAGAGTTGATTTTTTTTATGACTCCCTCCCTCTCCCCTGCTCCCTCTCTCCTTCCCTCCCTCCCTCCCTCCCTCCCTCCTTCCATCCTTCTGTGAAACTGGTAGGCCAGACTTTAAAGCACTGATTAATGCAACACTTTAAAGCGCAAGTCCTAGTGACCAGGCCCAATTAGGGATGAGAAGTTGCCGGCCCGTGGGAAGAAATCTGCACAAAATACAAGTGTATATATACATATTTTTGCAACAAAAGAAACTATTTATTTGGAATCTGCATTACCAGTACAAATTAGGAGACTGTAAAACCTACATCGTGTTAGTATCATTAGAGAACACAAAAGTTCAGCTGGAATCAAAGGGGACAGAAGCCTGTGCTCTCACAGAAGCAGAAAAGCTGAAACTTTCAAAACCAAAGTAGAGCCGAGCTTTGCAGGTTTATATTCTCAATAATAAGGGGGAAAAAGAAGGGGGAAGAGGGTAAAACCAACAACCAAAGGAAAACACTTCAAAATGAAACCCCCAAAGGGAAGACGTAATAGAGAGAAAAAGGGGAAACATTCAATGTTTTATTTATTTTTAAGAAAAGGAAAAGAAAAAGTTTACAAAAAAATTATAACTGTTTCCAGGAAGCTTTGAGCTAGACTGGAACCCACAAAGGTGACGTGAGAAGGTTGCCTTCCATCCCTCATGGCAGAGAAACGGGAGCTCAGCTGTCTCCAGGTGGGAATGCTTCTTACAGCACAGTTCTACAACTCAGGTTGTTTTTTTCCTTCATGTATCTGGCTGGAATTCTGTCTGCTTTCCGAACAGCTGAGCGTTTGAATGAGCGATGTCCAAAACTGAATGTCTGTCCAACAATATGGCTTTCTTTTTCCCTATTACTAATACAGGCTTTCTGGCAAAGCTGGCTTTGCAGTTTAAACACTTAACCTAATCGGAGCGTAGTGACAGGTGCAGAGATTCTTAACACCTGGCTCATCACTTCCTCAACTCTCTACCCAGAATGGGGGACCCTGGATTCCAAGCAGATAGGCCCGGAGCTTACTTCCTGGACCCACTTTGCTTGGTAGTGGTCCCTACCACGGCAATACTGCCTGTGGAGTTCTACCAGAAGAAAGATCTTGTGTGCTTGGAAGCATTCTTGTGAACTGTTGAAGTTAATCAGGGAGAAAGAAAGCCCTTGATTGGGACATGCAGAACTATCAAAGGCAAAAGCCTTTTCCTTCCTGTATAAGAAATCCCCTGGACAGACTTGGTGAGTTTTTGAGGAAGCAAGTCCCTGTCTCATTATATCAGGGACTATAGGAGTGCCACACACCATGGACATGCAAGAAAGCAGGAGCACGTGGGCGTGGGCTGTATCATATTGTTTTTGACATCAGCTGAAACAAAGCAGAGCCAGGAGGCAGCCTCTTCTACCAGTGACTCCTTTTCACATCACCTTGTATACACAGTTAAGGAATAAAACTGGTAAGACCCACCAACCTGACAGTGAAAACAAGTATCCCTCCCCTCAAATAAACAAAACCAAAGATAACACACACAAAAAAACCCTTTTTTTCTTTTTTGTATTTTTAAGAGCAGGAATAAAGAAAAGAATTTATTTTGGGGACTCAAAATTAATAAACATAATGTGTTAGGCTGTACCTATATGCTCTCACTATGCCAACCTTATTTTTTTTTCCTTTTTTTTTTCTTTTTTTTCTTTTTTTTTTTTTAGTTTACAAAATGAATTACGGTCACTTTTAAACATTGTGAAAGAAGAGATGGAAGTACACAACTTGACACTTTTCTATCATTCTTGAACTAATTCACAAATGCAAGAAAATAAAAATAAAAATGGGGGAAATGAGGAACATAGGTAGTTTGATGTTAAAAACTAATGCAGGAATGATGTGTATTGTCACGGAGAGAAGGGACACGCCCCCTTCTTGTTTTGCGTGCTATGAGGGTCACTTTTAAAATTTTTATTATAAACACTATTAAATTCAGACCGCTTTTTTGGTTTTTTTTCCTTTATCTGAATATACAAGAACATTCATTATCAAATGTTCATCATCAGTACTACAAAGAACGAGACACAACTCGCAAGAAACAATGGAGAATGTTAATAAAGCTGAAAGAATTGTTGAGTATTTTTTTTCTTTTTTCCCCCCTAAGGTTTTTTTTTTGTTTTTGTTTTTTTGTTGTTTTTTTGTTTTTTTTAATTTGAGTTTCTGTAGTTTTATCTTTTTTTGGTATCGAAGTCAGGTTTTTCTGGGCAGAAAAATAAAGAGGAAGAAGAAAGAGGTGAAGACAGGTGTGAGAAAAGGCAACCAAAATAACAATAATAATAACAATAATAATAATAATAACAATAATAAAGTACCACTACCACAGGGAAAGAAGTGGAAAGAAGGTGCCAGTGGGCTCAACTGCTACCCAGGAGTCCATTCTCCAGCAGGAAGGGGAGGAGGAGGAGGAGAAGGAGGAGGAAGAGGAAGAGAAAGAGGAAGAGGAGGAGATTAAAAGTTTACATGGTGGCAAACTCAAGGTTTGCTACTATTTCTTGGGATAAAATTGCTGTTGTGGAAAAATGGAGCACTCCCACTTGTACTTAGGCTATGGAGAAATCCTGGGGTACAGTTTTTAGGGGGACTGAGGGATTTACCTGACATGAATTCCTAGGGAACTGGGTTTCTAGAGGCACACTCTTTCTACTTCTATCCTGAGGCTGCCAGCTTTCCCTAGCCTCATCTGGCCACAGAGTTGTGGTGGCGGCCATGTTGGAGGTGACAGTGGACATGGAGGAGAGGCTACAGGCTAAGTGTTGGACCTAATGAGGCCTAGTGAAGTGCTGGGTGGGCATCTCAGTGCAGCCTGGGGAGAAGCAGGCTGTGTGATGGCAGCACTGCTTGACACGGTTCACTCATCCCTTTCTTGCGTTCAGTGCAGATCTGGAGTCACCCCTGTTTCCAAGAGAAGCCTTCAATAGCTCATCTAATTTGCTTCGTGTTAAAGGATGTGATCCAAGCGTGTTTCTATAAGTTTCAATGTATTCCTGCCACAAAAGCAAAGATCCCTGGCTCTCATCACTATACAGGCTTGTGATGTTGTCCCTTCTAGGTACCCTGTTATGAGCATGGCACAGGTTAGTTGATAGTCTTTCTAGTGACCTGACCTCAGTCAACTAGACAAATTTCCATTTGCCAAATGATTACTTTCTACATTATCCTCAAATGCTCATCCCCTCGGGTTTCCTGGTATGCATGCCCTACTCCTCCAAACACACACACACACACACACACACACACACACACACACAAACACACATACGAAGAATGGTTCCTATTCATCACTGCAGCGCCATGTGGAATGTATATGACCCTGTGAGCTGGTTTCTGAGCCCTCAAGCTCCTGTGCTTCCTCCTGGAAGTGCCTGAAGCAGAGTAGTTGTGATTAGGACAAGGACTTGCATGGCCACATACTGGATTTAAGTAGAAACTAATAAAGCCAGGTTCTTCTCCTCTCGTTTTCCTCTAGTTTTGAATCTCTTTCATCCTAAGAAGACAAACAGACCAAAACCCAACGAGAGCAGGAAGCCTCTAGAACAGCACTCTGTCTATAGAGAGACGACACCAAGGTACTGGTAACAAGCAGAAATTAGAACAAGAAAACCATGTAGTGTCCTGGCCTAGCATGAAACGTTCATCACAGGCACATTGCTTTCCCTGACCATCAGACTTGGAGACTAAAATCAAGCACAACAATTCCCTCTTTACAGATGAAGTGCAGGAGGCCTCCAAGATATCTGACCACATGCCACTTTGATCTACTGGCAAAGTCGCCACCTTTATGGCTGGCAGAGCTGATGGGAGAATTTAAACTCAAGTCAAAAGTGAGACCACCTTTCTAGCCAATGCTATTTTCTGTCGATCCCATTTCAACAACAACAACTATTTCAACAGCAACAACAACAACAAACAACAAATTATCAACCTTACTCCATGATTCTTATGACTTCAAATTAATTAGTAAAAATAAACCATATACTTATACCACTCGCTTCTCCAGAGGAAGAAGCCAGAATCAAGACCACAGTGTACTATAATGTTTTGAAGAGATAATATAATAAAAACACAAAGCAAGCAGCCAAATCCATCATAGACCCTGGAACTCCTGTGTATGGCTCCCTGAGAGCTCCAGAGGTGGGAGGAATGAAGATAGTTTACACTTGAAATCTGATCTGCACACTGGTAAAGTTCTGTGCACTCTACTGTGATAAATACATGTTGGTGGGTCCTAGCAGCCTCGGCAACATATTGCTTCTCTCTGAGGCTCACCAGATAGAGTACCATGATGGCTAATGCATGCATTTGCACAGGATGCTATTGTTGATAGATCATTCGGGAGGTGTCAGAGTGAACACTGCCAGGGCCTTCTGTAGGGGAGGGAGATGAAGGGTTAATAACATCCCACCAAGCCAAGTTGTGAGGTTGTGTGTGTGTGTGTGTGTGTGTGTGTGTGTGTGTGTGTGTGTGTGTGTACATGTCTATGAAGAAACAGTGAAGCCTTTCAGGGTGAGATGCCTTTACTCTTTACAGATAGACTCATCAGGGTGCCTCTCTTAGACCTGGCTTGCTTGAGGTTCTGGACACTGAATGGTTGAACGGTCTCCATAGACTGCCTCTGAGACCAAGAGCTGTACTTAATAGGATGAGAAAGCTGGTAGGAACTCTGCCCTTGCTGTTCCTTATGCCCTCCTCCGCCTGGCTTCCTGCCTGGGACTCAACCTGATAGAGCTACACTGGGACATGTGGCACCTTTAGAAGCCCAGTTATGGCAGTCCCCAACAAACACCTGGGGCCGGAAAAAAAAGACGAAGAAATCAGGATTGTTCCCAGAAAGAAAGAAAGAAAGAAAGAAAGAAAGGGGAATTGGAGACAGAGCGGCCGGGAATGAGTAGGGCAGTGTGGTGTATTCCTGCTAAGAGGTAGAGAGAGTAACAAGAGAGACAGAAGGATTGCCTGTCAACACAGGGATGAGGGCTCCGAGTGAGGTAAATTTGGCTCCTCAAGCCACCAGCATGAAAGCATACAAATATGTTTATTGTTTTCTTTGTAATTTGTTTTTCCTTTTTAAATTCCCCTAAGTGTGGAAAATATCATTCAGTGGTAGAGGGCAGGAACTCAGGGGGGCTAGAACAGAGAACAGGGGCCAGGGAAGATGACAGAAACCAGTCTGACAGCTGGAGGCAGGGGAGGGTGGCTTCTACCCAGAAAAAAAAAAAAAAAAAAAAAAAGGGAAGAGAGTATAAAGAAGTGTCCAGATTGGCTGACATAGCATCCCAAAGAAGAGAAGAGAAGGAGACTCTTATTGTGTTTGCTGATTGCTTCGACCTCCAGTCTGACCGCTTCAGCGTTGGGAGAGAAACCCTCCCTCCTGCCCCTGCCCCAATTGCGGCACAGGGTCAGCCGGGATGCGATTGCTGGGAGATCAGTTGGAGGTATCAGAGTGAACACTGCCAGGGCCTTCTGTAGGGGAGGTCACTGATGAAGGGGTAGTAGCATCCTGCCAACCTCCATTAGCCTAGAAGGGAAAAAGGGAGAGAAGTCAGTCCTATGTGAGCAGGTGGCCTTTTTGAGCAGACAATGACAGTGAGGCAACTTGTGGGAGGGACTGGCACCTGGCACACGGGGACACCCATAAAATGGGCGCATGGGGTTGTGGATGATAATATTCCTCCCGCATTTGGTGAGTTCATCCACCCAGTGAACCTTTGGGTCTAATGTTGACACCTCCCACTTGTGTGATGTGGTTGTTATTTCTCCAAGGTTCTGCAATTCAGTCCCAGGCATCTATGGGGTGACAGCTGCCCACCAGTCAGGAGACCTGAGAGCTCTATTTTGGTTCTAATATTCACAACAACTAGCCATTGCTGAGGGTAAAGTGCCTAAACATGGCTGGCTTTGGTTTTTCCTTCTGCAGAATAAGAAGCCTGGCCTGGATGCTTTATGAAGTTCTTGCTGGCCCTGGGTATCCTGAGGGTTCATGTGAGGTCAGGTCCTGTTCTATGCCAGGTCTGGAAACTCTTTGGTAGATAGAGATTAGAGAGTATAGCTCATGGATTCAAGAAATGGGCTAAGACAAGACCACAAATGACCTATAATTCAAGACAGAGCCTAACCCACAGCAGAGCCTGTTGTTAAGAGGGCCAGGGCTTCCATGAGGGCAATATTATGTCTTGTTGGAGCATCGGGGACTGATACACTTAGCAGAATATATTGTTATGAAGAAAGAAGGGGGGGGGGAAGGACTGGAGGTGGAAGATTAAACTGGGAGAGAGATGGAAGAGACAAGGAAGGGAGGGACCATGGGGAGGGACAGCTAACATTAAAGGCCATTTGAAGGACCATATGTAAACCTGAAACTAAAGAAGCTTCCTAAAATACATGTGCATATGAAAAACATGTAAGTGGAGTCACCAAATAATGGGGGAGACTGGACAACTATGCCACCAAGGCAAACCTCCAATGCCAGGAATGATTTATATCTACTTGAGTCACTGGCTGAAAGGATCCCATGAAAACCCCCAAACATCTCATGCTATTGCCAAGGCTATCGATTGTTCGCCACAGACTAACAATAAGGCCCTGGAGATAAAAATAACTCATACATGTGTATATATTCTTTAACACAGGGAAACTGAGCTGTGACTAATGGAGACTTTACTTCCACTGATGAGTGTGCATGGTACTGGACAGCACTCTGCATGTCACCAATGGAGAACGACAATCATCAATCCAAGTTACAAACGTTGTGGTCTACATTAGTGACCTGCCTGCAAGATATGCTGAAACAATAGTGGCACAAATGTTGTGGAGGCAACCATCTTTGATTTAACTTAAAGCCTACTCCGTGAGATAGAACCCATGCCTGACATTTCTAGGATGGCCAAGAATAAGAGACTGGATAGGCTACAGGCCTAGGAGAAACCAAATTCTATTGTTTTGCTAAGGAAACACAGCAATACAATGACTTCTAATGACATTCTTCTATGCCCATAGATTAGTGTCTTCCTCATTCATCATTAGAAATATTTCTTCTTGCAGTAGATATTAGCTAACACACAACCCCACAACTTGGACAATGGAGAGAGAGAGAGAGAGAGAGAGAGAGAGAGAGAGAGAGAGAGAGAGAGAGAGAGAGAGAGAGAGAGAAATATTTTGGAACACCTAGCCCTAAATGGTATGTCTTCATTTAACCCTTCCCTTAAGGGTCAGAGTTCCATATGAAAGAGGAGGTGGAAAGACTGTAAAAGCTAATGTGGTGGATGACACCAAGGAAGAAGTGTTCATCTGACACATCAGGACTGGTACAAATATGAAGTAACAGAGACTGTGGCAGTGTCCACAGGGCCTGTAGAGATTCAAGGCAGATGGGATCCCAGCACTGAGAGGAGGAAGTAGACATGACTCCTCGCCCCTAAGCAAGAAACTACCTGTAATTGGTTCCCACTTGCAAGGGAACATCAGTCTTCTGCAGTGGAGGCTCGCTGCGTATATTAACCCACCTAAGGGCAGATTCCATGCTTCGAAGTAGATGGCCAACACAAAACTAATTCAATGGTATTTTTGTAGATATTTTATCTTATATTTCTTTGTTTGTGTTTTTTTGTTTTGTTTGTTTTTTGGTCTTATTGGTCTTTTGCTTGTATTTTGGCTTCTAATTTTGTGCGGGGTGCAGGGGGCTGTAGGAAGCTCACTCAATGATGCTCCAACTTTCCCAGGAAAGCCAGATTTTTCCCCCATTCAAAACAGCTTCTACCAGTCATTTTTAGCACTGAGTAGGTTTTACCAAACCCCCATCAAGGAAAAGATCTGGATACCCCTTGCCTTATTCCAGGCAGTGTCAAGTTAATCATGCCCTCCTAACCTTCGGCCCATGAGTAACTGCTCTGATCTCCACCCTCCAGGCTCCTAACCCATCAGATGCTTTGTCTCACTGCCTTCTTTGCTGGAAAACCTTACCTACTAGTATTTGGGACAGTTCCCTGAGAACAGTGAAGGCAACAATGAGAATCCTGTCACAACATGAGGTTTTAACACGTTCCCGGGGTAAACACATGGTAGTATAAGCCACATCAGAAACAGAATTAATTCAAATTTCTAGCCCAGGTTGTCATGGGGAGATAGTGCCTCCACTTTTCCACCCAACCAAGGGCATATACATTCTGTTGTCATTTAAGGCTTGCTGGAAACAGTGACTATACTTATTTCTTTTTCTACAAGAAAATTATCTAATGCTGTTAATCTGTTTTTCCTTGAAAAAATAGGGCATGCTTATCAATAATATTTAGAAAATAGACAAGCTTAAAAAGCAATATATTTAACACCCATAATCTACTACTCAGGGATAATTACAGTTCATGCTTTGATATCTGTCTATCATAATAATTTCTTATGTGTATGTTTCCTTGAAATTTTGATAGATAAAATCGGTAGAAAGGTAGGTAGGTAGGTAGGTAGGTAGATAGATAGATAGATAGATAGATAGATAGATAGGCAGGCAGGCAGGCATGTTGTGGTATGCATGGGGCTGAAGGGCAGTAGGCAGGCACCTGTGTGTGTGCTGACTGAGCAGTATGGGATCTTGGGGGAAAGTGATGAAAGGTATTTAAGTACAACACTGAGATAGAGTAAAACACTAGAGGGAAAAAAAGCCACCTTAAGATTGACCTGGTATAAGTCAGGTACAAGAGGAAATCCCAGGGAAGAAGTTAGCATCTGTGTCAAAGCACATGGAACAGGGGAGTTTGAGATGGCCAGCATCACCTCACTTAACCATGCTCTGGTTCCATTAAAGCAGTCATGAGAGGGGCCCCTGAAGGAACATTCGGGAGAGTACATCAGTAGGGCTCTGTATTTTAGAAAGGGGTGGAATTCCATAGTGCTCAGAAATGCTAGGAGACTACTCCTTAAATTATCTCTGGGCTGGAGGATCTCAAAGAACAGAAATATAACTTCTTTTCTTAAAAATTCGACTTTCTCAAACTAGCACAAGATGTCAGGGGCTACAGGAAACTCACAGACGGTGGACAAGGGTTACTTCGACCAAATGTCAAAACAAGCATTTTAAATATCCTAATTTGACCAGTGAAGGAGAATATATAAAATTTGTACCCCAAATAAATACATACAATAACTCTTCCAGCTTTATAAAAGCCAAAAGAAAATAAAACCCCAAATCCCTCTTCTACCCTGAAGCCCAGAGAATGGATACATACATATTGACACCCCTTAGATTTGAAAACCACTATCCCAGGGCAAGACTCTTCCACATTAGCCCCAAGCCCATATTCCAGGAAAGCCTTGGAGTCTAAACCAAATTGTGTAGGTCATCACCTTACCCAAGGATATGCTAACTGTGATCCCGTGTTTCCTGCAAAATTTAGAAAACCGTAGCACAGGAGGAGGTGCAAGTCAGACAGTTTGTAAAATAACCGCACACGGTACCGGGAGACCCAGGAGAATTCCCTTCCCCAGAAGTGGTTTACATAGTGGAGGACTGTCCGCTAGTATGGCTGCTGGAAATGGCTAGCTCAGAAACTGCAAGCAAACCCTACTGCACTGTCTTTCCCGTAAATCACTCTCAGGCTGTTTCCGAGGTATCGTTCCAGCTTTAACATAAGACCTTCAGAGGCTGTACCATCTTGGGAAACAGCTGACCTCGCTTACTGCCACGTTAACCCTCGGGAGCAATTCTTTCCCTCTTCCCTGACTGCGGGTGAATATTAAGCAGAAAGCTCTGCCTTTGTGTGTTTATTATCTGGGCGTAGTGAGAGGAAAGGATGCTCTCATTAACAGCTGTGTGAGGGAAGCAGGAACTAAGGCTGTGTTTTCTCTGTACCCCGACTTTCCCTCTTCACTGTCTGATGTGCACTATCGTCCATAATGGACAACACTTTGCAGTGTTCACCTCAGAAACCACCCCTGAGGACTTAGTATTTTTCATTTTTGAAGACACACTCCTCTTCCAAAAGTCATCTGCACGGGGGGGGGGGGGGGGGTGGGGGGTGGAGAAGCAAGACCCAATCCCACTCTTAGTTTCACCTGGTGAGGTCTAACATTAATAGAATAAGTTCAACCTAGAACCGTATGCAGGGGAAAGATAAGAGTATAAAATTGGAACTAAATGCAGCAGGTTCCCAAGGTAAGGATAAAAGACAATGTTCAAAATGCTTGAAACAAAAGTGACTTTTTACTCTGTGGCCCATTCTAATGAACCCGGATCAGAATCTGATATGGAACAGATTTTGCTAGGAGCATAACTAAAGGTCAAGCTTGGAGAGAGAGGGAGAGGGAGAGGGAGAGGGAGAGGGAGAGGGAGAGGGAGAGGGAGAGGGAGAGGGAGAGGGAGGATCTCCCAGGCTAAGACTGGGACAGTGGCAGTCTGGAAAATTGACATGGTCTTTCCTGACAAACACAAGGCAAGAATTGCAACCAAAGCCCCAATTTCTTTCTTCTCCTCCACTTTTCTCAAACCAGAACAGGGCCTGGCAGACAGCTGCCTCTCCCTGGCTTTGGAGGATTGACGCAAAGGCTGCTGGGCTGAGCAGCGCTTGTCCTATCTCCTCTCCTTCCTGCTCTTCCTCTGCGCTTACCTTAGCAGCACGCCGTTGATGCAGAGAATTCATCACCTGATGTGACAGCCCAAGCGAGCCTGGCACTAAGAAACTCTCATTTGCAACCCAGAAATACGCTGAGGTGCCACAAACTGGCTGATGTCAGCACCAAGTTGAGCTAGATCTGCATACGGGCCAGATGCCATTACCAGAGATGCCTTTAGCATGGACGAAGAGTTGTACGTGCTCCAGGCCCTCAATCACCCAGGCTGGTGGGCCAACAAAGGAGCAAAACAAAGAATGTGGATGCATCCTTCCTTCTCCTCTGGGCCTGTGTGGGTTACACACATGTGCACATCCTCATATGCGTGCACACACACACAAACACACAAACACACACACACACACACACACCAGACACATAAGCACACATAGAACCTGCACCCTCGATCTGCAATCTCATTCTCGCCCTTTCTTCTTTGCCTCTTTTGCTGTTTCTTTCTCCTTCTCTCAATGTGGACAGAGTCCCACTATGCATCCCACTATGGCTTCAAACTTGTGATCCTCCTGTCTCCGGTTCTTAAGTGTTGGGATTATAGGTGTGTGCCACTACATGTGACCTCATTCATTATTTTTCTATCGAGCCGGAAGAACGATGTTTTCTTAATGTGCTTTCCCAAGATAACCTTGTGAGTGCTTACCAAGAGAGAGGTTTTGGACTGTAAAACTGTGATTGGAAAGTCCCCTATGGGTCATCCTCTAGTTTAAAATTTCCCAGGAAAATTTACAATGGGAAACAGATCTGGGCCTAGCCTGGCACTCCTCCAATCTTATCTCTAGCTGCCCCAGAGGGATCTCTCAAAAATGTAATTTTGATCATATCACCGCTCTGGGTAAACCTTTAGAGATTTTCCATTGGCTTCAAGATGAGGTTCAATGTCCTCATCGGGTCTATAGCATCTTTGATTGTGTTTATTCCCAAGCCAACACTCTCCTTTACTACTCTTGCCATCCCAGGCTACTTAGGAATTCCCATAACAGGGCAGCCCTGCTTCTCTCTCCTTGAGTACAGTCCTCTCAAGCATCCAGCGATAGCCGCTTATGTAGGAGTTCCTTGCAAGACTGAGCTTAATCATCCTTGCAGCTCCACTGCTTGGCAATGTCCGTTTCTTCACCAGGGTCTTCAAGGCTCTGGAAACACCTGATCACCCCATCATATCGCATGTGTTCCTTCATAAGACCCCGCCCCCCCACTCCCCCAATTTACCAAAACACAGGAAAAAGGCTGTATAATAGGTCTCTGACTCCAAAGAGCCTACCACGATGTCTGACACACCACAAATTTTGATAGACATATCTTGAAGGGAACGTGGGAAAGTGCAAACACGTGGGGATACCATAGCATCCATTCTCCACCAAGGGAAGATACAGAAGACCAGCTCCCTGAGCTCCCTGAGCTCCACAGTTCAGTCGACTATATGGAAGCAGAGATGTACATTTAAAAATTATTCAAAATGCCAAGCAGAAGCGGGTCTCGTGTCTGGGTAAATTCCGAATGCAGGCGGTAACCTTTCCCTTACTTACTAAGTTGCCACCAGGGAGGCAGCTTATTCCAAACAGTTTGCTATGATTAACATTTACACGATGGTGCTGTGTTTCCAGGGAGAACAGTTGACAAGGATGTTATACCATGGCCTCATACACGATCTCAAGAAGCGGCAGTATCTAGACAGACTCAAGGACAAGGGACACTTCCTACCTGGAGTCCTGACCATTTGTAGGTCACTCCTCTGAGAATGGTAAAAGCTCTAAAATGTCTAGACACAGTCCCTAAGTGGATCCCACAGTGGGAGCATGCTTCTCTCTCTTCTCTTCCTGCGTATAAGAC
Source organism: Acomys minous (assembly GCF_964271855.1). Lineage (NCBI taxonomy): Eukaryota > Metazoa > Chordata > Mammalia > Rodentia > Muridae > Acomys > Acomys minous. Next base: position 25,375,540 of record NC_140483.1, on the reverse strand, counting down.
CAACCTGCAGCTTTTATCTTAGGATATGGGCATGAAGGTGGCATGTCCAATATAGAATACCACTACACACATCAACCGTAGATTTTTGAAAAACTTGTTTTGTTATTGCTGTTGGTTGATAATATTTTTGTTTGCTAAATTAGGTAGCCTTTAAGGAGAAAAAAAAACCTAGTTTCAAGGACTTTTACAGTTTTGTGGAAAATAGGCATTTGTTCATCATCATCGAATGAATATATATCGAGTCTAGACTGTCCTAAGTGCCAGGACAGAATAGTCTATAAAGATTTCATGGATGCTTCTGGAATGCTAGTCTGAAGGTGAACAGGAAACAGAGAAGTAAAAGAGTGGAATAAAGGGGCACCCAGGCGGAAAGAGAACTCTTCCTAACGGCTGTGAGGATCCCAAAGCTGGCTAGAGGGGGCGGGGAGACAAGAGAGGGCTGAGGAGAGAGAAAACCTGATCGCTAGACTTGAAGAGCTCCTGGAGGGCTTGCTTTGACAACAGGAGGACACCTGAAGACAAGGAGCACATCTACTGCACTGGCCTCTCAGGGAAGCACCTGTGTTGGATGAACGGCCGCAAAGCTACACATGATGGGTAATTTGTTTACTCTGGGCCACAGATACATATTGGCATTGGCAAATAAATCAACGGGAACTCAGTTTTCCTCCTCAGGAGAGGACACTAGAACTCACAAGCATGGTTGACCAAACTAGTCCCCAATATGCGCTAACAATACTACAATACTTTAGGGGCTTCGGGCATGGGTAGCTGGGGCTGGGTGACAATGTACAGTCATCATTTAGACATGCAGACAGCTTTAGGCATTTCATTCAGGGGTGAAGGCAGGCGGCTCATGCCTGTGGATTACCTTCTGGGAATCTGTGTTGCTACAGCACACAAACCATAAGGTTGGCCTTAGAAAAAAGCCATGGCGTTCTAAGACCTTCCACTGGTAACCTACAGCTCACCTTGGTGCTACTTGGCATCCACTTCCATAGCTTTGGGGTTATGATCCAGAGGAACCAGCACTAAGCATAGCACCATTTGCCAGCTAATATGCCCTGTCTCATATTGGCAATGTGTGGCAAGAGAGTAATTCCAACCTATGCGCATGTACTTTCTCATGACAAGTATCTACCTCAAATACTATCTGCTGGCTGCAGAGTGTGGGGTCAGTATCAATGGCAACTGCATGAGCACATACCATCTTTGCAACATCCTCATGTGACATGATTGAGATCAGCCCCCACTTCATGATCTGCTTTGGTGCTCCTTAATGACTATCTCTTTTCTTAAATTCATCTATCATGAAGACCCAGAATTAATGCTGCTATATAAGGCCCAGTAGACAGAGGTTAAAGTCAATTGTACTACTCTGTGGCTTGCACAGAATGGGAGGCAGTGTACAACTTCGGGCCTAGGACATATTGCTTTCTCACTCCTATTAAAATCACAACTAAACTATCACACGAAATGTTTATATGCCGTATAGATGCACAGGGGACCTGAGGCTAGCTATGCAGTAACCAGGGGGTTAAAACTTAAAAGTCAGTGCTTATTTAATTTTTCAAAGATTATCCTGATCCTCTGGCAAAGAAAAATAAGCTCAGCTTGATTCAGCCAAATACAGATGTCTTGGTGAAGAGAATTCTATTTATATGTGAATAAACATCATCTATCGTCAGAGCTACACAAACATACATACAGATTAGCACACACACATGCACATGGCACCCAGTGGTCAAAATCACACACTTTTTGCACACATTTTCTGATGTGCAAGTACCACTAAAACAGGTTTAGAAATTACTCATGACACACAAAGAAAACACACACACACACACACACACACACACACACACACACACACACACACGCACACACACAGCTATAATGGAAAACTGAAGGTATTTAAAACAGTGTTTACCAATATAGCCAAATATAGATAATTCAAGCAAAGCATACATTTTAAAAACTCTTGGGATAAATTATTCAACTGACTGATTCCCACATTGAATTGAATTTTTCCTTTCATTTTTCATAACCTTTGGTTTTGCTTGTGTTTTGCTGTCGCGTGTATTGTCTACTCAGGGCACACACAGATACAGTATAGTCATCGCTGTGATGAAGGTGGCTAAGCAGGGAGCAGACCCAGCCTGGTCTATGAACGTGCCCTCGTCCTGTAAATCTTGAGGCTATTTACTGTCACACAGGAAGCTAAACCTCTTACACTTCTCTGACCATCCAAGAGACAGCAATTACCCCAGATTATCAGACCAACAATGACATGCCGCGTAAAGAGAGACACTGAGCCAACGCCACATCCCAAAGACTGGCATATTCAAGTACACTTAGGACATTAATAGCAATTTACGTGCCATCACTGAGACAAAGCCACAAAGGCTCTGCTGGCAGCCTCTTATTTTGAAGCCTATTATTTGTGGGAGTTACAGGCTATAATCACAACAGAAACTTTCAAAACCCTTATCTTCTGTGACGCACCAAATCTATTTCAGAGCCGTAATTGCTATGTCACTGGAGAGTCTGCTGCTTAATGCACTCAAATGCCATTTAGTGTTTGCAGGGTCATTACAGCTAACAGAAGGATGGGGGTGGGACATAGTGGGAAGCTGGGTGGGAAGAAGCAGGCAGTGTGGAGGGACACTAGGCACCATTGTGCCCGATGCACTTAGAGTGAATGTTGTTGTTGTTGTTGTTGGTTTTTTTTGGGGGGGGTTTGGTTTTTTTTTCTTTTAATTCTGTTTACTGATGAAATGAGAGCAAGAGCCTGAAATAATCTACAGACTGAACAATTTCAAGCTTAGGAGCTTTACTCTGTAGATAGGCCACGGATGCTAGCAGGTACCTACTTTTACTCTGAGATTCTCATCACAGTGTAAGACGGTTGAGCTTTTTTTCTTTTTACCCGCGCCCCATCCCCCCTTAGTTAATTACAGAAATCTTTGCAGTGGAAATGGTCCAGCTGTCCTGAGGGATGAGGAAGCTGTCTTGGCCTTTCTTGATGTGGTACTATGGAAAGAGAAGGCAGAATGAGTGATGGTGAGCAGTCTGAGTCCAGGAGTCTCCCAAAGTGTGCTGCTTACAGATGGCTGAAGACCACAGATGGAGTCTGATCTAGAAACTGACATAAGAAAAGCATCAACTCTCTTAAAGGAGAATTTCCTTGACTTAAATCTGGCAAAGGTCATAGTCAAAAGGGTATTTAAATATACGCAGCTCTTATTTCTTCTAGTGGGCTATGAATAGGGTAGGAAGAGACTTACTTATTTGTCTTAGGATAACAATAGGAGGTAGAAGGTATATCTTCAAAGAAATATTACAATTACCAGCCTATCTCTAGGGCCCTTTGGATAATTTTCAGGTTGTGTTTTATAATGCTGAGTTGATTTTTAAATAGGTCAGAAATAAAGAGGATGTCAAGTTAACTCAGATTGTAGGGAGGGAGGCAGGTGTGCAACCCAGCTTTCTTTCTCAAGGTCCCACAGAGACAGTAAAAGACACAGGGCCTCATTCTAAACCTGTTTCTTTCATTTGGAAACATAACTTTGCCCTCCAAGTATTAGCTAAGTCCAGAAGTTAATATCCTTATAGAATAAAAATCCTCTGAAGTCATTGAGGAAAAGATGAACATCTCAAGAACACAAAAGACAGTAAAATTGAAAAAAAAAATCCAAGTCCATCACTAATCAAAACAAAACAAAACAAAACAACAACAATAACAACACAGCTCATAAAGACCGGAAAAACTACCTGGCATTATTGTTGAGGGTGTCGGGAAATTCCAGTTATAAACTGCTGCTAGTAGGACTACAACATAATAGAAATTTCCAGAAGACATGTTTACAATGCATTACAAAGGCCTCAGACATTTGTTGTTGTTGTTTTGCACATAAGATTTCAGTAGCCCTGGCTGTCCTGGGCTCACTTTGTAGACCAGGATGATCTTGAACTCACGAAGATCAGCTTGCCTCTGCCTCAAGAGTGCCAGGATTAAAGACATGCACCACTGCACCTGGTTCCTTAGACATGTTCTTATCCTTTGATGTAGCATTTTTTCTAGAAATTTATCCACATAAATCACAGAAAATATGCATTGTATTTTTAAATGAGGAAGTTTTCCACTGTGTTATTAATAACAGTAAAAATTATGGAACTGCCCTACAACATGTTCCAATGCACCTATTTAAAGTTATGTTTGAGAAGAATGTTTAATAATATGGAAAATATTCATAACATATTTTGAGGAAAATAAGGAGGCTACAAAATGACAGGTAAGTCTCGTACACCCACATAAAAACACACATACAAAGTGCTGGAGGACTGAAGTGCAGAAGGTAAGTGGTAATTTTATTCTGCGTTATTTTTTGTTTTCTCTAATTTTCTACACTACCTACTCATTTATAATAGGGAAAAAAGAGAAAAGAGTACATTCAAGATTTAAACAAAGCATATAAAGAAAAATCTACATCTCCAGTAGATCTCTGGTGTGCGGCCAATGTTTAAAGCTTGGGATGAGAAGAAAGCACTACAGTTTGTGACCAAACTCAGGTATTAGGAAGAAAGGCTGAGGGAAGTGGGGTGTTGGTTTCCAAGGAGAGCGTTACCAAGCCGTTTTGAGTTTTCTTAAGAATAAATACTCACTTACGAAAACATAGATTTTTTTTTCCTCCCTACCCATGACAAATAGCATTAAACTCAGAATTCCACCCAGACAAGATGGCAGCCTGCTTAGAGAATAGGCACCGGGCTTCTCCATTGTCTTTCTGCCATCATGCCCAGATCAAAAACTGATTAGGAAGCGACCTTAGGAGCATATCTGTTAAACAAATGAATGAATGAGCGAAGGGATGAATCGTGGGTCAAGTTCAAACCACAGTGACATCACCTCCCCCACAGGGAAGACAGGGGGTTGGGAAGACAGCTACACTTCTCTATCTCCCTGTGAGAAAGTTTTGGCATGCTGAGATTTGGTTACAGGGACAAATGGCACGCCAAAGTCAGCAATCTAATTTAAATAGAAAAGGTGGAAGGGGTAGAGAGGCCTTTCCCAGGTAGCTCTGGTCCAGTCTCAATAACCTGACTCCAGGTGACCACCTCTACCAAAGACAAAAAATCCCACAATAACATCAACAACAATCCCCCCACTATGGTAATAACTTCATCTAGGCCTGTGGTTCTTAATGTGGAGTCGTACATCAGATATCCTGCATATCAGATATGTATATTACGAAAACAGGAGCAAATTTACAGTTATTTAGAAGCTATAAAAATACTTTTATGGTTGAGGTTCTCCACAAGGTGAGGAACTGTACTCAACAGTCACGGCATTAGGTAGGTTGGGAACCACCGACTTCGCATTATTTTAAAAACGCATTCCTTGAATGCTAAGTATCAGCTTCAGCTGAAGTACTTGGTTTTGGACATAAGAAGCATGACTTTTTCCCCCCAGAAACCCATGGCCCAGCGAGAGGACAGGTACAGACCGGCAAAGGACTCCATCCCAACTTTAGGATGCCACAGACTACACGTCTGGAGTCTGAGTCCATCACACACTTGTCAATTACACAAGGTCTAAGCAGTACTGGCAGTCTCCTGCATGGGGAGGATTGCTTCCAGGGAATGGCAGCATTACTGGGGCCGGGGAGAGAAGGGACATTAATGGCCTCAGATACTTCAGAGGAGGAAGAGAAAGAGAACGCAGGGTGACTCACCTCCGGAAATTCAACAAAGTATTAAATAGTGGGCAATGCCACCTGCAGGTCAATTTTGCTAGCCTTTACAACTTTTCCTGTGAACTGTTCTGATGTGCCTCTAAACTATTTTGCTTATATATATATATTTTAAGAATTGGAAAAGTTTTAAAGTAATTGTGAATTAAGTAAGTTAATACATATGAAGTGCTTCAAGTCTAAAAGCAATCAAAACAATTACAAGTGTCAATTTAGCCTGTTAATTTTCTATCATTATTGGTTTTTTAATTGCTCTTTAGCTTACTATTTTATATGATTTCTTTATTTTATTATCATTTGGTCTGCTCCTTTGAACCTTTGTGTCCTAGATGGTGGTATATATTTATCCTAGCTTATTTTGTTTTTATTGTCCTCTTTTAGAACTTATGTATCTTAATTATTTTTAACCTTCATTTTGTATTTCAAATACAATTTTATCACTCTCCTGCCAATTTTAACCTGCAGTCACTTTACAAGTGAATACTGTATTTTTACTTTATACTTTTGTTTACTTTGTCTTGTGCTTTAAAACATTTTTTAACCCTTACCATATATTTTCCCTATTTATTGTTCTTGGTTTTATTCAAATATATTATATTTGTATCCCTGTGCATTTAATTTTTAACCTATTTTTAAAAGTATTATGTGCATAAAGAGGAAAGTAACTTAATGAAAGTTCTGAGCAACCAAGGAGAGGGGCTTTCTCACCCTTTGTCTGGGGGAAAAAATGGCTATTAAGTAGCTACTATCCTAGTGTCTTTTCTGAGGTCCTTCCAGCTTCTGACACCATTACTTAACATGCAAAAGGTATTAAAATACCCATAGGCAAAGGTCCCCCCTTTTTCTATCTTCCTTGCTCTCCAGATTAGAAAAATAAGCGACAACAGCAATAAACTACTTCTCACTGATGTGTGTACTTCATTCACCAGGCACAAGGCTTTTCTTCTGTCACAGTTAACCACCCAATCTCTCCAAGGGATGCTTGGTTTAGGATTTCTTGGCTTAGAATTTCATGGGGTCTCTTGGCAAAAAAGGCATGACAGAGCTAAAGAGTAGGCATATGCAAGAAAGGACTATCCTTATAGTTTTCCAGCTTGAATATTGATGGCAGAATTGATGAAATGTAAGTCTCCAGAGAGGATACTCAACCAAACAGGGATGGCTGAGTTCTTGGGGTTCTTTCTTACACCCTTCAAGTTCCAAAACACTCATTACAGGGCAACTTAACAGATGCTCTTAGTGTAAGGACCCTGGCGACTCCCTCCGTGTAAGTTGTTAAAGTTGACTATGGACTCAGGGGTCTATTTGGACAAAAAAGGCTTTGAAGTGTGACTGCTGGGTCCACACCTGACTCTGTCACGTACATGTTAGCTGATCTTGGGTAAAACACTTAATCTTTCTGGCCTCGGCTGACAGACTCTAGTAGGAAACTCAATAAACGTTATGAGCTAGTGCTCCTGGCATAATATATTGGCGGAGGCACAGCTTAGCTCTGGAACTTTAGACATGCAGCGAGGCAGCAAGACATGTCTGCTGTCCTTTTCCCCTCTGGAAGGGGCAGAGAGCCTTTGGCCTTGTGGGAGGATGCTGGGTAAGGGAAGGATTTGAGGCTTCCCGTTTCAGACCATCATTCCCTGGCAGTGTCTTTTTGGTAGAAGCTCAGTTGAGGCCATGCTCGATCGCTTCCTTAAGTGGGTGGATGTATAGTCTCACAAGTACTGCCTTTCACATTTTGTGTATGTTTGGGGAGGCACGGAAGACAGACTGGGCCTGCAGCTCAAGGGCACTGCATTTAAAAACGGGGGAAATGACAAGAGAAGAAAGGGAAGATTTAATATCCTACATATGAGGGAGCCATTCTGGAGTCTCTGTCTACACATATTTCAAAAGGTTTTCTTATAGAAAGGGGGTGGTGGTGGTTATAATTCCCCTTAAACAAAAGCATACTGGATCAAAAGTAATGGAAAATACAGAATAAATCACTCGACTTGACTATAAATGGCTTTCCTACCACTGCTTGGCTATAAGATAGTATGAGGGTTAGGTTACCTGGGGCAGGAGTAGGAGAGGAATCTTAGACTGCCTGGAAAAGGGCAGAGTAATCAGTGTATAACTATGGCCTTTGTCCTTTCTCCTTTGCCTGCTCTAGTTTGGTGTCTTTATAAATTATAAGAGAGGAGCAGGCATATGGAGATACAGGATCGCAACCAAAACACAAGTGTGTTGCATATGCCAAAGTGCTAAGAGTATATATTCACAATTATACCTTAAGTTGTTAAAAAGTCTCAGAAGTGAAAGACACTACATGTAAATACTAAACTCTAGCCATTGCTGCACATACCAGTAACATTTATGTAAGGGAAATTATATTATTTTCTGCAAGACAGTATGGGATGATCCATGAACTGATGAAGATTTAAAGGGAGCAGATGTGCATGTATAACCGTGTTGGTAAAATGGCAGGATCTAGCCAGTGAGTACAAAGGTTGCACTGTAAAAAACATCGTGTGTGCATATGTACCTGATGGGCAGCTTGGTCTTCATGTGGGTCCCCTAGTAAGGGGAGCAGGGGCTGTCTCTGACAAGGACTCTGTGCATACTTTTCAATCACTTCCCCCTGGCGGAGCTGCCTTGTAGGACAAACAGGAAGAGGATGGGCTCACTCCTGATGTGACTTGTATTGGGGTGAGTTGGGGGCCCTCTTTTTGAGGGGTAGGGGAGGGGGAAGAGGAGGAAGAGGGCATGAGGGTGGTGTTGGAAGGAGAGGAGGGAAGGGCTTCAATTAGGATGTAAGGTGAATAAATAAAATAAAATTGAAAAATCATGTGTGTGAATGCCCATGTGTGTGTGCACATACACGGGGCACATGGGGGAGGTCAAGCCAAACTCAGGTGTCAGTCTTCACGAGTCTTTTGTGCTTATACACTTTGGTTAAGACAGTCTTTCAGTGGCCTGGGATTTTGTCATGTGGGCTGGATTTACTGGCTGAGAGCTTCCGGGGATTTATCTGTCTCTGCCTTCTACCTCACCTTGCCAGGCCCAAGATTATAGGAGTGCACAACTGTAGCCACCCACCTTCCTATATGGGTTCTGGGGAATTGGACCCAGATTCTTATGTTTGCAAGGATAACTGAGCTATTACTCCAGCCCTTTCACTATTACATTCTTTTTTTTTTTTTTTTTTTGTGGTGGTGGTGATGGGGGGTATATTTGTCAAGGCTTAAAGCAAATTCTAGAAAATTAAAGAAAATTTTTAAAAGAAACCAATATCAATTCCGTCTCTCAGCCCTAACGCTAGGAAAGATGTAAAGACTAGGCCTTCAAGCTGACTTTCACAAGCTTAGAAGTTGCTAGGGGACCTAGTGAAATCTTAGAAACTTATTTAATAGACGTGGATGGGGCCTGAGGTTCTTCAGTGCTCAGGGGTCCTCATGTGATACTGTAGAGGGGCAGGCCACACTTTGCACAGACCAGCAGGGCAGGAAGGGGGCAGCAAGGCAGGGGCTGTGGGCAAAGGACTGCAAAGGTCACCCAAGGGTACTGAAATAGAGCCTGTACTTTGTACAAGAACAGAATGGTTGAGTCTTAGCTGAAAGGTTCAACGTGAACATGACCTGGGCAGGCTTGAAAAATTGTAATTAGGTGAATTAGTAGCTGAAAGAGCTGAAAATTACTGCAAGTAGAGACTATAATAGATGTAGGTAATTCTATATTTATATTTGAAATCTTCCTCCATATTATTTCCTTCCTTAAAGCATGTTTTTATGCTAATATGTGTTAACTTCTTATACATGGCTAATTTTTAATAAGAGCTCTACTTTTCCTAGGAAAGCAAAAGGCATGGTTTCTGGGTTTTTTTTTTCTTTCTTTCTTAATGTAAGTCTCTCTTCTTTCACAGCACAGCCATGCCTCCCATCACTTTGGATGTCTTGTCAAATGACTGGCAGGGCACATAGAAGGTCTCACTACAGAAATAGTAGTTATAAGCGGCTATTTATTGATTTATTTTTATTTATTTATTTATTTTTATTTTAAAAAATATTTTGGCTGTTTATTTTTAAATTAATTGGAATTAAGTAAAATTAAAAACTCATTTTCTTACAGTAGCCACATGCCAAGTGCTTCCTAGCTATGTGTTATTAATGGTTAATTTACTAAGCAAGATTAAAACCGACTATTCTTATCAGGACAACAAACCCATTGCTACATTCCCACTTGTGAGAAACACATAAAAGAATACATGACAAAGATCAATCATATTTATAAGCAATCCATACATTTTAATTGGTTAGAATACATATGTAAATGCCTCTTAAGGCACCCAGTTCCAAGATTCCTTTAAGATAATGTATCATATTGATTATAGTAGGTGATGCAGTCTCTGACCCAGAACCAGATGACTAAGGCAGATTACTTCCACCCCTTTAGCCTCTGGTGACTTTATGGATTGCCAGAGCTATGTGCTATTAATGCTTCTATCACTGATGTGGGATGCTCAAAGCTTCTCAATAAACATTTGTTGAACAAATCAGTTATTCATTTGTATATCCATAATGTGAAACTGGAGGAGACTTAGATATGAAGAGATCTAACTATTTAATAATTAGAGATGCGGAAAAGAATCTCCTCAGACTCAACTATAACCAGAGCCGAGACCTTTTGCTTTCGTATAGTAACAATGGCATTTTTCTAAGAAGAAAAGAGTAATTAGTCTAACCCCAAAAAACTTGCCTAAGAACACTGACTTCTTCAGGAAGCAAGAGTAGGCCAGGATAGACCCAGGAGAAAGTGGCCATCTTCAGAAACCGATGCTGCTTCCTCTTTGAAGATGTGATTTTCCTTCATCGAGTAGAAGGAGCCACATGAGTCTGGAGTAAGTTCTCACAGGCTGGGAGTGGGCTGAGCTGGGCAGGCTGCTAGAAACACCAATTCCAATGAAAAGAACACGGAGGACGCTGGCCGTTCCATAGCCTAGACTTTCCCCAGTAATACACGTTCTCATTTATTTGTGTCTTTGAGCGTCTCTCCTCGTGCTACACTGTTTTGGGGGAAAGGAAAACAATCACTATTCATAAGTATAATATGACCGTGGATGATGGCTTATGCAACATCCAGCTTAATTGTTGTTTTACTGAGTTTGGGAGACTGAATCCCAGAAGAGGGGTTTGGATTCCCTGCGAGAGACAGTTGTGAGAATGAATTCCTGGGTGCTCTGGAAGGGCAGCTAATGGTCTTACCTGCAGAGCCATCTCTCTAGCATCATCATCAGAATTTTGTATTTTTTCAGGTATAGGGTGGTTTTTTTTTTAACTTGACCTATATGTTAATGTTACATGACATATGTGCATTACCCAGAGATAAAAAGTGCTTATGATTATTGACTGTGTGAGTGACCAGGCCAGTATGAGAACGAATGAATGAGTCAGTAAATGATCTCGTCATATTTGCTTGTGGTACCCTCAAGAGCACTTACGTGGGCATGTGGAAAAACTGATGGATGTATATAACATTGTAACACTGTACATTTTTTGATTCATTAAAAAAAAAACTGAAAAAAAACTGTTTTTTTTTAAAGTCTCTGATGCAAGATTTGACACAGTGCTAAGTCTTAAAGGTCTTCTGATTTAAGCAAAGAGTTCAGTCATGAAGGAAACTCCTCAGAGTCTGGCCATACATGTGTGGACTTGCCCATTTTTCTCAGCCCCTTCACATCAGTAGTCTTGGGGCTCTGCCTTAGTTCTTGGTTTCAGGACCCTAATGTCATCCAAAGGTGGCAAACTGGTGGCATATCTGGATACAATTTAACCCTTTCAAAATTTACCTTCAAATTCAATTTGTTAAGAGAGAATTAAACTTGAAATAACTAAAATGAGTTTTTTAAAGAACTGCATATGAATTTAATTATTTCCCCTCTCTCAGTCCTGCAACGTCACACATGGCAACACCATTCTAATACACACAGTGCACAGTCTCTCAAAATCAGCTAAGGGAAAAGTAAAATATGGCATGTAGCTAAGTGTTGCCAAATAAACTGTGTGACATCTAAGTGCTTGACACATGTTTACTGAAATGGTAGGATATTTCTGTCCTAATGATTTACATTCGATTTATTTACTTAAGTAATGTTCCACCTAACGAGAGGGGGGGGGAGAGGGGAGAGAGAGAGAGAGAGAGAGAGAGAGAGAGAGAGAGAGAGAGAGAGAGAGAGAGAAGAAAATCAAAACAAAACACCTGCATTACAATTTTTCAAGATAACAGATTCATCTCTATTTTTCCATTCCTATAATTACCACAAGCCAAGAATTAATGAATTTCCCCCTCTGATGACTGGATGTCATTGGCATGCTGCCTCTGCAGAGATAATCCTAACACTCACACTTTCACTAAAACCTTTGAGTAAGCAAAACCTAGAGGCCGATTGACATTCCAGGCTGGCTACAGCAAATCCACTCCCTTAACTCCCATTTCAAAACAATTTAAAACAAATAATCTCACCCTACAGGGTAATGGCTCCACTTTTACAAATCTCTATCTCCAAAGGGAGGAATTTTTTCGGGTCAGACTTCCTTCTCCTGCCCATTTGAACTCAAGATACAATCTGGGGGTGGGGGAGCGGGTGGGCTACAAAACCGATCTGGTGTTCCCTTAGCTAAGGAACTCAACTGTCACACTGTAGAATTCTAGAATTTCTGAGCTGAAAGAGACTTTCAGGTTGCCTCGTGGGGACCCCAGATCCTCAGCTTCCTCTTTCTTGGTGACTCCCACTCTCCTCCAATCCGGGCGTGCAGGCGGCAGCTGCACAGTGAGTGGGGAGAGCAGTGAGAATCATTGGGGACACAGCCACAGGTGCTCTCCCAGAGATTCCCTGAGGAAGATGGGGGCTCTGAGGCTACAGACTGACAGGACCTATGGGGATGATGCTCAGCAGCATCACCATACAGCACCTCCCATGTTGAGTGGAAGAGGAGATCTTTGGACTGTATTCTCTTACACATGTTCCTAAACATTTACAGTGCTGTTTGACTGTCTTGTTAGTTAGCTTTTGCAGCAGGGTCTTGGTGTGGAATCTAGGCTCATCTTAACCTTACAATCCTCCCATTTCCTTTCTAAGCATGCACTGCCATGCCTTGACCTAGAAAGGTCACTCTCAAAAAGAAATACTTTAGAACAGTTTTGGGGGGCTGGAGAGATGGCTCAGAGGTTAAGAGCACTGATTGCTCTTCCAGAGGTCATGAGTTCAATTCCCAGCAACCACATGGTGGCTCACAACCATCTATAATGTGATCTGGTGCCCTCTTCTGGCCTGCAGGTGTGCATGCAGAGAGAGAGCACTGTATACATAATAATAAATACATAAATATTAAAAAAGAACAGTTTTGGGTTTAGAACACAGTTTATTTGTGGATAAGTGAAGCACTTAAAATAATCATTATTTCTAAGTACCTTAGGGCTGATACATTAGATGTGAACATTAAAAAATATTTTGAAGCTGGGCAGTGGTGGCACATTCCTTTAATCCCAGCCCTTGGGAGGGAGAGGCAGGTGGATCTCTGTGAGTTCAAGGCCAGCCTGGTTTAAAAAGTGACTCCAGGACAGCCAAGTATACACACAAAGAAATTCTGTCTCGAAAAACATTAAAACATAGCAAAACAAAATAATTTGAACTTTAGTAGCATCTTTTGTTCTCCTGATTGATAATTTCACCCAACAAAATAAGGAAACTATATATATATATAATATATATATATATATACATAAATATGTTTTGTGAATTTAAGTGATGGAAAAGAAATGTGTGTGTGTGTGTGTGTGTGTGTGTGTGTGAGAGAGAGAGAGAGAGAGAGAGAGAGAGAGAGAGAGAGAGAGAGAGAGAGAGAGAGAGAAGAGAGAGAGAGAGAGAGAGAGAGAGAGAGAGAGAGACAGACAGACAGACAGACAGACAGACAGACAGACATAGAGAGACAATGAATGAAAGGAAATAGAAAGAAAGATGCCAAATAGGAACTGAGCTCCAGGGCAGTAACTGTGATTGGAACAGGAATGAGATAATGAAGGAGTAAATACAGGGGCTGGAGAGATGGCTCAGAGGCATGATCTCCAGGGGCACCAGGCACTTACATGGTGCACTGACACAGGAGGAGGACATTAAAGATGTAGCCAAGTAAGGGTCAGAGGACCACACGAATTGGAGCCCAGAGTTTAAGGGCAGGCAGGTTGGGCCAAAGAATGTGGAATCCTGTATGTGGACTCAGAGGTAGAGCTGCTTAGGCAGGCAGTAGAGACAGCTAATGACTTCTGAGCAAAGAAAGGCACTGGATGCCTACAGCGGGTATTGTTTGAGAGAGGTGGTGAGCTGAAGTCAGATAATGGCAGCGTGGAGTCTGCTGCAGAATCCTAGTTAGTGAGCTACACTGAGAACTAGGACAGGGTGATGGAAAGCAAGGCTCTAGTAGTTAGGCAATTCTTCACGAACGTCCTGACTGACAGAGAAATGGAATACTTTCCCTGAGCTACTTAGAGTCTCCCTAAGTGCATCGAGAATTGTCTGTGGTCATATGAAAACACAAATTATTTCAGGAGGTGCAGTTTACCATTCACAGTGGCTAACAGGGGGTCTTGAGGTCTTGCATAACTCTCTGTCCATTTCAAATCCATGTCTTTGCATCAAAATAGTGCCCTAACCTACCCCCAATAGGAAACAAACCCAGTGAAAACTGCTCATGAAGATGGGGGGTAGGGGAGGGCAAACTAAAAAGTTATGGCTTGAAGCACTTCATACTATGTTCATGTGAAAAAACAGTCAATCCCTTTACATCTTCATTGCCCCCAAAGCATCTCCCGGATGCTGAGATTACCAGACAGGCCATCTACCTTGATAAGACTTTACCTCTACACCTCTGCAGTGCCATTGCTCTGAACTTGGTTAAAGGCGAGAGGCCCACACTTTTACAAGACTTAAAAATAGACACTAGTTGGATAAGATATGGGTGCTGTGGAAACCCAGCCAGGGAGCAGATGAACGCTGCCCAGAAAATGTCCTCCATCAAATGAGACACAACCCAGATCCCAGCTGGGAATTCCATTGCTGCGTTGGGTTTAGGGGTTGTTTATTTTTGCTTCTTGGCTTGGATCTCTCATTCCTGTCCTTGTCTCTTCTTGTGTCTCCTCCCTTTTTCTCCTTCTCTATCTTGGCAGTTAAAACCCTCCTCTGCGTGTGCCCATGCCCCAGCTACTAATACCACCATCTAAAAATACATCTTGCTACAAACAAGCTTCATCTCGGGCAGGTGGCCCATTTAAAAACTGACACCAAAGCATCGTATCATATCACCCCTGTCCTTTGATGCACTCAGCTTGTATAGTAAAGACCCAGGAGTAAAGTTACCACAATTTACAGGGGGAAAATTAGTACACATGAGTGACTTGAATGGCATTTCCCGATCTACCATGTGCGTGTGCGTGTGTGTGTGTGTGCGTGTGTGTGTGTGTTGGGCTTATGTAATCAGAAATAATTGTCTGCACATGTTTGTCACACTATCTCAAAAATGATTTCCAGCCCATCCGATGATGCCAGAAGGGTCACTCCCATCCCCCACCCAGCACTGCTTACTACTATACTGAAGTTAGGGATTAAAAAGGTGCCAAGTTGAGTGGAGAGTGACTTTCACACGAACTCTGGCGCCCCATATTTGACCACGTCCCCTGGATGGGGAGGCCTGGTGGCCCTCAGAGGAAGGATAGTAGGCTACCAAGAAAAGACTTTTTACCCTATGAGCATATACAGGGGGAGGAGGTCCCTCTCAGTCAGTCATAGAGGAGGGGAGTAGGGGAAAAATGGGAGGGAGGGAGGGAGGAATGGAAGGATACAAGGGTTGGGATAACAATTGCAATGTAATATGAATAAATTAATAAAATATATATATATTTTTAAAAAGGTGCCAAGTAAGAAACTGTCTGACCCACTTCGTACTGAGTTTAAGGATGTCCTTTAGTCTCTTTCCATACACCTGCATTTTTGTTCCTACTTCTTATACATTCTTAATAATCTTCCCTTTCATGTATGCCAGAGTCATTTCTGGAGAAGTCTACCATCTCACAAACCCTCGGCGATGCTCTCAACGCCACAGCCAGCCAGCTCTTTTCCTTCGCTCAGACTCTGAGAATGTATAAACGACATGGAACCTCATCCTCTCCCAAGCAAGCTTACTAGCAAGCTGCCACTAACCCAGTGATAATAATGGCTAACGTTATCATAGGCACAATATGGGGAGAGTCTCCCTCCGGACTTCTCTAGAAAGTGACATGACCGGTTTAAGGTGTGCTCGACAAGTCAAGCTGCCCTTGCCTTTCTTCCCAAAGAGAGAGCAATAGTTAAGATATGAACTCAGGAGAGATTCTGCCTGAAAATAGAAAGAATGCTTATGGTAAACAGCAATAGATGTCACCCCTAAAAACTACCACTTAGTGACTGGTTTGCTGTTCCCATATCCTTACCAAGGTGCTAGCCAAGCCATGTATGAGGCTCTCTAGAGATGGGAGACCTTGACTGTCAGAAAGGCCACTGATGCTTCTACTCAGTGAATACATCCTGTCCTAGTTAGACGATTCCTGATGATGATGCTCCCTCTCTGTGAGGGCATCATTAAAACCACAATAGATCACCCACACAGTCTTTTTTATGGGAGAAGCTGCTGCTTCCTCCTCCTCCTCATGTGTGTGTGTGTGTGTGTGTGTGTGTGTGTGTGTGTGTGTGTGTGTGTGTGCGTTTCTATGTAGTATATGTATGTGCTTGTGTGGCTGTGTGCATCTGGGTATCTATACAAGTGTTGTCTGTGTATGCTCAGGCTAGAGGTTGAAGTCTGGCATCTTCCTCCATTGCCCCTCACTTTATTTCTTAATACGCAGTCTCTCTCATTAGCTATCTGGATAAAGAGCTCCTAGAGGTCTCTCTGTCTCTGCTTCCCTAGTGATGCATTTATGGATGTGTCACCAGATGACTTTTTTACTCGGTTACGATGGACCCAACCTCAGGTGTTCATACTCGCAGAGCAGCCACTTTACTGATGGAGGCATCTGCCATTCCTCATTTTTAAGAGAATTAGTTTTCATCTGCTGAAACAGTTGCTCTTCTCTTGATTCCTTCCAGATCTGCCATAATTGAGTAGGACAAGACTCAATACAGAGTTGAAGGGGCCACACACGCCCCCACGTCCTGGTAGATGCTATGCCGCAATTAGAACAGACTGACATCACGTTATTAAATCATAACTACATCACCTTCCTTGCACTCCTGATTTGCTTTAATCATGCCAACAGCAAGGTTCTCCATCAACCAAACACAGCTCTGCTTTCTTCAGCAACTCCAAGCTGATAACCCCACCGCAGATTCTTGTGACCTCTAAAAGCCTGGAAATCACCCCTGAACTATAGAACAACCTCCTTTTCCAGGCTTTCCCCATGTCCCAGCTTGCTGTCATCACTGCTGAGATAGCAGACGATTGATCTGAGAAATCAAGTTGGATTGCTGTCCCAAATCTACACTCGGTTCTCCTTGTGTCTGTCTGATCGATTTCACTCTGTGCGACATAGCTTGTCGCTATGAATTTTCATGCTAGTCAGGAGCCGCCAGCGCACCCAAGAACAAGTGAAGATGGTCTGCACCCCCTCCTTGTCCCTTCAACATACTAGACCTTAGTGTCAATTTTTTAAAAAATCATCTATTGACAGATTGGGGAAAAGAGGGGTTTCATTTTCATGGCCACAGACCTGGATGCAATGGATCTGGGCCACTGGTTTTCTTCTCCAGGTGCCCTGGTCCCAGCCTGTGGTGACATTTCCTACCACTGTTGTACTAGGTGTCACCTGTTTAGCAGCTCCTCTCAGCTGAACGCATGTGGCCGCAGGTGCCACGCAAACACTGATTGTGTCTGACAGCCCTAGACGCCAGCTGCCTGCATGAAGCCTGCCCAATCGCCACATTCTTTCATGGGGAGGATGCTGCCGATGGCATGACCGATACAGAAACAAGAAACTAGGTGACTGTAAAGCTAAGACAAGTCCTACTAAGTGGCATTCTGGGCCCTGTGGCTTTGAAATAATTGGCAGTGATAGAATGAAAACAAAGGGTTGAGGGAGCCTTGTTTGCTTACACTGATGCCCTGCGGACTGTACATCTGACTGGCTGCGAGTCCGTCACTGTATCCTCCTGTCTGGCTGATAACATGGCGAAGGGTATCCACCTAGACAGAGGAACAACAACAGAGAGGCAATTAGTCAGAGAGGGGAAGGGGAAGGGATACAGCACATCATCGTTGTCATCGTCGTCATCATCATCATCATCATCATCCAGGTACTGATGGGGCACGCCACATGAAAGCCATCATTTTAGAGACACTCTTCCTGGGGGACAGTCCATAGGGAGGAGGCTGGGACTCCCCCTGATGCCAAATCCACTGTTACTTATGAGTTCAGTAAAAAACAATAAGAGAAACCTTGGGTTCCTGAAACCGAGACTGATTGCACAATGCTGTGTGAAGTGACAGGGACTATGGTACTGGAGGCAGGTGGAGGGAAGAGGATTGAGAGGCTTCCCCTTCCGCTCCCCACCACTTTTCTTCCCTAAAGATTATCTACGAAACTTGTAGGAGAGTCAAAGTTATGTTTAGTCTTGGACAGCCATATCACAGAGAGAAGGGAATGGGATAAAGACCCAGGTGGTTTTTTTTTTTTTTAATGATGATAAGTCCTTTAGTCACGTGACCAAAGTCTGCCTGTATAACCTCAAATTTGTTTGCAGGCAGTGTTTCCTGAGCAAGGGCTGAGTCACCAGCCAGCTGTCTATTCCAGGCATGTAACACTTTCTGTTCCCTGTGTCAGATAGGACACATGGGTAGGCGTGTGGCTCCCATCTTCCCAAGTCATTGTGACCCAGAGCATACGACTTCAAGCTCTCACATCACACTTCATGCTGAGCCAGTAGGATGGCTTTCTGAGGTATCTGTTCAGAAGGCAGGTGGCTTTACTAAGAAGCACACAGGCTTCACCACATACGTGACTCGATTTTTGGTTCCGTGGATGGTCTGAGCATCAGAAACTCAAGTCCATTGACCTCAGGGGTGACCAAGCATATGTGTTTAGCCAAGTTGGATTTGGGTGATATTTTTTTAAAGCTTAAAATGAAGACGGGAGAGACTAATACATTTGTCTGATCATTGATGGCTTCTTTATGTTAGCAAATTCTGAAGATGGGAACCAACACATGAGAAGGAGACTCAGAAGTGGTATGGGCTGACATTTCTTTTCCTCTGAGGGATAATGAAGATAGCAGCTCCACTTGCTTCACATGCCGCCTGCACCTCACTCTGTGCTTGGTCCTTTCCTGCCTTCCTAGTGTGACTGACACGCCAGAGCCAAATACACTCACAAAGTATGGACACCACCTCCTACGATAATGGTTCTCTTTGTTCCGATTGGCTTTGTCCTAATTGGGTTTGGTTGGTGTCTGTCTGCCTTTCCCTTCCTTGGTTTTCCCTTCTCTCTCTCAGGACAGGAGTAGGAAGCTGACACAACTGAAGGGCTCTTGGACTCTACTGAATTCACCTAGTAGCATATTGGCTGGGTCCCTACCTGTGATTGCACGTTGGCTCCAACCTGGGCCCCTTGGTAAGAATCCCCATTGAGTGACTGCACGCTCATGAACAAATCTCCAGAGTTTGACATGTTAAAAGAACTGGAAGAACCTGGAAAGGAAAGAGTGAGGCACCTGAATCACAGAAAGGAAAAGGCTCGACCCCCGCAATCAACAGCCAAGTGGAGAATGACATGCAAAGCAAACCCCCAAAATCAAATGTAAGGAAAAAAAAAAACATCCACAGAGCCTGGTTAGTAGCATGAAGAGAAGAGTAAGCAAGAGAGTGCATACTGTTGCTGTGATGTGAAGCGACCCCTTACTACAAGTTGCTACTAAGATTGCTTTCTGCTAGTGACTTTAAGCTGAGAAAGGAAAGTTGTATTTGTCAATTTCGTCTACTTCGGGTCTCTTTTTTATGCCTCTAACGTGCAAATGTTGGCCAGGAGGCCAAGAAGATGGAGAATATGGCCATTAATATGGACTGGCCAGTGAGACTTCTACCACTGTAATAAAGTATCAGGGTACCTTTTCTGGGGTCTAAATATGCTTTGCTGAGCCCATCTACTTGAATTGGGGCAGCACACAGGAGGCAAGTGCATAGAGGCAATGTCTCCTGGGGTCTATTAATACTCTCCATTTCTAGAAATAAACATTTTTGCTATGTGACAATAACCCAGGAAAGCCCAAAGATTGCAAGGTTATATGAGAATGGCTTATTCTTTCTGTCAGTTTGCCAGAATATAGAAAGATGAAGCAGAACACTGGGCCACGATTCTCCAGCATGCATGAAATGCTTTTAGAAAATTTTAAAACAGGCCTCCAGAAGGAGAGCTTAACAGGGGCTTTCACCTCCCAGAGATGGAGGTTCCATCTGGTTGGTTCTAGGTCCATCCACAGGCTCCTATGGGATGAACCTAGCCCAAGCTCACCCTGAACACCAGGGCTTATGAAGCCAATTAGAGCTCTGAAGTCATCATGCAGCTCAGCGCACAGGAAAGAGAGCTCAGCGTGCAAAGTCTGGTTAAAAACATGACGTTAGCCTGGCGAAGGAGAAACCTCAGGGACCCAGGTCAGTTGCTGTCTGTGACTTCTAACCCTGTGCTATTGCCCTGCGAGTCTTCTGACAGCCTCCACCCATGGGGAAATCACCCAGCAATGAGTCCTGCCTCCTGTCTCATGCTTTCCATCTCTCCTCCCAGGACAGAGATCTGAGCTCAGCCAGAGAGCTGTCTATCCACAGGCAAGCAGAGGAGAAGACCTTTTCTTTTCCCCCCCAGAGAAGAGCCACTTAATAGGCAGTGCATTCTCCACTGTGCCACAGCACTTGATATACAACTGTCTACTGTGTCATCGCCTGTCAACAGCAAGAGCCATTTAGAGGAACCAGGTGTTTGTAATCTTGGGAACAACCCCCAAGTTAAGAACTATCTCCGTCTTCCTTTGTCTTGGGGAGCTTGCATTTTCATCCAAGAAGCCGTGTAACTATATTTCTACATAAGCTGACGCTGCCTCTCATTCCTGCTTTTCCATGCAAAGGAAATGTCATCTTCATGGGTTGAGAAGAGACTAAGATATCAACTAAAGGGCTGCGTCTTGTCTGGCACATATTTTCCTATTTGGTTTATCTGGAAAGAACTAGAAACACTGGCTCTTAGCCAAAACAGGAGGAATGAGATCTCATGGTGTGCAGTTTATAGTCAGTCAGTGGGATGAACACCTTGGTCTGTAACATCCTTCCATTAGTATGGCATACTATTTTTGAAACCATCCTACCCAACTATGGAAGAGGCAGCATGTATCACAGATCCTACCCTTGTGCTTACATAGCAAACCCAGGCTTCAACATATGAGTTGTAGCGCCCCGCCCGCCCACCTCAGATCAAGTTTGGAGTCACAGAGACATAGCCTTAACAATAAAACCATTGCACTATACGAGTCCTGCTCAGCACTCATCGGAACCAAGAACCGTCACAGTAGCTGTATGCATGTCATCAGACCATCCATGCTCCTTGCCCCCAAAGTGCTGAGTCTGAAGTCTAGGTACTTTATTTCTCTCCCACCATCAGCTACCACGTAATAGTCACACATGCTGTATGCCTGGCTGAGGGTTTATTGGTAATCGCTACACAAACTGTGCCATGGGAGAAATCCCCAAAGGGCTACAGTGATGCCAAGGAGCATGGCATCCATAGACGCATGCAGACATAGAGTGTGCCACGGACAAGATATACACTGCAATTGACACAGGTGATTTAAGAAATATATGTGCATAGATAAATGGTAAATATGTCTGGCTGTGTAATATACACAGGGATAAATATGCGCATACAAATGTACTTCATGTACAAATGCATTTGTATCAGAGCAGTAATTGCAGAAATAGTCCCTTTGTGCTCTTGGCTGTGCTGTTTCAGCATTTCATGGCCTCTGTACACCCATGTATGGCACTGTCATGGCTTCTGACTATCCGTTGAGAATACAGATGCAGTGATGGAGTAGATAGAAGAGAAAAGGTGCTCCTAGTAGCACAATAAAGGCTATCCAAGCATCAAGGTGTGTGTATGTGGGTGGGGAGAGGTGTTCTTCACTCAGCATTGAAGGTTGAAAAGAGCGGTTCATTGAATGGAGAGCCTCCTGAGAAATGCACACCTCCCAGACAGAAAGTGAATGGGCTTTCTTGGAAGTGCCATGAAATTCCCAGAGAGCAACCTAGTTTGCTGAGGTGGCCCAGTCTCTTTATCTGCAGAGCGCTGCGGGGTGATCAGCAGTGACTAGAGATGCACGCCACGGTGTGCTTGGCAGCGGAAAGGCTCTGCATGTGGCTTGGGAATGAAGGCAAGTGCCACACAGATACTTGGGCTGTGTGCAGAATCACACCTGCACTTAGTTAGATTGAGAAGAAATAAAGGAACACCCAGGAATCCAATGCATGTGCTCAGGCAAACACTGTGACATGGAAATGTGTTAGCATCCATTTTCATAAGGCAAGTTCCTCTGAAGGTAGTACTTTTCACTTCACATGACCTTTTAGGAGTCTAAAGTTCTTCAGAAGAACAAAAGAAACAAAACTCAAATACGTGATTAAAAACCCAACTAACTTAATAATAAAAATGTAATAAGCCAAACTCAGAGCACGCTTTCCTACGCTTGGCACTATTGACACTTTAGGCTGGCTAACTCTTTGCTTCAGGGAGCATCTTATGCCTCGTGGGATGGTTAAGTGGACCTCCATCTCTATCTATATTAGTAATACGCTCTAAGATGACAACAGTGGAAGCCATCTCCAGATTCTACTAGGGGTACACACACCCAAAAATGAGAACTAGTGACTCACAACAAAGATAGGGTGTGTGTTTGTCTTAAGAAACTCAAAATGTTTACATATGAGAGCTCACGGCTTCTTATGGGGTGTGTGTATGTTTTATGAGGCTAATATTGCTTTAATTTCTGTAGCCTAAAAAAAACAAGTTTCCCATGGATGAGGTGACCAGCCTGATTCAGCCAGACTTCCATGTCATCTGGGGGTAGAGAGCAGGACAGATCTCATTCGATGTAAACATAATTATGTCTCATTCTTGCTTCCAAGAAAGTGTCTGCTTCTTTCTGAGTCACCAGCTCATGCATGCTTTTATGACCTTTTCAAACATGAGAAACTGAATACTCATCACCTGGGCTGGGGGGCAGGGGGAGTTCCTTTCCAGTGAGCTATAGCCAAGGATTTTTAAAAATAATTTTGTCAATTGGTCCTCTCACTCCTCCCCCACCCCCTTCCTCTCTCTCTCTCTCTCTCTCTCTCTCTCTCTCTCTCTCTCTCTCTCTCTCTCTCTCAACTTCATTTCTTTCATCCTTTCCCATTGTCACATCTGCTGGAAGACACAATGAAGTATGCTAACTGTCTCTCTACACTTGGAAGTGCCCCCACATTGCCCAGTCCTAAGTGGTTTTTATGAAGTGGACTTTGGAAAAGGAGGCAAAGTCTACTGGATAAACAGGGCTATTTAGGTGTGGCTTGCCGACCCTCCTGCAGTGCCATTCCCCACATGAAAGCCAGGGGAGGGAGCAGGGTTTATGTGCACTGCTGCCTTTCTTGCCATGGAAATGGGTATGGAAACTAAGCAACAATTCTGGGAGAATTTCCATTTCCATGTTGAGACTATAACACTGTCCTGGTTGCCAGAATCCTAGACTTCAAAATCTACCCAAATAGCTTTTCATATACTAACCTCTTATTTACAATCTCTTTCTATTACCATTTCTACTTTGAAATTACTCAAGAGCCGGCACACAAAACATTCTATGTAAAAGTTTGAGCACTTATCTTCCACTCTGTGCCATGACCTGGGCTGTTAAAAGCTGAAGAAAATACAGAAAAATCCATTTATAACTTTTCCTGTTAAGACATTTATCTTTTAAAATTCCATGCTATTGCACATCTACAATAGTGTTTTCTTTGGTCTCTGTATTAGAAAGAGAACATTACAAAGGGCTCTTCTGCAAATTATTTCCAACAACTTAGGCACAACTGGAAGGCTTAACTCAAGTTTTCCATAATAATGTACTTTGCGCTCAGAATAGTCAGATGAAGTTTAAGCCACCAGAAAATTCCTTAGAAAACTGTAATCAGACTGACATTCCATAAGAGCCAACATAGTTCTTAAACACAGAGTGGGGGTTAAAATGCTTACTTTTCTCTTTTTAAGGGCTTTAGGAAAGAAAAATAGTTATGGATTTAGTAATGAAGGGAGCCCACAGGGCCCTTCTAAGGACTAGTCATAAATCATGCTAAGCCATCTGTGATGCAGATATAGCAGGGACAGGGAAAAAGTCATTTTGATATCTGCTTTGCATTATGATAACCTCTGCAGGAGTGTTGAGTGCATTTTTGCTAATATTGACAGAATTATACTTTTTTCCCAAAGAGATAAGTGAGAATGCCTGCCTAGCGCTGCACTTCCCCTCCTGATGCTGGCTTTGAAATCTTTAATAATGGAGCAGAAAAGAAAAGAGAAAGCGGTGGCTATGAACCCCTGAGCCTGGATCTTTTATCAATCACACCATGATGAGGAAGAAGAACAATGGCCAACAACAACAGCAACAACAACAACAACAACAACAAAACCAAAGGAACTTCCAAAAGCAAATGTGTTCTTCAGGGTAACCTGACCTGTACAGCTGAGAAACATAAAACTCAAGCAAATTAAACAGTGTTTTATGATGCCAATGTTTACAAAACGAAGGGCTCTCTTCATGCCTGATTCCAACTGAACAAAAGGTCACGGTAGTTTAACCCAGGGACTTGGAGAACCTGGTAACATATTAATGCAAGGAGAAGCACACAGAAGAAAAGTGTGTGGTGCCCTACAGGTGTCCAGTTACAAAGGCAGCATATGGCAGGAAGAACTCCTTTAGTGAACAACTAGGCTGTGAGGCCGAAGTCACCATATATACTCATAGAAATCTGATTTGTAGCCATATTATGAGCCAATATACTTAGATTTGCTAGTGTGTCGCTGGTGTCATCAGACTTAGAAGTGCACTCCAAATTCCAAAGAAATGGATTTTGTCTGTTACAGAGAAGAACATTGACACTAAACAGATTTAATAAGGAAATGTTTGTTTTCCCTTTATCCCCTCCAGTAGAAGTGTCAACGTGCTTTCTACAGCATACAGACATGAAGGTTATACTTCATATATTACTGACTTTTTATTGGCATCATGGAAATTCGCAAGTGACAGCACAGTACATTTCCCAAAATGCACTTCTATGTCCGCATGTTCATGAAAATAAAACCTAGACCCAGAGTACATGACTGAGATTATAATATGAACACTTGAGCCTGAAAGGTCTTAATTAACAGCACGGGCTTCTCCTGATAGTTTATTTACATAAAGAAACCCAATACAAGAAGACAATAAGGAATAATATCTCTAAGCACCATCTAGGAACTACTGTAGCCTGGCTCTGCAGGAGTTCACCAAGAAGAACTTTGCTACAAGAGTGAACGTTCCGGCATGGAATGCAGGCCAGCACATGACACAGACATGATGCTGTGTGGACAACAGGAGAGACAAGCACAGGAATTGCCTCTATGTATCAAGCTTTATCTGTGAGTTTAGAAGCCTCGTTAAATCCAAACAATATACTCCCATTTTTTAACTTAAACAGACGCATTACAACGCAAACTTTCAGACAGCCCCGTCTTATAAACACATTGCCTTCGTCCTTTGGGTACGACAAAAGAAACCTCAAAATGGTCACTACCACAACAAATGATAATTGGATGTATAAATCAATGAATCAAAACCTGTAGGCATTAAAATAAAGTCACAACGTAGGAAAAACAAATGTACAAATGGAGAACAGTGCCCCCCCCCCAAATCAAAGAAGAAACTAACCCGCTGAGTTGGGAGTGGAGGGCGAGTTAGCTTGGCTTCCATGGGCTGACACATTGGTGGCAGTGACAGCCGTTTTGGCAGCATAAATATTGGCTTCCTCTTGAAATTTACCTATGTTCTTCTTGTACCGGATTCGCTTATTTCCAAACCAGTTTGATACCTAGAGCAGCAGGAGAGAAGATGAGAGAATTAGCACTTTGCCCAGAAGAAGATGTTGCAGAGAAACAGAAGGATTGTGATGGGTGAGACGGGACCATTTGATCTTACTTATGACTTTTGTAATATCAAGTAAAAGCCCAGGACAACCACCTAATATGGGTTCTTTGAAATTCCACAAGACCACTGTGATAGCAGCTCTCCCGTGGAAGCCTTGCTCACCAAAGCTAGGATTCTCAACTTAGAACCAGTATTTTACATTTTCATATTTTCTCGTTTATGACATTTATTTAAATGCACTAAGAGAAATTCTTGTTCTTTGTAAAGCAGCACTAATCTGACAGTGTGCAATCAAAATACACAGACCTTTAAAATAGCCACATAAATCTATACTAACATATGGATGCTTCCATGCATACATTAATTTTGGAAATTTTTAGAAGTTAAATGACCTTAATGGACTTTGATTCTTAGCCATATTATGCTATAGACTTTATCAATATAATTTCACTGATTATCTAGTACAATCATCTTGGTCTTATCTATGGAAAAAAACAAATAACTGACTCATCAACTAATTATTACTTTGAATTCCTGCTTTTAAATGTTAAAGCCAATGAACACAATAAATCTAATTTACTTTCCTTTGTTCATTTATTTCCTTCCTGTGGCTCACAGCAGCTGTCTTGGCTCAAGTTAGTACTTCTCCATTTATACAAAGACTTCTTCCAGAAAGGAGTCAGGACATACATTGACATTTACCCCACAAGTCTTGCCTCAGGGAGGAAGGCCTAATAACACCGTACATTCTAGATGTGATTTGGGACTACAGTACTTGTGGCTCTTATTTAATTACAGAACAAACTATGAAAACTGGTAAGGGAAGAATAAATTGATCACGCACGTACCACACCTCACATACAATTCACATCAACCCTACACCAACAATGGCAGATAAAGAAAATGTAAGGTTAAAAACTACACTATTTTTCCAATGCATTCACAAAGCTAAAAGACCAAGCCAGCAAGCCTTTAAATGCCTGTGTGGTTTATTCTACAGCAGAAATGCCAAGTCTCTGTTACAAGTATCACACTGTACCAGTGCAATATTAGTAACCAAGAGAGAAAATATTCAATAATAAACCACTGTATTTGTTGTTAAATGCAAAAGAGCAGAGTTAAATTGGAAGGGGAAGGGCGCTTCTGAGTACAATTCCAGACCACGCCACGTCTAACTGCACTTTGAAATTCAAATTTCTCTTGATCTAAGTTTCACTGTTCGTATGAATCAATCATAATTATCATTGCTTACTGATTTACATGTGCAACAGGGAAGGAGGGAAAAGGTAGATACATTTTTCAAAAGCAACTGGAAAAAAGAGGGAAAAGATGAAGGTGATTTAAGAGGATCTTATAGGAAGAAAGGAAATGACCCCGGTTCAGTTCTATTAGCTGTACATGGACAAACAAGAAGAATGTCCCATGGGAAAGATTTCTTGTTTCAGTGAGAAGACACCTGACTGGGAAGATGTTAGGCAGGTTCAGGCACTTCCTACAGGGCCTACATAGTGGTACCCTCTATCTCAGATACTGTGCAGAGCCAGTGTTTCATTAATTAATACTCAACTGTCATAGACTAAAGGGATGATATGTGTTGAGCACTAGGGACGCATGTGGCTGAAGTAGCATGACTCAGACAACACAGAAACGATAATAGATGTCGTGGGGAGTGTTTGATTTACATCACAAACATGTTATGTTCCAAGAGCCTATGGGCAGAGCCCTGGCAAAATCCAGCGGGAAGTAAGATACATGAGTTCAGTGTTCCGGGACAAAAGCTCCATCTGGATGCTCAAATGGAGTTGCATTTGGAGCCTCGAGAGTGCGTAGAGTAGTGCATTTTGTAGTTAAGTATTCACAGATGGCTCTTCAAAGCAGATTCCAGAATCTGTTCTCAAAGACTTGGATACAGGGTTGGTATATGACTCAGGAGTCTGCAGTGCTCACAGCTCACATGAGTGATGTGCTGCTGGGGTTGCTACTGCTGCTCTCTGATGACCACACCCTGAGTAGCATTCACACGGAAGGAGGACCCTTGGGAGAAGGGTCATCAGAAGCATGTCAGATGGATTTAGGTATATGAGCCCATTCTTGTTGGAGGTGGGGGTGGGGGGTGGGGGGTGGGCAGTGTCATGAGAGAAACCAATATAGCTTTCTAATACACGTCAAAAGAAGTTGTGACTGAAAAGGGATGATTAAGGTCCACTGCCTGGAGCATGGACTGATGAAAGCTAAGGAAAGAAGGACAGTTTAGAAGGGGCAGGGTGAGAGTGAGCAGACTTCAAAAGTCTGAGAGGGGCTGGCCCCTGGGAAGAGAGGAAACTCAGATAGCGGCCCCAAGAAACGGAGGATCATTGGACGGATACCCCTGAGTTGGATGTGAAAACGGTGGTTATTGGGTTTCCAGCTCCTAAAGAAAGCTGGGAAAAAACAGTACACTTCAGTAGATTTGAGAAGCCAGAGGCAGCTTTAAGGTGTAGCTTCCAAACAACCGTGCTTGGAGAACGGTATCATAAAGCCTCTCCAAAAGGAAGAGTGAATCCCCTAGAATCCCACACTAACTCTTGCCATGAACAAGCTCCCAGCCTATTTTTCTATGAATGGCATCATGTTGGTTCTCCCCAGACTTTGCCTGATAATGTGGAGCAGCTTAGCCTGCCTGCTGTTGTTATTGTCACAGTGGTGTTATTGGTGGTGGTGATGGTGTGTATGTGTGTGTGTGTGGGGGGGGGCGTGGGGAGGGCAAGGATGGCATGGTCACGGGATAGGTAAAAGAAAGAGAAAGGAGACCACAGCATATAAACAATAGTTTTGGCGAACAAAGTGTCCACCATGTGGGGTTCCGTGATGAAGGAGGTAGATGTTGCTCGGGCAAATGCCAAGATCACTAGCTATGCCCTTGCCTGGCTACAGGAGGATGCTCCCTCATCTCTAGATAAGTTTAAAATCTGGAACGATGGGCTTTAGATTCAGCCCACGGAGTGGCATAACTCTGCCTTAGAAGTACAGGACATTATGCACGAAACCTAGTGAGCTGTCACTTCCTGGTGTGGGTCATGCCTTCAAGCCACTCCTCAGATACACCACCAGTAGCAAAGAGCATTGTTTCTCCCCCCACCCCCCCACCCCTGTCTTTATAGACAAGAGGCCTAAATCTAGACAAAAATGGTAAGAGCCCTAGAAAGGCACTAGGCTAGGCATCTTGAGTTTGAACACCTGGGTTCGGCTTTCCTTAACTGTCAAGACTGGAAATGACATTTCAGCTAGGTCAGAGAAGCCACTGAAGGCCTGGGTTAAAAGGCCCATATGCACGTTGCCTTGTCTAAGAGGATGTTTCCAAGGACAACCACTACTGTAAAGAAGTCTACTTCTCAAATCTAGGGGACTCTATTATTTTTCTTGTACTTTTTTTTTTCTGAGGCAGGGGCTTGCTTTTCTTCTTATAGTCATGTTAGAGATTTCCATGTCTATACAATTTTTGCACCATGTATCTTTCCTAGTCAGTAGGCACCTGTTACAGTTAATGTATGTTGGAGGAAGGGGGCACTCGGTGACACTTGGTAAAACCATTCCAATGTAACCACAGTGCTACGCTAAATTCCTCCTTCCAATCAGCTATTAATTGGGAATCAGAATACCAAGAAAAAGCTTTTACAATACTTTTGTTCAAGTAGTTTGATTCACTGACTTAAAATAAAAAAGATTCATTTACTCATGTATTTTATGCACGCGTGCTCTGTCTTCATAGGCACCAGAAGAGGGCATCAGATCCCAGTACAGATGGTTGTGAGCCACCATGTGCATGCTGGGAATTGAACTCAGGACTTCTGAAAGAACAGTCAAGTGTTCTTAACCACTGTGCCATCTTTCCAACCCTGATTCACCGACTCTTATTAAACTTCTCCCTAGTTTGGGATAAAAATGCTAAGGGGTTGCCTAAGTTGGGAGAAACAGCAGAGAAGGCATTGTACATATAATAAAATGTTACCCATCTGCAGGGAGCCCATCCCTCTTTTCACCCAGTATTCTCCTTTTTCCCTTCCTTTGGTTAATTTCTTCACAGACACTAAGAGCTTATCTTGCCCTTTTAAGGCTCTCACTGGTGGATCATACAAGACCTGGATGTCCAAAACCCAACAGCCAACTCCCCGAGCTCCAGGATCCTGCCACGAAGTTCCACCAGGTAGGGCGGTGGCTCTTCAAGGGTCCTCTCACCTGGGACACCGTGATGCCACACTTCTTGGCTAACTCCTCTTTGGCTTCCTCACTGGGATAAGGGTTGCTGAGATGGGAATAGAAATATTCGTTCAGAATTTCTGTGGCTTGCTTGTTGAAATTCCGTCTCTTCCGCCTTCATGTGGAAAAAGGGAAAGGGATAAGAAAAGTCAGGTTAGGTAAACAGAGAGCAGGGTAGCTTCTAGAAGGAGAAAGCCAAGGGTTCACTGAGCAAAGGGTGAGTTAGAGGGAATATGCAAAAGAAGCCAGATGCCCAAACCACTAAGCACAATTGTTCTGCATTTCACATGCACTGGAGAAGAGAATGTCTGTACATTCAGGCCGCCCTGGGTTTGAGTCCTAGACCAGCTAGATACCAACTGGGTGACTGTATGTCTCCCTAAGCATCAACTTCTTCAACTCAATGTACAGAGGTCCTAGTTAGTGCTCAAGGACCACCCACAGGAAGTACTCAATGGAACACTTAGCACCCAAAAAAGCCAGAGACACAGTGTTTGCATTCCAGACCTTTCCTTCTTGGGAATGAGCTTATGCTATTTACCTCACTTATGAGGTAGATGGGGCTATTCCTACTCACAGATGATGATGATG
Organism: Acomys minous; assembly: GCF_964271855.1. NCBI lineage: Eukaryota > Metazoa > Chordata > Mammalia > Rodentia > Muridae > Acomys > Acomys minous. The sequence continues at coordinate 25,344,718 of NC_140483.1, read as the reverse complement.
ATGATGATGATGATGATGATGATGATGATGTGTGTGTGTGTGTGTGTGTTATTGTTGTTGTTGTTGTTCTTGTTCTTGTTGCTTTTCAAGACAGGGTTTCTCTATGTAGCCCTGGCTGTTCTGGAACTTGGTCTGTAGCCCAGCCTGGCCTTGAACTCAGAGATCAACCTGCCTCTGCTTTCCAGGTGCTGGGATTAAAGGCGTGCACTGTTGCCACCACCATGGTCACCCAGTCCTATTGCCAGAGTAAATACTGTGTTCTAAGTCACTCAGGAGGCATGCTATGGAGATACTTTAGGTCTGCCTGGCATCCAACCCACCTTCTTGCTTCTATATAAACTGTGTCCTGGCAGTGACACAAGACTCTTTAGGACAAGTTAAAACTGAGTTATCATTTTCTCTCTATTCTATCCGCATGCAAATGTATCCAACATTTAAAAAAGCCATCTGTGGAAGAGGGCAGGAAACTGACTGGGATTAGCCCCCTGACTGCCTGACCTCCCTCAAACAGAGAGAGAGGTGGCATGTCCTCAGCAGAAACAGCTGCTAAATGGTAAAATAAAAGCTCACAGAATTCCTCCTCATACACAGCTTGCCAAAAGGAAAAAGACCATTTTTCTTTTCATAAAAGCATTTTTCTGCTTTAAAAAAAAAGGCTGCTAATTGAACAAATTTCAAGTGGGAATCACTTTATAGCTTCCTCACTGCTAGGTCCTGTGGGTAGTTGGGCAGGTTTCTTAGAGGACTCTGGGCTCTTTGTAGACCCGGTTTTTTTCTCCTTGAAGTGGGTGAAGCCTTACTTTGTAAATTCCCTCTCTTAGCACATTTACCTGCCTTGCTTTTTGTCAAAGTTACTCCTTAAAGAAAAGAATTCTAGAACATCTCTGGTTACGCCAGGATAGAGACTTTCCAAATTTAGCCAACAGAAAGCACCAGTGGCCTTGCTAGACTGGAAATTTAGCTAATATTGTATTTTCAGGGTCCCTCTCGGATTAATTAACACAATAAAGTACCTGATTTTACCGGATGAACACCATCTGCCCACAGGTATCAACTGCATCTGTCCAGATTATGCCAAGCCCAAGTCACTCTCCTAAATCACACTGAGTTTCTGGGTCATCCAGCATCGGAAATTGGACAGATTGGATTTAAACACCCAAAGAAAAGGGAGGCATGTGTGGAAAGCCCTTGCCTAATAGAAATTCAAGGAAGAATTGCCTATTGGTTAGTCTACCCTCTGGGTTTGCCTTCAAAGAACCCCTGGCTGTTCTTTTCCTACAGATAGTTATGTTGGGGGCTGGGGAGCTAGAGCTGGAATGCTCCCGTCACTGGGAGAACCCCAAGTCCTTCAGCCCATTATTTGCAATTAGCATTACAGTGTATTTTTTGGGAGTCTTCCAACTGAGCTCAAAGGAAACCTCCCTGGAATGAGCTAGTGGTGCAGAGATAGTGCAAACAGCTGTTGCTGGCTCTCTCGGCATCGTGACGCGCGATCTTCCCTAGGTGGTCTCGTCTACTCAGATGGACTTGCTTATCACCTCTCTCAGTAGCTGTCTTAATCTGTCTCTGAAATCCCCGTGATCAGGATTTTTTTCAGAGCTTCCAGAAATATGGTGAAAATAACTCATGTCTGAAGGTGAGGTTGAGAGTGGAGACAACTGCTTTCCTTGCTCGAGTGGTACTGACTAATAGGTTAACGTCTGAGGTCTCCAGCCAATCAGAAGCAGTGATTGGTTGGTGAAGGGAGGTAGCATGCATGTATGCGTGCATGCATGTGCGTGTGCGTGTGTGTGTGTACATGAGATATGCATAGTATATATAGGCACTGCTAGAAGAGGGTGTCAAACCTCCTGTTATGGATGGTCACAGACAATTCTAAGTCTAGAAGTGGTGCTGGGACCCAATCCTATGGAAGAGTGGCAAGTACTTTTAATTGCTGCGCTAGCTCTCCCCACCAGGATCTTGGCTTTTAAGGTAAGAAAATGTGGTTGCTTACTGAGTATTACAGCATCTTAAAGACAGAAGGCTGTCTGTGGCCCACAGGAAACTCTTTTCTTTTCTTTTTCTTTTTTCAAGAGCCACGATAATGAGGAGCACAGACTCCCTCTTACTGCACACTTATCCTCATCTGACCATGGCCTCACAGCAGGTCCCGACAGTGCTGATCTCTCACTTCTATCCCTTTGTTCCACCCCTGATGTCACTGCTATTTTTGAATGGTTTAGATGAGCCAGTGTGTATCACAGCACTGCTGACTAATGGTGTCAAGTAGTGTTTCTGTGATGAGGGAATGTTCTATGTTTGTGTTATCCAATACAGTAGCCATAGTGACTTGAGGCTACCATGCAGCTAGTGACTAGTGGAGCTAACAATCTAATTTTAGAAACATATTAGCATTCTAATTTTATATTTGACTTTAGAGTCAAATGGCCATAAACTAGGCATGCCCCTTTACACTGATGTAGCCAGAAGCCATGCTTAAGCAACCGTCACGGAAGAGAATTTAGGATACCAAAGAAATACTGCGTGACCATGGAACCCACCGCTTGCTTCAACTCTGTAAGAAAGCTGTGTTTGTCTTTAAACAAGAACAATATCCTGTGACTATTTCATAAGGTATGGGCAGTGTTTCCTTCTCTCACTCTGCTGGCCCAGTCTGGGGGACAGAGAGGTCAGAAGTTGTTCACTACAGACTCTCCCAGCTTAGCGCATCCTTCGCAGAGTCACTATGGCAACCTTCCTAAGCCAACAAACGTGCTCCTTTACTCACGTCGCTAAGCTATAAAATGGATAATATGTACTTATATTACATATAAATATGTAGCTCTATACGTTGTACTTATTCACATACTAAAGATAGTAATATCTAAGTGTGTTAAATACAAATGTACAAGATCACTGGCCTAGATTTGCTATGAGCACTATACTGGGATTACAAAATGAGCATTATGTGTCAAGCACTGTGCTTGTTTCTCAGGTAAGGAATCAGTCCCATTTTATGGATACAAAAACTGAGCCTTTGGGAGGATAAGCCACTTCCCCATGACCACAGGGGCCATTTACACTGTAGCCGGGATCCAGTGGATTTACTTTGAACTCAGTGGAATTACAGAGTTTATGTAATGCTTTCTCACAACCCTTCCCTAAACACCGCTGAGGGTTCTGCTCCTGTAAATTAGGGATTCACAATCTCCTCTGGTGCAGCTAAGGTTTTCAGTGTGCCCATCCATCCTACTCCTCGGTCCTCATTTTCCCCAATTCTATAACTGTTACACTATTTTTTTTTTTTTTAGCAACATCACATATGTTCTCATTTACCAAAGATCCTGGTGGCTCCCAGGTTCCTCTACCTCTTCAGGCAGCCCTGTATATTTATCTCCCACAGTGCTTGCCACAGCTTAAAACAGGTCTGCAACTCTAAAGAAAGTTACTTTAAGGGCAGGACCTATGCCTCACTCATACTGGAAACCTTGTGCCTAACACAAAGTAAGCACTTGGTTAGGTAATGCTGCTAAAGCCGAGTGAAGATGGTCTCTGCGTGGCTCACAAGATGCCTTTGGTTTCCTGGATCATTTTCCTTCAGACAGTGTTCAGGGGGATGTTCTCAGGTATGACACACAGTTCTAAGCTTCTCTGGAAGGGGGTGCCCATGAGATCAAAAGCTATGAGAAGGTAGGACCCACATTAAATACTGTATTTGCTATTCTAGTAGCTAAAACACCATCTGGCCAATACGAGGATTCTAATTAGATGCATACACAATTCTGAATCTATGGTCAGCCTGCCTGTGTCTTATTTATGTCTTTTCCTTTGATTTGGTCCCGTTCTTTGGAAATTCAGGGCACAGTCCAGGAGTACATTTCTAAGCATCTGTATTATTATTATTATTGTTGTTGTTGTTATTATTATTATTATTATTATTATTATTATTATTATTATTACTACAAACTCTGGCTACTACTACTACTATTATTATTATTATTATTATTATTATTATTATTATTATTATTATTATTACAAACTCTGACAAAGCACTATAGAAAAAAATCCTTTACATCTTTGCTTCAAAACCACTAGGTGCTTTAAAATGTCTCCCTTTTACTCCCTTTAGGAGAACACAATCTGAACTACTGAACAAACTAACCAAGATGAACGGCACACAGTATGAGATGATAAATGGATGAATGAGATATTAAGTTCTGGCATACTTACATCAATGTAAGGTAAAGAGAAAAGCTATTACCTGAGCTCAGCTGAGGGGTAAAATGAAAGGGATTGTGAGGTGGTTCCTGACCCTGCATATATGATATCTTCTCCTTCAAGTGACTAGGATGGTGACCACAACAGGGGTCTCAACCTTGTGACTAAGTTACAGGCAGAGTTTGTCTGGCAGGCCACCAGGAGGAAAGCAGTCTGATTGTGAAAATGTTTCCAGAGAGGGGTGCCTTTCCCAAACCAAAGTTCTCTAAATCGTACAGGGAACAAGAGAGTTCATTGCATCTGATGTTCAGCTGGAGTCACAGCCTCTGTAGATACCTTGGCTGCAGATTTTGCTGAGGACCCAGCCAAGCTATTCCTAACTGTAGCCAATAGGAACTGCAAGGTAATAAACTTGTACGGTTTTAAGCTGCTAAATTTGTGGTAATCTGCTAGACAGCAATTGAAAGCTAATGCAAGGCATTTCCCACCACAAGGGAGTGTAAGAGTCACTTCTACACACCTATTAGATCACAAAGACTAATCCCATTACTAAATCAAGTCCTCTTTGTATTTCATTTGTCTTCCATGAAATCCTTTCTGATGAGGCCTTGCCCCATTAGATGCACAGTTTGGAGGCGGAGAAGGGATGTACAGGACAGGATGTGAATATCCAGAGTGAATGCTGAGTTTGTCTCTCACTGGGGTTGACTTAGCTCTCTCCCCCAATACTAGTAGGAGGTGAGTTCTCTAACCAGGAAGTTTGGGAAAGCAGTTGTTTGTGAGTTGGGCTTTGCTTTGTCCTGGGCAGGCACTTGGGGAGACTTTTTCTGACAAGTGTATTTGTACAAAGAAATGAGACTACCAGTGACAATAGGCTGGCCGCTCCCCTGGTGTGTTGATTTGAAGGGTTCTTACCGAAGTAGGAAAGAGGCCCTGCCTTAGAGTGGCTGCCCTTATGGCTCCGAATGGAAGCGTCTAGGTAGAGGCCAGTGGAAGAGACAGAACTGTGAGAAAATTGTATCTAGCTTCAAGTGCGTGCAGTGGGGCTGATGCAAAGAAAAACCCATAAAGACAGTGATTCTGCTCTGCCCACTTCTCCAGATTCTCTCTTAAGGAGGAACAAGAAAGCAAAAGCAAGCAAACAAACAAATCAAGGAACTCAACAACAACAACAACCCAGTCTGGACCCAATGTTGTCTTCTCTTTCCTTCCTTCCTTTCTTCTTTCCTTCCTTTCTTTCTCCCCACCCAGGATCTGCCAAAGTAAATAGCAGCTCCAGCATTTTAACGAAGGGAGTTACCATGGGGACACAGGCAACACATGCAGCATGGTGGCAGCTGCAGCACAGAGGAAGGACCAAGACTTATAAACCAGGCTGGCAGCCGGCCACGGGGCAAGAGAGAGAGTTCTGCTGGAGGGTTTAATTTTACCAACTTCTATATACCTACACCCAGACGGGAAACCTGCCTTACTTTTATTTAAGATTTTATTTTTATTTTTGATTATATGTATACATGCTGGAAGTGCATACATATGACTGTAGTGCCTGTGTACTTGGGCAGGTCAGAAAGGGCTTTGGTTCCTCTGTAGCTTAAGTTACAGGCAGTTGAGAGCTGCCCTATTTGTTCTGACTGGGAACTGAACCCAGGTCCTCTGCTAGGACAGTTTGTGATCTTAATTGCTAAGCCACCTTCTGCCCTGTCCCCCATTTTACCTTCTCTTGACTATGGGAGTCTACTGGCCTAGACGTGTATCCTGCTGGCTGGCACGCTCATTTCGTGTCTCATGCAATCCAACAGTACAGTGAAGAAAGCGAGATAGGAAAAGATGCTGCGGACTTTTAAATAGGTCCATCGACCACACAAGACTACCACTGTTGGGGGCGGGGGTGGGGGGTGGGGAGAGAGAGAGAGAGAGAGAGAGAGAGAGAGAGAGAGAGAGAGAGAGAGAGAGAGAATATGCAGGTAGCAGGAGAGCTGGATAAAGCCTGGTATCAGAGCAGAAAGCAATCTTGGAATAGCCAGGAATCACTCAGGCTGATTCAAATGGAATAAAACTTCATACATAACGAAATCGTATACTGCCCATGATATACTAACACTTGATAATAAAAGTCTTACATTGGGAATATTTTCAGGAACTATACAGACACAAAAGACAACTAATTCAAGGTAAACTGTGGGTTACAAAGCATACCTACACTATAGAATCTATTTATAAATCAGTTGTCAAAATCTAGTTCTAGAGTAGAGATGAACTCTGATTATTACTATCTCAGAGCCTGGAGAAGAGAAGCCAAGGGTTCAAATAAATCCATTGGTCTACAGAGTAGAAGAGTTAGGAACTGGTTCTTGGGGCTAGAGAGATGGTTCAAAGGTTAAAAGAGCTGACTATTCTTCCAAAGGCCCTGAGTTCAATTCCCAGCAACCACATGGTGGGTCATAGCCATCTACAATGGAATCTGATGCCTTCTTCTAGCCTACTGGCTCACATACAGGCAGAATACTGTATAAATAATAAATAAGTCTTAAACAAACAAATAAGAACTGATTCTTAAATATTTTTATTTCAGTTCTCATGCTTTTTTGTTTTTTGTTTTTTGATTGTTTGTTGGGTTCTTGTGTGTGTGTGTGTGTGTGTGTGTGTGTGTGTTTGTTTTTGTTTTTGAGACAGGGTTTCTCTGTGTAGCCTTGGCTGTCTTGGGTTCACTTTGTAGACCAGGAAGACCTTGAACACACAAGAGATCTGCCTGCCCCTGCCTCCCCCAGTGCTGGGATTACAGGTGTGTGCTACTGTGTCCGGCTTCTCGTCTTCTTTTAAAGGGCTATTCTAGCTCTATTTGTTTTGTCAAATAAATATTTTGAATTCATAAGTAATGTCATGAGCACCACTGAAGCCAGATAAAAACATCAAACTCACTAACTGGACCCCTATCTAGCCACTGTCTTGATTCTCTATGCTCAGGGATGCAGGAGTCCTTTGGACTCCTAAGAGGCCAAGAGTATAGTACACGGTAAATCTACTAAGACATCGTTACTGAATTCAATGGAATACAGTCTCTATCTATACAGTATGAGAAAGATCCCAGCTTTCAAACAGTTATAACTGTCCATCTTGGAGGTAGTGTCACTATGATGTGCTATTAAAGTGACAATAAGCACATAGCTCTGATATGTCCCCTAAGATGACGAAACAGTACTGGGTAACAAGAAGAGGTCCTTCCTGGCCTCTCACTGTCACCTGTGCTCTTCATCCAGAGGAAGAGCAGTATCAATAAACATTATCTCCTGCAATCATAGTTTTTCCAGCGCTATATGAAACCAGCAGGCTATCCTGTCTCTCAGCCTGTGTTTCTTGGACCTTAGAACTTCACTCAAAGCTAGTGTATGGCACAGCATTCAATGTAGCAGAATTGAAGCTTTGGAGAGAGCCAACCCACGAACCTCAACCCTCCTGGATCAGTGCTTTCTCTTAAGAAGACCTGGGAACCCTTCTAGACTCACCTCGCATCCAGAAACCGGGAGCGCAGGATCATGACCGCCTCGCACGTGCTCTGCTTGAGCTGCATCTGGATGGAGCTGAACTTGCGGTGGATGATGCTGACCATCCGCTCAATCTCCTTCGGGGAGATGGGCCTGGTCCGGCTTTGCTCTCGAAGGAGGTTCATCACGTGGGTGGTGAATTCATTGCATGCCTGCAGAGGCCACACAGTGAGCATGGGGTGAGCTAAAATTTATGGCTTAGCATGCACTTCATACTATGGGGCCTGGGGTGCTTTTCTAAAGACTTGTGCAAGTGAAGAAAACTAGAAGGCTTTGTGACATTTGGCCAAATGTGACAGCTAGAATAAATGGTTGCCTAGAAACTCCTTCTGTCCCCAGTGGCTCTAGCTCTGTGTTTGGGCCCTGGCTTCAACTTCTTAAGGGAAAATTAAATTCTGGACAATTTTAATACCATTTTTCTTGTGATTTTATGACAGTGAAAGGGGAAGAGATTAAAACATCCACCCCTGCCTTTTGCCCCTATATTAAGAACAGAGAGGTTTGGGGTCAAACACATCATGAGCTTTCTCTGCCTTGTTCATTATCCCTGACATGGTAGGGCTTCCAAACATTCAGTTTGGGGGACACACAAACAGCCAAAAGAGTTTAAGTGGAATCACAAAAGAGAATATCTCTGATAACTCTTGCTGGAGATTTCTCATTAAGTTGGCTTTGAGTTTTATCTAAAGAAACCCTCTTATGCCTGCCTGGTCTATAACATAGGAGGATCCATCCCTATGAACCTAATAAAAAAAAGAGCATCCACTGTAATTTGGAGGGTCCAGAAACCGCCCTTGTAGGAACATACTATCAGCCAGCCGTGAAGTCAAAGCAGAACTCTAACTCTACTTTTTTATTTACCAGCTGGGAAAACTACGGTCCAGAGAAATGAAAGGATTCTCCCAAAGGCCCACAAGAGGCATGAGAGGGCTAAAGTGAGACTCAGATGCTTCTATTATTATGGGCCTGGAAATTCAGAGCCTGAACTTACTCTCTGAGAAGCTGCTACCCTCTCTTTCAGTTATTAATACTTAACATCCATAGTCTAGTTTCATTAACTGAACACTCAATAAAATATCTATTCGCGGATTAACTCACAGCAATGCTGTAAAACTGTATTAGATTTGTAATGAAAAGATCAAGATGGTGCTTTGAGAACCTCAAACTTAGGACTCAAAGGACCCCAAGTTTAATATGAAGAGCAGAAACACGGTTGTTATTGACAACATTGCATTACTGTGTTTTTATAGCATAAAGCTCTTCATATGAGCCAATAATGCAGTAGCAATAACAGGAGCCCACACTCATGGACTATTTATTAAAGAATCCTTTGAGTTTGGATGACCAAAAGAACATGGGCCGAGGCATCCACAGAGTGGCATCTGAACTCCACAGTGGGAGGCCTGCTTTGAACCCTGTCGCTGTGAACATTTATGCAAATGCTTTCATTACCAAGAGGCACACTTTAGACATCTGAGAGAGTTCATTATTCTTCAACCCTCGAACACATTAAAAGGTAACCATGTTCCTGTGCACAGAGACCTATATGTAGAGGAGAACACTTGTACAGAGCAGGAGATGGGTTGAGTGACAGCTTGCTTGGAACCCTGCCTGCAGGACTTTAGCAGTAGTGGCATTTGGGAGAAAGTTCTTTAGTATATCTGTGTTTCCTTTCGTTTGCAAGTTGGGGATGCTAACCCCTTACCTAATGAGGTACAACACAGACCTACAGAGCTACTATGTGTGCAATGCATACATGGGCCAAAAAACTGTGAGTCCTCATTATGGCTTCATAACATAGATAACTTAGGGGCTGAAGAGATGGCTCAGAAGTTAAGTGCATTGCTGCCTGCAGGGCTTCTTGCAGAGGACCTGGGTTTGGTTCTCAGCAGAAACGTGTCAGCTCATAACTACCTGTAGCTCCAGTCCCAGGGAATCTGATATACTCTTCTGGTCCCCTTGGGCACTGCATACATGTGGTGTACTTAGAAACATTTAGGCAACACATTTATTCATAAAATAAGGTAAACAAATTCCAAGGCAGCTTAGAAACCCACTATATTATCTCCATAGAGTAAACTTCTGTCTTGGTAAAATAGATATGACAATAAATGTCCCCCTTTCTATTCTGCAGGGGTATGCTGAAGAAAAAGCCACAAATAGGTCTACACAGCATTCTCTATTCAGAAAAGTGTTAACAAGACACAGCTCTGTGACAATCTTATTCCCAAGCCAAACCCAGGCTCTGGAACAGTACCCCCAAAGACAGTGAAGTGAAACCTGACAGGGAGCCAGCAGGAATTTTGAGGGCCTCATGACACAGAGTAGGGGGCTAGCCTAAGAGTAAGGCCACAGCCATCTTTCTGAAAAAGCAGAACAATCTGCTGGGCTGCAGCATCCCTATGTTTAGGGGACTGTCAGGGAGCAGGAGCTGCAGGCTAAGGAGGAGTTGTCAAAGTTACCAGCTCTCAGCTGGGAAGCCACAGTGCTTGGCTAATAATAATGTGTTTCATTACAGTGCATCAAACTACTCACAATATCTGGGGTTTAGTCAGGGCATTTTATTCCCGGGCCTTTTATGCTTTGCACTGAGCAGTCAGCGGAGTCCTTCCACCCACTGCTGAGGTGGAGAGAAACAGCTGCTAAGCAGCTGGGAGAACACACAACTGAGGTTCAAGATTTCCAAGCCTATCTTAGATGGACAGGACAAAATGGTCCAGATTCTTCTAGGACCTGAACTGCCCGTCACGGACCCTTCACTTCCCCACACGACATTGACGGAAGCTGGGCTGCTTCTGTTAGCTCAGGTGCTCACAGTAAGATATATGCTTGAAGCGAAAACATAATAGAATGTTCAAGGTCCAACAGTCTCTGTTGTGGACTGTTAAGAAAACCACGAGGAAGAGTTTAAGCTACCTTGTGGGGCAGGCGGAGTTCTAGAAAGGAGAGTCCCATGTGGGCTATCCAAGGACAGCTGGAGATACAGCAAACAAAGGAGAAGACCCTATAGGGCACCTCACAAGGCTCTAGATTTTTGGCTGACATCCTGCATGTCAAGGCATCTTCTTCCCACTGAATGCAGTGCTGTTCACAAAGGTAAGAAGAATCTGCATGCTCCCTTAGCTGTGAACTGTGAACACCCCAGATCAGCAATGGAGACTTAGCTCTGTCAACACTCCAGTGGCAATGTTTACAGAAGTGGAAGAACTCCTCCTCGAAGCATCAAGAGGGTCATTTTAATAAACAGCCCTTGGAATAAGATTTGGTTTCCTGACACCATGGTCTTTTTTTGTTTACTTTTTAAAAATCTATTCGAGTGTGTCAGCTCTTAACTACCTTAGCCACCAACAGGAACGGCTAAAGAAATGCTTTAGTTATGTCATTTAATAGTGACGGAAGTTTCTAGAAGCTTCTTTATTTAATAACCTTGGGATAAAAATAGGAGCTTGTTCAGGTGGGTCTATTCAGAGAGTTGGGGGTGAGGGAAGAGGTGGTGATTAATGATCGTGCGGTTATCTGCTATCAATAGACAAAGAACCAAACAAAGACAGCAGAATCCACAGTAACAACTAGGGATGTGGAGGGTGACATTTCACTTGACTGAGGTTCCCTACTTTTAACAAAGCCCCCATGAGGAACTGTTGCAGAAACATGAAGAAGATGGATCTCTTAAACATAGCAGCTAAAAGGTTAACGGCGCCATCGCCGCACAAGCTGCTATCTATTATAATTAGCAAACTAATTTTAATAAATTATTAAGCATCCAGAATGTGTTAAGAAGAACTCACTTCTTACCCAGAAACTGCCCACATAAATAAAAAGACATGACGCCTTACTTCCTAAATCTAATAAAAACACAAGGCAAGTCTACCACTGCTACATTTGCATAATCTGCTCTGTACTCGTGGGTTTTCCCCTAAGTTCTTTACTTCCAACATCGTTATGGTTTATGGTAGGCAGGAATAGGAATCCGTAAGAAATTTCTAGAGAGAACATTTTTTTATCACTACCCTGGTGCTACCAGTCCAGGCCAAGGAAATGACAGACCCTCTTGTTATTCAATGTTGACCAGTGTTCACACTTTATTTTTTAACTAAATGAAGTCAGGCTTTGTTTTAATGACAGCCCTTGGCCCAAGGGTCAAAATAGGACTCTAGAGAAACCTTTATTCCTCACCGGATGCGTGACCTCAGACACATTTCCCCTCTTTCACCTCACCTTCCTCACCTGCATCAACGGGTCCTAGGCATCCAACGACAAAATGGCTTGGAAGAGCAAGTGCAACTATGCTGTTGTGAGTATGTTACTGAAATGGACCACTGCTGCCCAAGTGGTTCCATTTTGGAGGAAGACAGCAGAGGGAGAAGGGGGTTTCAATGGAGAAATCAGTTCTGTGCTGTCGACATCCCATGCTCACAACGAAGCCATCTTTCAACACCCCCAAGTCTAACAGGCATTGCAGTTGTGTCATTGGGGGAAGCTGTATTTACTGTGTTCCTTTCATGTCTTGCTGATCTGGCATGAGTTAACCTAGATGTCAGGCCTAGGCAGGTTGCTGGCCAAAGGCCACGCTTCCTGGAGAAGGTGAAGAAGGAGTAGGACAGAGGAGATAAACCAACAGGCCATCCAGAGATCTTTAGGAGAAAAGTCTGCACCTGCATCTTCTAAAGTTACCCCACTAAGTTAGGGCAGAGTCCAGATTCCTAATCATCCCAGTGGGGAAAGGCACCATTAGTAGGCAGGCCAGCTTATCGCAGACTCTGCTGGGACCTGAGACAAGTCTTCACGAGCCAACAGTGTGTCAAGAACATTTGTTCTTTCCCAAGAAAGTACAGGGCAATGACTTACAGTTCTTAACATGTTGGCTTTTATTTTCCCATCCTTCAGGTCCCACCACACCTTGTGTGGTGGTTGGATTTCACTATGCTTAAGGAGGTGTACCATTTCCTCCTGCATAAAAGAATGGGCTTAGTGGGTATCTGTCCCAACAGTGGAAAGGAGTGCAATAATGAAACTTTGTCCACTTTAAACTTTTAAATGTACATTTCTGTTTTAATATGTAAATTTTCTATCACATTTGTATTTGCTCTTTAGCCTAGGCAGTCATAAGTAGACTGCTTTTTCCCCCTTTTCCAGTTTGGCTCATAAAAATAGTAAAAGAAAATCGATTTCAAAGAGAAGACATTTGTATAGAACCTAAGTTTCAGCATTGAACCCAATGGTGACAAATATATAAATTAATGGAAGAAAGCTGGATGTTAAAGGACTCCCGAGAGAGCACCATTGTTCACAATGGCTGGAGACCCGGCATTGATATGGAAGTCTGAGTATATGGGGGAGAGGCAGGGCTTGTTCGAACAGGGGCATCACTAGGGTACTGCATCTCTGCATAATGTTTTGTGTCTTAAAGCCATCCTATTCTTTCCATCAATGGACTTCATGACTGACCAGTCATGAATCTACAGTGGTCTATCAAATATCTGCTCCTTGGGGTATAGTATGCAGGTCCATCCCACTGTCAGAAGAATGGTAGGACTACAATTGAGGTTGATGTGACTCTAGAACATCTCCAGGATGATCTACTATCTCTGTGGAGAATCCTGCATTACGGCGCATATCACACACAAAGAAGAGGGTGCATTTGACTCAGTTGGCCACAGCCTAGAAAGGTCAGGTTCAAGTGTCTCTTTCCAGGAGATTCTCTGAGCATTCCAAAGAGTAATGCCCCTTAAAGAAACAACAAAGCTGTGGCCAAAGGAAGCCAGCATCCCCTGCAATCAGGTTGCAATTTTGACAGCAGTTCCTGTGCTTAGGGAAGACTGTGTAATCATGTTTCATGCCCCAAAAATGTTCCAGAGTTCCTGGCATAGGATGTTGCTTCCATTGCCTATTTATGTTTCTTAAGGGCATCAAGGGCATCGTTTACAATGTCGTGGTTTTTAGGGTCTTGCCCCACATAAGAGCTAGGCTTTCAATAGTGGAGACCAGGGCCTTGAGGGGACTCAAGATTCTAGGATGATAAGCCCTGACCTCTGGGAAAGGCCTGAGCAAGGCATGTGTGCAAGCTGTGAGGCCATGGTTTGTTTTGCCCTTTCCTTGTTCAACGGGCACCATGAGGGGTGTGGTTACCTGCTCATACTTTTCCAGCTCTGTATGGTAGATTTGTCTGATCTGTGAGAGTTTGGCTCTGTAGTCGGAATGCTCCACTGAGTTGTCTGAACCTGCGCCCCCAGAAGCTGCTGCAGCCGCTGCCGCTGCCGCTGAGCCTCCGCCCTTCTCGGGCCCGGCTACCCCTTCCGCTAGCAGCATGTTGTCCAGTCGCATCAGCTGGGGGTCTGTGGGCTCCTCTTCTTGGGCTCCCCGAATACTCAAAACTATAGAGGAAGACAAAAGGAAAAGGAAGTATTAACGACAGGAACTCATGGGGGAAACATCTGACAAATACAAACACAAAATTATAAAAACTCATCTGTGTCCCTAAGCTCAGCCGGTTTCCAGATCACATGCCATGTGGCACGTGAAGAACAGAGGGCGAGCAGGACAAGAACTGAGAGGATAAGAACGTGGGAGGAGACAGTTGCTTTGTTCTAAAGAAGCACTACTCACAGGAGGTAGCAAGAATAGGAGGACAGTAGGGTCGGGACCAGAAGGAGGAGCACGGAGAGTTAGTGTGTCATGCATAAAGTTTCACTTGCAGAAGATGAACGGAGTTCTTGGAAGCCTAGCCCTGTGGGCCACACCTATAATGCCAGCTCTCAGTGGAACCAGGAGGATCAGGAGTTCAAGGTCATCATCGTGTGTGTGTGTGTGTGTGTGTGTGTGTGTGTGTGTGTGTGTGTGTGTGTGTTACAGGCCAGCCTGGGCTATATGAGGACTTGTCTCTATTCTCTCCCAAAGAGACAGATGTTGGTGATGGTCACACAACCATGTGAATCTCCTTAATGCCGGTAACCTGCATACCACAAAATAGTCAAAATTCCCATTATATCCATTATATGTCCTTGACCACAATCAATGATAGACTAGAAACATCAGTTATAACAGTATGATTTTTTTACTTTAATCTTCAAATTGCCAGATTTCAAGAAAAGACACATTTCTTCATTTCTTACTTTAGATTTCTGCTTGTGGCTTTTACTCTGTAACTTTCTTTGCAAAATTGGATTAACCTACACTTTCATTTCCAAAATAACTTCGGCAAGATAAATCCAGTTCATGGAATTAAACCCTAAGACTTTCCCTGGACTAGCTGAAAGAGTACAGAGTAGTCTAGAAAAACAGAAAGACAAATGGACCCCAGCATAGGGGCATGCTGCTTTTAAAACTGAAATCCATCTGTGCTGGGTGGTAAGCCCTCTGTCCTATGCAGAGTGAGGGTGTGGTCTTTTGGAAATAGATCTTTTCATGGATTCAGCAAACCAAGTTTCAGGTAAAAATCTGGCTACTTTTTAGGGGAGCACCACAACTTTGTGGGTGGGGGTAACTGGGACTGAAAGAGATCAAGTGAGTCAGCAGAGCCCTGCCGACTAGAGAGATACTTGTATGCCTCCCATACACAGCAGGCCATCAGATAAACAAAGCAACAAAACTAGTTGTACCATCAGCCACCAAGTCTTTGTTGAGGGAGAACAAGAATGTTGGGAAAAAATAAAAATAATTCTGAGAACAGAAAAGGAGGGAAGGACTTAGACGATATGAAGAGGACCAGTGCTCTGGCCTCGTTTAACCATGGAGGAGACGGAATTTAAGTCTCAGTGGACGGACAAGAGCTACAAGAGTCAAGAGCTGTTTGGGGGTACCAAGAGAACAAACCAGAACTAGTTGTCTCCTAAGTAGCCCTCCTCATCCCCCAGGCTGGGCTAGGGAAGGTAGGAATGATGAGCTCACTGTAAGTGGACAGAGTGTAATGCCGGCATCACTGTGAGACCGCCCCCTCATGGGTAATGCCGGCATCACTGTGAGACCGCCCCCTCATGGGTAATGCTGGCATCACTGTGAGACCGACCCCTCATGGGTAATGCCGGCATCACTGTGAGACCGCCCCCTCATGGGTAATGCTGGCATCACTGCGAGTCCATCCCCTCATGGGTAATGCTGGCATCACTGCTGGCTATGTTCCCATGTTCCCTGCTCCCAACAGGTATTGCCATTGCATTCTGAAGGAAATCCCAATTCCTAATGCAGAAGAAAAACTACAACATGAGTTTTGTCAAACACAGGAAGGTCACAGGTGGCAGTGAAGGTTATGAAAGGTACTGCCTGATGAATTAAGAAAGAGAAGAAAAGAAGGAAGAAAAGATGTAGGGGAGAAATGAAACCTATTGGCAAGTGCATCATAACACTTGGGTGCCCATTGGTTTTTCCCTTTCACATCAGAAGTGTTCTTCCACATATAAATCAAGTAAGTACAGTGGGGCTAACACAAGGTGAAATGATTGTAATGGTATAGTCTCTGGGTCTCCCTCAAGGAAATCTTATTCTGGTAGGCTAAATGGTTTTGTTTTAAATAGAAACTATCCCTTGCCTGACCACTGACAACAGAGCCATGCTCTTCTAGATGGTGAACATGTTTACTCTTTCACTCAGATCTATAAAATCCTGTGAAGAACGCTAACAAAGGTTCTTTAAGATAGTGACTGGACGGGGACACTACTTCCTACATGCGAGGTTCTGAAGACACTGAGGAAAATCTAATCTTCCACATTGGGCCTCAAACTCCAGCTATCTCTGCATCCAAGGTAGGTATGATGGCATCATCTGTAGGGTTTAGAGGTATGCTTCTTTGCCCGGGAAATTTTAATCACCTTATCAAAAAGATATTTATGAGCCATTCACAAATTTTAAAAAAATTACCGCTGAGCTATTAAAGTGCATTGTTTTAGGTTGACAATTTAAAATTATCAATCTTATATCATTCTGAGACAATATTCTAATTCTTTCTTTCTTTCTTTCTTTCTTTCTTTCTTTCTTTCTTTCAACCAAGTCTTAGTATATACCCACACTGGCCTCAAGTTCATAAGGCCCAATAAAACAATAGTCCATGATGACAAGGATCAGAAGACAGGCAGAGAGACTGACACTCACAGAGCACAGGCCAGGTAAGTGACATGGGCAGGTACTTGCTGTTGGTTCCCATAGGCCTGATATTTCCTGAGAATGTTCTTGTCCTACCCCTCTGGCTCTCAGCCATGCCTGGGCCTTGGTGCTTTTAAACAACCAAGCTCCTCCTTATATAAGCTCCTCTCAACCTAGTGAATATCTTGCTTGTCCTTGAAATTTTTAAATATTTCAAACAATAAAAAGAACTCCCTAAGGCTGCTGCAGGGGGCATGCAGCCTACCCAGAGTGGAAGTTTCAGGCTGGCAGAGCAGTGGCATGCATTGATTCCAGTATGGGGAATGAAGATTTACCTAGGTGAGAGTAGGGTAGACAAAGACAAAAGGGCCTAATTTTTACACTGTAAATGCTCTAAACAGATACTCGTTCAAAGGAAATTTGGATTTGCTAAGACATAATACAATTGTTTTATAGAAATTATAAATGGGTTCCACTAGAAATCTGAAAATGAAAGAATGAAAAGACTCAGGAGAAAAAAAGTCCAGAAGGACACCCCGCAACCCCACCCCCACCCCCCGGCCCCCGTATCACACATACATCTCGGCATTTGAATTGTATTCTCATCACAAAAATAGACGTGGTGGAGTGTGTGCAAGGATCAAATGAGAAGAGGGGACACTTTGTTGAGCTATACTGCACAGGGGGCTCTCATTCTGGTGGCCTTGGGCTGCATATGCATGCTTGGAGAAGGCAGGAAATCTTGCAGGTCCATATTTCTTCCTCAAACAAGATTCCAAGGTACTCCTCTAAAAAAACAGGTACTTGAGATTCACTGACCCGGAAACTGATCAGCAAGTCAGTGAAAGAAATATCCCAGCCGCATTAAATAAATAAAAGAAACAGGTGATACGGCTAACAGAAGTGACGCTTCGTATTTATGGCTTGAAGTCACTCCTCTGGTGTGCTGGAAACAAAATGATTATTTAAAAGCTCCCTTTTTATCTCTCCAGTGCCATGCAAGACTCAAATGAACCTTTCACTGGGACACCAGAGATGTTAACACTCGTCCTCCAAGATCCAATTTCAACCAGCCGAGCTGTTACCTAATCCAGCAGCCATCACATATGATCAGGTTCCCGCCTCCCTGATGGGTGCCCTGTACCCCCCCTCCCTCCTTTTCCCTTTCCAGCACAGTTTTCCCTGAATTGGGCTTTAAAGGGTACCCATGCCTGTGCATGCTGGTAATACAGGGCTCTAACAGGACCCATGTCTGTACATAGCATCAAGATATTTCTTACCCCTGTTAGGTTATCTTAAACGAGGGAGTTTCCTACCCACAAATCACCCCCTCCTATTCCAATCAAGACAGAGACCAGTTGCGACAGGTAAGTGATTTTTACAGAAGTTGTCACAGCCTTTAGAGATCACCTGAAGTCACATTCACATGGCTGCCATCGCTTGCCCCAGGGTTAATCCTCTGCTAAAACTCCAGAGATCCGGAGATTGTAACAGCCAGGTTGGAGCTCCTCTCACAACTGGCCTCCTGCTGTTCAATCTTTATTTATTTTCCTCACACAAGGAAAAAAGAAAAGAAAAAAAGAAAAAACAAACAAAAAACAAACCGAACTCAAAGGCACAGTCAAGAGGACTGGTGGGAGGGGCTGTGGGTTGTTTTGTCCTTGGCTCAGCTACACTGGTCCACTAGAGGGCGCGCTCTCCTCACCTAGGACTTGTTCAGAAGAGGGTCCCACAGCCAGCAACATCTCCATAGAGGCAGGGAAATGGTTAGGCTCAGATTTGAGTTCCCAAAGGTGGGCAGGCAGGAAGGAGAACATGTTAACAGAGGGCATTGCTTCAGGCCACAGCAGGTAAGGAGAGGACTGGAGAAGGTAGACACACGGCTTAGGGAAGGCTTGAGGAAGCCTCCTCAGGGTTTCACTGGCACCAAAGGCAGAAGCTGATTTTACAGTCCCTAGACCTGCAAGTACTAAGGCCTTTCCAAGCATCCTGCCATCCCCAAGCCAGGCAGGACCCTTAGGCCAGTGGAGCCAGGGTTAGGCTGCCCTTCTCCTTTTAGAAACTGACAGTGTCCACCCCTTGGAAGCCAGACACAACTTCCATTCGCCTTTGTGCACGCTAAATTGCATCACTCGATGATATTAAAACACAAGCTCTGCTAGCACAGTTACGGATCCTAAAGGTAAAGTAACTGGCGGACTCCCGCCACCTTGCCACCAAGAATATGAGCTCCTGGAAGGCAAAGGTGACCTGGTGATCCCGCTGCATGATCTCAGGGATCTCGTACTGTGCGTCTCGTCGGGTCTTTTCAGAACTCTTGTGCCCAGGAGCGAAGAAGGATACAGGACAATGGCATCCAGGCATCTGTGCCTCACCACCCTTCCACTCCAGGCACCCAGTTCTCTGCATATGCCCCGCCCTCTAAGTTCTAAGTTGTACACACAGAATGCTTTCTCTCGGCCATCCCTCCCATGATTTCCAAAAACTCACACGTCTGCCTTTCACATCGGACCATTCTAAACAAGCAACACTACGCTGACATTATGCCTGAGTATAGACATAACCGGCTATGTCCTGCCCTCAGCCCCATGTGGTCCAAGGCAAAGGTTCACCATGCGAGGGAGAGCCAGGCTCAGGACCAGTACTTGTGAAAGACTCCTATGAGGCCTGAGAGTAGGCCTGGCAGCAAAGAGACCACAAGAGCAACATGACAAGAGGGCCCTGTGGGGAAGGCTAAGTTCAATGAGCCCAGTTACCAACCGGGTATTAAAAATGACCTGGGCACTGCGACTCCCAAGATGCAACAGACATGGTCTCTGGTTTCTAGAGGCCTGTAATTTACATACCTAGGGACCTACATGTGCACCGACTGGACTACTTTTACATCTCTAGTGCCCCTCACCTCGGCCTCCGAGCTTTTGTCACTTCCCACGGGCACGGTCATCATCCACAAACTGGTGGACACTGGCCCAGCTGGGAAATAACTATGCCGTAAACAGATTCTTCTAAACTACGTCAGGACCCACATTTCTATTACTACCCTGAAGCTTGGGGTTGTATTTATGGGGCGCGCTTCACTCCTAATTCTCGAGCTACTTCTGTGTGTGATGGAAACACTGTCTCGGCGGATTATTTTAAAGAGTTGTCTATCAAGTGAATGGAAATGATTAACCATTTCATTGCCCCAGTCTTGCAATCCAACATGGCACGAGACTGCCGGACAACAGTTGATGGATGGGCTCTGGAGAATCCCGTACTGACAGAACTCTGACCTTAGAGCACCAAGTGGGCCGTCCTCCTGGCTGTTGGCCTAGAGTGGCCTCTTCAGAATCTGTAAACCTGGGATTCGCTCTGATACTAAGTATTGTCCCCTCAGAAATGCACAGGTGGCTGGATCAAAAGGCTCCTACGGTGTCACCATCCCTGGGGCATTTGGTACGAAGATAAGATATCTTAGAATCCTCCCAACATGTTTCTTGGTTTGTTAAACAGGTGTATAAACAACATATGACATCAGAAGAGGACTTGCAGAGGTCCCTCCAACATCAAGCTCCTGAGAGCTTCAAGTGTTTCGGTGTAAGCATATTTAGGGAGTGTTTATTATGGTGTCATGGCTGTGCTGATTTTCAAAGTAAGGGTGGTCTCGCCAGGGACTGGAAAACACACTCATTTCTTCACACTTGGCCAAGAGCCACAGCATGTGGAGTTTTGGGCGAAGTTTTAAGGCAGGAGATGAAAACGAAACTACAGGACACTCTTGGGATGGTTTTACTATTTTGCGTGTTTATGTTTAGGGGTTTTCTCCAGAGACATACCAAGTTTTTCTTGTCTTTGCTCTGGGCTAGCTTTCGGCTCTTCTGGTCACAGGCCTTTCTACTTCTCAGGGGATGTAAGGGCATGGAGCCCATTCACACATTCCCTGCTCGGCACACCGAGTCTCCCCGGGCCAGCTGGCAGTGAGAAAGCAAATGCACTGGGCAACAGGCGCCTGCATTTCTGGATGGGTGCCGGCTGCCTGAGTGAGGGACTTATAGATCTTAATAGCTAAAGCTTGTATCGCTGCTCAGGAAACCCCTTTGCCTAAAGAAAAGCTACAGAAGTTGGGGGTTGGGGCATGACTTTATACTGCCTCTGCCTTCAGATCCATGTATTCAAGAGATCTGAGGAAAGGGGATGAGGCAGGGGAGAGGGCCAGGGTGGGGTGTGTCAGGCCTGGACTGCACATGGGAACTCACGAAGCGAGGGACCATTTCTACTTAGTTCTACATAAGAAGCATGAGAAGTGTGGAGCCTGTACTCACTCCCCGGAGAGGAAGAGTTCTCCCTGCAATGGCATCTCATCCACAGAGTCCCTACGGAAAGCAGGAGGGGTTTTGTTAATACTTTCTTGCCTCAAGCTGAAAATGTTTTGCGGTTAGAAGTCTTGATAAGGTGCCCAGAACATTGTCTGGTTCTTGCCAGAGCATGATAGGGTCCCACCCCCACCCCCAAGGATATGTGAGGTGTGCATTCAGCATTCTCTTCACTCAGCTCTATAACAAGGCAGAAGGAAAGTGCACTGAGATAGAAATGGGATAGCTCCATGCTAAATCAGATTCCAGACTCTCACTGTGTGATTTTGACTCTCTTTACTTTCACTTTCCTCATCACCAAATAGGCAGTGACAATGCTAATTTGACACAATTCTTATTATGGGTAAAATAAGGCTGTTGTTGTTGTTGTTGTTATTGTTGTTGTTGTTGCCAGAGCATATCTATCCTGGCTGTCCTGGAACTCACTATGTAGACCAGGAGGGCCTCAAATTCACCTCTGCCTCCCCAGTGCTAGGATTAAAGGCACATATTCCCTCACTCAGGCCACGATTATTATTTATGAAATCAGAATCCAGTGTTTGGTACCAGGAGGGCTCCCTGGAGGCTCACACCTGTTACGACATCACTCTTGAGGACTGGAAGTAGTCCAAGATCACCCTCAGCTACGAAGCAAGGTTGAGGCTCCCCTACACTGTGTGGGACTCTGCCTTTTAGGAGGTGGAGCAGGTTAGTGCATTTGCAAAAAGATCAGGAATGATAAGACTAGAGTTTGGTGTTTGGTT
This sequence comes from Acomys minous, assembly GCF_964271855.1. Classification (NCBI taxonomy): domain Eukaryota; kingdom Metazoa; phylum Chordata; class Mammalia; order Rodentia; family Muridae; genus Acomys; species Acomys minous. The sequence goes on along the minus strand of NC_140483.1, from coordinate 25,322,806 downwards.
CCTGCATGTTACAAGTCTATAACAAAGGAAGAACCAACATAAGCCAATGAGTACTCACATACATGGACACATGCAAATATGTACACATACCACCCATGTGTGCTTCTGAACAATTCCTGATCAGTGACGTCATCATGTACTACAAATCAGTCATTCCTTGGTGCAGAGAATGTTTTTTCAATGCACAGTCTGCTTTTTCTCTCCTCCCTGCTCCCTGTTACTGTTCTTCTAAGCAGTGTAAGGCTCTCCCTGCTTTGACAACCTTGGGTATTGTTCCCTGGGTGCCACTGCCCATCTTGTCCTTTGAGATAGTTTCTCTGTTGCCTTCGGACTTGCCACCTTGTCTAAACCGAGTGGACTGGATGCCACAGGTATCCATCCACCTATTTCAACCTTCTCATTGTGCCCAGGTTTTATGTGTCTGCTTTTTACAGTCTCCAGACTGGATTTTCCCTGAGCCAGAAAGCACTCGTGTCCTCCTGGCCTGCCAGGGCTCATACCGGCTGTCTCCGCCCCCCTGAAGGGCTGGGAGACCCTCCCGGGAACCGCTCAACTCGGAAGTAACCTCACCTTATGTGAGACAAGCTAGCCTGGAAGTCTCCTTTAGTGGCTCCTTTCAAAGTTCCATTAAAAATACATAAATTACAGTTAGAAGAGACTAAAGGCTCTATTCATGCCCTGAGCTTTGGGGAAGCACGCTTCAGTTTTAAATTTGGGTAGGGTTCAGCGCTCACAGCCACTCTCCTCTGCTAGGGCACGGAGAAAGTCCACATTCAAAATATTGAAACAAGTTGCTTTTGCTGGGCGTGTGGCATGTGTGGTCTCACCTTGTTGATGTCAGTGCTTAGGATAACAAATGTCTTCTGCTCCCAGCCAGTGAAACTTTCCCGACCATATTCACAAGCTAAATAGTAGCAGAGATATATTTTTTTTCTCTCTCTCTCTCTAACTTTCCAAGCTTGTCATTAGCACTAAGTTGCCGGCGTTTTTGTTTTGTGGGACTAGAGGTTGTACTTAGAGCTCCATGCACATTGAGCAAGCACTCTTCAAGGTAACTAGAACCCAGCCCAGAACTAAGCTTGAAATAAAGACCATCATGCTCTCAAAAGAATCTTTCCAGGTTTTTTTTTCCCATTGAAGAATTTGGGACCAGCTTTCTTTACGATAGAGTGGCTGGCCTGGAGGGCTGCATGGACCCTAAGGGGTATTGGCAGACTTCTTTGACAACCCAGTCCTCATGCAGCCTATGGTTCAATTGCCCCCATGTGTTATGGTACTTCTTCACCTGCTGGAGGAGGCCTCCTTTCCTGCAAGATGGAAAGAAATGCAAACCTCTGCAGGTGATAGCCAAGAGGGGCTGGGAAGACCAAGGACATCAAGATCTAGAAACAGGAGCCGCGCTTTAGCTGCCTCTGTCCCTTCTGCCCTTTCCCTGTATTCGCCCACTTCTCTCTCCCTCTCCATCAGATCCACGACTCCACTGAAGAAGAAGACGGAAGCTCAAGGTGCAGGGAAAAGAAAAGAAGAGCACGCTTTGCTTGAAGAAAGAAGGAAAGGAAAACAAGACAAAGCAAAGCAAAACCAAACCAGCCTTCCTGAGGGCAATGACACCCATTATCACTTTAACAGCCACTGAGGGCAAGAGAACATCACATGGAAATGTGTGTGTCAGTCACATTTATATATAAATGGACATGTGCCAGGTGATGGGACCTGGGCAAAGGACCACCTTGAGAAGGACCAGACAGGAGGCTGCACAGAGGTGAGTGTATGGGGTGATCTGCTTTTTTTTTTCTTTCAAAGTACCCTTCTCCATGGAAAGACAACTTTATTTTTCTCCAGAGTGCATAGCTGCATGGAAAAAAGCAACTTGTTAGGTTTTTGTGCAGCTCACAGAGTCTCAACCAGTGAGAAGCAAAAGGAAGTAGGGAGGGCAACTCTTCTGGAACCTCTTGAAAATGGAAACCGCCCTTCCTGTGGCTCTCTCCTTTCCTTCTGGTGTCTGGAATATGAAATAACAGCAGGCACCCTAGCAGCCTCTTTATGTCATAAGATCCACTGGGCATTGGATGACAGATAGAAGTGAAATACAAGTTCTCAGACTTCGGAGATCAGCTTGAATGCTCTCCCCTCTGGAGAATAAGAGAATAAATAATAAAGCTGCAATTTGTTTAAGTCACGTTCTGCAATGTTTTTGGAGTCTTGTTTTGTTTCCTTTTGGCAGCTTAACTAATTCGAGCTGGTACAAGCCGGTAAGTAAAGGATGAGAAGCTAGAAGACACAGTGGTTTCCTGCTGGTTAGAGAGTTACAGGAAGTTAGAAAGAGACAGATTGAGAGAGAACTCACCAAAAGCTGCTCCTAAACAGACAGAAAGGGGCTGCGCCACTAGGGGGCCTCTCCTGGATACCCCCCAAAGCCCTGAGCAGAGGTCTGAGAAGCCAGAAGTCACCTGGCCTGGATACTGAGTAGCATAGAAGAGTCATTTGGCCTGGACCAGAAATGCACGGAGAGGTCGGGGAGAGGAGGCTGTGCACGCAAACCTGTGAAGAGTACCTGGCTCCCTTCCAAGATGGAGACAGGATTCTACGCTGCCCAAAGGAAAGCTAAATTCAACCGACTTTAAAGCAGGGGGCAAATATAAGAGGTAGAACAACGGGAGGGAAAGTTCTAACATATTATCTTAGACCAAGAGCCAGAAACCTACCTGCACATATACAGCTGATGCTTCTGTACACAAAAGAAAAATAAGGTCCAGAGCCAACATCACTTGCAAAACTGGTTCGGCTCAGAGGACTCGGAGGGAGGTCCCAGGCCACTCTTCTCACAGAAGGAATGGTTGCCATTCATTGCAGCACCCACAGATCTCCCCAGCTAAGCACACTGGGTCTGTACCCACATCCATTAATTAACCTTTCTGTTTCCCAAAACAGCATACACCTGTGATCCAAAGCCAGCCATCTCATAAACGCATGCAGGATCAGGCAGGACCCCTCGAGGAGACAGCAGGTAAAGTCCTTAACCCACCCCAACCTTCACTGCCAACAAATCACCCATGCTGTGCCATCATCCAGACAAGGGAGACAGAGCGCAGCAGCTAAGAGGCAAACGGGAGGCTTTTCCTACTTCTCAGAACTTCCCAACATTGTCCATACGTCCCAGGGCACGGAGAAACAAAGATCAGCTAGGATACCGGCAGGGCATTACGGATCCTGAACGCTAGGTATGAACCGTGCCTGTTCCATTCCCTAGCCTAATCTCTACATAAAAGGGACAGAGATCTCATAGAAGCCAAGAAAGCCTTTAGAGGACAGTGTGGAGTCTATCTCAGAATCGTCTCAGAACCTGTACCTTTGCCCGGAGACTCGGCCCTCTGGCGTAGCATTGTCTTCCCAGGCTCTCCTCCATGGAGCCTCCCTCTCCCTCTCCTCCCAGCACAGCTAAGTGGCTGAATCATGAACACATGGACACCTGCCGGCCAAGTGGGCTGCACTTATCCTGAAGTCACGCCGGCATTCGCGTTCCATCCTGAGTAGGCATTCACAAATGCCGGTCCTGGTTTCCAGGGGGACATTTTAAAGGAGAAGTAGATTTCAAGCAAATGATTGCAACTTATCGAAAATAATGTGCTACTTAGCGTCTGCAGCAGACATCCTGGCAGGCAGCGAGGGGAAGCAGCGCCGGAGCAGATGGGCACGATTAGGCTCAGATTTTTCAGATGGGCTTTTTGTTGTTGTTGCTGCTGCCTCCGCTTGCTTTCTGCACACTTGTAACATCAGGATCTTGGGGGAGAGCGCCCACTCCTTTCTCTGAGCCCTGAGATCCAGCCCCATACCCCACCACTCACACTGGAAGCACCCACCCTGAGGGGAGGTACAGTGGGCATTATGATTAACATCAGTGAAGCGTCTTTGTACCACAAGGCTCTGGCTAAACACATTCATGACTGGCAGATGGATGAGGCTCTAGCTTCGTTTTCCTTTAAAGATTCACCTCCCGGAGGCTGAGCCTTGTGTCTTGTTTTCTCCTTCACATAGTGAGCCAACATCTTCCCCAAACATGGAATATCGCCTTCAAAAGTTCCAGAGCTTTTCCATCATCCACACCCCAGCCTGGCTTAGCTAGCACCTTAAGATAGCATTTTATGAGCTGCTCTGGACTTGAGAAAAGGCCATAACCAATAGCAAGCTGTCCCTGTTTATATACATACATACATACATACATACATACATACAAACACACACACACTTCTTGATTGTTGTGTTGCGTGTGCATGTGTGCTTGCACATGTGTGTGTGCCTGTGTGTGTGGTGTGCATATGTGTGGTGTATGTACATGTGTACATCCTCAAGGAGAAAAACAGCCTGCTCTATCACTATCTACCTTAATCCGCTGAGGTCTCTCCTGGGCCCTGAATCCAGTCTCACAGCCATCAAGACACAGCAATCCTCCTCTTTCTGCCGTATCCAGTCTTGGGGGGTACAAAGGGTGTGTAGTCACACTTGAGCTTTTATGTGGGTACTGGGAATTTGAACTCACACCCTCATGCTTATGCAGGAAGTCCCCTACGGAAAGTGGGGGAAGGACTTCGCCGTAGCCACGAAACTTGGGAAGAGGATTGAGTTTTCTCATGTATAACACAGACGGACATTTTTGGAAGCCAAAGCAGCTTTTCTTTTTCCACATGGCTGCTTGGCACTAGCACTGGGCTTGACTGCAGACAGGCCATGTCTATTATGTCTAACCCTCCGCTGCTCAGAGCTGCTAAAATAAAGTTTTGTGTCAAGACTCAGTCTCACGTAGCACAGACTAGCATCGTCAGACTTACTACACAGCGGAAGACAGGACACTCCTAATTCTCCTGCCTCCGCCTCCTACCTCCCAGGTGCTGGGATTACAGGTGTACGCCATCATATCCACCTCAAAATAGAACATTCTCAGCTTGTTCACAACACTCCGCACAATTTCACCAACAGAGCCATCCCTCAAAGTCCTGGGCGAGCACGCCCCCAGCAAGCTCACTGAGTACCTGCTCTCTGCACGGCCAAGGCCTTAGACACAGAGACCGAAACAGAAAGAAGATGAATCTTCAGAGTCTTGGGAGGAGGAGCAATTTCAAGAAGTAAAGTTGACAAAATAGATGATGACAGAACCAGAGCATCCCTGATGACTTTATGTGGTAATTAAAATTTACATATCAATTTGTCAAAATTGAGCCCAGTTTCAGGAGGGGGTCCATAGATGGTACGGGAGACTAACCCCTTTATTCTGATATGGGAACTGAAGTGCACAGGAGTCAGAACAATGTAAGGACACAGAACGGGCTCAGCAGGTAATTTGCGTTAAGGTTCCTTCTCGCCTCTTCTGCTCTCGCAGCTGCTTCTACTTGGTGCCCATGTGGGGGAGTGGGCAAGCAGACACTGAGTGGCAGCCTGCAGTTTCACAGGGTAAGGGCGTCGATGTCAACTTCTCTGCTGCCTTTTACAGAATTTCTTTCTGTTTTTCATAAACTAGCCAACACCAGTGAGACTGCTAACAAGGTATCATTCCCGCAGCTTCAAAAATACCCTTTCCTGTCCTAAAATAAACAGAGCATTCACAGAATGCTTTGCGCACCACACCACCCAAAGTTATGGTGAGGCCAGCAGTTCTTTTGGAAGGTGAATCTGCTTTTACTTTTCAGCGCCAGGCGACCGGGAGCTGGATGCCACTCTTCCCAACAGAGGACCTACACGTTGGTTTTCAAGTTCAGAATCACCGGATACGGATGATCTTTTACTTCCTGTCTCTCTCTCGACTTTGTAAACCAGAACTCCATCAACCACCCCTCTGCCAAGATGACCCACAAGCTCTCAGAAACAAAGCAGAGAGGCAGTGCTCTGATGAAACAAGTGCCTAGCCCTCGTGTCAAGATTTATAATGTTTGTAGAAAATGTATTCTTTCTCTCCACAGAAGAGTTAAACTGTTATGAACCTTTAAAAAAAAATGGGCACAAGAACCTAGCTAAAGATTTGTTAAGTATTCACATTTAAAAGGCCGGTCTTCCTCTTCCAGCAGCATCCCAAGAAACAGAGATTGGTCCAGATTTAGAGACTTCTACTTTAGGGAAATGGCCAACGCTGCTGGTTTTAAAACTCCTGATGGCCATGACATGTGGTAGATCACCCAGTTGTCCAGAAGTTAAGTGATAGGGATGCAAGGAAAAAACAACATAGAAAACTACAAGTAGAAAACAAGAAGCAGGTATTTTTTTAATTCTTCCCTCCCTGCAGGCCACCCCTGTGGTCCTGTGGTTGGTCAGCCTCTAGACTCCAGAAACTCTGTAGTAGGTGCTGGCTTCCGGTGACTAACTACTCAGTTTGGCTCAATGAAATGTAGCATTGCCATTCGTCTCATGACTTAAAGACTCCTGAGACTGTCTCAAAGATGCTAAAGTAAATGTCAAGGAATGGCTTCCCCACTTATTCTCCTGATTGCCACGCATTTGCTCGATTTATGTGGAGAATAAAAGATACCCACTATCTGACAATGGCAGCCCTCCCCCGTTGTCCCCATATGCACAGTGCACTCAGAGTACACACGAATGTAAGACCACAGATCTAACGCAGGCATCCAGTCCTAAACAATGGCCCAGATGCCAAAGCCCCAGCTCACACCCACACCCACACCCACGGATGGACACGCTGAGCTCATGGATTCATTAATTCTTCCCAATGAAAGAAGAGAAACTTAATCCTTGTACCCCAAAGACCCTCCAGTCCTCAAATTGGGTTTAAAACTTTGCAGTCACTTCTATAGCTTTGTTTTGGTGTGTAAAATTTACTGTGGTTCCTTTCGGGTTTTTCTTCCAACTACAAATTAATTTAAGTTTACAAGGAGAAGAAACCCCTGTGGATAGAATTCATCCATTTGAAGAATATGCTGATTTTTAAGAAACTATGATTTCCCTAGAAATCGGAGAGCAGAGGAAAAGGCAGGAAAGAGTGTAGGGAGGCAAAGAGGACTCAGGAAAACATGCTCTGGAGAGGGAGATAAAATAACTCGCAGAATGTCTGTGGAGGAAGAATCATGACAAGGTCAGATGTTGCAGTACTGAGGACAGCGCACCACACCACGACCCTTCTGCATCATGTCACAGCACCTGGCTCTGCAAGAATGACCGTGACCTTTACACCCAAGCCACACCTGGGTTCTTGAAGACTGGCATCCCCTGCCCTCCAGAAAGAAAGGCAGGAATGGAAGATGAACAGAAGAAACCCAGCTCCGGTGAACTGTGCCCAACGTCTATCAATTTATCAGTTCACTCGAGGGCCCTTTCTTTTATGAAATCGACTTAATTTGCTTATCCATTAAACAAAACAAAATAAAAATTCATCCTTGGTGTAGGTTGTTTGCAAAGCTGGTAAAGTAGTTGCCTTGTTAGTATGAAGACCTGGGTTCAATCCTTAAGAACCCACATTGCAGGGAGCTGGGGAGAGACAGGCACAGTGTCGCATATTTGTAATCTCAGCACAGGGAAGGTAGGTAGAGACAGGTGAGCCCCCAGAGGCCTTCTGGCCAGTGAGCCTAGTCTAACGGAAAGTTATAGACCCTGTCTCAAAACAAACAACCAAACAACAAGAAAATAACCAAGGTGAACAAGGCAATGGAAAGATTCCTGAGAAATGACAACCAAAATTGTGCTTTGGCCTCCACATGTACACACACACACACACACACACACACACACACACACCATACACATAAACATACATACATACCACATACACATATACATGCATACATACACACACGCACACACATGTGCTACATACCCACTTACACAAATCATTGCCTGAGTGAGTGCTATATCCTAGACAGACGTCATACAGTACAGCATGGTGGGTGACATTTCCTCATCCCAGCCCTTCACGGTTACGAAAGCTGCCATTCATCATAATACCTTACTCTAGCACGGGCTGCCAGACGTCCAGTTAAGCCAATAGAACCCAGCACACACTGATGCAGAGCTTGACAGGGGCCAGGTGCTGGAATTCCCTGCAAGCACTCACTCACCACCCACATACCCCCGTACCACTCAACCTAGCATGGATCTCAATAACGAAGGGCCACAAAATGAGCAGAATCTTGGGGCTACATCTGGGGACGAGGTACCCTACATGAAAGATGAGAATCCTGAAGGTGCCCTTGATAGGAATCAGAGCAAACTCACTTCCCAGACAGGTGTCCCCAACACACTTCCGCTTTGCAGACAAGCAAAGGCTGTAGCGGTGCCCACAGGCCACAAGCCACCTGCCTACCCAGTGCGGCCTGGCAGAGTGGCTTCGTGGCTTCTGAGGGTTCAAAGCAGACTTCTGTGCATGTGAGAAGGCATTCACTTAGGCTCGGCAGCCATGTTCCCCCTGTGGTTGGGCTGCTTGGAGTCTGAGGCTGGCAAGTCCACCACACACTCAGCCTGACACACCATGGCCCTTGCTAATAATTCAGCTTTCAAGACCGTGCATTGCAAACCTGATCAGGGGCTGAGACCGTGGTCTTTGACAGGGGTTCCTGGAGGCAGAAGTCTCAGCCTTTGAATAGCTGGCTCCTTCTATTAATAGGGAGGTAAAGTAAATATTTAAGCTGCTGGTGGAGAGACTGAGAAAAAAAAGTAGCTGCCATGAAAACTCCACGCCCTACCCATCCCAGGCCAAGTTGAAGCCACACACCCTGACCCCAAAGGGAGCATCCTCAGTACAGTGAGGCCCAGACCCCAACCAGCAATAAGCCTGCATATAAACAACTCTTGCTAGGCATGAAGCACACACCAGACAGTAATCAGCTTATCTAATAGAGCAGGCCTCTTTTCCTACCACAGAGGAGGATTAGTGGGCTTGAATTACAGCCGTGAAGTGTAATCAAACCCGGATCGACACTGGCAAAGGATACTGTATATTCCTGCTGGGCCGAGAGTTGTTGGCGCAACATGGTGTACCTACAGGGGATGAACAGGAAATGCTTGCCATGGTAATTATGCCGGGAGGTAGCAATTGAGAGGTGGGGAAAAGCAAGTGTTACGGGAGTAAAACGAGATGGCAGCTGATGCCCACTCCCCTAGACTCCCTCCAGTCTTGCAGTTACTGCATTTGAACAGATTTTTCCCCCTTGCCCATTATAAACAGAATATTCCCCTAAGCCATAGCAAGGGAAGACAGATACCCTCCCTCACTTGGCCATGGAAAGATCTGCAGTGTGGTCTGCGGAGTCAAACCCTCAGTCTCCAACCACGGGGGATGTCTGCAGTTTGATGAGGTTTGACTGAGTGGGGCCCAGCTGACAGGGAGCTACAAAGGAGTGTGTACCCGGGTTCTGAACTAAGCAAATAAAACTTGTAAATCCCATCCTCACCTTGAAGATGCCAAAACCAAACCAAAGCAGATGGCGCCTGCCTTGTCTATCTCACAGATGGAAGTGCCCCATCTCACTTGAGATTCTGGGATCTCAGACTACGTTTGGGGGGGAAAAAGTTTTTTTTTCTTAGTAAATTCTGTGACAGGAGGCAGCATTACTTCTGAAGTGGTTCTAAATGGCCCCCTGCTTGCTGGAAAAGGAAACATTTTCGTGTCCCTGTCATTTGCTAGTAAAAGGTTTTAAACCATCTTCTTCATAGTGACTGTCCAGCCTCTAAGGTTACAAAGCAGTTGTCTTCTTCAGCTCCTAACGAAAAAGCAAGGTTCCCCTTTTGAAATTGCACATCTCTCTTTCCATCTATTTTATTGTCCCATTCATGTTTCTTTAAAGATCAAAGAATCCTGCCAAGGCAACTGTCCCCAGTGACCAGGCCCTGAGTGTCTCCCGTCTGTCCCTAAGGCTGACTCTTTGAGCACAAATTTGTTGCTCTTTTCCCCACAGCTGCCAGGTGGTCCCCACCATGCCTGCACATCTTAAGTCAAATCATCCTTGAACCGATTCTTTCTAATAGCTGTTCCTTAATACCCTTCCAACATCTGGAATTTATTTATTTTTGAGACAGGGTCTCTTCAGTATCCCAGGCTAGCCTTGAACTTGCTTCGCAGTCCAAGATGATCCTGAACTTCTGATCTTCCTGCTTCCTCCTGAGTGTGGGGGTTCCAAGTGCGTTCTGCCATGCCACTTAGTTTATGTGGTGCTAAGGACAGACTCCAGAGCTTCCTGCACATTAGAGAAAGACTCTAGCAGGAGCTCCATGCCAATCCCCGACATGCAGTTCTTCCCCCATATACTTAAAAGAGCAGGCAAATGGAGTGGCACTGTGGCACTCCACCAGAGACAGTCAGTGACAAGAAAAGAGCCATGACCACTAAGTCACCACTTCTGACGATACACCACAGCCACTAGCCCTGCTACTGACAATCCACCTCTCAATGGCTCTTTCCTAAAGCTCCAGCCCCGCAAGCCACCCTCCACACTTAAACAGCATGGAAATACCACACTCTGAGTGCTAACTCCATGGCCTTTGATGGGAAATCTGGAAGTTCAAGCTGTCACAGCCAAACAATTGATAGGGACGTAAAACTAGATTTTTAAACAACTTAATAAAGTATAGTCTGCTTGTGGGCACCAAGGAAGACGTATCCTGAGTCCGCCACCTCCATAAGTAGGAAGTTGAGCAGAGCAGGCGAGTCAGTTCAGCACAACAGGGTGCAACCTCCAGGCAGCAGAAGATAGAAACAAACAAAAGACTATAGTATCAAGAAGGACTGTGCATGTGTGAATGTATGTGTGTGCATGTTCGTTCATGTGTGTATGTGTCTGTGTGCATGTGCATATGTGTGTGTGTGTGTGTGCATGTGTGTGTGCACACACACAGTATTGACCGCATGTCTATAAGAGTGTCACAGTACTGGGGGAACCTCAAACTCATTTTAAGCTGAAACTAAATAACTCCAGCATTCAAAATTATGTCATCAGCACAGGCTAAGTGGGTACAACAGCTCTTTAAAAGCCACAGAATGCGAAAAAGAGCCAAGAACAACCAAGAACTGCCTTTATAATAAGTTAAACTAATCTGGCCATGCAATGGTTTGGGTATGGAGAGTAGACTAGGGCTGGTCCTCAGAACTAGATGTGATCACATCTGAGAAATCAAACCCTGCCTGGGAGGCACTTGTCCTGAGTCAGCAGGCAATGCCTTATCCTGATGGGCATGACCACTTATCGTCAGCCAGACATAGCGTGTGTGTGTGTGTGTGTGTGTGTGTGTGTGTGTGTGTGTGTGTGTGTGTGTGTGTTTTCAGACTTCCAGCCAGCCATGGAAGATACCACATTTCAGGCTTTCGTCAATTATTTTTGCACAAAAGCATATGGACAAGGCTACAATGCTGCCCCAGCACACCATCTCTTCTGAAGCTTCCACCAGCTCGGCCAGGGAGTGGACACTAAGGCCCTGTTCCCAGCCCCACACTGACCTGTGACCCTGCTAACAGGAGTCACGCAGCAGGGAAGTGAGGAAGCAGAGTCTGTAAAATGGGCCACAGCCCCTCCCCACCTCACGCCATCTACTGAGTTTTATAACCACACTCAGAAACAGCAGTTCTCAACCTGTGGGTCATGACCCCTTTGGGGGGGGTTAAATGACCCTTTCATGGAGGTTGCCTAAGACCATGAAAAACTCAAATACTTCATTATGCTTCATGGCGGCAGCAAAATTACAGTTTATGAAGTGGCAATGAAAATAATTTTATGGTTGGGGTCACCGCAACATGAAGGACTGTATTAAAAAGGTCTCAGCATTAGGAAGGTTGAGCACCACTGCCCTTGGAGAATTCTTAAATTTATCCTCCCAGCAGACATCTTACAGAGTCTCATCAAACAAGTGCGTCTGAGGGGGCTTTAAACCACGCATGTTTTCTTTTTTTCTGTCTTTCTTTTCTTTTTAATACAGACTAAAATGAACTATATTGTTCAGCCCCAAGACTCATAGCAAAGAGCAGGCAGATTACACCTGCCAGGACACAGTGTATCTGTTATACACTGCAGTGGGAGCCTTGTTGACAAAACAAAACAAAACCAACCAAACAAACAAACAAAAAGCGTTGTTTTTGAGTTTCCTACCTGTGACTAAAATGGATTTCACAGATCTTCCCTTGCGAGGGACCAGGTGAGTTCCTGGAAAATTCATAATCAGACCAAAAGGCCTCTTGCACTCTGGGGAGGAGGTCCCGTACCCCACACTCTTAGGATAGGATCCAAACTGGAATTCAACTCTATGTTCTCTTACCAAGAGCTCTGCTCTCAGTGTTCCATTCCCCTTCCCTCACAGTCTCCCAGCCCCCCTTCCAGCCTGGAGGCCCAATCCCCATCTCAGGCAGACAGGGCTGGCGGGGGCAGATGGGTAATTTTTCCTTTCAGCTTTAATGGCTGCTATTAACAATAAGTTGCCCTGCCCTACTAATGGCTCAACTTTCAGCTTTTCCTCTGATTGCCTGTGAGTAACACTGTGTCACATGAGCTGTGTTTAACAGAGGTGTAATAAATGCCAAGGAAGAAATATTACCCAAAATAAAAAATAGTTTGTCCCAGTGTGGCCAGGAGCTCATGACTCCCAAGGACGCTCATTTCAGCTTCCAAAGCAATTTCCATTTGCATTCCTCTTTTTTTTTTTAAGGGTCACTGGGGGCTTAAAGAAAGCTGTTTTAAGAGAAAATCCAGAAAGACTGTAGGCAATGTCAAGTGCAGGGAGTTCTGTATTCGAGACAACAGACAGACTGACAGGACGGAAAGCTCTGGGCCAAGAGGAGAGAGGCAGGTAAGAAAGCAAGCTCATTTATTATTACAAACAAGGCTGCCTGCCTGCCTTGCTGTGTTCAGGCCATCAGCTCTGGCTACCAGAAGACAGAGATGCAGGGACAGGCGGCTGAAGAATCCCGCAACGCCACACACATGCACACGCACGCACGCACCCACGGGGCATAGAAAGACTCAAGTCCTCATTTTATTGCAAACAAACTCTGTTCTCAGTTTGGTAATAAGCAAAAACTATACTGTTGCGTTTCTCAAATAGGAGCTGGTTGGAGCTGCTCCGCTCCCAGAGAAGAAAGCAATAAATGCCCAAATCCCTTGGCAGTCCCTTGGTGGAAGCCGTGGGCAGGAAGTGTTTCAAATCCTTAAGGTGTGCAGGAAAAAGGAGGAAGATGACAGAGGGAGGAAGGAAGTGGTCTCTCAGGAGGTCTGGGAGTCAAATGTGGCCAGCCTGTGAAAGGGAGCTCTTAGAGCGACAGAACCAGGAGGCGGCCATTTTCTTAACCACTCTCTTCACAAAGGTTGGCTGAAAGGCCCAAGCAGCAGCACAAATAAAGGCGCAGATGCCATCTGTGCCAGCCTCGGGCTCTCCTTCAGGGCGGGCTGGTGGCCCTCTTCTTCCGTCCAATCGCTCAAGCTCACAGCACAAACAGCAAAGTGTTTCCTGTGTATCTGATGGAAGAGAGCACGGGATGGAAAGATACGGAGATGCTGGGCCCTGCCTTTAGAATCACACTTTGTTCAAGAAAATCCTCTGAGCCACCAGTGTAGAGAGGGTGACGAGTTCCCATTGTGACAGTAGACAATGCATCTACATCAAAACATTATGTGCCATAGGATGGATACATACAATTCTGTCTGTCAATTATTAGACTAGGAGTCAGTCACAGCAGAGTGGGGTAGCGTGCAAGCAGGATAACTGCATGATCACACTCTATGGGAGAAGATCCATGAGCAGAGCGTGATGGTCCAGACAGGTGCAACGCAACACCCCGGAGGACAACCCAGCAAGGAAACATGGCAGGGAAAAATGACTTTGTCCTGGCAGGTCTCAAGTAAAAGGAGCAAGGACGCCAAGGCAGACAGAGCACAGGAGGGGGCCTGTCCTGGCACTCCACTTGGGCCCTGCTCGTGTGCAAATAACAATGGTTCTGATAAGAATTCTCACCCTTGGTCTGTTACTCTTGACTTCCGGTCCCGGGCAAGTCATTCTAAAGTAACTATTAAAATGCAAAGCTGGGACTCATAGGGCCCTGTGGGTCAATTGCTATATGTTTGTAAAAACATATACCTGGAGAGCCAGCATTCTCTGAAAAGGCAGCAGGAGCTGGCCAGCATTTTAAAAGCAATTTTGGCTCTTTTCTTTTTTTCCCCCGTCCACAGTGGTTAACCCTGTACCAAGACGTCTCACATGATCTCACCCACATTGTGCAACCCGATCCACACCCACATCAAGCCTCAGAAGTAAAATTTGAATTCTCTGCACCCCTCCTCACCCCCCACCCCCCGAGGTCTCTCTAAAAGGGAAGTGGCTCAGAAAAGTTGAAACCAGCCCCAAATAATAGAGTACTCAAAGTGGAATTCTCCATGCTCCGTGTACTCAGCGCTGCCCTGTGTGGCAGTCTGGCCATGTGCAGGTAAGCAGTGTTCTTGAGTCAGCAACCATTTTGTGAGCTGGGAAGGGTGAATCACATGGCAGGGAAGCAGGTGAGTGCAGGCATACGGACAGGGGGTGCAGGGCTTTTCGTGACCGTGACTGTTTCACAAGCAGATGGAAAGAGGCTGGAAAGCAGGAAGTAGGCTCCAGCCCCTTGTAGTAAGATAATACAACCTTCTTGGTCACTCACAGGCAGTCATCTCTAAGCAGTTTGCACTACAGTAGTAACTGATGCAAGGTTCCCACTAGGTACATAGGCCTTAGGCTCTCACAGTCAAGCTTCCTGCTTATGACGTCACTTCCGTTGGTAAGGAACACACAATAACCTCATCCTATCTTACAGTGGCTAACTACAAAGGAACTCATTCTACTGGGTCCATTAAATAAAAAAACTTAACACAGAGAAAAATCGGGGAAGGGAGTACCACCCAGGTTTCTCAAAGAGATGTTAGGACCTGGTCCTCGCTCTCCATATGCAGTATCCCTGGACCTTAGTTCTTTCCCACATCACGTGTTTTTCTGCAGGGTCAGACTCAAACATTAAGTTACCCTGACACACAACAGGCGAGGTCTGCTCAGCTGTGTAGAAAGCAGAAAATGAGGTGAACTCAGAGAACAGGTCTACAGTTTGGGGCCCATGCCTCACCCACGAAGTTCTTCAGGATCCCCTTAAAGTCCTTCAGGCAAAGCATCCAATCAATGGGTAAGGAAGTCAGACATGTACACGTCAAGGCCAACAAGTGCAAGTCCACAAGGACGTGAGTGGATTCGTTAGTGAAAGTACTCTTAGTCCTAGATGGGGAGGTGAGGCAGAGCGAGCTGGCAGAGAGTGGCCAGAGAGCTGTTTCTTTTGCGAAGGTGGAGGCCTTTCTATATCAATACCGTCGAACACGCTTCTCCACTAGCTTTCTCACTCCTCTGGGCATAAGCAACAGTTCTCGCTGGCTGGGGCCATCTACAAGATGACTGTTGGGTTTCACACAACAGAAGATGGAAAAGAGAAAATGCCAATTTAGAGAGCGGTAACTCTTATTTCCTTCAGACAGCATTCCCAGCAGGGCCTCCAAGAGTCCCTGCAAGTGGGGAGGGCTGGTTGATTTTGTAAGCAGTGTAGCTTTCCCAGTGCTGGGAATGAAACAGAGTGGGTAGTCTCTGTTGGGGCGGGGAGAGCCTTGAACTCAGATTTCAAGTTCCATCTCCAGCACTCTTGGACTAGCAAGCTCCGGACAGCACCACAGAGCTTGTGTCCCTATCTGTCTAGCAAGCCGGCATTAACGAGAGCGTCGCTTGGCCCAAAGTACCTGAATGACAGAGATGGAACATTAGCACTTGCCTCTGTTTCAGTTCCCTTTTGGAAAGATAACTTGGGGTGCGGTGGGGGTGAGGTGGGGAGGGGCAGCGTGGAAGTGGATGGGTCAGTGATAAACACCCTGGGTGTGCTCAGGGAGAACTGAGTGGGTTTCCAGAAGCCATGGCAGGCAGCTCACGACTGCCTCTAATTTCAGTTAGAATATCTGATGCCTCCTCCTGCCTTCTATAGGCAACTTCACACACATTCTCATGCACACACACACACACACACACACACACACACACACACACACACACACACTTACTTTAAATAATAATATATGGTAAATATAAAAATAACCAAAAATCAATCTTGAAGGTATGACTCAAAAGTGTCACAGTTTAGCGTAGCCTCCCCTTGGTTAATGAAAATCGTCTTTGATAGCCAGGCACACTTACTGAGGTGTGTCAGTGGGAGCGGCAATACTGGAATATCAAACACGAGCGAGCGCTCCCCTTCACAAGATCTTGGGGAGTTAGACCTCATTCTGGTTCAACAGCACAATTCCTTCATGTAAAGTCTTGTTTTGTTTCAATGCCCTGTGGTTTGGTTTCTCTCCCGCTGACCCCCTCTCCCCCACCCCCCCCCCCGCCAACCTCTTGCAATTTCATGTTTTGCTTAATTCTCCAGAGTAGCAGATGTGATTTTCATATAAGTTTCTATCCATCTGTTTTTGTGTACCAGAAAGACAGGCAGAAGTTGCTGGGGCTTCTCTGAGCTGGCCTTATCTACACTTACTGTCAGGAACATACACACCACACAAGGAGCCAAGCTGAGTTCACCGCGAGCTCCGAAGGCCTGTTTCTGGCTGCCTGCATTGCCTCCCACTCCTCCATGCTCCCCTTTGCTCCAGATCAGAATTCTTTGGTGATGACTAATAAAGAGATAGCTTTCTGGAAGCAACAGAGAATCACCACGTTCTTAGCACTCGGGAGCATCCAACACAGATAGCCACATGCCAAGAACCTCACCCCAGCTGGTGTGCTGTGTCTTTCCAGACCATCCTGCTCCATGCCTACTTCTCCTCCCTGCTGCCCATAAGTGGAGGCATTGACAGCATGTGGCTTGTAAGCTATTCCTGGTATTCTAGACCCAAGCCTCTAGCCAAGTAGTGCCTGCCTACTTGATATTTAAAAATAACATGTGCTTGCGTGTATGTGTGTGTGTATGTGTCTGTGTGTGTGCACATAAAACAGAGCCCTTGTGTGAAAATCAGGAGACAACTTAGAGTCAGTCTGTTTCTTCCTTCATGTGGTCTGGGGACTGATCACACATGGTCAGACTTGGCAGCAAGTCTTTTTATGTGCTGAGCCATCTCACCTGCCCAGTGTGTGGTGAACAAAGGTGTCTGTCCACATTGTCCCCCTTTCCTGGATTCCACAGACTCTCTGGCAGCCCTGTTTCAGGATATATTGCAGCTATTAAGAATTGCTTTGTGACTAGTGGCTAAGCATAATTTAAATAGAATAAGCACATATCAATGAAACTAATTTCTATTTTACGATAGGCATCTCTGTATGTTTGGGACTTAGAATCCAGCTTTATGACTCTTACAGAAATTTGATTACAGTTGGGAGGAGGGTAAAGAAAAGGAATGTTCTGGAATTCAACCTGTCTATAAACTGGAACACATTGATGGGGAAGATCCACTTCTGGAAACTCTTAAATTATTCTTGTCCAAACTTGGAAGTTGGAAGGTGTGGGTTTCTCAATAGCTGTATGACTGTGAACGGTGTCCTATTCCTTTACATTTGGCCCCAGTGTTTTCCTTTTCTCAAGAGGCCTTCGGGGACCATAGTACATGCCAGGAATGGTGCCATTATGGAATTTCTTATCTGCAAAAGGGGGGGCAGCCAATGATGATGGCTGCACCTCGATAAGAGAGGAAGTGAGGAAATACAGATGTTTGCGAATGTGGTGGACACTTGAACTTCTACAACTGCCTCTCACTCCAGTGGTCCCTCCCAGCTCCTGCACGCAGCCCTCCAGTTAGCCACAACAGAGCTACCCAGGAAGCTCTCTCTAGCCACCAACAGATGCATTTCCCCATTCTGCTTGGTGGATGTTGGTCCCTGCTTTTTGTTGACACCTGGCAGTGACAATTTGAAAGTGCCGTGACCATTGCTTTCATACATTGCTTCTCACTTGGCTTGGAGAGTCACTCATCCAAAGGCCAGACCCATCCTTTGCTGCCTTTTTTCCCCCTCCCAAAGCATTCAGAATCTGGATAGAGGAATGCGATAGACCCAGAAAAAATGCTTTTTGATTTATTCAAACAAGGTAGATGCATCCATGAGGGCATACGGCAGCTACCAGCTCTGTTACCACATGGGATAGACCCAGAAAAAAAATGCTTTTTGATTTATTCAAACAAGGTAGATGCATCCATGAGGACATACGGCAGCTACCAGCTCTGTTACCACATGGTGACATTTCCAGAAGCATTTCTCAGCTTGACAGAGTGAGAAAGTTCCTGTGATACCCTAGAGACACTTGATGGTTTTATCATTAGACAGACCTGAGTTACATACTGATGCCTCCGCCCTGTCAGCCCCTTGACTGTAGGTGAATCAGTTCACCCTTCAGAGCCCCGTCTGTTTCCTTGGCTGCAAACGTGGGTGCACCTCATCTGTCTTCCAGGATTGCCATCTTGAGCTGACATGTGCCAAGTCATGAGAAGAGAGTTGGACACACAGGGCATCTGAAGTGCCCATTGCATCCCTCTGCTCTGCTAGGGATGCTGAGCATCTATTTCCCATTTCCTCCCTTATGTCTGGCACCAGAGGAGAGCCAGGTAGCTGGGCCAATCAGCTTCATTGATAAAGCAGGGTCCTTGCAAACTGGAGCAATGCCCATTCTCCTTAATAGAGGACCAATGATACTCACTGTAGTTTCAGTGCTCACCACACACACCTCCCTGCACTCACACACCCAGCAGAAGCAAGTTTTAAAAAAATAATAATGAGTAATGTTGCCAGGCAAGAATTAACGGTGGGACTATGTGTACACCTTTAACTCTGTTTCCATCTCTTGTGAAGAAGTCACCCGCAGTGACGTCCGCCTGACACTGAGGGTAAAGTTAGTATTCCTGTATGGCTGGTGGCCACACATGCAGCACTCGTTGAAGCCACTGGGCTGGTGAGGCTGCAGGGCTGGAAGAGGAGTTTAATCTGGAACTGTAAGGGAATCTGCCCTCCAGTTCTGGAAAAATCATTCCCTAAGGGAGACTAACTCAGGAGAGAATTACAATTTACAAAACTGAAACAAAAGCCTTGAATGGGAAGAATGGTGACTTGAGAACTCATTGCAAATGTTGTTATAATAAACACGGGCAGATGTTTCAAAAAGCATGAAGAAAATCCACTCACCTAATTATTTCATATAAATATGGATAAGATTTCCTATCTGGTAACTTTTCACTATGTATCTGAACACCATACACAGACTTAGGAACTCAAGTTGCCATAACTAATAGGTTTTTTTTTTTTTTAAGTAAGGGAAGTATTGCTATGTAGACATATTCCAATCAAACGAAAGGGGCAAAGAAGGCAGCAGAAGAAAGAATCATGTCATAACGGACAAAGACAACTAAATTATAAGGGCCAACACACCTGTGGTCTAAATAAAATATGTGGCGATGCGGACAGCGCCGTAAAGCTGCTCCTGACAGTCTGGAGACTTCGGCTTGGCTCACCTATGACTGATGTGGTTATCCCTACAAGCCTGCAACACAAGTACCACGGCACACTACACTGACAGACATTCTGTATGGATTTGTGACCCAGGAAAATCACATCAAGAGGCTAAACTAATATATAATATGAAGCGCCATACACAGACACACACAAATATGCTTCCTGTCATGAACAGAGAGGCACTCTCTTTTCACTTCATTTAATACACACACACACACACACACACACACACACACACACACACACACACACACACTATTAAAGGCCCCTGTGAGGTAACATGGGTGTGGAGTATATGTCCCTAAGCCACTGGGGCTAGATGATGCAGTAATGGGGTACTGTGGGTTCACTAACAAAGACTTAGGGCATCTCTGGGCTACATGGCCCTAAATACATGCCTCAGTACTTAGAAGCTTAAGCTTTCTTCCTCCATAGATAAAATGAATAATAAGACAACTTCTTTTTTGAGATCATAGGAGCATTAGAGTCCCTTGACCTCTAGCTATAGAATAACGAAGAAGCCGATCCTGAGAGTCTTCAAAATTGTAGGCACTATTCTCACTTAAGTGGGGAATAAAATGGAGGAGTGTGGATTTATGAAGCCACTAAGTTATACACTATGGTGGAGGCAGGCAATCTAAAGATTATAGCAGAGCCTCAAGGTCATCTGTTGTCTCCATGACTGGCCACCAGGTGTGACCCTGCCAGCGCTGTTGTGCTGTGGGAAGCATGCCTGTCTCCTCCGTGCTAGCATAACCTGCTACACGGATGTCTAGTTGCAGCCTCTTCACCCACATCTACTGCAACAAGATCTGTGCTTGCCATAGGCAGGCCCTATAGTGTGACGTCACAGCTGTGTTTCACATCAAGTCCCTCGCTAATCCATGGGGGCTGAGGCTATAACACCGTGTATAATCTCATTTAATGAACTGGCTTCTTTTTTAAAAGACAGTTCTACACAGCAGGACATCTCAGGCTCCCTTAGAACTAAGTGTGGTCATGTCAATATGGCCAGTGTGGTATAAGCAGAAATATGAGCAGTATACAGGGAAGTCTTCTTTAAACAGCTTAAGCCCATCTATCTGTTCTCTATTCTGATGCCTGGGTAGCACATGCGATGTCTGGGACTCTAGTACCCACCTTAGATCATGAGGACAACAAGGAATACACTTCCTGGAAGAAGGAGTAAAGAGAGGAAGGAAAGAGGTCTATGCTTTTGTCAGCGATAAAGCCACTTTGAAATACCTCTCTCTTGCTTTCTAACTATTGAAAAGCTGGGGATGTGGTGCCCGCTACTCATCAGTGGACTTAACCCTATCATATTTATGCTAGATTTGAATGATGATTTAAGTTATTCTACTTCACCAAGCTCATTTTCCTGATGTGGGTTCTAAGAAAAGTAAAACCTTTTATACCTTCAAAACCATCGCAAAAATCAAAACTGAGATAAAATACTTCAAAGGCACCTTACACATGGAAAATTATTATCCTGTATGGTTGCTATTATTTTTCCACTGTATTCCCAATTTCCAGAGAAAAATAGGTCAGTGATTGACAAATTGAAACTAGCTGAGCCTAGGAACTCCAGTTTCATTACTCTGGCAAGATTTTATATCAGCAGAAAATGAGTCCAAGGTAATTAGTTGTGAGAAAGTGACCAGGGGTTATTAAACGTGCCTAATTGTTGTGGTCTCTGAAAAATTGCTACAAACATGTTATTTTAGCTATCTGAGAGGAGGTCTGCATGGAGACACTTTTTGAAAAAGATTTACTTATTATTTACACAGTATTCTGCCCACACATGTGCCTGCCCACCACAAGAAGGCACCAGATCTCATTATAGGTGGTTGTAAGCCACCATGTAGTTGCTGGGAAGTAAACTCGGGACCTTCGGAAGAGCAGACGTGCTCTTAACCTCTAAGCCATCTCTCCAGCCCCCATGGAGACGCTTTTAATTCCCCTCAGGTTCAAATCATTTCCTGACTGTGTAGGTGCCATCTCTTGAATGGGGGAAGATGAGCCAGGCAGGTGTCTGTGTGGACTCAGGGACAGAACGGATTGATCTACATAGCACACTGCAGAATCAAATCTCCAGCAACCAGAGTACCCAGAAAAGACGGGTTATCACAAGCCTATGAAAATGAGTGTGTGTATTTAGAATATCCCTCAGACACACCAACCCCCAAGCCTTTGGGCATGTGTGCACACCACACCACACACACACACACACACACACACACACACACACACTTGAAATACCATGGAGTTTCTAGTGAGTATGTGCATCGAAGATTACACTCATAAGTTCACATAATTTGCCTTTGACCTGTGTTCTATTTTTATGGACTGATGTGGTGGTCTGGGTGTATGTGCCACAGTGAGGGGGGATATTTTCCTCTGGCCACTAGTGTGTCCTTAAGGGAGGGGCACAGGACTCAGAAGGTTTTGCTCTAGGTTCCTGAATAAGTCATGGAGAGATCCCTACCAGCTCCGAGAAAGAAACAAGAATCTAAAAAGGAAGAGACTACCGGAAGCAAAAGGCGGGTGGCTAAGGCGGGAAGCTTTGTTCATACTTTAGGGACACTGCCTTAGTTCAAATGAGGGGGAGAAGGGTGTGCAAGGAACAACGCTGGCTCCATGTTGGTGCCTCCCCTTCCCCGGGGAACCCAGGAGAGAGAGAGAACTGGGAAGCATCCCTAAGGCTTGAGAAATTCCGACCCACCAAGCTCGACTGTATTCTTCCAACTACGCAGAGACAAAAACACAAATCTCAGCTCCCTACTTTCATTTATAATTGAACCAAGTCCAGAAGGATGAAGCCCGTGCCATCTGCACCACAGGCTGCATTAGCAGCCGGGAGAATGAAATATTCAAATTACTCTAGGCTACCTCACATGGTGACAGGGCTCCAACACTGACTTGAAACCAAGAAGGAGAGAGGAAGGAAAGAAAGTTTTTTTTTTTTGAGTTTGCTTTGCTTCATTTTTTTTGCTGTTGTTGTTGTAAGGGAAAAATACAAACAGAGTACGGAACAAATTGGTATTGGGGAGGACAAAGAAAACGCATCAAAACACATTAGAGGGGAAAAAAGAGCCTGTAACATATTTAACATCTGAAAAGCACAAGTAAGGAGAAGGAGGGAAGAAAGGTGGATGAAAGCAAAGAAGAAAGGAGACGTGAAAGGAGGGAGAGAGAGGGAGGAAAAGAGAAAGGAAGGGAAGAGAGGAAAGAAGGAAAGGAAAAGATGATGTCACCCCAAACTTCACTAATTTGGAAGCCCTCCAAACGGCAGATCTGGGATGCTGTCGCAATGGTGTTTTGCTTCATGTAAATAAGGGGTGCTATTTTTTTGGGGAGGGTGAAGTTGGGGCTGCTCGCTCTGATACTGTTAATCAGGGCTGCTGAAATGGTGACATGGTAAGTGGCTCTAGCCCCTTGCAGCAGTCAAGATGGAGTGACAGGCTCCATTTAAGATGTCACCGCACATAATAAAGTGTAAAACTATACTTAAAATAAACGAGATAGAAACAATAAACTTGACTCAGTAGTTGAACTTTCGCCGACACACGGAGCCTGGAGGAGGAGGCATAAGTGGTGGGACTTCCCAGGAGTTCTGTTTCTCCAGTGACTGTCGTGTTGATGCTTAGAAGGGGGATCTGGTCAGCGGAGTTAAAGAGGGTCTATCTACTGTGTAAACCGGACATCGTCATCGGACATGTGTCCAAAAATGCCCTAAGGCGTCCGGAGCTACATGAAAGGTCAAGCCGTGATGTCATCTTCCAGAGAGTCCCAAGAAAGGCAGTTCGTCACAAGCCTAACTCTTGACTACAGAGGTCGCTCATGGGTCGTATGCTCTGTGCCCTCTCTCTGTCCACCTGAGCCAGGGCTGCCCTGCTGCAGCCTGGTTTCACCTCTTCCAGTGTTGTCAAGGCTGCTTGGCCCCAAATTGGAATGATATGTTTTTTTTCCCTCCTCTGGGCCCTGCAATTACTTGTGGGGGTGGATCCAATGTCAAAGCAAATGCTTCCCTTATGTTTCTTTCTTTAAAAAGGAGTGAGGATGGGGGGGGTGGGGGTGGGGGGGAGCGAACCCTAAATGGGAGCCAGCAGACGAACCTCCTGAAGCAGCCACCCAGGAGTCCACATTATCCAGTGAGGCACCTGGGTTTTGAGTTCCTTTTGTGCATTAGACTTGGGGACATCAGTTGAGAAAGTAGTTTCCTCCCACCCCGGACACACACCTTAAAAACCAAACCAAACAAACAATCAAAACAAACCCCATCTCAACGTCACATATTAAGGCAGGGCTTGTCCTGAGCCATTCTTAGCTGTTGTTTTTCCTGTCTGGCTCTGGCATTCCGGCTCAGCCAAATCATGCTGTAGCCTGTGGTCTACATAATAGTCTCCGTTGCCACCATCCGCTCCCCCCATGAGGTCTCACTGCTTGGTACTTGAGAACTGATGCTATCTATGAAAATTAATTTATTGTGGTATGAAAAAAAAACATTAAATGAAAGCCCATAAACCACATGGATTTTTTTTAAAAATGCATATAATCCATTACCCAGAACGGGGAGAGGCAGGGGCTACCATCCCTTTCTCAGCAAGTGTCCATTACTCTAGCTGCTCCTGAGTGGAGGTTTTTGTTGTCTAGCTTTGGGACTTTCTTTTCCCTTCCCTTGCATTAGACCTGACCCCAAAAGAGCAGCTACTGTGTGCCAGGTATAGTGCACAGAAAACACAATATATACTCAGGATATTCCTATATTAATTATTGACTGCCAGAAAAAGGTTTTAGTTACAAGCTTCTTGATTAGTGGTATTTAGGGGTGGGGCATAATCAACTATTATACTTTAGAAGGCATTGTCTAATTATATAGTAGAATTTTCATGAATGCCATGTATCTGGCCATGTATGGAGAAGTCCAACCAAGGCTATGGTATTGATAGAGGAAAAAAGGCAGGCAGTGTGAACAGACAGGCTTCCATGCGACCACAAGCATCAGAAGTCACCTTCCTCTCAGCCTGTGGCAGAGACCATTAGGCAGGGACCCTTGTGTCATCTCTCTTAGGTCCTCCTCTCTGAGAATCCAGGAGCTAGGATCAATCTCTGGCATCAGGTCATGTGTAAAATTTGCCTCCCCAGAGTCCGCCCGCAAGCAGCTCAGGATGTCACTTCCCACCCAGCCACACTGCAGTCACTCGGAGTGGGAGTTTTATTAGCCATAAGCTGTGACACCGTGCATTGATATATTTAAGCAATAATGAACAAGAAAACGGTGGTTGTCTGAAGCAGCCACTGAAGTGGTAAAAATAACCAACAGTGTTTTGTGAGCACAAAGCTCCGCTCACTGGTCAGAGACTCTGTAAAGAACGAAATGACGACGGTTTGGAAGGGTAGAGTTGGAGGATCAGAGAAAAAAAGTGCTGCAGGGCATACAGTGTTGTGTGAACCTGAGCTGGAGATGGTCAAGGATGCCCATGGACCACTAGATGGGTCTGTGTACACATGTCTCTAAGTGAAAATGCAGATCCTTTCCACTGTTCGGCCTCCCTTACAGTCTACTTACCTCGAAAGCCATGGCATACACCTTTAAATTATAACAGAAAAAAAAAATGTTCCAGGGAAAAGCAATAGAAAGCTCTGGAATATTTACTGGGTCTCATCAGATCCAAAGATTTACTGTGAGCAGCCCACCAAAGAAGCTCACTATGGCCTTGGGCTGCAGTCTGAATCTGCCTGGTGCTTGACAAACCCCAGCAAGTCTTCCTGGGTCAACACAACCTAGTGTGGTCCCCTTAATGGAAACATGCTGGGCTACAAAATAGTAACAGCATGATTTAGAGGTTAAAAAAACAGGCTTAAACGAGCTTGGCAAATGCCTCTTAGAAACCTTTCACTCCTTGTCAATACTCAATTGACAACAGGTGCGTGTGACGTGCTGACTTCATTGGCCAAACACGTTAAATGGAGATATAATTTATATGATTAAAAGGAGGGATAAGATAAGTGTCCCAGTCCTTCAGCCTCGGAGTATTTTCAAAGTTCAAATGTGATTCTGGGGTTGCTATTTATATTCTTTTAATCAACCCTTTAGTATTTCTTATTTGGTCAAACTTCAGTCAGTAATTGAAAGTATGAAACTTCAGTAAGTTAAGACTTCCATGTTGGGATCAAACATTATCTTGCAAAGTCTTTTTACTCCAGAACCTTCTTGTCCTGTGAATTGTGTAAATGTTACAGTATTTCCTCACTCCTCTTATCCATCCTTCTTAAACTTGACCTTTCAAAGTCACGGTCATCCCATCAAAAATATCACACTGCCCTCTCTCATGTTCTATGTTCCTGAACTGACATCTGTTATATATGTTCCCTTGCAAAAGACTGAGTTCTGGGGGACAGTGGCATCTACTGTCTTTGCATTGCAATCTCCTCCGTCCCTGATGTGGGAAAGGATCCTGGACTCATTGCCTTGACTGCTCGGGAGCCCCTCTGCATTCTCTACTCTCCCTATAACTCCCACTGTGTAAAAGAGCTAAGTTGATCACGTATCAAGTCTTAATTCTCACCTAGACTTTCTTTACCAAGTATTTAAACTGTTGACATTTGGAACATTTGATTTTCAGGATGCTGGTGATTTTATTAGGAACTCTCTCAAGCCCAGTCTCCACGCTTCCTTTTACATTTGTATATCAAGAGCCTAAGCGCAGACGTGTGTGTATCTCTATACACAGCAACCAGAACTTTTGCTACCGATACTCCCGCCCTCCATTTCCCCTATAAACTCTAAATGTAGTGAGCCAGGAAATACACTAGGAATTCTCCAGTCAGTTTTCTTCCTATGAGTCAACGGTTGTGATTTTCCCACCATTCAAACTTCTATCCTGAGTTATAAGGTGTGTGTCATGCACCACAACCACTCTTGATGATCCTGCAGGTGATGTTAGGGTAGGTGTCGTGAGATCTTATAGCCAAGCACATCTTTGAGAAATTACAACAGAGAACAAGACACTGCATGTAAGATTGCGAGCATATGTGCACAGCATCTCTGGGTGCACAAATGTGTAAATTATCACTCAAAAAAAAAAAAGGAAGAAAGAAAACATAATTTTTTAAACATGTTTTACAGTGCTTAGATTAAAATAAGCATTTTCTTCACCAAAAAATTAAGTTTCGATTTGAGGCCACTATTTTCCATATGACTAGAAAGGGAGAAAAAAAAATCTAGAAAGACCTTTTGTAGGAAAGACTTGGGGTCCATAGACAATGTGAGGAGGGATGGCAGACCAAGCTTTGTACCCAGCCATCCCTGGGCAGTGCTATTCATACAATATGACAATGATGGCTTACATCAGAAGCCACAGTGCAAATAATCCCCTTCTCCATGCCATCCACAGCAAAAGCCAGCCCCTAAGACCAGGGGCAGCGTGCCAGCACACACGCTCCTTGGATGCCAGCTAGCTCTGTGCAGTAGAGGAAGCAAGGAAGCCTTTTTCCCCTCTGAATTGGGTTTTTCAATGAATGTTGACTGGCACCAGGAGGCTACCTTGGGCCCCCAGAGCCTTCTTAAAAACCCTGGCAGCCAGCCAGAGGAGCTCCAACTTTGCAGCTCAGAGAAAGCCATGTTGGCAGCTTGTCAGAAGCCAGGGAGTTACATGGCGCCCTGGGGGTAATAATATTTTCCAGAACGCTCAAGCTAATAGTCCCATGATGGGCGATTGAAAGGACTGTAGGTATGCTCTTTCCTGTCCTCGGCCTTGGAGCTCTCATCCATCTCTGGAAAGTGCCGAAGCATGCCCTGCGACCTCTGGGACAGAGCTAGGGACACCGCCCTTTGTCTTGTTTTATTTACTGTGTTATATCCAAGCCCAGCCCGGTGTCTACTTATTACTACCATGCGCTGAAGTCACTTTGTTGAGAAAAGTAAACGTTAATGAATTCTAAAGCTGCCTGCAACTTTTATCTTTAAAGGAGTAGAAGCATGTATCCATAAATGCATTGTTTAAACTCACTCAAGTTCAATGGAATCTCTAGTTCGCACACACTGGAGTGCCCCTCTGTAGATGGCCAGAGATGTTCAGTCACTCAAGTCTCTAGGGTAGCTGTAGAGAAGGATGGTGGACAAGCTTTTTGTTCTTTCACCAAAGGTTCTGAGAGGGGTTAGCTGTGTTCTGTGTCCCCAAATCCATCCCAAGTCTCTTAAATTCTAATCTCTAAAATTCTTAGTTTCATCAAGATGGCTTCAACATTTTAGCATCACATTCCCTGCTGGACAGAAATCTGTGAGACTGCATTTTATTGGTTAGAAAGGCAAAGGCAGAGCATCTAAATTCAGTCTTTTAAGCCTTAAATTGAAATGTGGGGGGGGGAGCAAGAGGGGCGCCCCCTAGGTATGTCACCTTCCAGGTGAGTTGAGCTACTTCAGAGGTTGTGACAAACGAGCTACAACATAATGCAACAGTAAGAATCATGATAATGACAATAGCCCATAAGCTCGTGTGTTCATTTGTAATCTCACCTTCTTCCCCCTGCCTCTTGCCCACGGTGCCCTCTATCTATTTTAGAACCATAAACTGAATTTTAGCTACTCTAGCAAAAACTGGGTAGCCATGCCACATGGATAGACAATAATTCTTCCAGGCCCTGCAATGCTGGTACTGCAACCCACATCCAGGTTGATGCCAGTTTTACGTGTTGAAACAAACCAGTCGTTCTTTCTCCCGCTAAGCAGTTAAATTAGAGAGTATTCAATTAATAACAGCTGAATATTCTGTCACATTTAGGAAGATGTATGGTAAGACAAGCGAGTTGTGATGTATCTGACAGAAATGATAAAGGCTCTCCCGACACAGTCTGGCAGATCCTTGGCTCCTGCCTCGGCTCTTTCTCATGTTCTAAAACGTCAGCAGCACAGACCTAACATCCAGCACTGGCTTCAAGAAAGGGAACACTCCAACATGAATGGAGGGGGGCGCGGAAGAGGAGGGGACTTTGCCAAGTTATAGAAAGGAGCCTTCTCTGCCCATGTTCCTGTCTGCAGGCCAGTGGGGCACATAGGCAGCAGGGCAGCAGCACTTGATAGCCATAGGCACCAGTGTCCTCCACCACCAACCCTTAATCAGTCTCCTCTGGTAGAGGGTCAGGGTGTCCAGAGGCCTGGCCACCCAGTGACTAAGGGAGTTGCCTTTCCGATTAGCACACCAAACAAGACAAAGAGCAATGACCTGGTCCCCAGAGTGCTCATGGGAAAGGCCCTCAGGTCCTGAGCTCTTCCAGGCTGCCAGGGGCCACCTTCTGAGAGCAAGGAAACTGCTCTCCCTACATTCCTGCCAGCTTCTGACCCTGAGAGCCTTCACGCACATTCCTTCAGGAAACTGCCGGGGCTAAAACTGAAAAGGAAATAAAAGAGAACACAATAAAATTGCTAACATACGGAGGACCAGAGTGATCTGTGACACAGTTCTCTTACACGTTTCCCTTTCCTTTCAAGGAGAGCTGGACAGGCACCGAGGGCTGCGGACAAGGAGCCACAATCATCTCCAGTGTCCGGAGAGGTCAGCACCAACCAGGCATGGGCTGTAGCACTCAGCGACGGTTCTCTGACTGAATGCCAAGGGGGCAAATGTGCCCCCGCAGAATGCATTTTTACTGAAATGCCATCCCTTGAACTTGGGAAATAATGTACTCAAAACAACGACAAAGGGGCGTGTAGAATACCCGCAAGGAAAGAAGAGCCACTCACCCACACACCCCCTCTAAAAGCAACCACCACAACAAATAACATAAGCAGACGGAGGCGGGCCTATTTTTATGAAACATTATACTGGGAGTGTTAAGTTGAGTTGTACTGCTGGAAATAAAAATCTCATATTTGGATCCCCAGCACCCACATAGAAATTGCTGATGTGGCAGTGTGCTCCCACAATCCCTGCACTGAAGGCCAGGGTAAAGAGGTGGCGTGGGAAGACAGGTGCATCAGCCATGTTCACTGGCAAGCCAGTTTAGTCAATCAGTGAACTCCAGATGTAGTGAGTGAGTCTGTCTCATCAGACCATGTGGAGAGTGTAGAGGAAAAGATATTCAATGTCACTCCGAGAGAGAGAGAGAGAGAGAGAGAGAATATGAATTGAGAAAAAAAACCCAGACACATCTTTTGCACTTTTTTAAAATAAGGAGGCAATTAAAAAAAAAAACACTAAATGAAGACAATATACTGGGTGTCATTTTTATTTTACTTTCTGAGAGCAGAAAGGAAACCGAATAGTCTAAGGAATTACAGTCATCTGTACTGTTCTTTCCTCGTGTGCATCAGTAACAAACCCCTAAACACAAACTTAGCCATGTCTGCAACAACAACACCATACTCACCTATCTGGTCAATTTCGAATTTGAAAATTTCAGGCCAAATATTGAAGAGTAATTTATAAAACTGAAATTGCTTCTAGGGGATTTAATACAGTTTCTCTCCCTCTCACCCCGTGTGTGTGTGTGTGTGTGTGTGTGTGTGTGTGTGTGTGTGTGTGTGTGTGTGTGTTTTGCACGTGTATCTGCATGTGCACACACTCCACCATGCAGGCCAAAAGAGAACAGGGCCTATCACTCTCAGGCTTATTCCCTTGAGATAGGGTCTCTCACTGAACCAGGAACTGGGTTTCAAACCCTCAACTCCCTGCCCCTCCCCCAGCTGAGGTTACCCATGTGCACATATAACCATGTTTGCTGGGGATTTGAACTTAGGTCCTTATTCATGTACAGAAAGAACCTTACCCCAGTGAATCCTTTTCCCCCCAGGTGTCCATATCTTCTCTTAGCAGAAAATAGCCACAGAAGTATGAATGGTGGGATGAGACGTAATCTCTCCAGCCCCACAACGTTACGAACACCACTCATCTGGCCATTCCCTGAATGTCCGCTGTCTTCACAGTGACCCTCCGGTTCTTCAGTGTTCCATAAGACGCCAATTATCGCCAACTTCCCCATCTACTTTATTGTCAAATACCTTGGATTAATAAAGTCTTCATGGTGCTTATGAGCAGAAAATCACTGCATTCCCTAATCCACAGAGTAGCACTGTGGGGCAACAGGCCCTAGCACTTAATTAGATTGTATAACTGTCATGAATTGGTGAGGTTTTGAATTTATATTTCAATTAATATTTAATAGAGCTTAATTAGCAAATCCCCCCTCTCCTCCACCCACATTCTGCATTCTCCCCTAACGTCTTATTTCTCCCATCTTGCTCTGGAATGGCAATCTGGCTCTCAGGCTCTACAGAGAGCGGGGCACTAGATAGCAGAGGCCGTTCACTGCTCTTGAAGTTGCTGTGAAAATAATGGGAGAGCTGGAGAGCTGACTCAGCAGTTATGGAGCACTGGCTGCTTTTCCAGAGGTTCCGAGTTCAAGTCTCAGCAACCACATGGTGGCTCACAACCATCTGTAATGGGATCTGATCCCCTCTTCTGATCTGCATGAAGATAGGGCACTCATGTACAAAAATACATGAGTACATTTTTAAAAATTAAAAAGAAAAGAATGGGAGAGGTGTGTCATAATTTTTAGGAGTTGAGTGTCTCTTGGCATTGATCTAATGAGGGTGCAGAAAGTTCTGGAAGACTCCAAATAGACAAACTGCCTACCTGGCTCCTTAGAACTCCTCTGACTTTGGAGAGCTGCTTTGAAAGTTCGCACAAATTTGAAGGGCAATAAACAGTCCTGAGTCAGTCATTCACAAGTATGGGCACCCAGGATTTAGACAAGGGTGTTCTCAAGTGTTTTGGCCTGGGGACCCATTTACAGTATTAAAAAGCAACACTTAAAGGCTAGAGAAATACCTCAGCATGGAAAAGCACTTGTGGCTTTGGTCGAATACTCCGGGTCAATCACCCTTATGATGGCTCACAACCATTTGTAACTCCAAGTTCAGGAGAGCCAACACTTACCTCTCTCTCTCTCTCTCTCTCTCTCTCTCTCTCTCTCTCTCTCTCTCTCTCTCTCTCTCTCTCTCCCTCTCTCACACACACACACACACACACACACACAAGTGTGAGAAAAGCCAATGTTCTTATTAATATTATTATCAATACAGTGTTGACCTTGTGGTCTTGCAGGAAGGGCCCAGGGAATCCTGAAGCTATATTTTGAGAACTGTTGTACTAGAGCTTTTCAGTGCTTTAAAGGGCAGGAAACAACTGGCCTGATGCAGCTAAGTCCCCAACTCCTTGCTTCCTCAGGCTTCCCCGGTATCATTTAAAAAACAGAGAAATGTAACCCACGAGTTAGCAGTTGCTGCGAAACCCAATGGGAAGCAGGCTGTGCGTTTCTTCTACACTAGTGACTTTCTAGCTCCAAAGAGAAGAAACAATTACTTAATAAAAAGATTAAAAGACACTTTGAAAAGGAAAGAAAAAGAAAGACAGTGATAATCTTTCCCTAATTCTTCATCAAGCTACGTCTTGTTTTAGCATCCAGACCCTCTGAGTAGCAGCTGACTCCACCAAGGATGCTATTCAAGGGCAGTGGACCAGCAGGGGGGACACCCTGCTGTTTCAGATCAGTTTCATCTCATTCCTGCACAACAGGAAAGGCTTGCCCAGACACCAGCTATGGAGATTTTTTTCCCTCTTTTGTAGGATATTTAATGCTTCTGCTTGAGACTATATTTTAGTTGCTAAGAAACTAGTTTCTTATTGTAGACTCAGTGAGAGCAAAGATAAAGCAACTGTCAAAATAGCACGTTATTTTGACAGTAGCCATATCATAACCATAAATGATATAGTTTTTCTGTACATTTTTACCCTCACTAATGGGGTCTAAATACTGTGTTCTCAGATATTTCATACCTATACAAAGACACATGCACATGCATTCCAATCAGAAAGGCCACCACACGGTTAGGTGTGAGTATTCAGGAAAATACAAATACACACACACACACACACACACACACACACACACACACACACACACACGTGTACACATTCGTATACACCCACCCCTCCTGATTCCCAATAAAAGCTTTTTTTTTTTAAAAGGAAGTTTAGGAGTACAAATACTGTCTCTATCATAAATGTTTATCACATTTGAAGTGCTTTTAAAGAAAGGGGTGAAATGCCATGAAAAGCAATATACATTTCCTTACTCAATTTTGCTTAAATTGTAACATTTTGTATACAGTAAGACTGGTTTTCATCTGTTCATTCAAGTTCATTCCCACATAATGACTCTTTGTCCACCAAACCATGGGACTCAGCATCAGACAGAGGATCGTACACACTGGCCTGCTTTGCCCATGGATCTAAGGCATGTCGCCATGCTTTGTCAATGGCAGGCTTGTCCTATCTCTTTCACACATGCACATCCATATGGCTGTCCCTGGCTACTGTCCTTCTCTGAAGTCTTAGTTTAGAAGAACTTGGCTACTATCAGGAAGTTCCACAAATCTCCTGGAAATCTCCAGCAAGTAAAAGCCTAATACTTGGTCATTTTATTTGACTACTTTTTGTTGACACGGGTTTGAAGGAGGGGGAAAACCAAACATGTACCATTTCCCCCCTGTGTCTTCCCACAACCAACTATAGTAATAAACGCTCCTTGTCAACACTGGCCTATTTCTAGGGTGACGGCACTTATAACTGAGGGGTATTGAGTGGTTGTTAAAAACAATTATTGAAAGTAGCAGAGCACCATACAAAATTCCTATCCTGTCTCTATGAGTCGGCTGTGTCTGCTTCCATGAAAATTATCTAATATCTATCTATGTACGTGCAAAGCTGTAATGTCAGGAGATATTTAAGTTTCATTTGGGAGCAGGTATTGACACTACATTTCTCTTGTTCGCCATGCTTCCTGTAGTGTTTTAGTGCTGTCTTGATCCAGATGAGAAGCAAGCACACCAGTATGGTTTGC
Source organism: Acomys minous (assembly GCF_964271855.1). NCBI lineage: Eukaryota > Metazoa > Chordata > Mammalia > Rodentia > Muridae > Acomys > Acomys minous. Next base: position 25,289,440 of record NC_140483.1, on the reverse strand, counting down.
ATCTGGATTTGGTCCCCAGATAGTGGTACTGCTTAGCGAGGTTTCCTGCACCTCGGAAACGAGGCCCAGCTGGCAGACTCCGGGCCTTGATGGATATGGCCCAGATCTACCTCGGATCTCTTCTCTGCTTCCTGATCCACCATGATGGATGGACCTGCTGCCTCACGCTCCTGCCACCATGGAATATGCTCTGCCACACTTTCCCCATCCTGACTGATGGTTCCTCTGAAACTGGAAGCCAAGATAAATCTCTTTTCCTATAATGCGCTCATTAACACAGCACTTCAAAGGGCTTTGGGTGTACTTTTTTTTCCTTACTTTTAGGCATTTGTAGAGTATTCCACTGAGCATAAAGTTTACTCAGTGGTGTACAGTGAAGAAGACACTAGCCTCAAACCTCCTTTAGTGTTTGACCATATTGGTTTACTCTGTCTTCTTCCTCATAGCTCTGACCACATCTTGAAGCAAAGATTTCTTCCAGTCCTCCCTACTGCCCACCATGGCCCTGGCTTTGCACCATCCTGTAGAGAACGTTGAGTAGATAGATAATCCAATGCAGTGTGATAGCTCTTCGCATGGAGGAAGGTGAGGTTACGTCCTGGGTGTTTGTTCACTATGACAATTTTCATTCTTAACAAAGTACAAGGAAAAGTCCCTCAGAATGCAGCCAATGAACCAAATGTTTCTGCTGTAAGATTCAAAAATTGTGATGGAAATTCTAAGAAGAGAGTTGCCTCTGTGGGGAATCTGCCTTTCTTATTATTTAACCTGAGCTGATAGAGATGTTGGTGCTTGGGGCAGCCTCTTCTAATGACTGAAGCTGACCTTAGGCAACAAACCTAGAAGAATCGGAATTGATTAGCTGGATTCACCCCACGCCCCTTTTCCAAACAGGCTGGATATAGTTTTTATTTCTACTTAATTATCCCTTGACCTGTCCTCTGATCCACATCGTCGCTTTTAGTAGCCAGCGAAAAATGAGGAGCTACAGGAGTCAGTGGAGACTCAAGAAGCCGGCTCATTCTGGAGACATGCAGAAACACAGGAATCATACAGGCAGGCCCACACACATGTGCATATGCACGCACACACACACAGACCTCTTTGAATTCTAAATTGATGTTATGAAGTGATATGATCTCAAGAACTTATATATTTTAATTTACCTTTATTTTATGTGCATTTGTGTTTTTGCCTACATGCTTGTCTATGTCAGACAGAATGTCAGAGTTACAGACAGTTGTGAGGTGCCATATGAGTGCTGGGATTTGAATCTGGGCCCTCCAGAAGAGCAGCCAATGACCTTAACTGCTGAGCCATCTTTTCAGCCCCAGAATTTCTATTTTTTTAAATAAAGGAGTTAATGCTTTAATTTTTAACATATATCTGAAATCCTGCTAGTTGATTTGTATAATCAGTATAAGACCTTTATTTTGTTTTTCTTCATAAAAGATTTTTGTTAAAAGAGATTAAATTGTGCCTGTGCTACTGATCACAGTGGCTAAATGTCTTCATTTTGGTGTTAATTGCTGCCTCACGGGCAGCTTGATATGTATCATTTCAATATCACATACCTATGTCTGTATCACAAGATGGGAGAAGAAATATTGCTGCTCTGATTTGAAGACGTCATATCTCTAAGATCTCAGTCTTCAATATATATAAAATTAAAAAGCTGCCTAATCGTGTGCATAGCAAATACACAGTAGGCACTATGTTGATCAGGGTTGAAGCCAAATCTAAGACAGCTGAGCCTCAGCAGCTCTAGGGTTTGCTGATTCTATTCAAACGTATTAATAATTAACTTAAAACTGCTTTAATCATAGGTCCAAAAAGGTCACAAACAAACCACTGCTTTGCCCATTTTTCAGGTGGCCTTCACTGTCAGCATGAAGATGGCCACAGGAGACATAGAGAGGTACACCGGCTTCAAGGTCACATTGCTCTACGCTGAGGCATATCTAGGAGCCCAGAAATATACATGCAATGTTCTGCTATAGTACTCTGCAATAGACCAAGGATGTAAATATTAACAAACTTACCTGTAGTCAGTGGTACTTATTTTCTGTGCTTTGAAATAGGAATCACATGCAAACATATATGGCTCATACATGTATCCATGCTGCCCATAAGGAAGGAGAAGGGTGTGGACACGGAAGGAAGCCTGCCCCTTTCCCCCTGGAATAGGGAGTCTGTAGTACTTGGTGGAAAGGGAAGAAGATGCCAGGTCAGCAGGTGAGAGTTAGAGCCAGAACTCAGTAACTTGGAGTTTGTTGCTCTTTAGGAATGCCCGCCACTTGCTTAAGCCTCGCTTTCTTATTTGAGTATCTTGAGCAACAGTACTGCATCAGGTACGTGAGCAGAAAAGAAGAGACAATTTTTATTTTTGGTTTTCTGAGACAGGGTTTCTCTGAGTAGCCTTGGCTGTCCTGGACTCACTTTGCAGACCAGGCTGGCCTTGAACTCACAGAGATCCGCCTGCCTCTGTCTCTCGAGTGCTGGGATTGAAGGCGTGTGCCACCATGCCCGGCTTGAGAGAGAGATTTTTTTTTCAAGAGACTATTTTGAAACCATGTGTCTTTTCTTAAGATGCCTGGAAAAGGTCAGTGGATGGAGTAGAAGGAAATGGCGCTACTCCAAGAGAAACGGGGGAGCCTATCAGACCGCCTGCTAGCCATGGCCAATTCCACACCCCACACAATGCCACAGAAGCTTTTGAGAACCCATCTGAGGTGATTCACACAACATGAAACTGCTGTTGTCAGAGGAAGCTGGTAAGTTCTAGGTAAGAATGGCCTAGAGAGACATCACTGTGCCGTGACATGCTCGCATCACACAGTCTGCCATGAGTTCTACCTACAGATACCGTCTCAATAGCTAAGACCAGGAAGGCAGCTGGGCTAGTGCTGATCTTCTGCTCTGAGCCTGTCATAGACCTAAAATACCAAACAGGAAGAGAACTTCTACATACCAAACAGGAAATACCAAACAGGAAAAGGACTTCTACATACTTTGTTTTCCTTTAGCTAACAAGAACTAGGAAAGAGGGTCTTTGTGGTGGCTCAGAGGTTAAGGGCGATTCCTGCCTAGGTTGACTACCTTAGGTCAGTTCCCAGGACCCCCACAGAAAGAAAGAACAAACTCTTATACATGGTCCTCTGACCTCCACCTGTGCTTTATGACACAGATGTACTTGCATGCGCACACACACAAATATACATACATGTATACGTGCATACAAACAACACACATATGCACACACACATACATGAATGTGTGCACACATACAAACATATATACATGCATGAACACAGATATACAGATACATATATACATACAAACATGCATACATAAATATACATTCATACATAAAAATTGGGTTTTTTAAAGGAATAGTTAAATTAACATTCTATTTCATGGTACTTAAAGTCACCATTTAAAAAAAAATCATTGCTCTATTGTTATAAAATAATCAAGTGTTTCTTGGGTAATCAAGAGCCACAAAGAACTGCTCAGTGTGAACCATAGATGGGTGACTGACTGATTCTGATCTGTTTTTTCAGTGCATGAGGGAGGCCAGTAGAGGAGCCTTGCAAGCAAGTAAGTCATGGATATTAGCTGCCTACCTTGGAACGTCAACATAATTGGAGGAGCCTAGATTCTCATTGTTTGTCACATGTACAAATATGAGGCAAGGGAAGAAATTCATGATTTCTCTGATGTCACCCAGAGAAGTCCGTCCTTCTGCTGATGGGTTCCCACTCTGTTAAATGTCTTTATCAGAGACTTCCTAGCATGAGCAAATTCTCTTTGGTAGAAAATGCTTAGCAGCCTTGACCTCAGCTTTCGCTGGCTCGCACACGTTTCCTGCTAATTACTGTTGAACATCTATTGTTTGTTAGCATCACCACTCCCTTCTCTAGGCTCTTCACATTCAGATGATGATGCTCAATTAAAAGATATGAAATCACTTCTCGAAGTGACTGTGTTGACAAGCTACGCCGCTTAAAAGGCACCTTATGTGTTGTTCTCTCAGCCCTTTCCAACCCAGCAATTATTAAAGCACTTTGGGGAAGAAACAATGTGATCAGCCCGATTTTTCTAAGGGCAGAAGTGGGGACGGGGCTCTCACTGGGAAGATGGAATGTCACTTCTATCGAGCTCCATCCTTTATGCGGCATTTGGAACACCCTGCCTGCAATGATAAAGCAAAGTTGCGGGGCAGCATTGGGAAGAGATGGAACGCGGAAATTCTAATTTCCAGCCCATTGCTCAATCTGTGGCCCATGGGTTCCTTCTATTTTTCACTATGAACAATATGTATTTTTAACATCAGCTTTGACACTCGATCTTCATCTCCTAGACTCAGTTTCCCCATCTTCTCAATGAGAATACAAATACTGCCTTGCAAGTTTGGTGGCAGAAATAAAAAGGCTACTTTGTACATTTGCTATGCACATGGGGCAATCTGTCAGATGACAGTGAAAACACAATCCTTCTTTTTGTCCCTGTCCCATCTCCCCTTGTGTTATCAAGACAGGAACAGACATAGCTCCGCTAATGTTTTGGCCAACATCCAATAAAATACCCTCAGATTAGCTACCCACCCCCTACCCTCTGACCAACTGTTCCCTGAGAGCAGAGACCACAGCTATGATGTTTTGTAGAGATAACTCGTATGTCTCTGAGTACACAGGGTCATAGGGTAATAGCTATAAGCTAGGTACCATGTGGCCATGAAGGGAGACGAAGGTTGTAGCTAAGTGCATAGTTTCCAGTGTAACGTACTATCTGCTTATAGGAATGTGATGCTAACCTGCTTCTAACAAGGTGATGAATCTGAGGATGCTGTATACTGACAGAGGCTCTGGGACATGCCAGTGGTACCCTGATCAGTGTTGTTTCATGTAAGAGGAGCTCTGTTCACGAAGCACTTGCTTAATAAGACATATGCAAGGCATCATAATTGGGAATTCTTTCATACTTTAATAATTCTGGGGGAGCGTTCAATATCTCAATCAGAACATGACACAGGAAGGAACGACAGGAAGAGAAAAGAGATTCGTCCAAAGGTGTAGACTACAAACAAACCTAGGAGCCATCTGCTGCGGAGCCCGATGCAGGCTTCTGAATTTCTAACCATACCTCACTCACATCAAACACATGGGACACAGCCATGGTTGGTTTGTGTCCCCTGCCTGGCATTCCTGAAGTCTGCATTGATATTCTGATGCCTTCGAGGTAGGGAAAATATAGAAATGAAGTAATTAAGACGAATTAAATGCAGCCATAAGAACCCATCAGACTTTCAGTTTCTTAGCCAATAGCCATGGTCTCACTCCTTCCTAGCAACAGGAATCCAATTGGCTCTAAGAACATGTCAGCTGCACAGTAAGATTTTTCAGGCTCCATTGCAGCAAAAAGTGGCCATGGGCCTACGTACTGTGTAATTATATACATGTAGACTTGTATAGGAGTCTTAAGAAGATTCTCTCAAGGAGAGTAATTCAGACAAGCATGCTCGCTCCAGCCCCTCCTTCTTCTGCTTGCCTAAAATATGGATCTGAAGTCTTTACACTGAAGAATATTGCTAACTATGGGATGAGCTTCAGCATGGATCTGAAATGTAGCCTGGTGCCTTTAGTAAGGCCCTGGTTTTGCTGATGGTTCATTTAATTCTGCCCCGGAAGACATAGTTTAATTTACCATTTCAAACATTTTACAGTATTAGTAGACAAGCCTAAGCTCAAGTCAGTCCTAGCCCTGTCTGACAAAAACCCTAGATTTCCTTGAAATCAATTTTGGAAACATGCATGACAAATAAATGAAAGATGACACACAATCCCTTAGCCAGTGAGCTCATAAATTCTAAGGGGTAGAACATATAGGTTTACACATAAGCACAGGCTGGACATACATCACCTCCAACAGCAGCAGAGGGAAGTAAGGATTGGATTAAAAATATCAAAATAGCAGATGGCTGGGAGAGTTGGATCCAGGAGCTCTAAAGATTCTTTGAAGAGGGTGGGGAGAAGAAGGAGGAGGAAGAGGAGGAAAAGGAGGAGGGGGAGGGGGAGAGAGAGAGAGAAATGAATGAATGAATGAATGAATGAATGAATGAATGAATGAATTAACCAACAGTAAGAGTTAGATGCAAACAAGCAGTTGAACTAAACAGGTCAACAGTAAACACCAGTGTTAACATGGCCATCTAAGAATGCCGCCCATGATGGCCACTTGCGTCAAAGGCCTGCAAGTGGACCCCCCCCCCCCCCGACAGGCACCAACCTTGAGCTAGCAGCGATCGCCTGGAGGAGGACATTGTTGTTTGCCGTGATCCTACTGGAGTCAAAGCTTTGTGGCAGTCCTTAAGCTCAGTGACTGGTATGCAAGGCAAGCCATCTCTGCTCCATTATAAACTTACTCATTACCACCGCACATTCGTCACTGTCATTCGCTCCAAATCACTTTTAGAAGCTATGCCTCTGGTCTTTTCAAGCAGCAAGCTGGCCTGGAACCGCTGTTCTGTAGCTAGCTAAACAATTTTGCTCAATTTTAGTTAAACTGATCTCCAAGGGGTCCTTTTCGAGTGAAGTTGTAACTACCTGATTTTCTTTTCTTTTCATTTTTTAAGTCAGAGGTTAGGACAAAGTTGGTTAAAAACAGACCATTCTACTGAAGTTGCTCTAGACAGGATACAAAAATTCTAACCTAAATACTACTGTCACCAATGTGTTCACCCTGCTGTCTGTCTGTCTTCTGTCTCTACCACGGATCTAGAATGGGTCTACTGTGTTACTGACAATTTCCTGTGTGCCTCTGGATTTAAACGAATATGGAGTCCTCCAATCCACCAGTAATGCAGATGACCTAAATTTGAAGGCTTTGAAGTCCTTTCTCCCTTCACCTGAGACTGAATAGAGTATCTGTGTGTTTCCCTGGTTCAGTTTCTCCGGAATGCTCACTGCAGCATACACACCAAAGGAACTGCCACAGACGGCCTTTCAAAGCCAACTTTTATTTTATTTTATTTTTTAATTTGGTGCTTAGATGAAAACTACAACTCTGCCTTTTCTCTTGCCTATACATTCCTGCATTTCCAGTTGGGATACAATTTCACCTAAAAAGGTTGAAGGAATTTCTGGAGTAGAAGAATTAAACCACAGGCTGTAAACTGCAGGTTACAGTTCCTATTGGAATTGATGGTGACTTTTTTTCTTGTTAATGTAGGTGGTTTTCAATCTAGTTCTTCATTGTGGGCTCAGTAGTTCGTAAATCTCTCTCTCTCTCTCTCTCTCTCTCTCTCTCTCTCTCTCTCTCTCTCTCTCTCTCTCTCACACACACACACACACACACACACACACACACACACACCACCATCACCAACACACCCTCCAGCCCTTTAGGATACCAGACTCACATATTCGTCTTCACCTAGACACTGTAACTGCAATCGAGGCCAGGGGACTTATTAAATTACTCTCACCATTTATCACAGTAGCAAAGTGAAAATGAAAGAAACAAAGGTTTGGCTTCTATCTCACCAGTACAACCAACAGGGACCATAGGCTTGTCTGCAGTTCCTTCCTTATACACAGTTCCTTGTGTGTAACTGATAGAGGTAAAGTGCCATGTGCACCAGTAAAACAGTGTTCTAGCACTGTCATGGCTAGAGGGCATCTCATGTGTCATTCGCTTTATGACCGCTTTGAGATGGCTGTTTGGTAATGGAAATTGTAATTCATCATCTTGAAAAATCCGTCCCAGCCTGTTTTGAGTAATAAAAAAATACGGAATAATACATCTAAACCATATGAGTTCTGAATCACTCAAAAATTTTTTGGCAAAAAAAAAAAAAAAAAGTCTTCCTGGCCAATGGAGTTTGGAGATACCTTTTCTACACCCTGTGTGTGCTGTCATTAGCCCCTCCCTCCGTCGCAGAGAATGGCAGAGAACTTGGGCTGGTGAGATGGCTTAGTCCATCAAGAGGTTGGCTATGCAAGCATAGGGTCTGGGAGTTAGAGCTCTCGAAGCCCCCCCCACCCCCCAGCAATAACAAGAAGCTAGATATGGTAGCATGAGCTTGTAATCCTACTGCTGGGGAAGCAGAGACATGAGGGTCCCTGGGCTCATGGGCCGGCGAGCCTAGGCTACTCTCTAAGGGAAAGGAAGGGTGGATAAGGGAGAGAGGAGAAAAGTTAGCCCGTCGGTAATTAAATCTTAGCAGCCTTAATGGAAGAACTAAGTTTTTGAGATAAATTTTAATTTAAAATATTTTTTATCATATAGTCATCTCATATAAAGTGTATGGCATCAAGTAATGGCTTAGCATATTCTGTTGCCATGGCCACAGATCACTATAAAGGTAACTGTGGCCGAGGGGCACTGGACCTGTGGTGATGGGTCCACTAACAGTGTGCTCTAATGGTCTAGGCCACCAAGCCACAGGCTTTAACCACTGTCTTGCTGTTTCTTAAGTCCAGTCTCTTCTCCTCTGGTGCCGCTTTGTATTTCTTCTCCCCACAATCATATCAAATTCTATTCTTTCTTTAAATGTAACTGTCTTGTCTCCTCCTCAGTCTGTGAGGCTAGCTGCCAGCGTGTATGTCTTCTTTTACAAAAACAGATACTTTACATTTGGGCCATCTGAATTGTGTTTATTATTTATATATTTATTCACCACAAATGGACTTGGGGCTAAAGAATAAGTGGACCCTGGGATTAAAATATAAAATGTTAAGAGCTTAATATATCTTATTTGTCTCTCAGACCCTTCTAACATGTAACACACACACACTCTGCACACACACCACAGTCGATGCACAAACACTATATCCAGGAGGACTCTGCCCAATCCCAGAAAGAGGTAAAGCACTAGCTGGACATTGGTGGCGCACACCTTTAATCCCAGCACTTGGGAGGCAGAGGCAGGCGGATCTCTGTGAGTTAGAGGCCAGCCTGGTCTACAGAGTGAGTTCCAGGACAGCCAAGGATACACAGAGAAACCTTCTCTCGGAAAAAAAACAATCTAACAAACAAACCAAAAAAAAAAAAAAAAAAAAGAGGGAAAACACTGACCTGGCAGCTTTCATGAGACAAACAAGGAGGGGGCGGGACCACCTAAACTTTAAAAAATACCAAATTTAAGTGAATCACTGTATCAGGGTTTTAGAAATGAGAAGGTAAGAAAATGCTCTTTTTTTTTTTTTTTTTTTTTTTTTTTTAAAGTAAAACTGACTAGGTCAATTTCTGGCTCAAGGCTCTCAATAGCCACTAGCAACAGACCAGTAGTAGTTAAGGAAGGCACTCACCAGCAGGTGTTCTCTGGATCACAAAACAACCTCCGAGAAGGAATGGAGCCTAGAAACACATCAGCAGCTGACATCAAAAGAATAAACCCCACAACCAAACGCCGTTCTCGCTTTATCGCCTTGCTGTTTACTCAGAGGCAGAAGAGAGCTGGACGCGCAGCTCAAACAGGCCACACGAGCAGGCAGGCTCCTGACAGAGGCCGTGTAACCTAACTGCATGTAAGTGTACGTGGAACAAGCCTGTACCAGAATCTCTGTGACATTTAAGATACTTTCACTGGTGCTGGAGAGACGGCTCAGGGGCTCAAAGCAGACATGCAGAGGGACCTGAATTCAGTTCCCAGCACACATGTTAGGCAGGCTCAAAACCACCCATAACCAGCCTCAGGAGCTAAGGCACCTTCCTCTCACCTCCCTGGATACCTGCACTCGTGTGTACACACCCACACCCAGAGAGACATATTTATACACAGTGTTTCACAAAGAATAAAGACTAATCTTTTTAAAGGTATTTTACCTTAGGGAGAATGGTAAGTTTAGGTTTCTGGGAGCTAGGTCCTTCTCTTCCAGGGTTTATTATAGCATATATACCATTATGAGGCAGCAAGGACACTATAAAGAGGGAAAAAAGAGTCTAAGGGACCTGTCCCAAAATTGGTATCACTGAATCCATCTCACCGTCACTGAAAACATAAGCCAGGGACAAAGGCTTTGAGGGGCATTTAAAATCAAAACTACAGAGACAAGGATAATAGCAGAGAAAACAAAAACAAATACTCATCAAGGCTTGTGCCTAAAATTGGGGTGTTTATTTATGTAAATGACACCTTAAACTGATAAAAAAAAAAAAGAAAGAAAGAAAAACAAGTTTTTTTTTTACAAGGCAAGTAGCAATACCAAAACCTGATGTACTCACACCATTTCATCCTAATTTACTATTTTCTTTGAAAAAGTCTAGATTCGTTGTATGTATATGAATCATTTGGCTGTGTATGTGTCTGTTTATCATGGGCATGCCTGGTGCACCAGGAGTTCTGGAGAAGGCACCGGATATCCTGGCACTGTAGTTATGGATGGCTATGAGCCACCACGTGGGTACAGGGACCTGGTGCTTCTGCAAGACCAAGTGCCAAGACATCTCTCCGGGCCCCTAGTTCAGGGATTGGTCCAATTCACTATGAGATTATTCAAAGGTCCTACAAGATTATACTCAGTATTACCTTTCAGAAGAAAGAAAGAATAAGGAAGGAAAGAAGGAAACAATGACCATTGAGCTGGTACCCAGCAGTCCCCATGGGGAATCATCCTTGTCCTCTAAACACTGGGGCAGATTTCTCAAGACTGCTGAAGGTCAGGGTCAGCTGTACATCTACTTACACATACCCTTCTCTTCCCTGTCTCCCGGGATCTCTGTCAATGGCATCACACACACACACACACACACACACACACACACACACACACACACACACACACACACACACACCTTGAGCTGGAATCCCTCTCCCAAAACTCCCGCAGAAAATGCTTCTCTTACGCTGAAAGCCAAAGGCATTCACGCGCCCTTTACTTTCTGGCTCTTCATACTCCAGGAGAACAGAACTCCAGGCTCCATTTAGGCCCTTAACCAAAGCTCCAAATCACTCAGTCTTCACCATTTCTTAACTGCCTCATTCTCCTGCTGATGTTTAGACAAGTTTTCCTCTCTTCCTGACTCTCTTAGCATCCTGCTTTGCTGCCCTTTCTTTCCGTGTGTCGCTCCTCCGTCTGTCCGTTTTGTCTGCCTTGTACATGGCTGGCAATTATTTTTCTGACTTTTGGTACATTTCCTGATGGGTTCCTTTGTTAAGATCTGTGTATTTTCTGGAGGATAATGTATATGTCATTGTTCTCCATGTGGCTTTTTCCCCTTTCCTCTATTCAAGTAGCAGAGGGTTGGCTTCCCCCCCCCCCCCAGAGGCAGGGGCATGGGGGTGGGGGGAGAAAGATGAAAGGAAGAATTAGGTTGAGATGGGAAAGCGTGCAATGAGAGGGGAAGGTGTCAATTAAAAAAATGAAGCCCACCTCATCCCCCTCTTGACAGGTAGGGTGAGTGGACCTGACAGCCGTTGCATTCACTGGCTTTGGTAGAACCCTCATGCCTTGTGGTCCCCTCAGCTCCAAAGGAGTAATTCTAGGGACAGTGGGCACACTCATACATTTTCTCTTGGTGTCCCAATGCCTCCCCGACAGCTATTTCTAATAATGGTAATTATAATGATTTGAGGCTTAAGCAGGGCAATCCCGGCCTGGAGGCAGACTGTAATGAAGTAGTCGGTAGGAAGGGAAGGGTAGGGGCCTTGGTGGGAATCGGAGGGCTGAAGCCAGTTCAGGCCTTAAATTAGCTTTGTGGAGTCTAGTGCAGTTGAGGCAGCTTCAGCTTTGACTCCAAGTTTGGTCCTGCAGGAGATTCAAAAGCCCACTTCTGCTGGAGACAGACAGCTGGAAGGATCACTTCCTGCCAGAGCAGGTGAGGCTGACTGCTAGGCAGGATCTGTGCAGCCTGTGGCCTGTACTGGCTGCTGCTCTCTTGGCTGAGGCTTGAATGACATCCCCTTTGGCTCTGCCCAGCCCCTCCCTATTCCCTCACCATAGATAATACTGTCCTAAAAGCCTTGGCCAGAATCCAATTACTGCTGATATACATCTTCCCTTGACTCCAAATGACTCTTTCTGCCATTGAAGGATATCCAGGAATGTTGAAAACTTGTCCTGATTGCAGAGTTAATGGTCATGTGGTCCTCCACACTGAAGGAATGGCCTTAGGGGGAGCCTTGATGGGTCTCTCTAGTCATCAGTGCTACCCCACCTCTCCTCTCTGCCCTTATTAAAGCCATTCTTTCTGAAAGCTAAATGAATATGTTTCATCTTCAAATGCTGGAAAACAATCGCAGGCGGCCGGTGATCAGTACTGAGCAATACTGGCTTAATCACAGCCATTCCCTTCCTCCTCTGCTGCCTCTCTCACTGCCCTCTTCTCAGCCTTGTTCCAACTCACAACAATGATTGCCTGCGGGTGCAAACTACTCCATAATTCCGTAAGTGTGTGTGGACAGAAGCACACACACACTCATGCACATCCACGGAGGTGTGATCTTCAGAAATGTGTAGTCTACAGATGAACTGCATGTGTATAATTGCATACACAGACTATGCTTCTCTATGGGTCTGTATTTCAGTCTCTTTGATGAGTCTATACATTTGAATGCCGCCAAAAGCTGAAAGGAAAATTATGTCTAAATACCACATCCTATACAGGTGGCGTTCTCTCCAATAATTATGCTGATGGAATAGAGAATACATTTGGATTGTAACTGAAATATAGGTGAGTTGAACTATAGTGTGTATGTGTGTCTGTGTGTGTACAAAACTTATGTAATATATGCTATAACTATGCCAACAATATCAAACAAGCATTTCTATTAGCATGTAGCAGAGATAATACGTATTTTGGTAATAAATTACAGAAACACCCGAAATGTCCTCTGTTCCACTTTTCACCTCAGAACTGCTCCGCTTCTCCAGCCTGTCAAACAGCTGGCATGAAGTTATCTCTCCATTCCATGTCGCTTTACCTCAGAGACAATTCTATCAACATTGACTTTGTTGGCCAAAAGAGAGTATATGACCACTCTGTCTGATAAAAGCTTGCCTTTCAGTCTCTTTCCTTTTATATGTTGTTCAAGAACTTAAGAAAATATAATCCAAAAGAGAGGAAAATGTCTAATAACTGTGTTTGCTACTCATGGCTACGGTGCTTTATTAATATTATTACCCTATAATTTATTTCTACAAAAAAATTAACATCATGTTACCTTTCTGGTCTTTAACTGTCTTTTACAGGCATTCAGTAAATGCTTAAGTGGACTGTTTATATAACTTTCACAACAAGGGAGGGGGAAAAAAACCTTCCCTAACTTCCATTAATGAACGTAATGACAAACGCACCATCTGAGCTGAGATAGGTGACATGCTGCCAAACAAAAATTTTAGAGAAGAAATCCAAATTGTGAATGAATTATCCGAGCAGGAAATAATAAGACACCATTACATAATTCAACACTGAAGTTTTTACACTTTCTACACTCGAAACACACAAATAAGTTACATCTGAGGTCCATCCCATTCACTGCGTGCACAGAACACGCCCTGTCCTTCAGCTCCTAGGACACGGAACTTCCAATTATGTGTTTCTCTGCAACAAACTACCAGGAGAAAATGGAAAAGCAGATGTCAGAGTGTGCAGTAGTCAGATCTTGTGGACAGGACTAGATATCAAGTACACACCCATCAGGATCACACAGATCTTAATACCCCTTAAACTTACAAATAGCAAATACAGAGTGAAAACCCACCATATAGGCAAAATGAATCCATATACAATGCACAAATGTACAGCAAGTAAATTCATGGGCATACAAACCCAACAAACCATTTGCAAACTGGCCAAGCAAGGAAAAAAAATTAGTAGATCATATTTGTAGACTCGGCAAGACATACCGAAAGGCCTACGCACAAAACAGCTCTTCAAAAGATACTTCCTTTTAGTTGGCCAATACACTTAGTGTCAACATTCAATAAAAGCCTCTTTACGAAAACATCACTGGGAAAGGCTAATTTTGTTGATTTGCTGATTTTTTTAAAAATGAGATATCGCAGTTTTCCTTTCGACCTAAGCTAAGGCTTCCTTCCCACTTGAGTAGTTTCATCCAGTTAATGTGAAGACAGCTTCACTGGCGAGCAAATGGGTCTTTTGGTAAGTGGGTGGTTCCATATCATGCAAGGACATGCTGCACAGTAAACCTGCTCCTCCTTTTCTGTATCTACGATGTTTGGAATTTTACTGTCAAAAAGTACCTTCTTTGGGCCACAGTTTTTGCCACAGTCTAATACTAGGATTTTCTTAAATGACAAAGATCTGCTTTACCCCAACAGACAAATGCCCTGGGCAAGGACAAAAGCACTACACAAAGTCACTGAAACTTCCCTTGGTGGACATCCGAAGTCATACACTACCCTGGGTGCTATAGCCTTGTGTCCAGAAGACACGGTCCCTGTCACATGCAACAAAGAATGAGGCATATGGTCTCACCTCAAGAAGTTCTCAGTCTAGGGTTAAATTAGGCACCATGAGATAGATGTAAAGCGTATATGAGTGAAATACTCAGGCATAGCTGACCTAAAATGGGAATGATACAGCAAACATTAATATCTCAGAACTTGAGGCGACAGGTGCCCATCAGGGAACAAAAATGCCCAGAGTCACAGAGGCTAAGAAAGCAGAGATATGGAAAAGTCATATATAGAAAAGTGACAACAAGTTAAGAAAGTGGTCCAATAAGATGAGGTCAGAAAGAAAACCCACTGTATTGAGCTATCATGAGGCTACCGGGGCATGAGACAGAAACTCATCAAAGGTGGGGGCAAAGACACTCCAGTGTACTGAGGAGGATGAGCTGGTCTGTGCGAATCTGAAGACTCGAAGGAAGAAGGTTAGGATTGTATAGAACCAAGGAGGAGGGGGAAGGCTATGGGAGGTTTCTGCAGGTTCCGCAGTTAGAAGAGGAAGTCTGTCCACAGGTTGCAAGGGCAGAATGACAGAGAAAAAACACAGGGCAAGAAGACGGAAGAAACTAGTGCGGGGCAGAGGTGGAAGAGTCTATAAAAGAGTGTCCCTCAGTGAGATGAGAAGAAAGGAGGCCAATAAACCAGGAGACAGTGGCGGGGGGGGGGGGGGGGGGGAGGGAAGTGGGGGGTTGATATAGAAGGTTCTCACTCTTTCCTGAACTACTGTGCAGTGTCTTCTGCTGGGAAGATGTTGCATTCGGAATTTGACAGCACAAGATTTGCAGAGCAAGTGGACAAGTGGAAGCATGCTCCTGCAGAGCTGGTGTGCACTGAAGTTGCGGTGTTGGACCTTCCATTTGTATGTCTAGGGATATGTGGCAGGCAGGGCCTTTTTTTTTTTTTTTTAACCTTTTTCTAACTTCAAAACTAAGTGCATACTTGAAGAAGGGAAGTCGGTAGTCAGAGAGAACTGGATGGGTGGGCTTGTTTCCTGTCCAGTTTTATTTTTCCTTCCAAATGCCTATGGTGGAGGATGTCTCCTGTGCCGCAGCACCTACATGGACTTCTGGCATCTTACCAGCTCAGAGAGCCAGCAGTGTAATCATAGGAAGAGAACGCGAGGCTGACTCTCAGGCTTGCTGGGGAAGGCTGGTGTCTATGCAGACCATGCAGGCCTTCTCCCCAACATGGCCCTATCCTTCAGGTTGCCCGCTGTGCACAAAAGTGCCTGCTCTCTGGCACACTGCGAGGGCCTGAGCACTGACCCTGTGTGTACCTTTGGCTTCCAATCCCACTGGTGGTATAAGAGGGGCAGGCAGCTCCAAGGCAGTAGGGGGCTCCGGCAACACATGGAGACCTGCCGAGCTCACACAGGCCCTGGAACCGAGCTCACTTCTGTGGCAGACTTCATAAGGCTCCGCTCTTTGACTGGCGTTGAGTTTATGTGAAAGTAATTAACAGTAATTAATCCTTAATTACAGTAATTAGCCAAGTCGCAGTAAATTAAACCACATCTGGAGCAGATGAGGGCTTCCGAATGGGAGGCAAAGAGAGGCGACAATCGGGGAGATGCTGAATTCATCTGACAGCATCTGATTAAGTCTACCTGTTGCTGGCAGGCTCATTTGCATGTTGTTTTTGTTTGCGTTTCCCAGTAACCCTTTCATTGGCATTCACAGTGTGGACCTCTTGGTCCTCTCTTAACTACCAGTTAGGCAGTCCTGCTGCCACGGGGGCGAGGGAGTCCCTTCATAGCCAGCAGAGCCGCTGGTTTGCCTGGGCTGTGTTTATGTGCTTCCCCCCTCCCTCCTAACAAACAAAAATATAAATAGCAGGGACCTCATCAAGTGACAGGCTGAAATCAAGGAGAAGCCAAGAGAGGTTCTCCCCCCACCCCCCACCACTTGGGCTGATGAAAAGGGAAGATGATATGAGCTATCATCATGTCTGATGGGGAAGGGAAGCAGAGTGTGGAGGAACCAGGAGATGCAGAAAGCTTGCAAAATTAGGTCACGTGGGCCATCTTGTAGTGGAGTCTGAGGCCACAGCGCAGAAAGGAGTCCAGACTCCAAGAGACCCATTGTTCATATTATGTACGCATGCACCAACACACGTGTGCATGCCGAACACACGCTAGATAATAATAATAATGATAATAATAATAATAATAATAATAATAATAATAATAATAATAATAATAATCTGGAGCTCTTTGTTTCTCTGGCCTCATTCTGGTTGGTGGATGCCTCTCACCTGTGCAAGAAATATATGGACATTCAAGGAAACTTGAAGCATGCAATGGTGAAGTATAGAGATAAAAATAAAAGTCACCCAGACGCGGCTAGCCAGGCACAGGTGTTGGCCAGTCCTCAAAGGGGAGAAACTATGTCTAAATGTTGCCACCTGTGGCCTGCTGTGTTGCTGCTTTAGCACTAAGCGGATGAAGCCAGTTAAGGCCACTTTACTAGGTGTGTCTTGTCTCAGCTGTGGTCTTGGCCTAGCTTACAGCAAGCAGTTGTCTCTCGGGATTCTTCTGAGCTTGGCACCTCACCTGCCTAGTTACCTTGGTTCCTACTTGGCTGTGATAACTAAAGACTGAGAGCACAGCATCATGGGCTACGTTGCCTCAGAAAAATCTTCCATTGTGGATAATGGCAAGGGTTTCTGGGAGTTTTTCAGGGTGGTGGGAGGGGCACTGGAAATAGGTGAGAGGAAAGAACTTCCTCTCTGCAAAGCCCTTCACATAACTTTGTCAAAGAAAAGGCTCTTAGTCCAAGGAAAAGAGCCTTTGTGTCCTCATCCTTTGAGGCACACCTCAGCTCTCCATTGTGTACTGACTGGGTCAGGACAGTCTTTCAGGATTTTGGGCAACAGCTGGCATTGCATGTCTCAGAACAACACGAGTTTCAAGTCACTGAGCTAGCCTGCCCATTGCTTTCTCCTTCCCACAATGTCATCCATGCTGGGACTAACAGTAAACACAGACTGTCAGGAAGTGGATTCTCTCTCTCTCTCTCTCTCTCTCTCTCTCTCTCTCTCTCTCTCTCTCACACACACACACACACACCCCTCACCATCCAAGCCATCTGCTGCTGTCCCCAATCTCCTATATGTGCCCCTCCCTGCTTGTCCCCCTGCTACTCTCACATGAATTTATGGTGGCCTTTGAAAGATGTCCTAAAGCTTTCCAGAATTTACCCCAGTGGTAAGAGCTTCTGCTTTTAACTTGTTGGGTAGCACAAGGCAGGTTTTGAAGCTAGCTTCTAAACATTTGATGTGTGATAATGTTGGCATTTGCATTTTTGCTCTATCAAGGGTATTAGATGAGAGGTGAATGCTGGATACCCTTCGTGGACTCACACAGAGGAAACACTTGGTAATAGTTACATGGAACAGTAATTAGCATTAGTCCTTTTATCTACCTGTTAGTTATTACACTTGTATTGGGAAGGTAGCACGGTGTATGAGGCACAGGCTTGCGAGACAGAATGCCTGTGTAAGTTGACTAAGTATACCATTTACAAACTGTGTGACCTTGGCCAAGTTAGTTAACCTCTCCAGGCTGCTGGACCCCTTAAATGTAAAAGAAGGATAAAAATTGTACCTGGCTCATCTATTGCTTTTTAAAGTTTAAGTGAGTTGCCTCAAAGTGCTGAAAACAGAGCCAGACACAGGAAATGTTGAATAAGTGTTTTTTTCATGATTATTAAACTATATACACACCTGAGTATTTTTACACAACAATGCTGATGTGTTTATGACCACATTAACTGCATGTATAATGACTTATGTATCCCTAGAGAGCAGGTCCAGCCTATTGCTACCCTCAGGGGTGAGTTCTTAATAAATACTTTTGATGATAAAGATGAGGGAAAGAAGGAGGGGAAAAAAATGAAGGCATAAATAAAGTCATACAGACAAATGACAAAAGATGACTCAGTAGGTCAGATCTGAGCATTTCATAGTGCATGAATCTATCAATACGAAATCATTTAGAGACGATTCACTTTTTAATCAATAGCTGTATTCCAGTGACTTGACGCAGATTATTTAAGATTTATTTCCTGTTCGTTGTAAGAATTTGGCTACATATGCTCTTTAACTTTCTCAGATTAGCTTCCATGTGTTCCTGAATGCCACTTGAAAATTCAACTGGAAAAAGCATGTCAGCCACCTTGATTCAGTTGTCTTATAAAATGTGCTGAAAGGAGAAGTGGCCGCAGCAAGCAGAGCACCAAAGAGTAGCAATGCTTCCCACAGGCCAAGGCGCCTAGCAGCAGCAACCCTACAATTATCTTGTGGTTTCCTAGAAGTCCTAACGAGCTGACCGACTTGGCTTATCCAATTCCTCTGACTGGTTTTGCAGTCCTCACCCATGTATAGACAAGGCTATGCTGTGGTAGGTTAGGGAGCCGATAGGGACAGAGATGCATCCTACAGTTAAAAATTACTCAATGGTCTTGATAGCACAGTACTGTGAGAACAGGGACCCAAGGCAAAAGAATAATAATAACAACAACAACAACAACAACCAACAAAAATGTACTTTGAGGAAAATGAACAATTCTTTGGTTGAAAGTACTCCCCTCCCCCTAGTGTTGAGTGAAATATGTTTGGTTAACATTAATCCTCACATCTGCTGCATTTCTTTGAATTTCATTATTCCGTCCTTGTCTAAATCTAAATGTGTTATAATTCTGAATACTGCATTATCTGCTGCCTGTAGTGAAATGGTTATAATAAAAATAAATAATTTCTGAAAGTTACTCATTAATTCCAGCCTTTTGGAAAGCACGTAAATTGTCGATTTCCACAGAAAATGAGAGTGCATTTGCACTGAACCTCTTCAACCCTGTGGGGTTCGGGTTCGTGTCCCCAAGAAGCATTAGCTGCAAGCTTGCCTGTTTTGGCCACAACCATGCCTGTTCCTACCAGGACGATCAGGAAGGAGGAGTATCCTCCATTGTTGGTTACTGCTGTCGTCCATCTGTCCCTCTCCTCCTGTCCTTCGCAAAAGACCACAAGAAATAATCAAATGTAGACAAGACACACTGGCAACTCTGTTGATGAGTGGGCATCCGAGTCAGACCAGAAACGGACCCTCTTCACAAACACGCCATAAAGGATGAGAGAAGTGGGTGCCCACTGCTCACAGGCATGCGGCCATGAAGACCCTGGCATTCCAACAAGCAGCCTACCCACAAGGAAGTCGAGCCCATTCCTGCCAAGGACAAGGGCAGAATCCACCACTTCGGGCCAAAGGAGCCTTGAGTCCTCTTCAGTGCATGACAAGGTTTTGCTCCACTAAACCCAAGGTCCCTTACTAGTGTGTGTGTGTGTGTGTGTGTAAGTAAATAAGTAAGTAACACTCTAAATGATCTATCACTTGAGAACAGAGGGTAATTTCAACTATACAGGTGAATGCTGTAAGACACAGACCTTCACTCAGTAAAGGTTTTTCTCCCCCTCTTTACTTTCTAAAATACATGACTGTAAATAATAGCTCACTTAAAAGCCCAGTATAGGAACTGTACTTCTCTGAATCTTAGCCAAATGTAGCTTTATTAATAGAACACAGTAAATGGTAAATAAAACTAAACAGGCAGAATACTAACCTCTCAAGATAGCTCAGGCCGCCAAGCCTGATGAGCTGACTTGGATCCTCAGGACCCACATAGCGGAAGCAGAGATCCTACCTGCAGGATGTCCACTACACTTCCACATGCACATAGTGTCCTACACATATGCGTACATACATGTGCACACACAAACATTAAGTAAAGACGTACAATTTAAATGTTTAAAAATAAAAAAGTGACAGGTTGTACGTGTGTTGTAAGACCTTAAGACAGGCATTAAGGATACACACTAAACAAATATATAAATTAATTATGTTAATTACTGGATCTCATTATACGTTCCGTATGTGCGTGCCACCCAGAGGTGAGTGTAGTAGCTTATCCAGGAGTTGCTTAAGGGTCCGGTCCTCCTCCCTAGGCTCTGTAACTTAATCAAGCCAAGCTTTGATGTTGAGTCCTTAAAAAGAAGTAATAGCATTTTGCGTTGCTGGAGTGAGCATGAGATCAAAAGGAAGGGACCAAAAGTTGAGACTGGAAGAGCCTCTATGAACTAGCTTCTTCACTCAGTGTTGCTGAAGCCTAAGAAGTTTTTAGAGTAGGAATCCTCCTCTACAAGGAGTTCTGAGAAGGCCACTTCCTCCCAAGAGCCCTCACTACCCACCCAGTCCAGTTTTCCTCTGACAGCCTGTAGACCTATTTCATAGTAGTAAGTTGTGGGGCTGTTTCCAACTAACAATATTTTATTTGGTCCTTAAAGGTTTTAGTAGGTATTTCTCTCCTCACAAAACTTTCTAAAGATCATTCTGTATCTAATGTCCTCTATTTTAGACTCAATAATGTCATACATGATGCTGAATCAGAAATTGGATAATTGGCCATACTAACAATTTCATTCAATTCTTTGATATGGCCTCATTCATCTATCCTGATTTGACTAGACTTGGAGATGTGTTTGTTGGTTTATCAGTTAGCTCGTTGGTTCTAGCCACATTTAAGGCTAAATGTCACATGGGTAATGAAACTGATCACATGCTAATCAAAGCTAATCATTGTTGTGTTTCATCTCTGGTCTTTATTTAGGAATCCCTACTTTGGGGAGGGGGGGGGAACAGTGCCTTTAAAGTTTAATCGACACATTTGAATAACAAATATACCATTCCCCTGATGTAAGGCAACTAACACTTGGCCAAAATGTCTGTATGTACAAAGAGAAAGCTCACAGGTACCCAAATTCTAATTATGACTAGAATCATCTCAATGATTTTTAAATTTCATCAAAAGCAGATTGAATTTTGAAGGCTAAAATGGCCCAACAAAAACCATGTAGCGTAGCTCTTTTCTACTAAGGCAGAATCTGACTCACTCAAGAAGACAGGACAAAAGAAAGAAATTCCAGAAGCTTCTAGGTAGCAACATTTTATTTCTAAGTCTTGGGGTCACCAATGACTCCTCCTACCCAGTGGAAGCTAGGACAACAAATATTACCATTGTGCTTTTTTCACCCTATACTTTGGCTTTCTCATCCCAAAATGATGAATAGAGACTTCACAATGAGAATTTGGCTATATGAGCAAAGTGTTTTGAAGGAGAAACATATTATAGGGCCATTATTTTGGCTTTGGAAAGCATTTGGTATAGGTTGTACACTGGGTGTTCCTTGTTTGTGCACTGGCCTGAGAACGGCAGACACACAACAGAGTGGGCAGAGCTATGAGTAAAGCAGAACTTGGCAATGTGTTCCTGGGTCAAAAGGCTGTCTGGCAAGGCACAAGGGGCTGACACCTTTCCTGTGGAAAGCAGAATGTGACCATGGAGATCAAGATGATATCAACCAAAGCAAGTGGGGGGAAAACCATAAAGATAAAGACCTGAAGAGAAGCTGTGTGCTGCACCCTGCTGGAAATGAGGCTGTGTTCCTGGTGAAATGTGTCAACAGAAAGGCAGCCAGCAAAGGCCCCTATGTGAGGGACAAATAGACATTGTGAAGACTTAAGAATGTTAAGTCAATTGAGCCTCAGTTCAGCCCAAACTCTTGGGGGCCTATGCACCATTAGTCTGTATCATAGCTTCCTGTCCTTTGTCCCTTTAGAACAAGAACTCTCAAAGGCCTGACAAGGAGGAATGGACAACTACAGACTCCAACATTGCTGTCTCTGTCTCTGTCTCTCTCTCTCTCTCTCTCTCTCTCTCTCTCTCTCTCTCTCTCTCTCTCTCTCTCTCTCTCTCTCTCTCTCTCTCTAAGTCCCTGCTGGGAGAAGAACCTGTATGCATTAGTAGACTTTAAACTCTTTTCAAATGAACAGCCAACCTCAAAGATCCTTTTTGGCATCACTGTACTCAACACTCGGAAACCAAAGTGGACCCATCCATCTAGACATCCCTCATGTCCCAACAAACAACCCGAGGACAAGTGAATGTAGAGCCCCCAGCAAGTTGTACAAATGCTATTACTATGGAGAAGACCCTCGTCTTTCAGCAAGAAATACAACAAAGACCAACACTGCACAGTGGCCCAAAGGATGAACACAAGAAAGGTAAAGAAAGCACTTTGGCAGTGTTCATATCTATCCCATGAGGCACCTTGCTTATCTTTCACTCTTGTGCTTTTAAGATATCAGTAAAGTGTGTGTGTGTGTGTGTGTGTGTGTGTGTGTGTGTGTGTGTGTGTGTGTGTTGCATGCTGTAGCCCTTTGGTCTCAACATACATCTGCATACTCATGCACCCATCACATATCACACACACAAAGATACATAAAACATACCACCACTTTGTCCTAAGGAAAGAAGGTGTTGGCCTTTGCGTCCCGCACCCCTCCCCATCCCCACCATGTATATGTGGTGGGGGACATTACTGAGTCTATTAACAGAACTGGGCTTTAAATTTTCAATTACGTTCTTTGGACCTGCAAAGACAAAACAAAACAGACAAACAAACAAAACCCACAAGTTCCTAATGGAGATTTCTGTAAGCCCCACAGTGTATAAGAATTCACATAGCCCAGTAAACCCTTGACCATCTATCTCATTCCTCCTTACACAGGATAACCCAAAAGCAATTAAAATGCTGCCAAGCTTCTAAGAAAATACTTTCAAGTTTTAAGTGAAAGTAGCATGTTTTTGGGCAAGCACAAATCCAAGGAGACTCATAGGAGGCTCCATCTAACCTGCATGCAGATTTACACTGCTTGAGACCAGAAGATGAGCTCAGTAAATGCATTCCTCACACTTCAGCTCCTTGCAGGTTCTGGGCTCTGTCCCTTCTTCTCATCCGCACGGTTCAAATTAATTATACACTTTAATTTCATGAATTATTAATTTGATTCTGACTCGGCAGCTTATGATTATCCAGTGCTACAGACTATACAATTCCAGGTTCATTAAAACATCACCAGCTGCCTGCGAGACAGACATTAAATAGGGGAGAGCAATAATAAAATTAAGCTTCCGGCGCATAGCAACAGAGTCTTCCTCAGCCGCAGGCATCATGAAGCTCTGGGCTGGTCCAGGCAGAAAGATCCAAGTCTTTTAGAGACACTCACATCCTTCTCAGAATGGGATTCTCGCCTTTCTACCATGTGCACAACTTCAGGTGGTCAAATGTACTGTCCTGTGTAAAAGGATAATATGTTGCTGTCCATTTTTCCCCCTAGCCCCTTCTATCCACCTACCATCCATATTCATCCAACATTAACTCTTTGATGCTTTTCGATGTTCTGAGCATGACCAGACCGGCCACTCCACCCATTTTCCAAAGCAGCAGCTCTGGCAAGGGTCTATAAGAGCTGCAGGCTCAGCAGCAGCAGATTAGATCTTAGGTCTGGAAAGAGTGAGCCCAAGAACCACTGGCAATGAATCAATTGCTCTTCTCTCTGCTAAGCCATTTGGGCTAAGAAAGGGCAGTCTGGTGTTTGGGATGAGGCTGGGGTTTAGTAGCAGCTTTTACCATGGTAACCACAGGTGCTTCCCCATTCTGAGAATAAAGTTGTGTAAAATCTAGCCTTAGACCTGGTACAGAGCAGGAGCTTACTGGGTACCGGATCACTTATTCCACCTTCACACTTATAAACTGAAAGAAGTGAGCTCATAACATCTTTAAGTTCTTTTCAGCACAGATTTATGAGCCTCTTCAAGGAAGGTTCACTACGCCTGTGTACCACAGGCCCTTGAGACAGATTTGATGACTTTCCCCCTAAAAATTCTCTGCTCGCTACTTATAGGGTCCCTCGAAAGCCATCTATGTATAACTCTTTGAGGTCACTGCCATTGTGCCTGGCCATAGACTTCATGTATAGACCTTGGACCATGGGTCTTGAGAAAGAAAGTCTAGACAGAGACTGTTACAACCTTTGTGATGTCCACATTCATCTTGAAAGAAAGGAAGGAGTCACTGATCACTAAAACACATGTCAGTAGAGCCAGCAGTATGCAATTAAAGGAAAAGAGGGAAGATGGGGGGGGAGGAAGGGAGAGAGAGAGAGAGAAAGAGAGGGGAGGGGAGAATATTATGTGTAGATTCCTAACGGTTCCTAGGTAAGGAGAGTGGGAGAAAAATGATTCAAACACATTTTTCTTCCATCTTATGTACAAATGTCTGCCCCCGCCCACTGCAAACTCTAGGTTGGAGAGATGATTTGGTGGCAAAGATACTTGCATAAAGACTTGAAATTGGATCCCTAGCACCCACAAAAACTTGGATATGGTCACATGTACTTATACTCCTAGAGCTAAGGGTTGTGGCAGGGAGACAGAAAGGACTCTGAGCCAGCCTAGTTGAAAAATGGCGAGCTCCAGGCTGAGTGAGAGATCCGGTCTCAGTGAAATAGGGTGGCTGTGATAGAGTGGGATGCCTGGCCCATTCCCCTCCCTCTTCCATAGCCATGTGCACCTACACACACATCACACACACACACACACACACACACACACATTGCAGAATCCCCTGTGAATTAATATACTCCTTCCAACAAATAGAAGCCCAGCACTTCCTCTCAGTTACTTGTGGCAAAACAATTTGTAGAAGGAAAAGGCTGGAATTTAGACATTCCATTTAGCTACTTCAGAAATCTAAGGACCTTGAACCTTGTGGGATTTCAGATCGATGGAATTAATTAAGGGAGATGTCCAGCGCTCTCCAGTAAGTAATCAGCAGGTACAGTAGACCCAAAAGTCTATAAGGAAAAATGGAACAGGATGACATTGAGGGAGGGAGCGGGAATTAAAAAATGAGCATCCGAATGGGAAAGGCACACAACCCATTGATTGAGGCATAAGAGATTAAGGCTTGGGTGAGCAGCCAGAAGATTCTGTAACACGAATGGCTACAGAGCAAAAGCGTAAGCCCTGCAGACATCTGTAATCGGTGACAGCCAGGCCTAGCCAGACAAGGGACCACATGCCAGGAAGCCGGAAGCTGAGGAGTCAGTCCAGAGAAAAGATACAAAACTGAGTTGAAAAATAAAAACTAAAAATGTATAGAAGTGCTTTAGTAGGAAGTTTATTGCTTGATATTGTGCTGTATTATATGTATTATCTGTTTCCTTCACTAAAAGGGAAGCACCAGGAGGGCAAGGCTCCTGCCTGGTTTCTTCACTGATACATTGTTGGTACCCGGAATACAACGATCAGTAAACATGCAGTCAATAGGCAGGTGATGAGACCTGTCTGACACACACTGTGTGTGTGTGTGTGTGTGTGTGTGTGTGTGTGTGTGTGTGTGTGTGTGTGTGTGTGTATACACCCATTTACCAATCCCTGTGTGGGAGACTAGGGAAGCCAAATCCAAGGAGACAAGGAGGAGCCCTGGCTGGCTCTTAATGAGACACTAAACGGACACATCATCATTCACACCTATGGAATGTGGGCAATCCATTGGTGGATAGATTTTTCTTTTAATTTTAATAACAACAATGGCAGCAAATGAGGAAATGCAAAAATCTAGGTAAAATGTCTTTGAAGGCATTTTGTGGTGAGAATAATTGCATTTCGGGAACAATGCCCTGTAGCTTCAAGAGTTCAGTTGGCTTTGCTTTTAAGTCACTATCCTTCTTCCTTCTCCATTCATCCCAGCCCTGCACCAGGATCAACACACACTGCACCCAGTGTTACAGGCAAAGGCACTGAAATTTAGAGACAGTGCTCTCACCAGATTCTAACCACACTGAAAACCAAGTAGAAAGTCTGAAGCCTCTTTTTCTCCCAAGTTCATAGCCGACAGTCAGATGACTGTCCAAGGTCTTTCGTGGCAGTGCTCTTCTGTGCTTCGCAGATCTTTTCACCATACTCCACAACTGGAAAAACTCCATAGGTGACAATGCCAAGAGGCTAGTACCAGACATGGAAGGGGACAGTCACCGGGAACTTCAGAATACTTGCAGATTTTTGAGACTAGAAGATGTATTTATAGACACCTGACCTTGCCCTTGTCTGCTCTGCCACCTTTCTTACTCACTTAGGTAAACAGGACATGACTCTTCCAAGGGTGCTTGCTCATCCTGATGTTCTTTTGCACAGAGTGGACACTCTTGGCACCATCACCATGCAAGAGGTCACTCACAATTTGTCCTTTGTTGCAATCACAGTGCAGCCACTGAGAATATACTTCAGTAAGAAAAGTACATACATACATACATACATACATACATACATACATACATACATACATATATACATCTTAAGTCAACCTAGGCCCAAGAAAACTGAATCACTTCCCAGGAATCAGAGATTCCAGCTCCAACAGTAACGCACTGGGCATCTCCACTACCTTAATAGACACCTTAACATCCCTTTGCCTGAAGACCAGTTAGCTTACTGGAGGATATCAGTTTAGTCCTAGAGGCAGAATTGATGGTTTAATGACAGCATGTCTCCAAGTGAGCCCTCTATGGGGGCACTAGCTGAAGATAACATCTCATAGCATCCCCGAGGGGCTGAGAAACAACAGAAACTCCTCTTCCCAAATGAAGTTAGAAGTCTCCAGGGTTCTTAGACACACCAAGGAGTTACAGAAGCATCTCCTCCTTTATGGGAAGAACTCTAGGAGCTAGTGAAATGCTGATCTTGATTTCAGAGTGTCAGGTGTCTATCATGATTTCAAGTGTCCCTGAAAGAGGCCAGTGTGTTCACATCAGAACCTGGGGATGGGGGGAGGTATGGCACCGTGCTGTGGGGGTGGGGGTGGGGGTGGGGGTGGGGGCAGTGCACTTGCGTCTAGTACAGGCTCAGCAGGCTGTGTCAGCCATCTAGGAATTTAGAAGCCAGACAGAGTGACATTTCCTATGAGCCCAGATATGTACAAAATAGCCTGTGGTCATTAGAACCACGAGATTGTTAAAAGAAAAGAAAAAGAACAAAAGAGAAACTACACTCTTTTATTGTTTCCTTTGTCTTTACAATAAACACTCAATGTCGGACTAGTCTGGACTTGGGGACTTTCCAGTTTCCATGTGAGGCTGGACATTTTGTATTCAATACAAATGAGTTCCTTAAACTCAGAATCAATTGTCAAAAAAATGTAGGAAAGTATTTTCCCACGGGGCAAACATTTGCGGTAAAACTGGAAATGTTCAACTTGATTATAATGTTTCACGAAAAGGTCAGTGTGGGGACTCAGAGCTGTACCTTGAGGACGTTAACTCTGTTTGCAGACAGGGTGACACAGGGAGAGTCAGTTTGCCCGGGCTTACCATGGACACACTGGGCAGATCACATGTCACTGGGCCAGCAGCAGAGCAGAAAAGCAGACCGTATGCACAGGAAAACTAATGTGTGCATATGGGGGCACATGCACACCCTTCAGGGGTTCACAGACCAGAAGAGCTTCCTGAAGCTCAGACACCTGCAATTCGGAGGCCAGGAATGGTGCACTTTGCTGGGATGTTCCCTGGAGGAAAACAAAAATAGCGTTCTCTACAACAGGGGGTTGCGGTTTAGTGGGAGTTAATATAGTATCATCACTGAGGGAGATTCCCAAAGATGCACATGCAGAGGGTTCTCCACACCCTGAAATTCTGACCCAGGGCATGAGAAAGATATAAAGAAGTCCCCGAGTGATTTCAACATACCACAAATGGACTCCCCGATCTCCTGTAAATCCAATTCAGACTAAAAGCTTAAAGTTTTCAAGTATTCAAGCCGAGTAAATATGGTGATGTCTCCTTCTTGATGGCGCCCACTTTTGTGTTCTATAACTGTCCTGGAACTGCAATATTTTTTAAATCTTTGGATTCGACATTTTTACTCTAGACACCAGAAGGGGGATTCCTAACCTTCCCTGTATCCGGACGAGAAGCAAATAGAAGAATCTCTCTTTGCCCTCCCTGGGTTTTAAACAGGAATGGGAATGCATAGGAGAAAGGTTCATCATGGATGTGCTTGCCCCCTGGGATACCAGCCTGTTTGTTAACTCTCACAGCAAATCCTGGGCAGGTCTCTGTAGCTCATGCTAGGCCCCCAGTTTGTTCAGTTGATCAGATCTGATGGGGCCATTGCCCATGGGCAGGTGAGCTGAATTCTGAAACACTTTTGTCATCAAACCAAAGTTGTCATGTGGTTGAACCCTTAAGGTAAGCCCCTCTCCCTTCAGGAAGTCCAAGAGTAATTCATCGTGGGGGAAGAGTCATTTACTAAGAAGACTGAAAAACTGGGCTACAATCTCAGGTTCAAAAGACCCAAACTCAGGCAGGCAGATTGCTGTGAGTTTGAGGCCAGCCTAGTCTACAAAGTTAGTCTAGGACAGCCAAGGCTCCAAGGTTACACAGAGAAACCCTGTCTTGAAAACAAACAAACAAACAAACAAGACCCAAACTCCACCTCCCTTGCAAATCAAAGTAGTGTCACATTTTACAACTGGAAACCTGGAAAATGAGCTCACCTCCTAAACAAGATCCAGATCCACTACAGGCTCCACCACATTGATATAAAGTCTTGACAGTCAAAGACTATAAATCGGTCTCAATTCCCTGTAGGTTATGGTATGGTATTTGTTTTGATTTTACAAAGCCAAAGAGGTAGACTGGGCTTACCCTCAATGTCTCGGAAACTCAGAATTTGGTGGCTCAATTTCTGAGGTCAATATCATTCAGAGCCTCATCATGTGGCGATGATAAATACAAGGAACATGGATTTGTATAGAAAACTTTATTTGTCACCCACATACAATTCTTGGTTGTCCAATATTCCTTTACTTATATGGACATAGCTAAGCCTATAAGTATACTGCTCTACAACAATGTTACCCTCAGACCTAGGTGAAGACCCTAGAATTACATTCTCATAATTTCTAAGTGTGATTGGGTGGAAAGCTGAAGACACCCTTGGCTGTCTTTGTCTTTGTTGAGATGACATGATCCCTTGATAAAACCATGCAAGTGTCCCCAGATTACACCTTGGATATGCTATAATGCTAATAACACAGGTTAATCATTATGCATTATATATTAATGTGTGAGGTAAGTTTAGAGCCAAGGAGAAAGGGTCAAGCATGGCGTAATACATGTAAATTCAAATGGGAATGCAAATATCATTTATAATAAGATATTCATATTTCCAACTCCAACTCAAAGCATGCATGCACTCAGGCAAAGTATGTTATTTCAAATCCTGGTTTCTGAGTCCGACCAAATTGAACTTCTATTCTCTATTCCAAAGCTATTTTGTGGGTTTATATAAAACAACAAATCTTCTTGGTCTCTGATACATGGTAGGTGCTTACTAAAAAACTGTTGGTGTGTTCACACTTGTCAACATGATTACCAATACAAATTAACTTCGCTGAGGTCCTGCTGCACTACTGGGTCTGTAATGGACAAGACCTGAGTAGAATGGTAACAATATGAAGTCTACCTACAAGCAACCTCTGCTCTAGTGGAGGCCTAGCATTTACCTGTTTTTAAGCTCTCATGCCTTCAAGCCAAGAACACCTGTTTTCAGGCAATGCTAGATGAAATAAATGTTTTCTTCCTTTCCTCCAACAGGAAGGAGATCTCAGTCTACATAAGGAAGCAACTGGAGTGTGTTACCTCCTACTTTCTAGGGATGATACACACCTGCCCAAGGAGCTGGGATGCCGTAGTAGTCCCACCATCCCAGAGGTAGGAAGGCCCCAGCTGCTGCTTGAAGTATTTTTAGCTGCATTATTTACGGGAACACCTGCCTGAAAATTCTAGACAGAGCTCAGTCTGAGAGAGGAGAGGTATTGGGACACCTAAACATTGCTAGCCTTTATGCTGTGACATTTAAGGGCCTTTCTCTTCTCAAAGCCTGGCCCTGAACAGTAGATAGAAGTAATGCTCGCAAGAAACATTAGTGCCTGGAAGGAGAAAAGGAAAGGAGGAAATGATGTAATCATATTATAATTTCAAAAAAGTAAAAGAAAAATATTTTTAAGCAGAGAGAGATAGCGCGAGAGCAAGAGAGAGAGAGAGAGAGAGAGAGAGAGAGAGAGAGAGAGAGAGAGAGAGAGAGAGAGAGAGAGAGAGAGAGAGAGAGAGAAGAGAGAGAGAGAGAGAGAGAGAGGTTAGTATCACTGCCCTGTGACAGCATGTGACCACAAAACATCTCACCCTGGAGGCTACTGACATATTAGTCACCTTCAGCTATATTTCCGGTGGTGGCATATTGCCACCCAATATGGTTTCCTTTATTGTTACCAGTAGGAAAACTGACAGAGAGAGATGTGCTACAGAAATGGCATCCTCTTTCTGGGCTGGCTGACTTGATTCTTCTCGAATGTGATACTCTGCGACCTGCCGACTTCACTTCTAGCCACTCTTCAACTCTTATCCCCCAATTTTTGTCTTTTACCATCAGTCTTTACCATCACTATCCCAAAGCAATTGTTCTCTGCCTCTGGGGTCACATGCTGTCTGCATTCCAGTAGTTAATATTTTATATATAGCTCACATTGATCTGTCTGGTACCTAGAGTGTGCTCAGCAAATTGAAAGAATGCTCTGTAAGTCCTGTAAGAAAGAAGCAGTGCATGTATTAGCCCTTTTGGACCCATTGAATGGTTCCTAACTTCGTACTGGGCGCGCACCAGGTGCTGAGTAAAAGCTAACAGACTGGCTGAAAGACCCTTTTCAATTCTTCCTGCAATCTGCCATTAGTGAAATGTTTACAGATCAAAATCCTTGCTGCTGGCACTTAGGTCTGGCTCACCAGGTCATGCTTTCTCTGTGCATTCTGCCTTGGGCTAAATTGCCTAATTTTTCAATATTTAGGCTTCATGTTCTGTTCAAAGGGTAAGGAGCTTATTATTTATTTAACTCACAAGAGTCTTAAGTGACTCAGTGTTTATGAAAGGGTCCGCAATCCCAGAATGAACGATGTTGCATTTAGCACAGAGCACCTCTGCCTAACACAGATCAGTGGGTGGCGAGGACAAAGACATACACATAAAAACACTACTTGGCAGTCACCACACATGCCATTTAGGTATGATCTGAAAACGTCTTGCTGGCATAATTCTTAAGCAGACTGTCTTTGTATTTAATGACCCAAATATGCCAGGCACATGCCTCCGAGAAGCAAGTCAGATTTAACAAAACAGCAATTTCGTTAACCGTCCTCTCCGCCCACCAAAAATCATCTGTGCTGTGGCCTCTGACCTCTCTGAGTGGCTGCTCTGAGAGACTGGAGTCAGCGTAGGCCTTGGTGGATAATCATGTCATGCTGTAGAGATTAGAAGAGGCTTGTAACACAGACACAAATGGCAGTCTGAGCTGCAGGTCCACAGGCCGAGCAGGCACAAAAGGGAAAGAGTTATCCTGGCTAATATTTCGGAGTCAGAATAGGTTTCAAACAATTCAAAGAATATATATATAAAGGGAAACTAAAAGTTACCCAGTCTACTATTGTACTTTGAAAGCATGGATCAGTTAAACATACACAGATCTGTTACAGTTGCATATTCATCATTTGACAAATACTTATCAAATACCGGCCCCCGCTGCCACTACCACACACACACACACACACACACACACACACACACACACACACGCACACATACACACACATGTACACACACATGGGTACACACACACACACATACACACGGTCTCATAGAGGTTCTTTTCTCTGTTCCAGACAGATGGTGCAATTCCAACACCATGAACAGATTCTTGGAGCAGCTAAAAAAGCATTGACTCCTGCATGGGGACAGCTTCACCGTCCAGGGTTACAGACCCTTACGGCCTCTAAGCTTCCTCGCGTCTTCATAAGCACGATACTTCACCAACACCAAATGATACGATCTGAAGAGGGTAATCAGCCCTCTGTGGTTTGATAAGGTCCTCTTCCACTACCTACCAACAACACCATCATTTCTCCTGTTTCTCCTGAAGACACGAGGGACGAATGGCTGAGCACTTGCGAGTGACTTAGAAAAATCTTTTAATAAAGAAATCATCACGGGAGAAGCCCAATTAAAAGTTGCATTCACTCGTTTGTTCACCTCCTCTATGGCCAATGTTTACCAAGTAGCCCTGTGTGCCGACCTGGCTGGGTGCGTTCGTTAGGTGCCTTGGGAAACACCGAGATGGATGGTACAGTCCAAGCTTGGGAGAAACTGAACACTCAGTAGGGAAATCACAATGCTTAGTTTACTTCACAGATGAATATGCAGTGGCGTTGGACAGTTAAGGGCTTCATTTTAAGGGTTTCATTTTATTACAAAATCATAACATAAAGTCATCGAAAAGATGAAAAAAGCACAAGTCCTCAAAAGCAAAATATCTTATTTTGGGTCCTGCTTCAGACTCGCTGGGCATGCCGGTCCAGACGCCTGTCATGAGGCCAAACTACTTCATCTGAAAAGCCAGTCCTTCCAACTCTAAGATGGCGTGATTCCATCGCTTGGGAGGAATGAGGCTTGCTAGCTAGAACTGAAGAACTAAGACTCTGGATCATAGGATTGAATAAAAATTATTATTTGAAGAATTTAAGGCCTGTGTAAAGCAGCAGGGAAGCTGTCCCATGCCCATAGCCCTGGTACCTTGCTTAGTTACAGGGGTTCTGAGACAAGGGGTTCTCCACAGATAGTATGCAAGTCTTTTGCCAGCCTAGCTCTCTTGTTATTATGCATTTTCTGAGAACCTGGTTCCTTTACCGAGCTAAATGCTAACTCTAAATCCCTCAACACAACTCCCTTGAGGTCAGTTTGTCAGCACTGACATCCAAGGAGAACAATACAAATTAATACAGGAGAACCTGAGTTTGTACTTTTAAAAATAGATCATTTAATAATCCCAGTGTGTTGCCCCTAGCCACATTCTCTGAAGTTGGACAGTGGTGGATTCTGGTCCTTAAACTGCCAAGTGGTCAGGTCATTTCATAGCCTATGAGCTATAATGTCATCTACGCAGAGATCTGAAAGAAAGCCTGGAATTGCATCCTTTTGTATTTATTTAATTTTGCCCCCTTCCGGCTTCAACGTGTCATTTGTCCTCTCTACTTTTTATTTTTGGGTCTGAGAGGCACAGGTGGTTCTTATTTCAAGCTGTAGGAGAGATTCTGCTATTCAAAGATTAACGAATAAAGAGAGCCTTGTAAATAGATTAGCATGACAATGGTGTAATGCCCTCTGCTGCCTTCTGTGCCTACTTCAGTCTGTGTGCCCTGAAAGTGCCTCCCCTCCCCCACACTTGGGGCCACTCTCCCCCTCTTTCCCACCACCCAGTTCTCCTCTTTGAATTCTACAAAGACAAAGTGACTCCCAAAACAGGCAGCTGCAGAGAGAGAGCGAGAGAGAGAGCGAGAGAGAGAGAGAGAGAGAGAGAGAGAGAGAGAGAGAGAGAGAGAGAGAGAGAGAAGTCACACAGGCACAGTAGAGAATTGGAGAATACTTAAAAATCTGTTGTATTTAAGGATAAGGGCATTTGTATAGAAGGTACATACAAAGAAAATACCAGACTTCAGTGTTTGGGCTGGGGATATAGCTTGGCAGTAGCGTGTTAGCCTAACTGATTCTCAGCACTGCCATTACAATAACAATGATGATAGTAAGAAGATAGTTCTTTTCAAAAGACTGGGCTGTTGAATGTATATAGCACCTTCAAGCTTTCCCTTTTCACTCTCACTGAGCTGTAATCCCCTCTCTTTGCTTTAATCTGGAAGGAAAAGCTAGCCATGGACCTGGTATACACACATACACACATACACACACACACACACACACACACACACACACACACACACACACACACACACACAAGTTCAAGAGGGCTTTTCCATTAAAGATTTACTAAGATGCAGAAATTGGTTCTTTTCAACAACCCCTCCCTGGGGTCGTGAGCACAGGATGGTGGGATGCCTTGAGCTGCATTAGATATCAGAACAAGCTGAGAATCCCTGTGCTCACAGACCTGTCTGTCTGTCTGTCTGTGTCCCTTCTTCTTAATCCTAATTTCGTGTCTGGTTTTTGTTTGTTTGTTTGTTTGGTTTGGTTTCGTTTGGTTTGGTTTTGTATGAGTGAGGGTGTATGTGACTTTCAAGAGAAAGTCACTCTAGAGATGCTGTGAAGCTCTCCAGGCAATGTGGATTGAGATGAGAAAGGAGAATCAGATCCTGCCGCTGGAAGAATAGACTCGCGGAACCTCAGCACCTCCTTGGTTTGTCTGCCTGGATGGAAACTCCAACCACAGCAGAAGCCCGCTGAGCTCAACAGGCAAAGAGCCCACACACCAGGCCAGGAAACACAGCCGCTTCCCTTCCTTTGTCTCCAAAGACCTGCTTGCCTTTTCCCTCATTTGAAGAGAGCCCAGAGTACCAGCAGCCAGGTTGACCCTCTGCCCCCCTGTGTTGATTAACATCCCCTCCACCTCACACCGACCCCCACCAGGCCACACATTACCACCCACCCCACCTCCTTCCTCTGTGCCTGCTGCTATCAACCGGGAAAAGGGAATCTAAAAATAAAGCCGGGGCCAGAGTGTGTACCACTCGATTGGGCTCCTGTGTTCAGAGATCTGCTTACTTTGGCCTATCTCTCCCCAGCGATAAGGCCGCTAACAGCCTGTTATCAGCCAGTCGGTGAAAATGTGCTCCAGCCTGATTAGGCCTCAGTCTTTGCCAAGGTTATAAACAGCCGTTATCGTTTTCCCGAACAGAATAATCCGGACAGTATCAGCTCAGAAACATATGGGCCACACAGAGAAGATAGCCGCTGACGGACACTTCATTTTAATTGTAACGAGTGGGTCGCAGCAGCCTGTAGACAGGCAGGGCTGCCCGATTGGCAGCAGGGTTCTTTTCTTTCTTTCTTTCTTTCTTTTTTCTTTTTTTCTCTCTTGTAATCCCTTCTTCTTTCCCTAGTTCTCAAAGCCTAAGCTACTGATATTCTGGGTGGCATAAGGAACTGGCCCCTACCCCAGATGTTACCAGGCATCAAGCATGACCTCTCCCTAAAAGGCAGATGGGGCCTTTCTGGTTCTGTTCTACAGAAGAAAAAGAAGATCATCACAGGGGAAGCCACAGAGCTTTCTGCTCCTCAGCTCCCCCAGGTCAGTGGCATAACCTCTGTTGTTACTTCAAATCTGCCTCACTCCCCATCCAGCACCACTAGGTGTCCATAAAACCACCTGCCTGCTCAACCCACTGCCACCTTCCTGTTTCTGAATGCCAGGCTCTTCCTGTGCCAAGCCTGAATGTCTGTGAAGAATTCATATCCTTCCCTTTGCCTTCCCTATGCAAACATTCATTAGCCAAGACTGGTCGTGGGGAATTTAGGCCCTGTAGACAGAGGTGTTGTGTCTCCGAAGAGTTCACTGTGTGTCTCCAGGCCAGCACAGATGTCTTGATGGCAGAGACCTCAGCCCTGAGCCACTGCTCTTGGCATGACGCCAGCAGCCACCTTGCTGTTCCCTGGAGTAATGCATTTTATTCCCCCCATTGAGTGACATTTGAAACAAAGTGGTGGGAAAGAAGCTGAAGCAAATGAAAACAGAGTCCATGGTAAAGGGTCCAGGATGCAGGTGCGTCTGTCCTCACCAGTAGGCTCACTTCAGGGCCTCACTGTTATGGTATAGCATCTCACACCTGGCTGGCCAGATGGGGTCACTGAGAGCAGGTGGGACTCTGAGGCAGGGAAGCGCCCCCACCTTGCACCAGCTGGCAATGTTCTGCAGTCGCCATTCTGAGCCTCAAGTAACTAAGCATCTTCAAGTTGTTTTTTCCTGACTGGCACACGTTTCTAGTTTCCTCCCCATCTCTTCCTTATATCCCCACGCATCTTCTCTAGCTTGTCATAAAAATCTAGCCGCACCTTTCACTAGTTGCTCTCATACCCAAGGCGTTCGGTAGCCTGGAGAAGGTTCCCCCAGATGAAACTCAGCTCCTGGTGACTTTCTAATACGGATAAACAAGTAAGAATCACAAAAGGCCAAAAAGATAAAGATGTGGTACCCAAAGCATTCCTCAGAAGCTCACACAGGGTTCATCTCTCCTTCCTGGGCTTCAGTTTCCATTTCTACTGAGACAGGATGATAACCGCTTTGCCCTGGAAGAAATACTAGCAAGACCCAGCATGCAATGACATATGTGCCATGTTGGTTCAACCATGATATAAAGGCACTCATGTGACCCTCAAAATAATTCTGACTCATTTAAGAAGCAGCTCGATGACTGCTGATCCCCTATAAGTCCAGGGTCTCACAGGTCCCCAATACCTCACATCCAGGCAACACCCTTACGGCATGCTTGTTAGAGGCATGTGACCAGCTCATCCACCTACCCCGTCTCCGTGCAGTCCCTCAGGACACGTCAAGTACCCTGGCCCTGAGACAACCACTGGTATTTTACTGTCAAGTGAGAGTTGAGTTCCTGGTAATGTTCCTGCAAAAATGTCAAACTCAAAAGGAAAAGAAGACGGAGACTCTGATAACAGTTGAAATGAGCCCGAGGCACAATTGTGTTTTAATTCTTTTGACTTTTTCCCCTGGCCTTTTCAACACCTGTATTTGTTCTACCACGTTCCCAACAAAACATAGCTTGGATTGCTTTGCAAAACCGAAGGGGGCTGGCCAGCAGATCATGCAAGATGCTGCAGTGGGTGGTCCACACACAATATCTGGGTGGTCTTAGCTCAGTGTCCTGACAGAGTTTCAAGGGTATGAAGGTCTTTCCTAAATTGTCACTAGTATCTGGGGAACATGTGAGTCCTTCTCAGACAGCGCAGCGGCAGCTGGTTCAAACTAGAGTGTTTTCCCCTCATTTTTCCACTTTCATTTTCTTATTCTTTCTATTTCAGCGGAACCCAGGTTTGTACCTTCACCATTTAAGGCTAACAAGAATTTTTTTTATCCAAAGCAGGCAGCCAGGCCTGTTTCTCTGGGGCCTGGCTTCTCAATTTTGTCCACAATCTGATTGGTCTCTACAGAATTGGGGCTGCTGGAGCTTTTAACGTAGGAGCTGATAGCAAAAGTAAAAGATGCGGGGGGGGGGGGGGGGGAGGGTTGACAGGTGCCATTGTTGGTTCTCTCCCCATAAACATAAGCACCTGAAGAACTAGTTTCCTCCAAGCTGTCTGTAATCCTAGCACTCAGAGAGGGTATTTAGATACAAGAAACACTGGATGAGGAGAAAGAACAAATGTAACCCAAATCTGCCTGGATTGATGTCCAAGACCAAGACAGCCTTGGAGGTAGTCTGCATTTAAAACTCAGCCCAGCCAACTCTCTAGATCAGCTTTGGCTATTTCCTGAAGACTCTCGGTTTCCCCAGCTCTAGGATGGTACCAGAGATTTGTTGTGGAGATTCTATATGCTCAAAGTACTCAGCCTGGTTCCTTACCCAAGACAGTCCCCTAACACATAGTTGTTTATGAGCACGTGGCTCTTGCTCACCTAATCCCCTACATCCCTACAAACACGCTCTGCGGCTCTGAAGAAAGAAACCCTGGCAGCCGAGCACCTCTGGTTCGGATAGCAGCTACAGTTGTTGCTTGAGTCTGTGGCCTGCATTGGGCTGGGGTCACTCTGTTTCATGAGGTGAAACTGGAGCCAGATGAACTATCAGATGTGGCAAAGCGAAACCTAGGCATGGCACGAGAGCCACGGCCCGTGCTGGCATTGCCTGGCCCTCCTCCCTCGTCTGTGACTACTCTGGTGCCCCTGCTCTCGTCACTGTGGCACAATCCAAAGCATTACTGTGGTTCATTGTCCTCAGCTTCTGCTGGGCTGGACATTAAACCATGTTCTAGGATGACAACCAGAAACTTCGTTTTGCTTATGGTCTTGTCTCAGCAAGACACACAACTCCCCTCTGGGAGCAGCTGAATGCATTTACTCTTCCCCTAGTGTCCTTCCGGTCTCAGGGTTTGCTTTGCTTTTCCCTTCCTGGAGAGAGAGAGAGAGAGATTCTTAAACCCATTTGCATTCCCAAGACAAGCTCTTAGGCATAAATTCATTTCAGCGTGGGGGTCCTGTATTCTCTTTCCTCTCACCATGAAGCTGGGGTGAATTCATAAGTAGCTTTAGTGTTTCCAGCTCTGAGACAGAATTACAGGAGACAGAGTTTCTTCCTCTCCCTCCCTTTCCCTCAACCTCCCTCCCCACCCCACATGCACACACACACACACACACACACACACACACACACACACACACACACACACAGAGAGAGAGAGAGAGAGAGGGGGGGGTTAGTCTCATCAGTCCATGAGCACTTCCACTTCCACATCTGCACTCAATAGGTGAGCCCTACCCAGGCTTAGTCAATGTTATCTTTCCTGGCCTCCTGTGGGAATCTTGCCAAATAAAATAACAAAATATTCTTTTGCTAAGGCAAGTTAAAACCTTGGGAAGATTTAAACCTGGGCCTCATGTCATGGACACTCCCTTCTGTAATCTGTATTCCAATCTCGGTGCTGGCGGCGCAGAGCAGAATAGCCAAGGTCGCATAAAAGACCCAGCGCTCACTGACTGACTTCCCTGACATTTTGCCGTTTTGTGTTGCCCAAGCCTCCAAAGACTCCACAGTCCCTTTTAGCTCACCCCTCAGACGACAAACAGGTAAGTAGTCCAGGGACTCAGGATGAGGAAGGGACACCCCACGAATACACGTCTGGGGCCCTTATTTTGTCAAGTAGCTTCTCTCTTTTCCTTGAGCGATTTTATAAGACTGCAATCCTGCTGCACCCCGCAGGGAGGCAGGACTCAGGCATGGAGGGAGCTTAGGAGCCTTAATGAAGAGGCTCCGTCCCTGGAAAGCTACACAGGGCTGAGCAGCCTGTCCTTGACTCAGTGCCCTCAAATCTTCCTACTTCCTGTTAGCCCTTAAATCTGAGAGTGCCTTACTTAACCTTAGAAAGTTTTGAGGCCACAATCTATAAGGACGGCAGCTCACCAGATGGAATCTAAGGACACTCTCCAACGACTTGTGTTCAAAAGGTGTATTAAGTAAGTGCATCCCTGAGAATCCGCATTGTTGTAGACGGGCGCCAGGGTCAGAGCGAATATTTACCTAAAGGGACGTGGGTGAAAGCACATTCTGACCCATCATAAAGATCACCATGGGTGTTCTAGCTAGACCCATCAGCAGGCTGTGAAGGCTTGCTTTTCAGACATGTAGCACGTGTTCTTCTTACAGAAAGACAGTAAATGAGGAGACTGATTACGTGGTACTTCTGAAGGGTGCCACCTATTGCACAGTTCACAGAAGGAAACCTGGGATACATCTACAGGTTAAGGGTCCAGTAAGCCACATTGATGGTAAGAAGAAAAAGGACGCGTGGTTCACAGGGCTAACTACACTAAGCAATCAAAAGCAAAGAGGATTTTAAACAAAGAAAAAAGAAAAATCATGGTGGCGCCACAAAAATGCTTCAGAGATGGCCTTCAGTAAACCCACCAGTGTCTTGTTTTTTAAAAAACAAAAACAAAATTCCAAAACTCAGGCAACTAAAAGCCAAAGACCTGTGATAACTTAACCTTTTTTGACAGCATATCAACTTAATTATCTCATAAGATGCTACCTGTGGCCATCAGGCAGGCCCGTTCGCACTGGATGCCAGATTAAAGTCCCACTTGAACACAGGTGAATGCAAGTCAGGCAACAAGGGGGTGACCAGGCACTATGAGCAACGGATTTGGATGTTTTTAATCTCTCCATTTCTAAAACCTTCAGAAGAGGTTAAAAATAATCTTAGAATGCAAATTGAAAACTAAAGACAAGTAGATAGTATCTCAAAATGAAACTTGTCATGTAAGAAAATTGTAATCAAAAATCATCTGTGCTTCTCAAGTCTTTCACTGTGTTTAGTCACATAACACACACACACACACACACACACACACACACACACACACACGGCTCTGCATAGACATATGAAAAGCAAAAAGGCAAGCATATCACTGCTTTGTCATCAGGTAATATTAACCGTGGCTTCAAAAGGAGATACGCCCACAAGCCTGCAGACTAAAGCAGGTCAACAGTACAAGTCTTGGTATGTTGTAACGTAGTACTGGAAGGTTACAGACAGACATTTGGAGACATGTGTGCTGTATTCTCTGGGAAACAGTCAAAGGAAGAAAACTAAGGTCAAATATTTCTGGAAGCAAATAGTCATCTAATTTATAGTAACTCTAGTTTTGGAGTGTTGTTGTTTTTAACCAAACACAGGCCACATTACTTATTTAAAGGAGCTTATTTTTTTCTAGGTCAGTTACAGGACTATGTAAGTGACTGGCTCTCAACTGGGGTGATTGTGTCTTCTAGGAGACATCTGGGGGTACTGGGATGCTGCTGGCATCTGTAGATAGGGCCTAGGGATGCAGCCAAACCATCTATAGTGTACAGTACCACAAGAGATTAGGTGACCACAAACACTAACGGTGCTGAAACTACAATTATCATCGGCAGCGTAAGATCTCTCAA
The DNA here is from genome assembly GCF_964271855.1 of Acomys minous. NCBI lineage: Eukaryota > Metazoa > Chordata > Mammalia > Rodentia > Muridae > Acomys > Acomys minous. The sequence goes on along the minus strand of NC_140483.1, from coordinate 25,248,574 downwards.
ATCATCCTCTCAAACTTTTAAGAAATAAAGAAGAGGAGGAAGGAAGAAAGGAAGGGAGGAAGCGAGGAAGGAAGGAAGGAAGGAAGGAAGGAAGGAAGGAAGGAAGGAGATGTGGGAAGTAGTTAGGGAACAAAATCGAAGACTTCTTTTAGAATCATTTTGCTTATCAAAAGTATAGTTGGAGGGCTGGAGAGATGGCTTATCAGTTATGAGTACTGACTGCTCTTCCAGAGGACCAGGGTTCAATTCCCAGCACCTGTAACTGTAGTCCCAGAGGATCTGACATCCTCTTCTGGCCTCAGTGGGCATTGCATGTACACAGTACACGGACTTAACATTTAGACAATCACTTATACATATAAAATTAAAATAAAATCTAAAAAAAAAAAAGGTACAGTTGATATCTGGAAATGGTCATCAAATGTGCTCCTGTAAGCTTCCACTTGGACTTGCATTCTAGCACACAATCAAAAATACTGGCCCATTGGCAGGAGCCTCAGGAGGAAATGAGGAAACATTTACCTGGAGACAAACTTGGCGGAACAGAGGTGTATACTGACCAGCTGCAATAAAATCAAATAAGGCAAGGGACACAAAGGCTAACTTTTTGACTAGTGAAAAATAAACACACATGGTTTACCCAGTCCTATATGTGTGTGCCCACCTAACCATATAGCAGGAGATCTCCAGCACTCAGTAACACAATAGTATTATTTTTGAGATCAGTTAGGGTCCAAATCATGCATGTTCTGTCTTTAATATTAATAAGTTTTGTAACTAGCAGTTTCTCGTAGCTCCGAATTCTTGAGCACAACTAGAAAGGGCACTTATCCTGAAAAATCTAATAAATTTACAGTTTTATATACTTCCTTCAATTGTAAAAGTCTTGTTCAATAAACTTTAAAATGCCACTATAGAGCAATAACACAGACAGTATAAACCCAGCCCTGGGAAAGCTGTGCGACCAGAAATTGTTCCCCTTTCTGCTACAGCAATAAAGTTTTATATGTTTGAACTGACTGTAAAAAGGTTTGAATGTTGGCAACTGGGGAATAATCTGTCTTCTTTATAGTTATTATCATATTTCCCACAAGACCCCTTGGTCTGTGTCAATCCTTCTTGTATATGACACCTTTGTACTGTCAGCGAAAGCAAGTCTACTTTCCTTTTTTTTTTTTTTTTTAACTGTAGGACTTGTATCTGTTTTCCTTCAGATTGCAGCTAACAGGAATAAATTATTTCTGACAAGCATCTATTGCAGCATTTTACCAAATAAAGCTGGTTGAGACTGCTTTTTCCAGGAGAGGGGGGCTTCTTCCCTTCTCCCCACCCCCTCTTTTTTTTTTCTCTCAACTGATTCAAATGCAATTCAGGGCTGGTTAAATTGGAGGAAATGCCAATAAAAAGAGATTTGTAGGAAAGTTGCTCTGAATGGCAGAGCCGGTGGAACATGGTGTCGGGGTCCTCTTGGGTGCCATTGGGTCTGTGTGCAGGAGTGAGGGAAGGCAGGAGGAGGGATCACCCCTCTCCTCAGGACCTCTCTCAGGTCTGAGAGCACTGCTACTGCATAGAACTGAATGGGTCCTTTCCCGGGCTCAGATTAATAACCAGTGGGGAAGGGGCTGGGTGCGACCAGCATGAAAAGTAATCAAGTTGTCACAGGTACACGTGGGCTCTCAGCTAACCAGTCATTATAGCTGAAAGAAATTTCAGTTCGTGTTAATAAATAACTATGCTGTATGTGTTTGTTTGTATGTTGGAGGTGGGGGTGGGTGGGTGGGGGGAGGCAGGCAATGGAGTCCTTCTACACCACAGCTCAACAGCAGATACACAGACCTGTTCCCAGTAACCCATTCCCCTGGACCAACTGTGCTAAGAACATTCGCCCCTATCTTACACGTCTACATCGCTCTCCTGATGTTTCCTGTCTTCCTCCCTTTGCACTTGATTTCAGCCAAAAGACTGAAGGATTCTTCCTCCCTTCAGAAACATAGCAAAGTCAGAAAAGAATGAGTATTTGCGAACATCAGGGTTCAAGAAATCAGAAGACAAATATATGTTTAGATATCAATACAAGTGCAACAAATAGATACGGTTTAAGATCACAAGATTAGTCATATGAATATAGGCATATTCATATGCCCATGCACACACAGTATATATCCACATGTGTGCAAACAATCAACTACAACTCCGCCCACATGACACCTCTAGTAGGAAGGGCACATGTTCAACAGTCTCTATGAACAGAGCAAATGTGCCAAAATAGTTGGTGCCAAGTAAAATGGAATAAATATAATCCTCCTTCAGTGAGTCAGAAAAGGCCTGAGCTTCAGATTCATGCATGTGAGCTTGGAACTTTGTCCTCCTAATTGTTCCCTCTCCACGGAGGTTCAGGGTCACAAAGACACACTGCCTTTCTCCAACTCAGCCACAAAAAGGAAAAAAAATAAATGTGATGGTGGGAGGGCATACCTTGTTCCCCTCAGCTTTCTCCACAACCCTCAGAACAGAAGAGCGACACAGGCTGTGTGATCTAAGAAAAGTGCACCAGCATCAACCTTCATGGGTCTTAAATTCCAGCCGCAACGGGAAATCTATGGTTCCATGGTCATAGGCTTTAGCTTTCCTCTGTGTCCTCTCTGGTCAAAGTTTACTAATTGTTTGCCATTCCATAGGTTCTTGACTAGATCTAAAGATTTCATGAGGAAATCTAGAAAGGAGCCTTGTGGCTAATGACAACAAAAGGCAGTGTAATATCAAGGACCCACAGGACATACACCTGCTTTTAAGTTATCAAAATATATTTGCAGGAAGATAGCGCATGGGTGCAGCAGTGGCACAAACAGTATGGCAATAACCAACCACTTTCCAATTGGCGTTAAGGCCCACTTCACAAGAGGAAACACATGATTGCAACTGCAAATCGAACCAAGAACTCATGCTTAGGGAGCTCACAAGCCCTAAGGGTGACTTTATTAATATGTTATTAAATGGACAGAGTATCAGCGTACCCTCTAAACGTATATCTCTGGGCTTACAAACAAGAACAGTTCGCAGTCTTTATCAGAGGAATTTCTTTGTGCAACACATAGCAGTTCATGTAGACACAACTGATTAAAGTGCAGAGGATAAATGTCATCTACAAATAAAACATCTACACCACTGGTTTGCAATACTCAAAGATCACTACAGAAAGGTAGCAGAAAGAGTGCAAGCGCCTGAGGGATAGACAGACCCAGAGGGAAACTGTATCATCTAGACATGCCCAGACGGCTATACCCATGAATTCCCAGCAGCTAGTGCTGCCTGTGAAAAACATCAAACCAATCAACATTCTAAAATGGAGAAGGGAGAGGTTCACATATCCCTCCTCCCCTAATTGAGGAACCACGGGCAGTTGATGGCTTCTGGGAGAGGGAGTGTCTGTTTACCTTCAGGGTATGGCCCTGGTAGATCTACTAGCGTCCAGCGAACAACCCCACTCCTGTGAGTATATGGGCAGCTCATACTAGACTCCGTAAGTTATGAAGTAGAATAAATACATAAATAACTAGGGTCAGAATGACGAGTCAGTGGTTAAAGAGCACTTCCTGCTCTTGCAGAAGACTGGGATTTAGTTCCCTGAATCCATATGGGAGCACAAAACCATCTATAACCCCAGTTACAAGGAATCTGATGCTTTCTTGTAACTCTGCAGACACTAGGCACATGCGTAACATACACAATATATCTATCCATGCAAAAAGTTCGTTGTGCATAAAATAAACAGATCTTTAAAAAATAAGTAGTAAGAACAGGAGGTTGGAAGCTTGGGGGGGGGGGCAGATCCTGAAAGGCGTGAGGGATGAATATAACCAAAGTACATTGTGTGAAATTTTGAAAAACAATAATAAAAGTATGATATTCTTTTAAAATCCTTTAAACTCACATATAAGAGCACTCAAATACGGAACAATGTCAGCCTCCAAATCCTCTACATAGCTGTTACATATAGCAGGGCAAAACTGAGGAACTTATCTTCTAATTATTGATTTGTTGCTGATGCTGTTGTTTTGAAGTAGCATCTCCCTCTGTAGCTTAGGCTGGCCCAGAATGGAACTTGCTATATGTAGCCTAGGCTGGCCCATAATGGAACTAGCTATATGTAGCCTAGGCTGGCCCAAAATGGAACTTGCTATATGTAGCCTAGGCTGGCCCAAAATAGAACTTGTTATATGTAGCCTAGGTTGGCTCAGAATGGAACTTGCTATATGCAGCTTAGGCTGGCATTGACCTCAGGGACAAATGGTGGTTCCCCATACTATGCCACGTAAGTGGAGGGAACACAGCATTCTCAGCTATGGATACATTTGACGTCAGAGAACAGCCATATTTGGAGGAAAGTAGGTGAGACTGTTGGCTAGGAAGCCTTGTTTGGGGTAATGCTCTTTACCTAACTAACATAAATAATAACATTTCTGCGTTTCTCATGGCATGCCACATTTGCACCAGTATGTTTACTCTTACTAATACATGTATAAGACACATTTATATTCGTGTCATTGATGAAGAAATTTACAGCTAGACAAACTGCATAACGCTGCTTGAGCCCCCTGTTCACTCACTTGGCAGCATTCTCGGTGCTTCCTTCATCTCACCCAGGCTACCTGGGCCCCTGCATCATCCCATCAGGTGCAACATGGTCACCATGATGCCAGTACAGGCGGCATGGTACTAAACCAGGAATGGAAAGAGGACCAGAGACTGGAGCTCTGATGCCCCAGCTCACCCGTAAAAGCACCTCACTCTGGTCTACTAGACATTGACTATATCGAATGTATAGGAATATCCAGAGAGCCAGGCAACACTCCCAAGTAACCACAGTACTCAAGTCTCCAAAGGAGAATTCAACAGAGCCTGCTGCTCCCCTAACATGCCTATCCTGCTTCATCCTACGCCAGCCATGTTGGCACATTCTGTCTCACACTGCCACGGGGATGCGAGGCCCCTCAAGAGCTGCCAAGTTCTCTGATGTACGGGCTGCTAATGCAGCATTATTAAGAACATGTTTGTCTCCACTCCTCTAAGCGCGCCGATCCCCTGCCTGAAGGAAAGCCCCATACAGGTTCCCACAGTGGGACCCAGCAAAATGCCCTGGAACCCACAAAGGGAAATCAGCATGCCAGGGGTTAAGCACACCCTGTAATAAGCATCTCTGTTCCGGCATGTTGCGAAAGCCCATTACCTCCCGCCACATTACCTCATTCATTTCTTATATGCGGATGGTTTATTTTCCCATGAGCACCCTGGCTCTCAGTATTAAGTCCCCTCCTTCGCCTCTATTTCTCTATCCATCACATTTAACACTCTGACAGTAACAGTCTATAATGTTTCTATTCTACAAAACCGCTCTGTCAACTCCAGGCTTCCAGAGCAGCAACTGAGGAAAATAAATAACATCAACGCCAGCGACGACAGCATCACAGCTTCCATTCTGCTGGGCCTTTTTTTTTTTTTAATAAATATTATTCTACAAAGAGAAAGGGGAGAGAAAGGGGAGAGAGAGAGAGAGAGAGAGAGAGAGAGAGAGAGAGAGAGAGAGAGAGAGAGAGAGAGGAGGGAGGGAGGGAGGGAGGGAGGGAGGGAGAGAGAGAATGAATATGAGGGGCCATGAGAGCAAAAGGAGAGAGAAATCTTCCTTCTCATACCATGATGCTAAGAGACCTGAAGGGTCCATCCAGGCATTTATTTCCCATTCAGACAAAGGAGTGATTTCCTCTCTCTGCTCTCTCATCCTGTGGCTGCCTCCCCCTTTCTCTTCCTCCACGCCTTGCAAGAGACTGATATTTACTATGCTGCCTTCAATCTACCTGCACCAGAGATGCAAAGCAACAACAGAGCAGAGCGAGTGAGCAGCAGCCTGCTTACCTAGAGGGCAACTCGTAAATGACTGTCATCTTTTCTAGAACAAGAGTCCAGGGAGGAGGTGGAGGCAGTTCTTGGTCTTCCACCTTTGTTCTGGGGGAAGACAGGAGGGGAGAAATGCTCTAGAATCCAGAAGCAGGCTGGAAAGTAAGAAAACCTTCACTGCTGAAAAATTAAACAGCCTGCAAGATTTGTGCCCTGTTCCTGGGGCTCTATCAAAACTACTCCTCACTCCATCAGGTTGGATGGCTATCTTTTAAGAACATGTTTTGTTTCTATCTATCTTCTCTTAAAAATACCTAGATAGGAGAGATAGACAGACCCCTGGGTATCACTCCACCTCCTTTTCATGGCTGGAAAAATTTACCAGAACGCACGCCAGTTGCCACAAGGACCTACCAGTGAGGAACACCCCTGGGAATGCTCAGACCTGTTCTAGCCACACCTGGTCGGCCAGGCTTTTTCAATTCCCCAGTCCCTTCCTCCTAATTTCACTGGGTCCCTAAGTTTCCCTCAGCACCACAGTTAAGGACACGTAGAAGGCAAGCCTGAGCATTTACTAGCCCAGGGCCCTGTTTTGGAACCCTCTGTGCTGTTCTTATCTTTCCCCAGGAGAACAGAGTGGTCTCTGGGCCGTGCGGTGGCTGCGTCGGCATGTAATTTTGACTTAGGATGCTATTCCTGGCCAGTAAGGATTCAGGGAGTATTGGTGATTAGCGGAAAATAAAACATCTACACAGGAAAAATGAACCTGAAATAAAGCCTGCCGAGGTTGCTTTGGAGACTCCAATGAGTCAGCAGCCCCCAGAGTTTAGAGCCTGGGCCTTCACTGTGCTCCTGCCTGACTCTCAGCTGCTTCAAACATGGCAATGCTGCCATGCCAGCACTGGCTTCTGAGTGGGAAGACATAACTGTAGAGAAACAAACGCAGGACAGGAAAAAAAAAAAGGAGGGAAAGAAACAAACTCTGATCTACCACTGCCCAGGAGACATCTGTAAGTCCGTCTCTCACCTCCCACACTGCTTCTTGGAGAACAATGGGAGGTGCTATGTATATAAAATATTTGATAAGAAATATTCTGGCTATTATTTCCTTTGCCAATACAACAATAAATAACACAGAGTTAAAAAGGCCTTCTATGTCTTGAGGCTTAGTGGTGGGACTCTTATTCCCAGCTGCCACTGCTAGCTAGAGGCCACAGTTTTGTGTTTGGTTTTTGTTCTGTCTTGTCTTTTTCTTCTTCCTTTTCTTCTCAAGTGAGGCAGAGCAAAGAATATACTGGGGACCAGGAACGAGTCACTCACATAGGTTCCCCACACCTGCCTGTTCCCCCCATCCCTAAGCAGGGAAAGATCCTTGAAAATTCAAGCCTATTACTACAAAACTTGACAATAACATCAGCATACCAACAAAGTGAAGACATGGGTAGGAGAGATGGCTTAGCGGTTAAGAGTACTGACTGCTCTTCCAGAAGACCAGGGTTCAAATCCCAGCATCCATATGGAAGCTCACAACTGCCTATAACTCTAAGATCTGATACCCTCACACATGCAGTAAAAACATCAATGCACATAAAATAAAAATAAATAAATGTTTGAAAACAAAGAAGTGAAGACATGAGAGACCATTAAGATTGAGCAGGACATAGCAATTCTGATTCCTAGTGGTAAAAGCAACGGGCTCCTGACACTTCATTTCAGACCCAGTTCAATTCCAAATGTCACACACCAGCTAACCAGTTGAATCAAAGATCATTTCTGTTTTTATGGCTTTTTTAGGGTGTGGTGGGGGCATTAACATAAAGACCACAACCAGACTAAGTGACATTATTTAATTATTTTAAATGTCTTATTTCATTGAAGCCGACAATAATTCTCCTTCGCACCTTACTTGTTCTGTTTTGGTGATAGAAGGCAAAGGTGGCTTTAGAGCATCAAATGGCTAAAGGTGTCCCCGACGGAGGGATGAGCTTTCATCTTTCTTTCCTGACATTTAGGACTCCTGTGTGTGAAGAAAGTATCCGAGGGGAGATACATGGATGGGCACAAGTATTCAAAAGTTTGTAATTACTGAAGAGACAGGAACAATGTAAATTAATGGCTGAAACTAAGGACTGAGCAAAAGGTCAGAAAATAGGCCTGAGGGATGGCTCTGCCAGTAAACGAGCTTGCTCCAAATCCCAATAACCTGAGTCTTGAGTCTCAGTGCTATGGTGTACACACACACACACACACACACACACACACACACACACACACACACACACACACGCGCACGCGCGCACACACACACGTCGAGGTTGAAAATGAAGCATGCTAACTGTTGCTTCAGGTGTTTTGTCACAGAGACATGGTGGAAGGTTTGGTGAATCTGCAGGAGTGTCTGCATAGGGTAGAGCTTTCCTAAGGAAAAGAGATTGGCGACACTACCATGTTTTTAGTTATTAAAGGCTCAATACTTGTGGTCCTTCAAACCAGGCTCAGAGCTCTACACTGCTGATTTGTGCTTAATTTATCTACTGACCGGTACACAGATATTCCCATTTTAATGCTGGCTGGCTAATGTAATGGGGAAAATAAGGGAACAAAGTTCATAGGTTTCTCAGGGAGTCAAGAACCAACGCCTAGAACCTAAACCCTAAATTAACACTCACTGTAGTTATCATAACCCATCACTGAACCACAGGAAGTAGGCGAAATGCTCCCTACTTTTGGCATTATAAGAGCAGACATTAGAAAACTTAGGTAGCCTGATCAACAGATGAAGGATACAAAATAGAAGGTTTCCCTTTCATTCATTCTGGGGCCTTACTATTCAGTGTACTCCAGCTTCTTACCAAAATGAAGGTCATTGAACTAGTGGGCTCAGCCTAGGAGAGTCCTGAAAACCTAGGAACTGCCTCAAAATCCAGTCTAAGTTAGTAAATTTATTCAATGGTCTGGCATCCTCCATTCAGAATTTTCCTCAGATCATGTCTAAATTGGATGTCAGCAGGCTTTGCTAATCTTCAAGGTGACTTCCGCGGGGCTGACAAGACTGCTTAGTGGGTGGAGGCACCTGCTGCCAAGGCCAATGACTAGAATTCAGTTCCCTTTACCCATTTGGTGGACAGAGAGAACCAATTCCTGCAAGCTGCCCTTTAATCTTCACATATTGCTCTGTGCTTACACACAGACACACACACTCACTCAGGCAAAAATAATTAATGTAATAAAATATTTTTAAGCTAATAATAATAAGGGCCACACAGCCACCACTCCATAACCTGACCCCATCTTTCCTCCAGGCCCATCCTAAGTCCTGCCATTTTATGTGGCACAGAGGGGCCTGCCCGCCTCTGAAGACTGTTGGGTTCAACCGACAAAATTACAAGGTACCTGTCATGAGTCTGAACCTGTCATAAAAATGTATAAGATACTGAAAAGTTGTTAACCCCCATATGCATTCAACCTAATGGAAAAATAAACATACAAAAAATGTCGTGTAGCATAAATGAAAATGAAAGGATATGTAAGAAAAAGCAGACGTTAAGGGGAAGGAATGGCTGGATAGCTGTGGTTTGGACAGGATGCTGAGGCAGGACCTCTGCTAAGACCAGCATGACTCGTGGTGACTTTCTACGGGGATGGTAGGTATGGGAATTACTGGCAGAACAGTCTCGAAAAATGCAGTGTGTTGAAGGTCCTCTCTCTATTCCAGGTAACTGTATCCACATGGAGTGTGTAAGGGGGCAGAAGAAAATGGTGGCAACTAGGTCACCAAAAGCTTGACGACAAGGTTAACATAGGGTATGGTGAGAAATTTAGATCTCAGCCTGTAGACTTGCTACCTGTGTCCATCCATTGCACAGACAATTGAGACACACGCCAGAGGAAATCCTGTAGAGGTTCACAGCTCCTACCCAATGGGTGCAAATTCTTTCCCTTCTACTCAGGAAACTTCATGGCGATTCAAGTGAAATAAGGTGACAGTCTGTGCAATATTCTGAATTAGTTTTAAATTTTGAAATAACTGGCAAACTTCAGGTCTTGGACCATTATCAATATCAATGTTATTTGTGAGACATTTCCTAACTGACTTGGTACCCCAGTTTGAGACTCAGGATCAGAGGATTTGATAATGAGATTGCAGGCCGGGAATTCTGAGTCAGGGTCAAGTCAAGTGGGTTTTGCCTGGTTTGAATACCTTGACGGGCTTCAGGAGAGGTGGGCAGTTTGAAGACATCAAGGGCAGAGATCCCAGTGAAGAGGCCAACAGAGACGCCTAGGTGGAAGGCAGTGAGAGCCTGATGTAGGAGCGTGGCAGACAGAGGGAGGACAGAATGAGAAACGGTATGTTTACCTTTGTGATCTCTTACTTGGCACGCAGCCAGGCGTGCAGCATTCAATAAATGGTTGCTGGTAGAATCAATACAAATTGGTTAATCATTGACGGTAAAGGAGGAGATATATGGAAAAATTAAGAGTCTGGCACAAACATGAGGCATCCACATTAGGAATAAGACATTACAAAAGAACACAAGGGAGAGAAACATCATAGAAAGAAGGCCTAATAAGGTCTTCTTTGGGGAGGCCAAGTTTGAAGTTAGTTAAGCCAGAGAGAGAGGGGCCAACCAGTTAGACCACACATAAGAAACTCACAAAAACCAACTGCAGATGAGAATACATATTTTAACATAGTATTTGCTCAACAAGTATTTATGGGGTACTTGCTTTGATCCCAGCATTGTGGCATTTGGTGGACTTATAGAGGGTGACAGGGAAGATAAGGCCATGTCCTTGATGAAATTGTACACGGGTATGTTTTAAAGCACTAGGAGCTAAGATGGTAAATGAAGGCGTACAAACGCTGGATGATGCTTGGGTGCCGGGTTAAAGAAAACAATGTACTAAGGTTAATTGGGAAGATCTATCCAGAGGTTGACGATGAGATGAGGACAAGACGAGACTACGCCGTAGGTACACCGAGAGAGCCATGAAATATAAGGTCCTTAGCATCAAATGTAGCGAGGCCTAAATTGTAATGAGATCTAAATTGTCAACCGAAGAACTTCCATCAGAAAAGATGGAAATCTGAACTCAGTAAAAACAAAGCTTTCTACGACACTAGAATTCTTAGAATTCACATGGGATGGGCCAGGGAAGTCAGAAAGAGTCCCGAAGGCTCTACGGAGATGGAGCCTGGAACAGATGGGCAGAAGATGCAGGGGGGAAGTGACGTATGAAATTAGAGCAGGACGTGACCCACGGAGGTTGGGTCTGAGAGATGTGGACTCTTCCCAGAAACAAACATGAGCACCGAAGACCCATGACTACCTTCCTGAAAGCAGAGGCCATAGTGACTGAAGAAGCAGCTGGTGGCCTTCAGGAGTCTATGTGAAGGGTCTGCTCTTCATCGGCTGAGTGATTCTCCAAAAAGCCCTTGCTATAAACCACCCGGCCTGGGAGAACACACGTACATGCAAGCTGAGGCCGGAGAAACAGTTGTGCCAAGTGAGAGCACAGGTACGAAGTGAAATAGGTACGCTGAGTGATAAGCAATACTTCAGCATCGCCAGCAATGCCCGAGTGGGTCAAGGAGAAATAGGGGAAGTGTGAACAGGGGACAAGAAGAGAACTTGATGTAGCTTCAGGAGAAGAACCTGCAAAGTAAAGGGTGACAGCTGCCCACGGCAAGTCATTAAAATGTCACCCTTTTTGCCCTCAAGGACATATGCCATGCCATCTTACATTTACAAGACCAACAATTTTTGGCATTTTTCAATGCCATATTTCTCCTCAGGCCCATTGTGGCATCACAGTAATGACCACAGCTTCCTGCTACCCAGCAAGTCCCCAAAGTAGCTCAGGCCCATCTCTCTCTCTCTCTCTCTCTCTCTCTCTCTCTCTCTCTCTCTCTCTCTCTCTCTCTCTCTCTCTCACACACACACACACACACACACACACACACACACTACTTAAGGGCCCCTAGTCAGAGCAGAAACTATCCAGGATTAGTACCTTTGGGCTGTGTTCACAGAAACCACAGACTGTAGAAGAAAGGACCCAACCTGTGTTACGTCTCAACACTAGTTTACTGACTTTATCACCTTAGGTAAGGTGTTAGAACTCTGTGTCTTTGCTTCCTTATTTAAAGTTAGACTCTAATAAAATGTTCCCTTTCATGCTGCTGTGAAAATTAGGCAAGCCAGTGCTCGTGAAGTCTTTTTCACTTTAATATTATTTTTAAAAGAGGTTAATACATTTCTGCTATATAAGATAAATTTATTAATAAATCTATTGTGGCTCCCCCTGGCCATCAAGTCTTGCTGCCACCTTGTCCCCATTTGCCCCATTCCTACCCTTGCACCTGGCCTCTATAGATAAGCACTTTTGTTCATTTCTTGTTTATCTTTTCAGTGGTTCTTGAAAAGGTGGCTTTAAATATGAAGTGTGTTATCATTATTGTAATGGGAAAGTAAGCGGGAGGGGGCTGGGCAGAGGGTGCTGTTATCTGTAAGGGGCCCCATTTCCTCTCAGCAGACCTACCTCGCTGTCACCTGGCTCACGTTGCTCTTTCATTTACTCCTTTATCCACCTACTGTATCTGTATTTGCCAAGTGTGGCTAAACTCAAACCATGTCCTGAGTGGTAACTCAGAGGAACACTGCAATATACCTGTGCCGCTTCTGGGTTCATACTGTCCTCATGCACACTAAGCCCTCCTTTGATGACGTCTGCCTCTGGCCAACTCTGGGCTTGAGATGTCTAGGGCCAGTGGCCGCACAAATGCTAACATCTCCCAAACACAATGTCTGGCGCACACAAACCTGTGTTGCAGATGCTCTTGTCTGACAACCTGAGCTGGCCCCGTGCATGGGTGGCGGTGCAGTACTCTGTCCGGCCATCTGGGGATCAGCTGGCTTTCTATCTGTCAGCCCTGGAGAAAACCAGACTCCCTGAAGACTCTTTGCTTTCTTATCCAGGTCTCCAGGAGCCACTGCCATTTTGGGCTGTGTCAGGCCCAGACTGTGGCTAGGTGGGACCAAGAAAAGAAAGAGAGTCTCCAGGCTCTTTTAGCTTAAAAAAAAAAAAAAAAGGAGGTAAAGAGCCAATGAAATGAGGTTTGAGCAACTTAGGACAGTGAAAGCTAGCAAAGAGAACTGACTTAGAGAGAGAAGTAACCCCCCACCCACCCATTTTTCTAGTCTAGCTGGAGCCTCCCCCAGATGTCTGGGGGCCCCTGGAAGGCTGTTTCTATAAGATCTGGGTATTCTCAGTCACTCCACAACAGATCCCCAATCTTTCCACAGACTATTCTCTCTCCTTTAGACACTAAGTGACTTTGTGACCTTGAACTGTGTGTGACCTAGTGCAGTCTTTATAGCTTTATCTATAAAATGGAACAAGGGCATCAGCACACAGGGGAAAAAAGTGCTCTTAAAAAAATCATCTTCAAGATAAGGACTGACGCATATACACTCAGCAACCACTCCACAACTGTAGAAAGTCCTTGGGGGCTTGTTTCATAACAGGACAGACAGCCATCCTGTGGTGGTGGGGGGGAAGCATTTAAAAGATTCTTTTTGCTCCTTTCTCCACGCCTCTTTCATATGATCTACCAAATGTGTCTTTTTATCTCCACATGCCCGCAGGCCCCTCCCCCTCCAGGCCTCAGCCCCACATCTGAGGTAGCAGAGATGATAAGCCATAATGAAAACCTGCGGCCCCACAGACCCTGAGAGCGAGCACACAGAGGGGAGGCCGAGGAGGCGCCGGTCAGGAGGCATGTAATCACAGGGTTATCTAATGCTGCTTCGTTCTAATTGAGTCGGTACCATATGTCACCCTGCAATAACATCGCAAGCAGCATGCAACTGAATACATATTTAATTCACATAATGGGTACGGCAGTAGAAGTAATCAAGGCAGTTTGCCATAAGCCATAAAGAAATGTAGCTTGTTCCTATCAAGAAACATTTGGCACTTAGGGAGAGAACTGTATCTCTAGAGGGGAACTGCATTACTGCAGACACTGGAGGGGAGGGGAGCAGCCATGGGGAGAGAGGAGGAGGAAGAGGAGAGGGAAGAAGAAAGGGGGAAAAATGAAAATGCCAAAGAGATTCCAGCCAGCACATCGATCCCTCGCGAATGAAAATCAATGATGGAATATTGTCAGCGGATCGTTGGCCATCTCAATATAATTAACAGTAATGGATTTATTGGCAGACACTTAATGACCTCACGTTAAGTGTGTCCCAGAATTTCCTGTGGTGTCCCATGTCCTTCCCTTCCGACTTGGGCCAGCCCTTGGCACAGGAAATGGATGTAGCCATAGAGGGTTAGAAAACATTTTTTTTTCCCCCTCAACATCCCTTCGTCAGGATTGGCATCTGACAGAAACCTGCTCACCCATTCCCTTCATTTCCTCCTTCAAGGAGATGATTAATAAGGCTGGGCCCTGCTCATCAATATCTTTGGACAGATCAACTGGAGTTTTCATTAAACCCATATTAATGTCCTAGATACACAGCTGTGGACAGGTTACCCTCAAAAGAAAAAAAAAAAGAGAGAGAGAGAGAGAAGAGCGAAGAGAAGGGGAAAAGCAGAATAGGAACACAGAACAAATCCTAGCGACCTTCCATCTCAGTTAACTGTTTGCCTGGAATTAACAGGAAACTCAGCCACTTCCCTCATTAGCGCTTCTTCTACCAACATGTTTTGATGTATATTTCATGAGGATAAACAAACATTCATTTCACTTTGGGAAGGTGTTTGCCGTAATGTATTGTCAGCGTACCCAGCAATGAGGGGACATTAATTTCAATTCTGGTGTTTAAACACTTTGGCGAGTCCCAATTACTCATTCCCAGCTCAATATCTGGAGCCCCAGAGGAAGGTCGCTGGCTCTGCGTGCGGCCCACCAAGCCAGGGGGAAGACAGTGCTCCACCCTCCGGCCGGTGCAGCTCCACTGGGCTGCCAAGATGGGACTGCCCCCTTCCTGTTCCTCAGCCAGACCAGTATGAGGCGTGGAAGGACCCCTTCAGCAGGCCCCCAGCTTTTGCATCACAGCTAACTCTGTGAAGGGCTGCGTAAAAACAAGAGTTTGGGAAGCTGGATGCTACAGTTTGTCCTAAGAAGTGCACGTGAGGATGTCAGCCATTTAAGGCAGAAGGGCAAGCATCGCCTTGGAAGGGGGTAAGAGTGGTGGGAGGATGGCCACGTGCCTTTAGGAAAACTTGTTTATTATACAGTCAGGATCTCCCTATGTGGCCCAGGCTAGACTTAAAATATATGATCCTCCTATCTCAGCCTCCTCAGTACCGGGACCATACATATGCACCACTATACCTGACCATGGTTAAAAGAGCTATGCGAGAGTCCTTGGCCCTGATAGAGCTGCAAGGCCGTGAGAGTAAGTAGCAGGTACCCCATCCCTGGATAGACACGTTGACAATTCTTCTGTCTTACAAAGGTTCGAGGTGGAGCTCCCAAATGCAAGATGAGATCTGCAAGTCTGGAGAACGGTGTGGATTTAGGTAGTCGGCATCCATTTGTTCTTCACTTTCGACGGCACTTGCGCTGCTGGCTAAAAGTTTGTAGTGACGTCCAGTGCCCAAACTGTGAAGCCATGGATCTCCATGCATGACACCGGAGTTTCTCCACTCACAGGTGCAACTGGACAAGCCTAGGAGCCTTCGTGATGATGAGACTAAATTATGCGAATAGAAATTTCTAATGAGTTGCCTAAAGGTTAATGAACTTCTAGCTGGGTGTGATGGTGAACGCCTTTAGCCTCAGCACTCAGCAGAGGCAGAAGCAGGGAGATCCCTGTGAATTTGAGACTGGTCTGGTCCACAGAGTGAGTTCCAGGACAGTGAGGCCTTGGTAGGTGCCACCATGTTATAATACAACATGAAAGCGGTTACCTGACACGCCTGCTCTGCCTTGGCCTTCCTCAGCGTTCAGAAGCAAGAGACAATACACTTTTTTCATGTATGAATTACACTGTTCTCTAGTATTCTAGCATAACAACAGAAAATAGGCCGAGATACTGGGAAATTAGCACATGGTTCGCTCACAGTGTTGAACAGCACACACTTAGCAGATTCCAGGGGGAGCTAACAGGCCTATCTTAAGCAAGTACACTAAGTGAGAATTAAACTAACAATGGTGAATAGCATTGAACAGCAGGTAAATTGGACTGGGGCTTTGCACATCCTCTTATTTCAGCCTTCATGGGCGAATAGCTGGAGTACTTACACAGAGTAATAGTGAAGCTATGAATGGTCAATCTCTGAGGCAGGATTTGAATTCAGATCTGAGGAACTCTTCCGGCCTCTTTCTGGGCCATGCTGTACTTTATTGTGTTCACCATGGGCAGCAGGTACCCAGTGCTTTCCAAGGCTGCAAGCAGTCTGAGACCTGCTACAGTGCTCACCTCTCCTTCAAGCAGAAGAGGGTGTGGTCTGTGCACACTGAATGCACATGGCCCCTGAAATCACACCATTCACTGCCTGTGGCCAGGATTTGACTCCCGCTGAGTGACTGGAAACATTCCTAAGGCCTCAGTGTCCCCATAGGAGAAAGGAGAACGGGGCTATCTTCACAGAAGTGTGGTCTTTGAGGAAATCACTATGAGGTCTTAGTGTTGTTAGTTTTGATGAACATTAACTCCCCACCTTGTCCCCAGAATCCCTTTCCCTTTAAGGCAAAACAGAAAGCATCTTCCGCAAGCTCATGGCTCTGAGAGATAAAGAGGAAGAGAGGGTGGAGTGTGGAGTCTGAGATAAGAGGCTCCACCCAACTTTAGGTGCTCACCAGAGGAAGCTGACCTTGCATTCCTTCCATCCCAGGAAGAGGAGGTGAGATAAACCCCTTCCTATCTGCAACACCACTTTGGGGGCTAAGAAAGTATGTCACTCATGGGACGAGACCAGCTAACAATTAGAAACCATGCAGGCAGGCAGAGGAACAGCCATTCCTGTCTCCTAGGAAGAGCAGTGGGAAGCAGGAGGCCATAGAACAAGTGAGTGGGAGTCTGAGAACAAGGTCCAGGTTTTACTCTTCTCACTGACGATGCTGTGTTCCCTTGAGGAAGTCATGGACACAGTGCTTCCCAGTCAGTAAACCTGGTTCTAGTCATTTGGATACAGTTCCTAAGGTTGGGACAAGGATGGCGAGTTCAACACTAAGACGCTAGTCAACTGAAAATGTTACGTAAAGTTCATACACTTCTTACGCAAGGGCAGACAAGAGGGATATAGTCTGTTAAGTGCATGTGTAGGGGAATAATGCGTTGTCAGTACCATGCTCAGACCTGGTTTTGCCAGCGCGGCGTGACCTAAGGACCCAGGATGCTCGCTGGGAAAGCATCATCCTACTCTAAGTGATTTCTGCGAGGGTGATAATTCTTTTCTCATTTTTATTATCCTGAATAGTACATCCACATATATCTTGGTGCCCAGAGAAAGCCAGATCACTCTGGCCTACAAAGCTGAAGACACTTGGAGGTGTGTCTAAACACGTCTTATCAATCAAGAGGTAGGGGTCAGAACAGGACCCAGGTCGGCAGTAACAGGATCTTTATTTTCAATCTTCCTCTATTACGACTTCAAAACATTTAAAGCCATTTTGAAACTGTCTCTCAGAATTTAGGGACAAGAGCAAAGCATGGATTTTTTTTTTCCCTTCCTCAAAGTTTCAGAATTCACAGAGCACAGAAAGATCAAAAGGATGAAAGCAGTTCTTCTGTGTCTGCGACGCTTTCAGAAGTATCAAGAAGTGAGGAAAACATGATTTGTCAGAGATAGGTAAGATCTGCCAGCAGATGTACGGGCGAATGCAGGGCCTACTTGAGCTTGAAGTCTCACAAGCAATATTTTTCTTTTAAGTGGGTTTTTAAGTGGTTTTAAATGTGGGTCCAGCTGGTAGCTGTTCTGTACAAAAACAACAAAAAAGAATCTGGAGATCAACTATACACCTTAAAAGGGAGAGATAGCTCAGGAGTTAAGAAGATTCACTTTTCTCACACAGGACCCAAAGTCTAGTTCCTAAAAGCACCATGTGGTGACTCACAGCTAACTATAACTTCAAGTCTAGGGAATACAACTCTCTCTGGCCCCCACAGAGCTCCTGTGTGTCGGTGTTGTTTTTTAACTCTAGTTTTACTTGGGGTTCGTTAATGCCTCTACCTCTCTTCCACCGCCCCCTCCCCCGGCATCCCCTGACACAGATTCTAAGTAAGAGAGAAAGAAGGCAGCAGCACAGGGTATATATCTCTTTAGACTTAGGCTGGTTAGGGTTGTCAGGTTCTTTGGGAAAATACCAATCTCAGTCATCAGTCCAGCAACAGCAAACGGCAAACACAGCAGGATGAACAAAGAGCCTTCTTCCTCCTCCGCCCTTCTCCTCGAAGCCCCCTTCCTCTCTCTGTGCTCTGATATTTATACCTTCCCAGAGTCCTCAGAATTCCATTAACTGCATCTGGCAAAGACCAGGCCCCCAAAGAGGCAACTATCAGCTATGACCAAACTAAAGCAGCCCAATATCCCACACTTGGGATTAAAACAAAACCTGTTTCCACTATATAACTGAGATTTTAAAGAAACTGAAACTTCCATTATACCTGCATGTATGTGGTGCACATAATAAACTCTCATAGACAAATGCACAGACACATTTAATAAACAACAATAACAACAAAAAGACCTGGTTTTGAGACAGGGTTTCCCTGTGTAGCCCTGCGTGTTCTAGAACAAGCTCTGTAGACCAGGTGGGCCACGAACTCAGAGGGCCTACTTGAGCTTGAAGTCTCACAAGCAATATTTTTAAAGTGTGTTTAAAAAAAATGTATTTATTTATTACACAGTGTTTTGTCTGCACACCGGAAGAAGGCACCAGATCCCATTATAGATGGTTGTAAGCCACCATGTGGTTGCTGGGAATTAAACTCAGGATCTTTGGAAGAACAGACAATTCTCTTAACCTCTGAGTCATCTCTCCAGCCCCTAAAGTGGGTCTTTAAGTGGTTTTAAAGGTAGGATTCTCCAGCCTCTGACTCCTGAGTCCTGGGACTAAAGACATGCACCACTATGCCTGGCAATAACTTTTTTTTTTTTTTTCAAAAAGTGATTCTGCATGGAAGAAGTTACATAAGCACATGGCAGAAACATCACAGTGTGGTTTTGACCAGGCTCCCGAGTCCTCCCATAGCTTCCCTTGTGGCGGATCCATAGAACGCACCAGTGTGCATGTGAGACTGATGGCTCCTCACACAGCAACAAGGCGAAGCATCAGAACGACCTGGATCCAGTTCAGATGACCTCAGTTTGGGTCCTAGCCTGCCGTCGTCCATAACACCCCACACAAGCACAACCTCTGATGTCTCTGCTCAGCCTTTGGTAACCGAGAGAAGATGAAAGCTGGCATCTGTGTCTTAAGTGCTGCATGAGTCAAGATAATAAAGACATAAAGGTAAGTGATGTGACCTATTAAAAGGAGCTGGAGGTCAGGGCTAAAGTCTCACTTTGGACCTTTCTACTTGACTTTGGACAGACTTCTTGAAACTCCGGTTTCCCCTTCTATAAGTGGGGTTACCTCTTCCGCTGCAGGGCTCCCTAGCTGATCAAACAAGAGCACTCTCACTATGACATATGAAAAGCTGTACAACACTACCCACATGTCAATGCTATTTACTCACTTAGGGTCATGCAAATGCCCTATTATGGGCTTGCTAACTCACAACAACAAATTTTATGACAGTCACAGAGACTTCCGAGCCATCCACTTCCCTTAAAACAATGACAGCCTGGCTTCTGAGCAGCACGGGCCTATCGGAAAGCAAATACAATTAAAGAAAGGAGCTGACATCTCCAAGAACCACCCTGCTCTTCCAGCAGCACCACCTATAAGGAAGGAGGATGGGAGGCAAACAGAATGAGAGTCTCAGCCTTCAATCCACTTGGTCCCAGTGACTGTTTCTATCCTAGCACAGATGGACCTTCAGCATAGATATCATGCAAGCCTGACCTCACTCAGCCCTGACCCCATCAGGAGAACAGAAAAAGAAGTTACAAATTAATACTAGTAGGAAAAGAAGTGTAGGAGAAGCCAGGCCTCTACTACCTTTGGGGCATATGGTTAGTTAATATTCCTAAGTTACAAAGTTTCTGGCTCATGGGAAAAGCTAATAGTTGACAAATTTAGCAACAATGAAATGACCAAAAGTCAGCATTCCTGAAGTAAAAGTTCCTTAAAGTCAAGATCTTTGTTATAGGTAGCATAAGCCTATAGTCCCACCTAGTGGGAAGGCAGAGGCAGGAGGAGGAGTCGATCTCATGAACACATGGTCACTTGTGCATCATAGACAAAAGTCATTCCCAAAACGAACAAACAAAAATCCAAAACTCAAGACAAAAACAATACTAATTTCTAAATGCAGCTAAAGAAAGTTGGAGATCCCCAGATCTACTGTTCTCTTTCTAACTTAGAATAAACAGATTTAGTGATGATTACAAAGTACATTAATGGACGGGTAGAATTATCTTGTGTTAATTCTTCCAACCTGCTCTACACTATGGTATATTGTATCTGTGTTTAAAATTGGTACAAAAGCTATAAAATCACAATTATGTTGTCATTACCTGTAGATTTTGTATTAGCATGATATGCTTATGTTTTTTGACTACTGAAAGCATGTGTGAAAATTCTTAGGATGCTATTTTGCATGCTTAAATGTTGGGATCCACTGTACTGATGCCCTCTCCACATTGTTTATTTATTTAACTGATTTCTTTACTGATAAAGACCTTAAACTATGAACAAAAAAATCTAGATTTGCATTTCATAGCACATGGCATTTTGAATAGCAGAGTTTACATTATCACTGTCTCCTTGCTCCCTTTTTCTTTCTTTCATTTTCATGGGATTTTTATTGTGGTTGTTGTTGTTGTTGTTTTATTTGGTTTGGTTTTTGGCTTTTTGTAGCCAGAGTCTCTCTAGGTGTCCCAGGCATTTACTATGTAGTTCAGGCTGGCCTCGAACTCACAGTGACCTCTGCCTCTACCTCCTGAGTGCTGGGATTAAAAGCATGTGCCACTACGCCCATTGCTTTGCTTTTGCAGTTGGGTTTCACTCACATTCCATGTGTCAGCTGCTGAATTGCGCTTCTCTACTCACAGGCAGCTAGGCCTGGCAGTAAACTGTGATGTGTCTTAGAACAACCTGTCTCAAGAGGCAGATACCACTCTCCTTAGAATTACTCCCTTAAACCACCAAAAGTCAAAAGACTTGCCTAAAATGCCTAAGGGGGGGCTGGGGAGAGGGCTCCTCCTAAGAGCAACTGTTCTTGCAGAAGACCTGGGTTCCACTCCCAACCAGCACAGGGTGTGTCTCACAACCTTTTGTAACTCTAAATCCAGGTGACCCAACATCCTCTTCTGACCTTTGTGGGCACACAGTGGACAGACATGCATGCAGGCAAAACACTCACACACATAAAATAAATAAGTTTGAATAGTTTTTAATTAATTAGTTTATCAATATCTTCCTCACCAGTTTCAATTCTTAAGTGCTCACATCTTTATGATTAAAAAAATAAACACATCTCTTTATAGTATGCACATGGCACATGTGTGACGATGGTGCACTCACGCATATATTTCATGTTCTATTGTATGAACACGAAGGAAAACAAAGCTGTCAGCTTCCCGTTCCCTTGTCCTTGGGTTGAAATTCATATTGCAAAGAGAAGGCATAAATTTAAAATGCCAGGCTCACACACAGTAGGCGCTCTGCAAACGTCCACAGGATTACAGATCGAGAAGGAAGCACGAACAGTACAGAGAAACACGAGGAACTGGGAGTGTTCAGCCTAAGGAAGAGAAGGAGGAGTGCTGAAAATAACGATCTGCAAATTTCTGAGCTGCTTCTGCAGAAAAGCAAAGGGTCTGTTCTCTGCTGGTTCCGGCGGGGGGTGGGTGTGGGGGGGGGGGGAAATGCAGACTGATGGGGAGAGGTTCACTGCGCAGACCCAGTTTATTATAATAGAACAGCCTGTCTGATGTATATGATATCTTAATGGTTGTTCCCATTAATTAATAATCTTGAAGCCTTCTTTAAAGATAGAAAAACTGTGATGCTCTCTTTGTATGTCTGCCTGTCTGTGTGTCTGTGTGTCTGTCTGTCTCTGTGTGTGTGTGTGTGTGTGTGTGTGTGTGTGTGTGTGTGTGTGTGCGTGCTGTCTGTGTGTATGTGTGTGAGTTAAAGGTGGTGACAGATATCAAACCCGCCTCAAATACATGAGACAGACACTAGGTCACTGAGAGCTACATCATCCAGACACTGCTCCTAGACTCAATCCAAAGAACACTAGGTGGTGGTTTAGCATTAGATTCCTAAAGAGCCTATAAGTTGGGGGTTGGAGAGATGGCTCAGTGATTAACAGCACTTTTTGCTCTTGCCAAGGACTCAGGTTTGATTCCCAGCATCCAAAGTGCCAAAATGCACAGCCCACAACCACTCTAGTTCCAGGAGCTCTGATGCCCTCTTCTGGTCCTCTCAGGCTCCGCATGCATGTGGTGCACATGCAGACAAGCAAACACAGACACAGAAATAAAAATAAATGAAAAGAGACTTTAAAAAACAGCTCCCCTCCCCGAAAAAGAACCTATAATCCTAAACTTGTGAGTGTGCTGCCTGTGCAGATGTTCTTCAAATCCCTCAATATGGATATGCCTTTTTAAAATGGATGTGAGGGGCCAGAGAGAGAGTGCTACAGATAAAATTCTTACGGAGCAAGTCTGATGGTCTGAGGTCACTTTCTGAAGCCCACGTATACATGGAAGGAAACCTACAAAGCCGTCATCTGACTTCCACACACATGCGCCATAGGATGGGTGTGCGCACCCACACAGATTATATACACAAAATAAAAATAAATAAAAAAGAATGCAAACGTTATAAACATTTGCCTTATGATCTTCAAGCTTACAATTTTTTAAGCAACAAAGCCGTAGATTCTTATAAAATGTCAGTTTGATGGTTCATGTGCTGCATCCAGGTCCATCCGACCAGCCACACTGGGCAAAGGCCAGACTTTCACAAAGGGAGGCGTAACGAACAGGCCTGCCTTATATTGTGTCGTCTCACTTATATTCAGAAGGAAGACCTATTAAATGACGTCACACAGCCATTGGTATTTCTAACAAAGATCAGACCAGTGGGCTAAAAGCAACAGCACCCACAAGAGCACAATAATTTATGGAATCGAGGTACCACCTCCACTGAGCCTCCAAATGGCCATTTTTTAAATGAAGGGAGGCCAGCATTTGCCCAAGAACAAGTCTACTTCTGGGGTGAAGATCAGTAAGGACATTAGCAAGCCTCCAGGGCTACTCAGAGGAGAAAAGATATATTTCCGATGACTTTAAAAAATAGAAAAATAGCTGTAAAGCATGAGGCTGCATCAAACTGTCTTTTAATTAGTTAGGCCTGCTAAATGAGCACAACCCACTTTTACTTTTTCTTAAGAAAAAGTCTGGTACAAGGGCTTTGCACTTGGTCTTTCCTTGATAACTGTCTGGACTCTGGTTACGACTTTACCAAGAAAAAGGCCAAAGGGAGTTGTCCCCCTGCCCTGAATGTCTAGAGAACTGAACACACTGTGTGCCATGACCTGTTTTGAGAGGGACCTTTGCACTCTACCACCATTTCCCAGGTCTCCCCGAGAGGTCCCCTACCCTTGCTGTAGGCATTCCTCCAGAGTCCACAGCAGCAGACTGTCTCATTAACGGTCTCATTAACTATCTTCGTCCTTCCAAAGTGCAGACAAACAGAAAGCGCGGTGTTTGGCAAGGGCTCTGTAGCCCTCCATCTCCTCGCCGGAATCATCTCCTGCTGAATCACCGGTCGTCATTCATCACCCAAATAAAAAGACATCACCCTGCTAGCCCAGCCTAGGCAACAAATTATTTGATGTGGTTAATTAAGAGTGTGAAGACCTGTGTAAACTTCAGGAGGAGGAGGAGAGTGGTGGGAGGGAAGTCTATGAATGACTTCTGTTCTTATTGGCAAGCCATTTCTCAAAACATTGGTCCTGATACATGTAGAATTTAGTTTCTCCCCACCTTGCCTATGTAAAGACGTTTTTCTGTTTTCCTCATACAGCCCTCTTTATAATCTCAGGAAAACTCAAAGGAAAATGTCCTTATAGTGCCTCTTCCGCCACTTCCAGACAGGTGTCCTCTGGAATTTGCAATGACTGCCATTCCTTTAGAAGAAAAAGTAGCCCATAAAAATGACTCTGCAGACTTGGGACAGAGCTTGTAGAGAGGAGGTGTTTAATGTTGGTTTTAGCATTGTGTTGGTATTAGCTGACTTGCAGATAGCATAATCTTTCTTAGAAAAAAAATCTGTCCAACTTACTTGGCTCGGCTTATTAGTGTACAAACTGGCCAGTGAAGCAATTCACAAAACATAGTTCAGAGTGCCATGGGGATGTGGTAGGCGTCTCCCTAAAGCGCTTAAGGCAATAGAGTGACCAGTTCCAAACATGTGCTACCGGAGACCTTAGCTACCAGCTCAAGCTCCCAAGTGGTCATGTGAAGAAAGCCAACAGCTTTATTCATTTAAAAAACAAAACAAAACAAAACAAAACAAAACAAAAACCAACAACAACAACCAAACGCAGTCCCCCCAAAAGAGGGCATTCACACAAAACTATTTTCTTTTGCTGGCAAACAAATTTTGGTTGGTCATCTGGAAGTGCCATAAATTACAGAGACTGGGGTGATGCCTCAGGTGTTGGCTGTAAGACACAGAAAACCCCCTGTGGCTGGAATGAGGCTGGCCCCCTCACACCCCTGCATTCTACAGGAAGAATGTAGATCTGAGGAGCTGAGTTCATCTGAGGATGTTCTGCTTGGCCTTGTTGGTTAATTTCACAAGCATCGGGCAAGGATTCCCCTTGTCCTCTATAAATAGATGACATTGTGTGCAGTGAGCAGTTTTATTGGCCACTGTCTTTGACTTATACTTCGTCTTTCTGAAGTCCGCAAAGGGTCCTCATTTCCAACTTTAGAATTGCACCTGGCATGCAAGAAGCAGACATATGTGTGTTCACCATCGGACACGTTTTTCGAGACTTAGGGCCAGAAATCCTGAACGCATAGGGCTGTCAGAGAACAAATGAATTACCTGCTTCAGCCTTCTTCTTTGTCTCCTCTCCATAATGTGAACCTAATTTATGCTGTCCTATTCCATCACCATTCAAACCAAATCTGACACAGCAGGCAGTTCGTCTCCTGGTGGTCATTCCTTTTCTTTGCCCAATAAGTCTATGTCCATGCTCCCTGTGCACTGAGTACCACCTCTCTCCTTCCTGCTATCTGCTCCATCCTCGCCCTACACCAGCCAGCTCTCTACGAAGCCAACCTTACTTGCCCTGCTTTCCAAGCCACTGCTTTAGTTTCTAGAATCGTGTTACACTTTCAAAGCCATGCCATGCCAACTTCGCTGCATCACATCATCCAGCTTTTGATAATGGGAAACTTGGGGCTGGGGAGCCGGCTCTGTAGGTAAAAAGTGTTTGCAATGCAAGCACAGGGACCTGGTTCCGTTGTCCAGCATCTACATTAAAGGCAGGCATTCCACAAGTGTCTATAGCCCTGATATTAAAAGGTAGAGCCAGGACGAGCCTAGAGACTGTTGGCCAGTCAGCCTGGCCCAAAACATAGCTCTGGTTCAGTAAGAGACACTGAGGATGACAGAAGACATCAAATGCCTTGTCTTCTTCTAACCTCTTGTATGTATCCACATGCATGCACGAGTATACGCACACACGCCCATATGTCCCGCGCGCGCGCGTGTACACACACACACACACACACACACACACACACACACACACACACACACGGAGAGAGGGGCAGGGAGAACAACAGCAACAACAAAAATTTTAAAAATCAAAAGCTCCCCTAAGGCAGAGACAAGTCCTTAATTTTTTTTTTTTTTTGAGAAGACAGCACCTTCAACACATCATCTGTAGTATAGATAAAAGCGCTCTGTAAATTTTAAAGCAATTTATGCATGGAAGATATCCTGACCTGTCAGAACCTTGAGGACATGGCTGTAAGTCATGCCGAGACCTTTAGTTTTACTCCCAGTTGGGAAAGAAATGGAAACTAGGGCAAGACTCTTAACTGAAGCATCAAAATGGATGAGAGTGATCAGAGGCACCCATAAAGGTGCCTGTCCCAATTGTACTACACAAAGATAAAAACATCTGAATTTTATGTGCTTCTACGTAGAAAGAGCCATGTTGGACAGCCTGGCCATTTAAAGGCAGACCCCAGCCCTGTACTAAGAGTTAGGGTCTATATGTTAAGGAAAGGAACTCTTGACAGCTGGGGAGTTAAAAAGCTGGGCTTTCCAAAGAATAAAGCAACAAAGCCAAGACCAGTAGTCACCCCAGCATCGCTTAAGAAGCATATTTGCGGGGGGGAGATGGCTCAGTGGTTAAGAGCGCAGCCTGCTCTTCCAAAAGTCCTGAGTTCAATTCCCAGCAACCACATAGTGGCTCACAACCATCTGTAATGTGATCTGATGCCCTCTTCTGGCCTACAGGTGTACATGCAGGCAGAACACTTTATACATAATAAATAAATAAATAAATAAATAAATAAATAAATAAATAAATCTTTTTTTAAAAAAAAGAATAAGAAGCACATTTGGATGCAGGCTTTGGAACCAAGCAATCCAGTCCCTCTGAAGAGTTGGTATCTTAGGCCCAAAGGCCTTTATTCTATCCCATATCTGTAGATTAAGTGATTTTACATTGCTTTAAACAAAAACTCCTAGGGAATAGGTCTGATGACATCATTTGTCACTCATGGATAAGGATGTAAAGGCTCTGTCACACCAGCTGTTTGGCATTAGGTTATGCAGGTTAATTAATTGGATTAATGTAATATAGGTACTTCAGGTTGATGTAAGGACATTACATTGGACTGTAAGCCTCAGTTTCCCTGCCTTCAGTGAGATGAAATACATCTCTTTCCTTAATCAAGCATTAGGTAAGCTATACATACATCCCTATGCTAAAGGAAGGGGTGCTTTTATCAGTACCATGATGTCACAACATCATTTGATCAAGTTAAGGATTCTTTCTTGTGGGAGGGACTGTGGTTTCCTTCCCTGACAGCTAACTCTCTACCGTCACCCTGTCTCCATGAACCAGGCCCTCCTTGATTTCCAGGACCAAATGGATTCATATTGGGAAGTCTTTCTCCATTTTTCTCTTGTTAGTTGTGGTTTTACCTTCCTGAAAATATGGCATGTTGTATGGTTGGCCAATTGTGCTAGGATCCATAAAAAATGGCTGCCTGTTTATTCATCAGCTACGAGTTCTGAATAGCACTTAGTAGTTTGGAACTGCTTTCTCTGCCATACAATTCTCCCAAGGTTTCCGTGCCTCTTAGCTTTCAGCATGGATCCCTGGGCTATCCCTTACTGGAAAATGGGCTTAGGTGGCAATTTCCAACAGGTGGGTTTCACTTTCCAAACTATGGAATGGTGACCTTAAAAGTAGAGAACAAGAGAAGAAAATCAACTATACAGACACCTGAACTAGAGATTGCACTAGAGCTACTGGGCAGACACAACAATGCTACAGCTCTTTAGCCTGGTGCTAAGGAGCTTCCCTCCTCCTTGTTCCTGGAAACCATGAGGCCAATGTAACCAGACTTGATGCCAGGAAAAACAATGCAGGTACAGGAATAATTTTCCTCTGGATACAAACAGCATCATTTCCTGTGAAGTCAGAATGAACACTTGGGGGCACAGACATGAGGATGGGTGTTGAGTAACAGGCAAGCAACCTTTACCCATAGAAAAGGTCAACTGGATGGGGAAACTGAGTCATAATTGGAACTCCACAAACTAGTGTCTTATGTTCAGCTCATTCCATTTCTCTTCCCCATCATGGAGGACAGTCATAGTGCACCTTTGAGCTTCCCTACAACTAGCAATGAGTAATATTGACTTTCGTAGGGACCAGGTGTTTCCTCACTGATCCATGCGAGCCACAATCTCGCCGCTCTGCCCCCTAGTGGCTAGCTAGGTGTGGTACATGCTGAGCTATGTATGGAATCATTAGCTGTCCAAGTTCCTCCCAGTTTGGAGGTTTACACTGAAAATAAAAATGTTTTTCTTTATTGAATTTATGATGTCAAAATGCAAGAAGGCTTACAGGAGTTACATGTCCTAAAGGAACTTTAAAATATCAATAACTCTCAAAAGACGGGGGGTGGGGGGCAGAGGTTGATCTGACAAAAATGGGGAGATACAGCAGCCCTTGAGGCTTGGGCAAACTGCATGTGGGAGACTGGGGAATCAGGGTGCTTTTAGCTCTGCCCCTAGGCTCTTGGGGAGAGGCCTGATTATTCCCTGCAGGCCAATACTATTGAAGCATGCCCAGGCTAACCCTCTGAGGAAACCCTGTCACCGTGCAATGTTCCCATGTTGGGTTTTTCTTTTTCCTTTCCAAGCTTAATACAAAATGTGTGATACACCATGATCTGTCTGAGTAGAACTCGTGTATTGCCAGCATTCACAGGGCTTACTGCAATTCCTCCAAGCAGCCCTCTATGTAAGACAGAGTTGGACTGTGCATGTGCAAATCTACTCCTAAGTAATATCATGGAGCCAGTGTTGACTTGATGGGGCTGATACAATGGAGAGATTATGACAGACAGAAGGACAAAAGTACACAAAGAGGAGAAAAAAAACAGGAAGAATTAGGTGACATTTTATCCTTGCCTCTGAAGTGGCTGGAAATTTACCAGATGAATTCTGAAAGGAAGAATTACAGGCAGTCCCAAGGCCAAAGACGATGTGACTAAGGACACTCCCCAGGAAAGATGGTTATAGAAATCTCTGTGTGCTGACATATGCATACACATGAGTAACCATATGTACACAGGAGATACACAGGCATATCCCTGCACAGTCAAGAGTACGAGGGAGGCAGACACCTTTTCATAAACACATATTAACAAGAAAAGCATGTAGAACAGCCACGGCGTAAGAAGAAAGGAGAGCAAATCCTACGGCAATTATTAATACCTTAGACCCTCTAAGACTCAACCTGAATGCAGACGCTAAAGCTCTCAGCTTTGCCATTAAAGCTGGGGCCTAAATTATTGATCTCTTGCCTCGATCAGCATAACAGTCACGTCCCAATATCGAGATCTAAGTACACTGCAGTCCCTCTGCTGCAGCCACTGAAATAATTAGGAGGAATTCTCATTAAAGGAGAGTGAAAGGTTCAGAGACAGAGGCAGAGTAAAGGGTCTGGGAGGGTGTTTAATGTCTTCCAAGGGGTCGGGAGATTACTGGGATCAAATCCCCGAGCAGTGCCCAGAGATGACAGCTTATCAAAGGGGAACAGTACAAATAAAACACACACACACAGCCACCCTCTCTGGTGTGTTTACATCCGTGGGTGTCTGTGTAGAGTCACACTCAACGCTGCGGGAAATCAATGCCCGTGACTGTGCATGCAGATGGATGGAGGAACTGAGCATGGCACGTCCGAGGGCGGAGGGGAGGGGAGGGGAGGGGAACCAAAAACGCATGAAAAGAAGTAAAAAGGAGCAAGTTAATAATGGCAAACTTCTCAATTTAATTTATTTCTTCTTTTAAGGCCCAAGGGGAGGGAATCCAGAGAGACTGAGTAGTGGGGTACATGGGAGTCTGGAGTTTTCCCAAGGACTAGCAGGCAACACCAGAGTAACAGACATTTTAGTAAGTAAGCCACCACACTGTCACAGGACATGACTGCAAGTGGAGCAGTCGCCTATTGATTTCAAGGTAGTCACCCAGCTTTGCCCAGCCTCCCCCCCCCAATTAAAAAAAAATCAGTCTTCTACACATGCTCCCAGAAATGGTCTGGACTTACAGACAGAGCAAAAGAGAGCCCACAGCCATCCAAAACTGTGCTCAGGGAGAGAAGGGATTACCACAGGGAAACTGAAGAAGAGGCAGGGCGAAGAAGGGGGTGAGGGGTAAATGCATGCCTCCTGCCCAGCTCCAGGCAGGCTGAGACACCTGAAGAGGAATTTGGGCATATGTGGGCATGGCACACACACACACACACACACACACACACACACACACACACAGAGAGAGAGAGAGAGAGAGAGAGAGAGAGAGAGAGAGAGAGAGAGAGAGTTGGCCAATATTTAATGTCAACATGCAGTAATTTGGAAGAAAAATTCCATCTCACACAGCTAATCAGAATTGTTAGAGAAACCATTACCACAAACACTGGGAACATCTGAAATTGATTATTTTTACTTCATTTCGTTAATGAAATCCTCCAGCGACCAAAAACTAACCCTGAACAAATTTCTACATAATGAAAAGGAGGGAAATGAGTGATTTCTCTAACAAAAAACCAAAAACACTCAAAATAACAACCAAAAATGAAAACAGAAACAAAAACAAAAACAAAAAAGAAAGAAAGAGGACTACCGCCACATTCGGCATACACACATTTACGTGTCTACATTACTGTATGGCTTCTGTCCCTGTGAAGCAACTGAGCCGAGCTGGAATCCGTCCCCACCATTTTGTGAGTGCTGAAACATTAGCATGGACCTCACATCCCAGAAGGAGCACCACATCATTAAATGTCTTGGGCTGGTGCATAGGGAAGAGGAATGCGGGATGTCACTGGCTGATAGGGAATGATGTTATTTATTAGGGAACACTTACCAGAAACTGCATTTTCTCCATTTGCATTGGATAAGGCAAGGCTGCCTTTGCAAAGTGCACACAGGCGGAGACACACGCAGGAGGGGACAGGCCTCAGATCCTCCCCCATGCTCTCTTCACTGTCCCCTTAATCTTAGTAGCTTCCAGACTCTGGCTTACATGACACTTTCTCCTATCACTTCCCTTCCCTCCCTGGCTACTTTCAGCACTCTGTAATTCCCCTCCCTCCCCGCCCCTCCCCACCTGGCTACCCCAGAGCTGCTCCTCAACAATCCCCCTCCCTTCGCCTGGTCCCAGCAGTCCCAGAACACTCAGCTTCCAAGGCGCTCCTTTCTACTCCCCACCTTTCTTTTTAAACTGGACACCCTGACACCCACACCAGCCGCAGCAGAAAGCTGGCTAGGGAGAATACCCACAAGCAAAGGCCACCGAGCAGCGCCTGGAGGTCTGTTTGCCCTGAATTTGTGATTCAGCAGGAGTCATAAGGGCAGAGGAGAAGCGGGTCGCTGACATACATATTTCTTAATGAGAGGAAGGGAAAAAAAGTGAGTTAAGATTTCCAGGGGAAGCGCTGAAGTTTTACACCAGGGGCTCTTCCTAGAGAGGGGTTGTGTGTGGAAGCATAATTGCTAAATGCTGGCCCCCAGACTCCTCCTCTCCTCAGCAGTTATCAAGCAATGGGGAAACATACTTTAAAGATGCAAGCCTCAGGCCATCCCCTCAAAAAGAGAACACTGGCCATGTCCCTGTGTCCCCCAGAGGGTAAGTGACCAGAGGAAAGGAAACCAAATACACCTTTACAGCTTGTGGAAGCACTTGGTCACTTGAGGGCAGAGTCTACCTTCCTTGGGGACTCACTCGACAGCAGGGAGGGCCTGTAGGGCAAATAGTGCAAGTGCACCATGTGGCTAGCACCTCGGGAACTGAGAGGGGAGAAATGGCTCAGATCATGGGCATCTTAAAACTCCATCAGAAACAGTTAACAACTAGACAGACGGACGGACGGACGGACGGACGGACACACACACACACACACACACACACACACACACACACACACACACACACACCCCATCACAGCCTTTTAGTACATAAAGCAAATACTAGCATAACCGAAGAGAGAGACCGGCAACACCATAGGAATGGTAGGAGATGGTGAGTGGCGGTCACAAGCCCCCATGGAGCACATACATAAACCAAGTGCAGTGACCGGAGGTCCTAGCAGGCTGTGAACATGTGTTTGAGATAATGTGCAAGACACTGACCTTCCTAAGAGCATGTGAGTTTGTTGCATAAACTCAAGAAATGGGGGGGGGGAGGGGGCACTAGAGGATTAAAAAAAAAAAACAGATCGGCAGTGCAGATCTTCCAGAACATTCCATTTCTGGAGAGAACTGTTGGTGCTCGAACTTTGAGACTACTTCCCGGAAGCAGACAGAGGAAGGGGAAGAGACTAATCTTTCTACGATATAAAATGTGCTCACCTGCAATACCGAGGTCTGCTGGGAAAGTCTGTCCCACCCCCAGTATTTATTAGGGGGGGGACCCCCTCAGCCCCAATCTCTTGCTCCTGACTCCTAATGCAGGCGGCCTCTCCCCCACCTAAAGAAAGTGGCCGAGTGTAATTATGCAGAAAGCACCATTGGAGCTATATCAATAAGACAGACGTCTGTTGTATCATTCTCTCTCAGTAAGGCATTTCTTCTCCCCAATTGCTCATATAGAATCATAGCCTAATAGCATCCCATTAACATAATTGCCAACACAACTAGTGTTCCGTGTCTCACAGCCATTTACTTACTTTACCATAAAGAATACCAAAACAGCCCTAAAATCACAAAGAGGAGGGGAGATGAGGGGTGGGTGATGGGGGAGTCGAGAGGAAGCTTTTTACCCCTTTCCGTCCCCCCTTGCTCCCCAGAACAGGGGGCTCAGGATGATAAACACAGGCGTGCCTCTCTCATCGGCGGGAATCGGAACACAGGGCCTTCCTACCAGACTCCCAAGCAGACGTGTGCTAAAATCTAAACGGATTCTGCCAGGCGAAATGAAATTCCCATTATTTTTAATTAATCCTTAATTAAAATATATTACTCCGCAGATTCCGCAAATCTCTCTTAATATGCAAATGCGGCCCATTCAAGGATATTTACATATCATTAATTAAAACGGCACATTCTTTCAGTCTAACAAGCTGAGGGGCTGTGGCTGCTGCCACATTGGCGCGAGGAGCCCTTCCTGGCGGTGCCAAGCTCATCTGATAAAAAGATGTCAAGCGTTGGCTGTGCCTAGGGAAGGTAACAGGGGACAGAAGAGTACCTAATACTTTGACACTTTCTGAGCACAGGGGCTTCAAATATTATCTTGGGGCTGTAGCCAAGTGATTTTGGCAGGGCTAGGGGGCCCCCTGCTATTGACACCTATCTGAAGATCCCTCAGGGCCCGGCCCAGCTGTGTCTTGGCTCTGAGACCCATGTGTTGTTTCTCACCCTGGTGAGTGAGTCATGGTGGAGGTAGGCTGGGTGGAGGAAGATGCTGGCCCGTGAGAGGGGATTTGTGTACACTTGTCTGGGATTTGCCTTAGAATTGAAGATTTTTCTGAGCCAGGGCGAAGCCATCTCCCCAAATCAAGTATAATTGCTTTGGTAGGAAGAGCTGAATGAAGTACACCAGTTCCCTCAGCAGTTGCTCAGGTGAACAACAAAAGACTTCCCAGGAAACATGAGTCTCCTGGGTGAGGCTCTCTGGTTCATTCTTGCAGCCTTGCAAAGGCAGGTTTGGGGCCGTGCAGCAGTGGGTTGACTGTTGGGAAGCAGCAATAGGGTGGCCATGCTGTAGGTCTCGATCGATGAATAAGGTAGAGCTCACCTAGGAAACGCACTTAGGAGTGGGCATCAATCACTCCGCTGTCACAAACAAGCCCTGTCAGGAAGAGGCCTGCAAATAAGCTCCACCCACTCTGGTGATGAGCCCAACTGGGCAGCCATTTGTGAGCAGAAAGAGAACCTACTGGCTTAGACCTCCTGTTGCTAGGACAGGGGAGGGAGCAAAGAGGAAAGAAGTGTAAACTACACTGGCAATAAGATGTGCTATCCTGAGGCCTCTGTGCGCCACACTTTTGAGAATCCCACTCAGTGACATGGGTGGCTGGCAGCTAGTTGACTTCCCTTCCTAGCCTAATGACTTACTCTGGTATAAGTATTTCCCATTGGTGCCTTGGTAAAATTGCTGAATGCATGCTATGGGCACCCATGGCCATTTTTTAATACATGAAAGGAAGACTATTACATCCCTGAATACCAATGGCCTACTGTGCTTCCTTGAAGCTGCTTGTCAAATCATGACAGCGGCCTTACGCACATGACACTCTGACGCTGAAGCCCAAGCCAGTACCCACAGTACAAGGCTTTCTGGTCTCAAGCCAAATGCCTTCTGCCTCTCTCTGCAGTAGTTCTGCTGTAGGCAGAGCTCTTGCTCCTCCAGCATTTTGTTTTTACTGTAAACGTCTGTGACGCACAGACCTTAACTACAACAACCACACTGCTTTCGACTTAGCTCATCCGTACGTGCACGCCTTTAGGTCCAGTACTAGGGAGGCAGAGGCAGGCGGATCCCTGTGAGTTCAAGGTCTACAAATCGAGTCTAGGACACCCGGGGCCACACAGAGAACTTCTGTCACGACCGAAAACAAAAGCAAAAGTGGAAAAGACAGACAGACAGACAGACAGACAGAATGAATGAATGAATGAACGAACGAACTAAGATGGGGAGTGACTGAAGCAGACATCTGGCATGATCTCTGTCATGTGCATGTGCGGCCGTGTGTGTGTGTGTGTGTGTGTGTGTGTGTGTGTGTGTGCGCGCGCGTGCGCACACACACCATAAGCATGCACAAGAAGATAGCAAATATTCAATAATTATTCATTGCTATTATTGTGTTTGTCTTCTTTGGACAAATGCTAGGCCCTTAGCCTTTGAAGTGCTTTCTGAGGACGCTCATCGCCCCATCCCCTCCATGTTTATCTCAGCCCCTCTCCTAGACCCACATGCATTATTTACGGCTACCCTTTGAATCTAGTCTAGGGCCATTTCCATTTCTCAAACGGCAGTAACAAAAGGCCCACAGTCCTCTGAGTTTATCAAGCTGCAGCGTATCTGTTCCATCAGCCAGTCTCTGTTATCGGGCTTCTTGGAGCAGCTATCATTACTTCATTTTTCTTTCTCAGACTAATCTGAGAAACGAACACACTGGTACATTATAACAACATAAGCATTAGCTAAATACATCACTGAGTCTTTGAAACCTTAGGCACATTTATATGCACAAGCATCAAATAAGAATAATGATAATAATGTGCTTCAGCCTGCCCTTAGCATTCAGGATGTGTCCACTGAATGCGGAAATGAACCGAGCCTCCCTTCTCTACACTCAGCGTGAGCAAGCTTCTGGGAAGGAGAGCGGGGAGGCCACGTGGCAGCTGATAAAGCCCCAGGGGAGACCACTTAAGTGAACCACGTGCCCCAAGAGTATGGCGAATGGGGAGACCCTCTGAGAGGTGTGCGATTCCGGGGAATCGTAACTGTACCCAGGAGTCCTGGACCTGTATCTCCTTAACTCTGGCGTTGCACACTCTTCCTCCTGGAGTCACCCTAACTGAGAACCCCAGGCTGGGCCTTAAATTTTATAACTGCCCCATGTCTTTGAAACATAACATACTTAGTAATCGCCTGCATCCTCGTGGCCTAGCTACAAAAAACAAAAAAACAAAAAACAAAAAACAAAAACACAAAAAAACAAAAACAAAAAAACAAAACAAAAACAAAAAACAAAGACGCTCTTACAACTAAGTATGGATAGACAAGATGGGTTGCACCAAACTGTCAAGGCCCCACAAGACGTGGATTCTCAAAGAGCAGGAGTCAAAGGGGGGGAGACTCCTTCACATGACAGCCTCAATGGCCAGACACACAGTCCTTATGTCTGTTCTTGTATGTGTGAGGTCATGTATGTATAGGTGTGTATGCATGTTTTAATACACATACACATATGTATATATCCGTGTGGAAAACAGAGGGCATTTTTGACTCAAGGTCTCTCAATGGCCTGGAGCTACCTAAGTAGACTGGGCTGGGTGGGTGGCTCATCCTGCCCCTGCCTCCTAGGGATGAATTTATAAGCATGCACCATCAGACTTGGCTCTGGTGTCCACTCACTTAGCTATCTCTCCAGCCAGATACTACAAGGGCAGAAATAGCCCAACCACTGCCACAGAACACCAGGTCCTACGCATCTGAATTGCCAGAGCAGGGGCAGCAAAGAAGCTCATTATTCATGATTGTAGACACAGACCATCAGGGCCTCCAAACAGTCCATGAAACCCCACCAGTAGTTCACATATTTTACCTTTGAAAAAAAATTTACACACTCTATCCTTTAATCAAACTTTTATTTCGCTTCAAGTACCCAGCGTGTATTATTTGGGGTGAACTAAACTTACTGCATGACCAATGTCCAGTGTCCAAGAAATCAATGCTTTCTGCACAGACAAAAATCCTAGAACTAAATTCATCACAAATTTACTCTAGTCTTCAAACAACATCAGTCTCTTTTTGAGGATGATACCACACAGATTCCAAGTGCGGGCCACCAGGAGCTGCAGAACAATCAGAAAGTGTCCAGACCTTCCTCTTGTGAGGGAGATTCAGCTGCAACCCAAAGTCCTAACCCTGACTAGTTCGTAGTATGACTGGCCTCGACACTGCCACCACCTGATGTCAAACGCAGTGCAGACATCTGAATAGAGGGGCAGCCACCACCTGACAAACTCCTTTATCTTACAAACAACCTCACAGGTGCAGATACCTCCTGGTTCATGGTAGACAACACTGAGAGAAAGAAACTTCATCACATGAGGGACACTTGGCCTCCACTGATCTATTCCACGTCAGCCATCTGCATCTACCTCTCTCTTTGCCATACAGCCACCTGCTTCGTCTACTCAGCACAAGCAGTGGTTGCTCAGTCTCTGGTAAGGAAGCAGCCCTTTGACTCTGCCTGTTGAATCCTCTCGCCGATGTTCCCACACGAAGGACCGACCACCATCCCAAACGAACTTCCTCAGTACTCCACTTCTGGGGAAAGCGATTAACTTAAACCACCCGATTAGTCACAGCTGCACTATGACAGGTGGCCTAGGGTTCACCCCAAACTTACCTGGCAATTGGTATTTTACTTGAGGCACCAACATACTTTACTATGCTTTGCTAACACAATTATTTGCAGAGCGCTGTGATGAATAGGATTTCATACCAAGAGCAATACATCCAGGAGCACTCGGAAAGGTGTTTGAGGAGCTCATAAATGTTTTAATTGCAATGACAGACAGGTGCAATCATCTCATTAAATGTAAGTATCGTTGATATAGCTTTACTTTTAAAGAACACACAGCATGTGAGTGATAAGTACCTTACAATCGAGATCTGCACCAGGCCAGCTTACAGTCCAGAGTCCAAAGCACAGTCATGCTGAGCCATCATGACACCAGGTCATATTGCAACCAGAGGGAGAAGTGTTCACAAAGACATCGTCTTTTTAAAAAATAATTTATTTGTGTTTTATGTGCATTGGTGATTTGCTATATGCATGTCTGGGTAAGGCTATCAATCCCCTGGAACTGGAGTTACAGACAGTTATTAACTGCCATGTGGGTGCTGGGAATTGAACCCAGGTCCTCTGGAAGAGCAGCCAGTGCTCTTAACCACTGAGCCATCTCTCCAGTCTCCATATTGTCTTTTCTAACTACATCTTAAAATAAAGGACTCGCTGAGGAAAGGAAGCAGGGAAGAGGAAAAACAGGAAGGACAGAAAAGGAAAGGAATAGGAATATAAGTTTACTTCTGTAATCCTTGGGCGGGCACGGGTGTAATGCTGTGGCATTTGGGAAAACATAGAAAAGCTGCAAAGCTGGCCAGAGCTTCTTTTCATAAGTTGTGCCTGGCTGCCACACCACAGTGAACTTTAGAATATTTGTGTTCCAGAGATGTAGAGCTTTGTAGCAATGTTCACACGAGTACAAAGACACGAGGGAGCTATTTCCAGACTGAGAGGAAGAGAAACTACTTCTGATTAAACATCTGTACATGAACACACACACACACACACACACACACACACACACACACACACACACACACACACGGAAAGAGTACATATGCATGTCTTCTACAGGCTTTAATGACAGAATGATAAGCCTGTGAGGGACTAGGAGAACAAACACCCAGACAAAGATGGACACTCAGCACGTTGCCACCTCTCTCCTTCTTGATCATTATGGATGCTGAAGAAGTGAAGGGGAAACCGTTTATGCAATGAGGATGTTGGTAGAGACCTGGAAACGAGACTTTTCTTTCTCTTCCTGACAACCCACTGCCCGTGGTAACATAAAGGAAGCATCTGGAGGCCACTGAAGTGGCCGAGCAGGGACAGGCCCTTGCTGTGTGGGACCTCACTGTGATGTCTGGAACGCACGTGAAGCTCAAAGCAGAGAACTGATTGCACAAAGTTGACATGCACTCCCACCTCAGTATGTACACACACACACACACACACACACACACACACACACACACACACGCACACACACGCACACACACTCAAATACAATGAACTGAAATTGTCCAAATACAACAAAACCATGAGGCTAATAGCACAGTGTCTGTGTGTGTGACCCATGCTTGCCTCCCCTGCCTGAGAGTAACGGAGATATTCATCAAGCTGTGCGGTGCCCGCAGGGGAAGGAGGTTCTGAAAAGGTTTTTGTGGGGAGGAGTAAGCGAAGTAGAAGGAGAATTAGTAAAATCAATAGTTCTGCGTTCGTAGGCACAGACCACGGTCTGCACTACAGTTAGAACTGAGATAAAACACTACGTTAACTAACAACAAAACAAATCATCCTGGGCTGAGGTGGCCTGGTCCGAACAGTCACTGCTGCGGAAGCTTGAGTTTGGATCTCTAGCACTCAAGTAAAAGCCAGGTATGGTGGCATGGTCTTGTAATCCAAGCGCTAGGGGTGGGGAGACAGGAGGATCCCAGGAGCTTGCTGGTCAGCCCAGCCTGACTAAATCTGGGGGGGAGGGGAGGGTTCAGGTTCCATAAGAGACTGACCATGTCTCAAAAAAAAAAAAATAGAATGGAGAGAGATTGAGGAAAGAATCTGTCGGTGACCTCTGACCTCCACACTACATGCTGTTTACTCCCAATTTGTGCCCCTTCCCCATCAACCTGTGTTTGTTTGGTTTTCCGGGCTGAATGAACTGAACAGGTACAAGAATAAAAAGTGCACAAAAGCGACCCTCCTCCCTCAACAGACAAACAACGCAAAGTAAAGTAGGATGGAGACATGGCTCGGAAGTTAAGAGCTCCCGTTGTTCTTGCTGAGGACCCTGCTTTGATTGCCAGCACCACAACCATAGACAACTCCAGGTCCAGGGGACCTGCCCTCTTCTGACTTCCATGGTCACCAACGCACACATGTGATGCACAGACACAAATGCAGACCAAACTTGTATATGCATAAAATGCAAATACAATAGTTTATCTATTTCTATTTCATCGAAAAAGAGAAAAATAAATAAACCAACAGAAGTAAAGCAAGAGCAGCAGGCGTCACTCTACCCACAGAGTGTGGCCTCCAGACAACACCACTTCCTCCTCTGCTGATGTGGCTACAACTGAGTCCATTTTTTCGTCTGGCAAACACAGCACTTCAGGAGCAGCAGGATAATACAAAGGAAGCTTAAGCCCAGGCAGAGATCCTACAATTTTTGCCCCAGGATGAGGTCCTTAAAGTGTCCTTGATCTTTCCCAGGTCTCCCCACACAAGTGTGTTGAGTCTGGGCTGAAGCAGGCTCCTGGCCTCCTGGCAGCTAAAAAACCCAGAGCTAGGTCCCCAAAGCTCCAGGCCCCAGCATGTCCCAGGCAGGCAAAGTCCCCACTAGGCTTCAATCAAAGCCAAAACCAGTATTTCGGGTTTAGACAACATTCTCCTATGTTTCGATTTTCTCACAGAAATACTTGGTTCGCCAGAAAAGCTTGTCCTTCCGAAAACCTATCCTGAAGAAAACATCCTTTATTTTCCTCTGGGCAGCAGGCTCAGAGCACCATTGCTCTCTCCTAACTTTTCCCACCAGTCAAGGGTTTTTTTGGGGGGAGGGCTGCAAACTACTGGAATGGACTCTGGCTCACCTACCCAGGAAAGGAACAGATAGGCAGAGCCTCAGAGTCAACAGGAAGCCCTGAGAGTCAAATTCCCGAAAAAATAAGCACAGGCCAGCAGGACACCGCCAAGGTGCTGCTGCAGGAAGCCTGTCAGTAGACTTAGGCTGCCCAGCTCGCCCTGGGGATGCACCCGCGGCCACCTCCGAAACATCTGTAGCCAGCTGTTTTACTTATTTCCTTCCAAGTGTTAGGGCCCCATCCAAGCTGTTGAGACATGAGAACCAATAGCAGTGGCTCTGCTGCTGGCCAATATTAAGTGCTAGCCAGTGTCCTCAAGGCTCAGGTGCTTTCAAAGGACAGGGGATACCCCTTTCCAGATGGCTCTGTTCCCCATTTTACAAATCCCAACTTCCATTTGCTCACGGAAGCAGTCCTTGTATGGGTGAGTAGTGGGTGTGCGCATGCTTACACGCATGTCTGTAGGCGACAGAGGTTGGTACCCGGCGTTTTCGTCTATCATTTCTAGTCTCATTTAGAGGAACAAGTTTCTCATTAAACTTCATCTCAGCTAGACTTGCTGACCTGCACAGCCTTTCCAGGTCCTCCTGTCTTCAGGGTTCTCAGGGTCTCATCTTCCCCAATGTTAGGAGTGCAGGCAGGCACCTCAGTGTCTGCCTTAAGACCCAGATGTTTCCATGGGGGCTCTAGACGCCTCACTTCTTTTCTGTTTGCTACTTGGGGCCCAACTGTAACTTGAGTTACATATAGTCCGAATTCAGAAAGCATTCAACCTTCGAATTTCAGGTTCCTTCACACACCAGCCACCTGCCTCCCATGGTTTCTGTTCCTCACCTATCCCAGAAGCCATCTTACAATAAGACACAAAGGCCCCTAGAACATCCAAGCTGTTGGGATGCACCTCTCTGGAGGTGTCATAGCAGGAGGCCATTCTGAAAACTACCAGGATGACAGGATGGGCAGCCGTGCAGCGGCAGGGGCACCAGGGGGTTGCTTCAGTCTGGGATTGTCTGTCCATCACCTTTCCTCCCCACACCGCATGTGGGATACAGTGGCTTCCCCCAGCAGATCATAAAGCCACACATGTCTGAAGAGGAAATGAAGAACGAGACACCAACTCTAAAGGCAGAAGAAAGAGCATTTTTCCATTGACCATCCTATCGGAGTAAAAGCTGGTGGGGGGCAAAAGGAACAATGGGACCACTTAGATCAAGCAATTCGAAAAAGAAGGAACAGTGTAAGGGGCGCACCACAGCTGGTTTTGCTCTGCATTTCAGACTCCACTCTGATAGCTTGCATGAATTTTGAGTCTAGTCTCTTCCTTCTTGGAACAGGTATCATGAAATATGCTATAATTGTGAAATGATTGCTCCATTCTAATATTGGAGTAAATATTACTTAATGTGTTGCACAAGCATTTACTGTTACTTTGATTTTATAGCTTTGATTAATCTAGTTTTAATGCATCATGATAATATGAGGTTTGGCTTACTGTATTATTATTGCCTACTGTTGAGTAAAACATTTCCCAATTACATGACAGACAGCAGATGTCCCCACCTTCCGAACAGATACCAATGCATGACACGTCTCCTCAATCCTGAGATGTTTAACTGCAGCAGGCGGATGTACCCTAATCATTGGAAACAAGGACTCTATGATGTCCTGCAGATGTGGCCTGTTTCTCAGAGCCACTGGCGCTAAAAGCATTTCTACATGTATGCCTGGGATTTCTCCACTCTGAGACAACAGTGCCAATACACTCCACTGCTACATTGTTATTTTTTTTTTTTATCAAAGAGAGGATCAACCCTTCTTGGAATTGGAATAGGTCATCTTCATTTGGTCTCTTTTATCAAATACTCCAAGAGGAGTTTAATTCAATAACTTAATTTTAACGAAAGCTTGCCACCATGTATCATATAATCCATAATCCATCCATTTACACACTCACACTCTGGTTACTAGCTGGTGAAAAATCTTATTGCTTGTGCTCAGTATAAAACAACAGCATACATGTGGCACAGTATAATAAGAATAATAAGCTGGGTGTGGTGGCTCACGCCTGTAACCCCAGCACTCAGGGAGGCAGAGGCAGGTGGATCTCTATAAAGTAGAGGCCAGCCTGGTCTACAGAACAAGTCCATGACAGCCAAGGGTACACAGAGAAACCCTGTCTCGATGAAAAGAAAAGAAAACAAAACAACAACAACAACAAAAGAATAACGATATCATTTATATAGTAGAATCAACAATAGAACTGATCTCTACAAATCTCATACAGTTTAGCCCTTTTACAAGAACTATATATATTATAGCATTTATTGTTCCTTACTTTTTATTTCACGTCAAGGGATTTTTTTCCTCTCGTTTCCTCTGTGTCCATCACTCAATCTAAATTGACACAGCAAATCTTACAGTCACATCAAAGGGCATGTCATATTTCAGCCAAATTCTGGACAGTGTTCTCTTCATAATTTGTCTAGAATGAAGAATATAGATTTAACACGGTCCTAAACAGCCTCGGGAGCCTATTTACTCTTCTGTTTGTGAATATGGTGTGCACAGTGTAAACCTGTGTGACATATGCACACATATATGTATTTGCCTGTGCTTATGCACACAGAGTATCTCTATGCACGTTCTCTCGTGGATTGTCCCCCTCCCCCCCCCCCCGTCACTCCACATCGTGTTCCCTTGAGAAAGGGTCTCTCCTGAGCCTGGAGCTCTGCTGGAAATCAGTCAGCCCCCTGGCACTTCTCTTGTCTCTGTGTTGCTTGGTGCTGGGGTTACAGGTGCCCACTTGGCCACATTAGCTTTTCACTTGAGTAATGAGATCCAAACTCAGATGTCCACGCTGTGCAGTAAGTGCTCTTACCCCGTGAGCCATCTCTCCCCCTCCCACCTACCTACTCTTCAAGTTCTGTGAAGAAGCTCTTTTACTGAGTAGTTTCAATGACGGGAAAGAAGAGTCAGTGCTTATTATCAGCAGATGTTGATCAAGGCTAACTCAGGTGAAATGAATTATGATATCACGACTTCAGCTTTCTGATCCTGTGAATCATGGGTTAAATGCATTGGAAGAAACCAGTTCTAACAGGCAACTACAGCAAGGAAAAATTCCTCAACAATGTATTAAGCATACGGCTTCTGAGTTATGCTTATCTTGAAAAGATCCCTGATTCCAGAAACGACTGAAATCAGAGCTTTCATCGGGACATTGTGCTCCATTGAGACATCCCTCAGTTTCCATATTAGCCTCAGCTCCTTGGCCGGAGTTACATAGTTACATAGGTTTGAGACCAGTATTTTTGTGACCTGTTTTTAACATTGAGCTGCTCTACCAAAAGATCATAAGAGTCATGCAGTAAATTAAACAGCCCAGCTTCTGGTCAGTTAATCAGATAAAAATGTCTTATTTTGATTTTTTAAAGAGATACCTTTTGACATTCTAGAGTATTTTCATTCTCCACCTGCAGTTGGTAGCTAATTTTCTGTATATGATCCTCAACAGTAACAGTATTGTGGTAAATAACTATACTGCTTCTTGTTCCGAGGTATCTGCCCACCCTTAAAACAACCTTGGCCTTATTTATCTTAAATAAATAGATAGATGATAGATAGATAGATAGATAGATAGATAGATAGATATTAGATAGAAAAATCCACTTCAAAAAGCCCTTATATTTTATAATAATACTTGTACCCATTTTATTATAAAACCAATAGATCTATGTTGTATAAAATCATGTGCACCAACATGAGCGTCTACAGGGCACATTGTATATGTATTTAGAAACCTAAGGTCTAGTGGAAACAAGTAAAACAGAAATAGATGACCACCATCAAGAAAGTTAACAAGAGGACCAGGGCAGCAAACACAAAGACTAAGTCAATCTCCAGAAGAAACCTACTTACTGTTATCAGAAATGTTCATATTTTCTTGATTAACTCTATGGAAGAACACCAAAGACGCCCATCTGTGGGAGACTAAGAGTGGATAAAAGCCACATGGTCTCATCAATATCTCCTCATTCGACACAGGACTTCTCTACTCCCCTACCTAAAAAGAATATTCGAGAACAGTATATACCCAGAAATTGACAGGTTTAAAAAAAGGCCAGAGATTAAATTCGCAGGGAAGACACCTGAATTAGCAAATGATACTTTTGCTAATGAATGAAACCGGTTCTTTTCAGTTGTCCTATGAAGGGTGCCACTGGTAACCTATATAGGTCATGCTAAGGGCTCTCTATGGTACCCATCGCCCTATAATGTTGTCTGTGGCCATTTCTATCATAACCATTTCCCTACTATGAGTGGTGAGGACAAGGACTGCTGTATTTATTTATACGCAATCCAATGGCGTTGCCAAATGAAATGAATGCTAAGATTTGGTTAACTATTTTGATTCTTCCATTGACACACTATAACTGAATCCTTGCTGTGAAGGCCCCAAAACATTACATAAGCGAATTCCTTTTCACATGGGCTTTATGCATGTGGAATGAAGAAGAAAATAGAGCCACTGGTGCTGTCTCTAATTCTCTGTCCCT
Source organism: Acomys minous (assembly GCF_964271855.1). NCBI lineage: Eukaryota > Metazoa > Chordata > Mammalia > Rodentia > Muridae > Acomys > Acomys minous. Next base: position 25,204,120 of record NC_140483.1, on the reverse strand, counting down.
TCCCCTTTTGACTCTTTAGGAAATATAAACGGTCCCAGAGAAAGTCTAAAGGCAGAATGTACAGTCTCTTATTTCTCTTGCTTCCATCTTCCCAGTCCCTCTTGATCCCATTCTTACTAGACTGTGGTGATCAGTGACTTGAATGAGGGAAGGAGGGCATTAGGAGGGAAACAAGCTCAGGACATAGTATGTTTGAAATCAACAAAGTTAGAAGGCTTAGGTTTTGTTGTGATATCAAGCCTAACTAGCATATCGAAGACGACATCCATTTCCTGTCAGTACAAGTGGCAACATTTAGGGGCCTTGGAAACATACAAACACAAACACACACAGACACACAGACACAGACAGACAGACAGACAGACAGACAGACACACACACACACACACACACACACACTTTATCCTCTTCTTTCAGGTTAGTGCATTAGGTTCTAAGTCAGGGAAATTGGATTTTTCTGCCTACCTAAAGGATCGAAAAGCCTTAGTGTCCCAACCTTCCTCCAGATTACTCCTATCTGCAGATGAGCTTGTCACGCTGGGCCCTTTCCCCACATCTAAGTGTCCACAGTAACTTCGCCAGAAAGATCTACACCCTCAAAGTGACTCCTACTGCTTGGAAAGGAAATCCTGCAAATCTCTCAAAAATAAATTGTACTTTAATCTCAAGAAGACAAAGTAGAACTTTTTTTAAAAAGCAAATAATCAACAAAATCCTCAAAAAGAGAGGTAAATACTATTCCAGTATCACAAAGAGAAAAGGACAGAGGACGAGAGAATGCACACTGAGAAAAGAGAAAATAAATCCCAAACCGTTGAAGGTACCAATTTGTGGGCTGAGGTTTAGGCACTATGACCAGAAAGACTTGTTCACCCTGCATCTGACCTCCGGGCAGCATGGTGGTGCCACTAAACCCTTGGGAGCCAGGCTAAGTTGACATCAGTGTTTCAAAACACGTTCAAAACTTTGTATCTTAAATATCAAAGTACTGTTAAAAAGGTTTTTTTTTCTTTTCCTGAAAAAAATTACGAACATGTCTGGATAAACACATCACATATTGATACAATGAAGCATGTACTGGGCAATTTAAAGAAAAAGAAAAAGAACAAAAGCCCTGATATAATAATAAGGATAAATCCCAAGGAATTTAGAAACCAGAGTTTATACAATTTACAATATGGTCTGAATGTAAATGTCCCCAGCTGGTGGCATAACTGGACATTGTAGGACCTTTAGGGGATGGACCTAGTTGGGTTTCGGATGGGGGTGAGTCTTGAGGGTCATAGCTGTAGGGCCCTCGCCCCAGCTGTCATGGTTTCCCTACTATGAGGGCCTCTGTCTCAGCCAGGAGACAAGGTAAATCTTTTCTCCCTTAAGCTGCTTCTTGCCAAGCATTTGGTCACAGAGACAAGAGAAGTGACTAATGTATGATTCCATTCCATTCACAGAATGTTTAAATGGGCACACCTGATAAAACTACAAAATTTAGTGACAGTTCTGTGGCTGTCAATCGGAAAGGCCAAAAGGAGAGTTGACTTTGGTGAGGTAGAAGAGCCCTGGATATTAACTAAAGTGTTGGCTATGTGGGTGTATCATCTGGAAAAAGAAACCCAACTGTGTACTTCACTCTGCATACGTCACTTGCATCTGTTTAAACCCATAAGCCTGTTTATCATCATCACACTGCCTGTTAAGATCTAAAGTTTAGCAGTATGAGAAAGTCATCAAATTATGAAAACAACAAATCTAAAATGCAGCCCTGTTCTCCACCTTCTAGCTCTGTCCTCCTCACCCTCATCTTCCCTACTAACGGGCATCTCAAAGAAAATGCTTCAGAGATCAATACCAGTCATGTAGACACACAAAAAGGTTGTGTCAGTGGCATAAGGCTCTGTGTAAATGAAGTAAACCACTCTGTCCTAGACCAAGAAGCTTCAAACAGCAAGACCTTTTGTAGGGTAGTCCACTAGGGCGGTTCAACTGCCTGCCGTCATTTACCCATCCCTAGAGCTGATCAGAACCACTGAACACAGAGCTCATCCCTGGCCTTCCCTTTTCCTCATAGGCATGCGCATGCGCCCCCTCCTGCCCACCTCCCTAAGTGATGACTGCGGCTCCATTGCTTCAGCTCCTCACTCAGTATTGCAAGGCACCCAATCTGCATAAACCATGAAAATAAATCAACCGGGCAAGGAGAAAAAGGCAAATTCATCCAGCCAAAGCCAAAACCCCACCCATGAAGACCAGGTCATTAGGTCCTGCTGAGAGTCCTGGACGTCAACGTGCTGAAATTGAATGTGGTTGCAAGAAGTCACCCATTTCTCTCTCTCCTCCCTCTCTCTCTCTCTCTCTCTCTCTCTCTCTCTCTCTCTCTCTCTCTCTCTCTCTCTCTCTCTCTCTGCTTCTCTTTCCACAGTCAACTGTTTGGGAAGGCTGTTTTTGTGTTCTCAGCGCCTCCCTCTTCCCCTGCTCTGGAGCTCTCTCCCACACTTTCTCTTTCTCTCTGGGCTGGTTTAATTTGACACCTTGAGCTTTGGTAACAAGGTGGGGAGCAGAGCAGCCACAGCGGAATTCATTAGGCTCAACACTGCAGGGCCCGCTCTCTGTGCGTTAATGACATCGGAGGGTAGGGAAACGAGACAGCCACCACGCGAGATGAAATAAACATGAGGGCTGTCAGCAGTGACAGTCTAAGCAAAGGGGACAAAATGAGCCAGGTAGAGACCTTTCCCGGTCCGCACAATGCAAACCGACAGCTTGCAAAGCCTCCCCCTCCCTACAGCCTTCACCCCCTCCTCTCCCTAAAGCTGAGAATTGGGGAGGGGGGGCGGGTCAGAGAGTGGAGTAGAAAGAGACAAGTGTGGATGGGAAAGAAGGAAAGAAAATACAATTAAATTATCATTGCTTTAACATACAAATTTCATTTATCAGCTTAATGTTGGCGGAAACCAAATTCATCAGCCTCCTCCAAGGTGGCAAGGAACAAGGAGGTGCTGTGGGGCTGGCATGCCTAGACCTGATGATTCTTAGAGGCGACTTTTCTCCTTTCCACCCCGTGACTAATTTTTTTTTCCTGGGCAGCATCATTTCCCCTCACCTTCATTCAACCCCCTCCCTCTCTAACTCTGTTGCTTCTTGTTTCGTTTCTAAAGGGAATCCTGGAAGGAGGGCAAGAAAGAAGACTAGGCAGAAGCAAGACAAAAAACATGGACAATGGAAGGAAAAAACATATTCTCTCTCTCCCCTCCCTCTGTGTGTGTGCATGTGCGTGTGTGTGTGTGTGTGTGTGTGTGTGTGTGTCTGTGTGTCTGTGTGTGTCTGTGTGTCTGTGTTTGAGGTAGCAATATAAGGAGAAAGAAAATTCAAGCATTATATCCTTAGACCCCAGGGCAGCAGGAGTTACAGGCGTGCTGAGCAAGGCCCTCAGTGTGTACACAGTCCTGTATCCAGTAACCAGGTGTCAGAGAGACAAAGCCAGTTTGTATGGAAGGCTACCTGGCATGGAAGGTCATGGCGACTGCAATGGCTTCTTCCCTATATAGTGCAGTGGGAATAAACTGACTCTCTCCAAACTAAATCATGACTACTTTCCCTTCCAATCGAAATCGTCTATCCATAGAAGCCAAGATAAAGCTGCCCTGTCTTCTACTTAGCTAAGAGGATGATAGCTCCCCCACATCCCCATCTCCAAGCACGCTCTTGGCATCAGCAGGAAACCCAGTACTGCGCTCTATAATGCTCCTTTTCCTCACATGTGATGTGCAGATCCCCACCTGAGACTGCACCTTCTTCTAGGCCCTACCCTCTCCCCCACCCCCACCCCCACCCCCCCACCCCCCGCTACCTTGTAACTCTTTCTTGATCCTTCTTCCAGGAAGGACCATAGCAAGCAAAACCAGCCCTGAAATTAAGACTAAATATCAGAGTTTTCTTGGCCCACACATCTCTCACACAAAACTAGCAATGTGATCATTAGCAGGGAAAAGGGATCTTTCTTAATTCTTGAATGGGCACGACTAGCCTGGAATTCTTAAGGGGAAAAAAACAAGTGCCGAGAAAGATGTTACAACTCAAACCCAGAACAGACCCAGGGTGGTCACTCTGAGCTGCCGGTGGGTGAATCTGCTCTGTCATGGGGGGCACAAGAAACCCAAGTGAAAGCTGGATGCAGGGTCTGCCACTGGGATGCTGGGATGAGGGAAGATGCCAGCAGCTGAGTGGGAACACCTCATCTTGGAGCCAAGCAATGGTCAAGTTCAACGACTCCACACCACAGGTACAAACAGCTGATACAAGAAAGCTGTCCCCGCTCCCATATTAGAGTAACTTGATGTACTGGGAGACAGTCACTGTCCACCCAGGGGCACGTGTCGATTTTGTCAAAGAAGTCTCAAATTTAAGGCCTAGTTTGATCCATGTCCACTCCCTTCTCTAGACAGCACGGTCAAAAAAGCACTGCGATCCCAGAAGGAAAGCCATCCATTTATAAAAGTATTCTATGTTTTAAAAACTCAGTGAAATGTGAGTACAGTACACGCTGCTAAGGGAAACACACACACACACATGCACACACATGTGCACACGCACACATGGGCACATACACAGTTTATTTATTCCGGAAGACAGAAGGTGGAATAATTATAGAATGAAGCGATGTGACAGGGCTGGGTTAGACCTGAAGGTGCATGATAGATACCACTTTCTATCTAGCACATTCTAGAACATTCTAGTACTGTCTGAAGATGGGGAGATTATCAGGCACGTAATAACTCTACTTAAGCCAGCCACACAGAAAGGAGAGAAACACATCAATGACTCCAAAGGCATTAGAGTTGCTATCACAAAACTCGTGTTTCCCAAGCTTATTATGGGATTTTATTTCTTTTAGCCCCGCTCTAATTTCGAGCTGGCCCTAGGGCTCTCTCCCCTCTGGGGTAATCTCTGCACAGCTAGCTTTCTTTCCTGGAGCATTTGAAAGAAAAAAAAAATCCAAAGCCTTTCCCATCAGAGAGGGAGCTGACTAACAAGACCCCACCCTGTCTTCCTGAGAAGCAGAGAGCAAGCCAAGGAGAAGAGATTTAGAGGAAGATAACCATCTCCGCCCTTTTCCACTATTGATAAGTTTGCAGACTTTTCTCAAACTATTGCATTCCTGTCTCCCCAGGCCTCAGTTTCCCCCTTAAAGTGAAGAAGAAGTGCAAACCTCTGCACTGTGAAACGTAAAATATCCTGACCCTGGACCACGCCTGGCAAGGTGTCATCAGTCTAACACAGCGGCTGTCAGCCTTTCTCCCGTTGTGACTTTTTGATACAGTTCCTCAACTTGTGCCCCCCGACCATAAAATTATTTTGTTGCTACTTCAAAACAGTATAGCTTTGCTGCCATTATGAATCCATAATGCAAGTATTTGTCACGTGACCCCTATGGGGAGCCGAGACCCACAGCTTGAGAACCCCAGGGTCTAATGGACACCAACACATACCGCGACATTTCTGAAGTTCCCTGGCCTTGCAGTCTGTGAAAAAAAATAAGGAACTCGAGCCAAACGGACTCCGTGTACTACACAAATAACCCACGGCTTGGTAACCGCCAAGCACAGGTCCTTCTCCTGCTCTTTTTCTTACCCCTAGTGATAATCTCTTTCTTCAGACATTCCTGCGCTCGCCTCCTCGCATCTCCCTCCCCGGGTCCCCAGAGCAGTATTTCACCCACTCTGGTACATAACACAATAAGCTGGTCTGCTCTGAGAAAATACTTAGGCTCAGCACCAGCCCCTAGAGGTTCTGATTTCATTGTTCCAAGGTAAAAACCCAAGCGTTGGTGGTATTTTGTAAAAGTTCCCCAGGTGATTTTAATGTGCAGCCGGGGTTGAAAAGCACTCTATACCAAATATATTTGTTATTGAAAGGTTTATGTATAACGTTTTTTAAAAAACGTTTTTATTCCCTTTTTTTTTTTTTAAACTGCCTCAACAACTTGGCGGGAGGGCTAGGCTGACTCACCTACAAAGAGAAGCTCCAAGGCCTCCATACAATGTCATACCTGGAAGTGGCTTCATATGTCACCAGGTCACTTCCACAGCATTCAAGAGGCTCAGAAAGAAAACCAGCATAGCAGTTTATTGCAAGGACTGGAGTCCTTACCTCAGGTCTTCACAGCCTGCCTCCTTTGGCTTGAGGGTCAGCGCTGTGACCTGGAGGTCTCCCTCTGTCCCTGGTCTTCCCTCAGTCTTTACCCTCCGGTGTTCCCTCATCCTCTTCTCTCCTCTGGTGCTAAATGCTGCCCACAGTTTTCCATATAGTGCCCAGAGCTTTGAGAGAAAAGGTACCACGAAAATCTTAATAAACAAATAAATAATTCATACTAGGTTTTGGTTTATTCTCTGCACCACTGGGTTTCAAACCTTTCTTAAAAGCAGACTCTTACCCAGAAAGCCGAACAAATAAAATCCATGAAACACCAGTATAAAGAGTAAAGTCAAGGTAGTGGAGGCCCAGGCAGAGCCATCTCACTGCCAGGGCGGTAAGCCTGGGTACCTCCACAGCTGTCCCAGGTCCAGCGGGGAAACAGATTTTTAATATGTGGCAGTACTGAATTCTGTCGGGGGGTAGCCCCACAGAACCGAGGGCATTAAACTGCGTTCATTGCACATACTCATCTCCAGGAAGAGTGGGGTGTAAAAGATGACAGCTCTAAAGAAAAGAACAGGTTGGAAAATTGCCTACTGAGAAAAATAAGAAACATGACAGCACTTGGACCTGCTGAAGCAACTGAACCCTCAGGTAGGATTTAGGTCTCCTAAAATTACCAAAACTTATCTCTCAAGATGAGCTGGCCGTGTGGCAGATAACTATATCCTCAGTACTCTGGACAAGGGGATTCCCTTTGAGTTCTAGGCTACCTTGGGCTGCAGAGCAAAGCCTTGTGTCAGAACCGACATCTCTGTCTTCCTAGCAAGCAGGGAGCTATTCCCAATCAATGCTCACACATGTGTGACTATCTCTCATTTCTCCTTACCCCAGGGTCTCCAGACCCTCTTCCCACCTAGACGCAAGGGGCCAGAGAGAACAGTGAGGAGCAAGAAGCCATGTTGGCCACATTTCATATCGCAGGTTCTCAGCAACAGGAAGCGGTGGAGTGAGCCTACACGGGGAATCTTAAAAAGTAGTTTCCAGTAACCACGCAAGTTAATGTCAGGCTGTCCTACCGCTAGGCAAACTAGCTATGTACTAACTGACCAATTAGTCAAATTTGCCCTAAAGCCTCCAACTGACTCCTTTTTATTTTATTTTTTAAATGAAACTGTATGGGTCTGCTTATAGGTATACAAACATGTGGGTGCTCCCACAGAAGCCCAAGGTTTTATACCACTCTTCGACCTGGCATCACAGGCTTCTGTGTGCCACACACTGTGGGTTCTGGGAACTGAATTCAGGTCCTCTGGAAGGGCAGCAGGTGCCTGTAACTGCTGTAAGTCCAGCTCTAGGGGATCCTGTGCCCTCTTGCAGCCTTCATGGGTACCAGGCATGCGTGTGGTGCTCATACATACATACATACATACATACATACATACATACATAGGCAAAAACTCAAAAAAACACATAACAATTTTTAGAAGGGAATATAAAATAAGTTCCCAGCTGGGCATGGTGGTACACATCTTTGATACCAGAACTCTGGGAGGCCGAAGCAGGTGAACTGCTCTGAGTTTGAGGCCATCCTGGTCTACAAAGTGAGTCCAGGACAGCTAAGGCTATTCAGCGATAAATAAATGAATAAATGAGCAAATAAATAAATAAATAAATAAATAAATAAATAAATAAATAAATTCCCTTAAAAAATAATGGATAATTAAAAATAAAGGGTTATCCAAAACATAAAAAAATTTAAAAGGCACAGATTAAAAAAAAGCTAAAACACTTTCAGATTTGCATTTTGAATTACTTATCAAAGCATTTTCATTTAATTCCTGCGACATTTCTACAGGGCAGCTGTCATTGTCCCCATTTACAGATGAGACCATCAAGGCTGAGAGAGATGAAGCCGCTTGTCCAATGTCTGGCAACCTGTGTGTCAGGAAGGCCAAAGTCAGGCCCTCTGCTTCCAAATGTGATATTCTTCCTACCTCAAGGAAAACCCAAAATGACCCCAAAGCTTGAACTCTGGTGGGTCAAATCACTGCAGCCATCATAGAACATTCAAGGGCCACTGACTTAGTCCTCAGTACTGCATCCCAAGTGCTACTGCCATCTTTGCCCTCCGGTCCTCTTTTGCACCAAAGTCTTTTTGATTCCCCTCCTCAACGCCCCTATCCCTGACCCCTCCCCCTTCCCTAGGCCTTCAGATTCCCTATTCATCAAGGAAATGAAATCCATATGCATAATTCATTTCTTTTGTGAACTTTTTTTCCCCTGCAGGGAGCATGCTCCCTGCACACTGGGAACAGAGCTATTGACAGAAGGCCGAAAGAGCAAGCGTATAGAAATACCTTCCCTGTTTGGCCAGGACAGACCAAGGCCAAAGGTTAGGTCTGGACCTCTGCTGACTGGCACCTCAGGCTCCACCATTCTGTCCCACCAGAATGGGGGGCACCCTGCTCTGGCTATTAAGGGACAATAGGCTTCATCATTAAGGGAGTCGAGAAGCCTGACAGGATGGAAGCCTGGTTTCCAAACCCACTGGCTGCCTCATGGGTAGGGGGAAAAAAAAATCGATAGAACCCTCCTGCTCCTTCACGTCTCGGCTCATATTCAAAACTCAAAACCAAACAAAGAGATCTACACCGTGCCCAAGGCGCCATGTTTAACAGCTGTTGCATTTGGAGAAAAAGCAGTCCCTAGTCCAAAGTCAGATTTGAAAAACGGCTTTATTAAGAGAAAGATTTACTGTGCCTGAACTCCAAGTCTAGAAAGTCCTAGGCATGGGTAGGTAGCTGAGAGACAAGACTCGCCAGACAGAGGACCAGGGTTGAGCTCACTAGATAACTTGCATCTTGGCAAGATGCACTGACCACCAGTACAGCATCCTCCACAGGCCTGGTCTTCAGGGACTAACTCTTTAACAACAGCTAACTGCAGGCCTGCTTCAGAAACAGCCAACAGGCTCTAAGGCCAATGTGGCTTTTTTACGTGGCACAGTCTATCTCAGGGAGTCTGTGACTTAGGGCCCTGTTTCAGTGTCTCGTGGTACCAAAGCTCCTTTTCTCATTTTAGCTTCTATCTTTCTGCCTCTTGAAGAAACAGAACAAAACAAACAACCAGAAAACATTTTAGAGGTGGGGGATCCTCTTGCCTGGTTTGCCTAAATAGTGACTTAAACTTATACAATACTTAAAGTATTGTTCTTAATATTCCACCGTACACTTCAGGGTCTGCGTCTTAGATGGAGCTTAGGCTCCCTTAGAGGGACTGTGGCGCCTGCTGTGACTATCGGGCTTTGGGATGCCACTCCTAACATGGGCTTGTCTGAACAGCCATCAGATCAAGAAGAAAGGAATTTCATTTACTCTTTGCCTTTTTCTCTGAGAAGCCAGATAGGATGAAGTAAATGAACAAGGAGGAGACAAGTATGCCTACCAGTAAATTTAAAGTGACAGACATTTTATTGTGATCCCTGTAAAATTAACTTAGAGAAACAAAACACCCAGTGTCTGTCATCTAGCATGTGAAAACCAGAAAACAGTTCAGTAAGGGTGCTAAAAAAAAAATGGGAGGGATACCCTCTGGGGATCTACAGAGGAGCCTGCTCTGACCCCAGAGATCTGTGTATTTAGAATATAAGTGGACAACGAATCCTGAGGTTAACTGAACTAACTACAAGCAACAGACATAAAGTGGGCAAAGACGTTATTGACAGTCATTGAGGGATCCTGGGTACCCTCTACCTAATAGTCCTTGAAGCACTAATGTTCTGTGTTGGGGTCTAGGGGTCTGATGGACATGGGTTTGTACCCCAATCATGCCACTTCCCAGCTAAGCAACTCCGCCTATGAAAAGTTCTCAAACCCCATCTGTAAATTATATGCTGTAACGTCACTCCCTCATGGGATATGGGACTTCAAAATACACAAAATAATTTGGTAGTCTGCTCAGCACGTAGGAAGTACCCAAGAGGCTGTAACTTTAGAAACACAAACTAGTATTAGCTCATTTTTGCTTTGGGAAAAAAAAAAAAAGAAGAAGAAGAAGAAGTCAGAACTGCAAACTGACATGGTAACAGAGAACTTGATTGGGCACAAGCTACGTCACATGCTGGAGCCTATAAAAAAAAACTGTTTGCCCATGTTCAGTAACCATCTACTTGGCCCTCCAATGGGCTGGCCAGAGGATTAAGGGACGAAGGCGTTTCACCAAAAGCCAGCCTTTCCAAGCCAGTCTATGAGCTGTGCCCTTCCTGTGGCCAGGAAGAGCTCGTTCTAGCCTCCTCCCTTCTCCATAAGAGCATGTCAGCGTGGCTCTGGGTCTTCCACTAAATCTGGACAGTAAGTGGCATCACCCTGTCATGGGGGTACAGAGAGCATCTGCAATGCCCCATTTCACTGCTCTGTGTTCCTATCTTCGGGATTCATTAGCATATTTCAGCATTGCCTTGATGGATGAAGATAGATGGGGAACATCATCCTTGGTGAAATCACTGTTTCATCAAGGTTAAATCAGCCCCAAGCTTCACCACCTCCCTTTGTTTGGCTAGGTCTCTAATAACAAAATTAACGGCAAAATTAATGCCCAGGAGGCTCCCCGTGAAATATACTGATGCCCCCGGAATGAAGCTTTTAGTCTGGACCTCCCAGTTTATAATCCATCAATCAGCGGCTTCCATACTTTATCTTAAAATAAAACATCACCGGCATCACAGCAGACGTCTGCCTCTCTGTCTTTTCATCTGAAACACCCAGGCTGGGAAAAGAGTAAGGGGCAGGCCGTTGCCTTGGAGTCGTCACACTGACAGTCCAAGCATGGACCAGTGGGCTTGTGGGCCCTATCTCCAAAAGTAGACGCCTTGCTCCTTGAAGCGTGGGTAGCTTTGGTAACCTTTCCTCTCACTATTGGAACTTGTGAGGTAAACAGCATTTCTTCACTTAGTCCTTGCTGGAGTCCCAATGATTCAGGCACTTGATCAGATCGATAAATGCAGACCAAACACTTGTTATTGGCCAAAAAAACAGCACGGACAAGCTTCCAGCCCTTATCCTAGGACTCTTACCCTGAGGAACAGCTCTGGCAGGTTTGGGCATCATTATTGTGGTTTTTGGTTTTTGATTTGTTTGCTGGTTGGTTGGTTGGAGTTTTTGGTCTTTTTTCGTGTTTTTTTGTTTGTTTGTTTGTTTGTTTTTCTTCTTGGAATCCTGAACATAGGCTGGGATATAAATAAGGCTGGCCTTGAACTCAAAGATCCTCTTGCCTCTGCCTCCCAAGTGCGGGGATTACAGGTGTGCATCACCTCTGGCCCAGCTCGGGCATCATTCTTAAAAGCTCTGATTTACTAATCAGCCACAGAGACACTTGTGTCAAAGGGAGAAAAAGGAGACTTGCCCTGGATATCCTATTCTGAAACCTCCCCGCAAGAAGAAATGTGGTAGAGGGAGGGCCAGGTCAAACATCGGGGTAACACACCTGGCCAGCTGCTACTGCCATTTCCTATCAGGAGTCACAGCCTCTTGGCAAGACATAGTCACCTCATGGTACTGAGTCTCTCAATACGGACTCGGCCTGCCCTGGGTTCTCTGGGTTCTGAAGTCTGGCAATGACCAATTTCTCAGGCTTTCCTTTTCAGAGAGATGGTGGTGGCAGTGGCATGGTAAAGCCACTGAGAAGAAGGACGGTAGAAATGAGCAGGTGCAGAGATGAGGCTTTTCATAGAAAGCAGACTATATTACCAGCTTGAACATTCAAATGAGTCTTGTAACTTTTTAAATTCTACGTATCATTATATAGTTAGTTTGAGGGTTTATTTTTGTTTGTCTTTTCCTTCTTTCTTTCTTTCTTTCTTTCTTTCTTTCTTTCTTTCTTTTTCCAGAGAGTGTCTCATGTAGCCCAAGCTAGCCCTGAGCTGCTAAGTAGGAAAGGAAAGCCTTGACCTTCTGATTTCCCGTGCCAGAGTGCTAGGACATTAGGACTGCACCACCGAGGTTTATGTGGTACTGGGGATAGAGCCCAAAGCCTCATGAATGCCAGGCAAAAACAATCTGCCTACTAAGCTATAGATCTCCTGTCTTCAAATAATTTATGTTGAGGCAGAGTGAAATAACCCCAAACTGGTAAGCGTGTTACATAATTAATCAAGGCTCTTACTTCACTGGACTCCGTTTTCCAGGGATACATATCTGTGAGGATAAAAGGCTTAAACTGTATCACATGCTCTGGCTTCCTTAAAGGAAGGGTGTCAGCTGAATAGCAAGTCATCCTGACCATGTGACATCAAAACCCAACTGGGGACCTCTGTTATAGAAATGAGGCAAACACACACAAGGCTCTCTCGCCACTTGGACACTTGGAAATTTGCCAGGCAATAAAACGCCCTCCTCCTTTGCTTGCCCTCTGATTTTAAATAGAAGACTGGTTTCTTCAATGATACAGGAAGAAAGGTAGCACACACATGCCTTAAAGCCGCTCCTCAAGTCTGCTGTCCTCCTTTCTCCTCGTGAGCAGCTGAGGAAAGAAACATCACCAAGTCAGGCCAGAACTGAGGTATCACCATAAACCACTGGTGGTGACAAGCGAGCCTCAGAATGGCCACAGAAGAGCTGTGTGGAGCAAGAGCCAAGAGCCAGCTCACTTCTACCCTTGGTTAAAGAGAACAGCAGCTGAGGGAGCAAGCCTGGGACAGACCTTCAGTGGTCTACTGGTCTAAAGGGGTTCTCCAGGACCAGTGTAGCTTCCGTGGTACCATAGTGAGAGCTGTTAGACTTCAAAGGCAAGAAGATGGGCAAAGAAGACCACGCCCCTTGCGTCTCCTCTCCTCCCTTTCCCCTCCCTACCCCTCTTATTCTCTCCTCCTCCCTCTCTTCTTCCTCTTTCCCCTTCCTTCCTTCCATCCTCCTCCAACCACCAACCACCAAGCACCTAGATAAGTGTCACAGTGGACCATGGACCGTGAAAGTCAGAGGGAGGGGCAGGAGTGAAGGAACAGGTGATGTCACATTTTAGAACCACACCATGCCGCTCCTCACATCCTGTTAAGCCCTCAGAATGGCGGCTAGGCAGGGGCCATTAGGACTTCTCCCTCCCTGCACAGGCAATGAGAAAACGGTTCAGGATGTGAGTTACCTTGGAGAGGTTGTAGCCTTGAGGGCTCAGCTCCCTCCTTTTGATGCAGAGACTAACCTATGGACATTTGCTTGTGCACACAAGCCGCTGCTGCAAGTAAGCGGACCCTGGTTTTCATGCCAGTGATCCCATGCCATTTCTAGTCATTCTTATTGTGCAAGGAAAAACCTTTCCAGTGGCTTAAACTGTCTCCTTAAGATTTATTTTTATGTGCATGCGTATTTTGTCTGAATCTATATCTGTGTACCAACTGTGTTCCTGCTGCCTGAGGGGGCCAGAATAGAGCGTCAGATCCACTGAAAGTGAAACTACGGATAGTTGTGAACCACCATGTGGGTGCTAGGAATCGAACCTGCGTCCTCTGTAGGAGCAGCCAGTGCTTTTAACAGCTGAGCCAGCTCAGACAATTCTGAGATGTAAACCTACCTGACTCTGGGAATTAGGTCAAGAATGCCATAGCTTCCCTGGGGAAGCTGCAGGGTGAGGGCTCACAGCAGGATTTCTGTGAGCGAGGCCATGTTTGAAGCCAGAGTTGTCCTCACTTGCGTCCATCCATCATTCTTTGGTACTAGTTCACAACAGGTATACAAGTGGCATAAGGGCTGTGCTTCACCCCTGCGGAGTGCTCAGAGGCCATGCGGAGTGCTCAGAGGCCATGCGGTGACTCATCCAGAGAGCACTCACCGGCCTCAGCATTCTCAAGTCCACAGTGACTCTCTGCCTGACTGACTCCCTTCTGACTTTACCAAGGGCCTTATCTTCACCAGCAGGCTACAGGAGTTTGGTTCAACCTTAAAAACAAGAGTCTCTAGGAATCAACACAAGTATCTTGTTCTGTCTAACTGTTTCATCAACTGAGAAATGAAAGGGGCTCCAGGCTAACGGACTCAGGGGCGGGGGTGGGGAACAAAACAAAAACAACCCTAAGAAGCCACTGAAGAGCTGGAGAGATAACTCAGTAAGAACTTGGCACCATAAGTCTAAGAACTTGAATAGACATTCTGCATTCTCATTAAAAGAAAAAAAAAAAACAACTTAGGTATGTATGGCAGGGCACACATGTAATCCCAGCACTTGGAAGGCAGAGAGAAGTGGATCCCCGGAGATTACAGGCCAACCAGACTAGTTGAACTGGTGAGCTCCAGGTTCCTTGAGAGATCAGGTCTCAAACAGGTAAGACGAGGAGTGACAAGGAAAGTCACCCAGGGTTCACTGTTGGCCTGCTCGTGCACTCACACATACCCGGATACATAGAAACACATACATGACCGTGTATGTATATAGATACATACCAAAGAAACAACTGAAAAAGGAACAAATGCTTCCCTGACAGCCAGTGAACCAAGTCTACATCAAAGATAGCTCTTTGTTTAGACGGCAGAGATGGAAGGAGCCAGAAACCCAGGAGGGTGAAGCCTGTAGCACCAGGGTGGCTGCAGCACTCACCTCGCCTCGCCTCCGGTTCCTGTTCTATCACACTGGCAGAAGAAAGTTGGGGGAAGCCTCCACTTCAAAGGAATTGTAGCCAAATATGCTAATGCCCTCCCTGCCTTTGAACCCACTCTGTGTGGCTGATACTGCCACCAGTCTGAGTGGAGGGCATAACGCTCAGGCAGAGCAAGGCACCTGGGAAAAGCCACATGCTAGACTGCCTTCCAAAGTCAAACCTGCGCTTTGACTGTTACTCACGCCCTAGAGGGAGGGAAGGGCAGGTAGAGGGCCTATGCTTGGCCCCTTTCATTTATTGCCAGAACCCCGGGAAGTCCAGCACCTTGACCCAGGGGGCCTCTGCAGGTCAACCCTTTTCATACTAGGCAGCCCCAAGGAGGGATGCCACATTTGAGGAGTGATGGTCAGAGCTAGGCTAAAGGGCAGTCCTAGTACTGAGAGGGAGGGAGGGAGAGAAAGCTGAGGGTAGGGAAGAGAAAGAGAGAGGGGGGCACTGTATTTATTCACACTTGTGGAGTGCAATCCCCCCGGACTCAAAAGTCAATATGCAAGTGCACATTAATTGAAAGGAGAAACTGAGGGAGCGATATTATGAAAAACTCAGTCTGCAGCCATAGATGGTCTGGCAACTCATGAGGAGAAAACAAGCTCTTCACTCTCTGACCTCCCTGGTCTAGGGTACTTTTCCTGCCTCTCACTGTGGCTAGGGCAGAGAGCAAGCCACAGAAGCCATCTGCATTTCTCCTACAGATCAAACAGGAAGAGGCACAGAAATCTGTGCAAGTGACCACGCTGCCGCCGTTGCTAGGCAGCATGATTATGTCCATTCCCTGCTGCTTGGCAACCAGCATTTCCCATCCCGTACACACACAGCCAAGTGCCCTTAACTGCTATCTTATAGCTTTCAAAGGAAGGGGTTGGATTTCAAGGGAACTTATGCACATTCATGGACAAATACCGCCCCCATCAATAATCCACTGATGTTTAGATGGTCCCTAGAGTGAGATGTTCCCTTTTAATCAGTACCTGTCTCTTTGGATACCTTGTACCTGAGAGTTGCACAAATCTACTGAGTTCAGGGACATGCCAGAGAGATGGGGAAAGTGCCTGCGTCAGCAAACTCCAACTTTGGGGGATAGGAAATCTGTTCTACGTGGCCCAGACTCCCGAAAAGCCTGCTAGCACAATGATCTTCTCCCAAGTATCAGCCATCTGGTAGGTAAGGATAAAATAAAGGGTCAGTCAAGCACCTTGATGGGTGATGTTTCTTTCTGTTGTCTCTAAACAAAAAATGTCACTAGAGTTTAGCCCACTTCTAGAGCAAAATTGTCCTCTAGTCATCATGACCCCCCCTAGTCACAATCTGTCAGTTCCTCAAGAGCAGGGTCAAAGCCATCAACGTGCTGTTCAGACTGAATAACTTCCTACTGAATAACAGGACTCCCTCGGCTCACCTTCTGCCTTGGGTGGTAAAGAGACAGATGCCGAGGTCCCGCAGGGCATCTGGGCGCACTTGAACTATGAAGGCCTTCACTTCTAACCAACTGCCTCTGCTATCAGTCCCACTGCCTTCCTGCCAGAGCCACAAAAGCAACATGCTGATGCGTTTTTAATTTCAGTTTTATTTGCGCCCAACTTTTTAATGGTAGCTTCTCAAATAGCTCCACAAGGCAAGACCATGCACAGCTTGGCTCCGCCTCCTTGGGGAAAGCAGCATTCAGTACTATGGAGGCCATATATATATGCAGTCACTTCTAAACTCTAGAAAATTCTCTTAGTGCCGTTCTGATTACACGCTGAATTCAGTGAGATCACCCAACTTGATAACCTCATTGGTATTTCGTTTTCCTCGTCAGCCCCAGCTGGAGAATTTTTCCCCTCATTAAAATTAACGAGGTCAGTTTCCCAAGCTCGAGATACTGAGCAACTCCTGGTGGTGGGGTTTTGTTTCTTAAATTGAGCTACAGCTCTCTAAGTGCACAGTTATACTAAGCGTCATTTACTTTATTGCTATGTAATAAGAAACCAAAATGGAAGGCCTAAGCTATCCGCCTAGCACATCCCACACTCCAGCAGCCACACGCAAACATGCACAAAACACACACATCCCCAACTCAGCCCCAGGGTCCTCTGCCTCTTGGCCCCAAGATAACCTCACTGCTCTTTAAAAGCATCAGCTTAGTGGGAGGAATTCGAAACTCAGAAGATGGAGTACAGTGGACAATTTGAGAAGGAAGGTGCAGTCACCCTGTGTGACAAAAGCCACTGTGTCCATAGAGACTGGAATTCAAGGTTAAAGGGTATAAGGAAATAGGACAGTTTCTGTCCTCCACAGGTGGGTTGAGTGACCACAGGTGACCAGAGAGCTAAAGCATAATTGCCTTGGTTTTCAATCCAAAGCCACCAATTCTACCAAACACTTTAAAGAATACAAAGAGATGAAACATATGCCCAAAGCCATGATGCTGGGGAAATGGATAAAAGGAGAAAGGTCAGTTATCAAAGCCGTCACTACACAAATCTTCAACTAAAATACACATTGTTTAAAATCCAACTTCATAAGCAACACAAACAGTCTGCAGGGGGCGCGGTCACAAACACACAAATCCCATACATTGCAAACAACTTGGTGCACGTCCACCTTGCTCCAAGCTGGAGGAAGCTTTTAGGAAGGCCTTGTTTCAGGAACACCCCTCAGCCATCCTTTCAACAGGATCATCTGTGGCTAACCCAGCTACTGGCCCTTCTCCCTCCTCTCTGCACCTCGCCCCTGCCCCTCCCCTCTCCAACCACCAGAGACATGTGTTTCAATATAAATAAAAGCTAACTGTATCTGAGATCAAAAGGGAAAAGAAGATGCTGGAGATCGGAACTGAAGGCTTAGGTGGGGAGGAGCTGCTGGTTTGTGGAGGCCATTTCCCTAGGCCAGGCAGGCAGCCGAGGGGGAGCTCCCTCCTGCCTCCCATTGTTGGCTGATCAAAGTCCAATCAGAAAGTGAGGGAGGAACTCAGCCAGCCCCATGTGATCTGCACAGGAAGCCAAGTGCAGAGAAAATGAGCTGTGTTTGTGAATAAGGTGCACCAAGACATCTTTACTGAGCATGAGAGAGAGAGAGAGAGAGAGAGAGAGAGAGAGAGAGAGAGAGAGAGAGAGAGAGAGAGAGAGAGAGAGAGAGAGAGAGAGAGAGAACCGACTCTATTTGAAGGCTTGCACCCTAACAAGCCTTAATAAGTTAATGCAAAAAGCCTCCCAAGAAGTCTGGCTATAGGAGACACGGGTCTCTACTGAATCAAAATTCTGTTATGTTGTAATATAATAGATGTAAATTAAAACAGAAAATCTATCATGCCTCTAATGTACCCTGATAGCTGAGTCTGTGGATCCGGACGAGCAGAGGCACCGGAGGAAGGGTGATATATGGCGGAACTGGATGGAGGGTGAAAAGCGTGGCGAGATGAGCGGGAGAATGGCGCAGCCCGCTCGCGCTCCTCAGACCCAAGGGCAAGAGACGAATAAATGTTGATTAGTGTTGATTTTGTCCGACAAACGCCTGTCGAGTGACAGTTGGGCTAAGCTGCACTGAAAGAGAACCATTAATCTTGGTCTGGTTTAAGTAGAGTATATTAATTTGTGTCATTTTTACTAAGTCGCGCTGAGAAAGGCCTCTCACTGCTTTGCATCTGACTGCTTTGGTGGTGGAGCCTTAACCCCTCCCTCCCCCCTCGCCCACCCGCCCCACCCCCCGTTTTCTAAAACAGATACCATGGTGGCAGCGGCGGCAGCAGCAAATTCAAATGGCACAGCAGGGGAGCAGGGGACTGAGAGCTCCTCTCTTGGATTAAGAAAGTAAACTCCCAGGGTGTTGGCATGGCAACAGCATTGCAGATGAACTGCTATATATTCAGTGATTAATAAATTAACATTTTTTACAGTTGTTCCTCCTTTTCTCCCCACCCCCACCTTCACAATAAATGCCCCCCCTCCTTCCCCCCCGTACACACTTCACCCTTCTCTAAGCTGCATCCCTTGCCTCAGTGAAGGGGGAAGGAGAAGCAGACACAGCTTGTGAGTTTGCGCCAGCCCAAGGCCGCTGTCTCGAGACCGACAGCAAGGCCTGTGTTCACTTAGGATGCTGCCAGTGGGCAGTGGGGCCAGCGGGCTGATGCACAAGGAAAAAACTCATGCCTATATGCTTCATACTACAGGGCACCTGGCAAGATACCGACAGCAGCACACACACTCCAGCCCCGAGCTTGGATCTTTTCAAGTCATGACAGGCTAGGGAATAAATGAGAGATATTCATTCCCTTCACAGAACCGCTCAGCAGTGTCAGAGATAGAACGGGGATAAGGAGCCTCGCAAAGGTGTGTTGGACAAAAACAAACAAACAAACACATAAACAAACCATCTCTGCCCCATGTGGTGGTGGTGTACAGAGAGTTGCTGCACCTTCCCCTTGGAGCTTCCAGTCATAAGCCAAGTCATAAGTCATAAGTCAATGAATTTGGGCAATTCATATTTCAGAAATGGAACTCAACTGGAATTCTGGGAGAGCAGAGAGAGCCCATAGCCTAAGCACTGCCCTGCAGGGCTGGTCCGGACAGCTCTAACCACTCACCCAAACTCAAGATGCATTTTCTTCATAAAGCCTTCAGAAATGTTGGATTTTATCACTGTAACCACCCTGTTGTCTTGGGCGGCTCAAGCTGGCATGGAACTGGGCAGGGTTCTGCAGAGTCCCAAGGAGTCTTTGGTCAGATCTCCAAGAAAGGCTTCCATCTGAGCTCAGGAATTCAAGAGGACAACAGCATAGGAGCTGCCCCCAATGGAGGAATGGAAGAATTTATTCTGGGTACACTGCAGAATATGAGGCTGACACCAATGGAGCGCTCACATGATAGGAAACTAGTTCTCATCAAGGAAGGAAAAAATAAAAACAAAAAACGTATCCCTCTATGGCCAGGGTGGATAATGCCACCCACAACAGTCCCAAGAAGGCCCTCCTCAATGGAACGGGAAACTAAGTTACATCCTCTTTTAGACACCTCCAGGCCACTGCTAAGGGTAGCGGAAATCCATCATAACAACGAACTCACTATGAAGCTCAACTTGGGTTGGATACCACGTCAGCTACTTTATATATGTGTCTGTAAGATGCTGTGTGCTAAGGGAAAGGGGAGTGCCAGACACTTCAGGCCAGAGGGTCCTGAAGAAGGGAAGGTGACACCATTCATTTGATGATGATACTTCATGTTGAAAAAACACACTATAGATTTCTGAGCCACACTATACCACTGGTCAAATATTTGACCCTAGCCAATTGGAGGATTTTAAAAGTCTTTCTCAGTTTTAAATCCCCATACAAGTAGGCCAAGCCAGACACTTTAAGTGACAGCCCAGATGATTTCTAGAATCATCATAATTGTATCATCTGGTGTCTGTCTGTCTCTCTCTATCTCTCTCTCTCTCTTTTTTTTTTTTGCCTTTCTACTCCTACCAAACTTGGGGCAAGCACCAATGAGCTTACAAGGGTGACTCACTCATCCCACAGACCCCACGTGTGTTATAAGCGTCCACACTATAGATTTTACCTTGACTGTTATTTGCTATAGACTCTAAGTCTTGGGTTGGATTCGGGGGTAGGAGCAGGTCGAAAAATCATAGATTACGAGAAGGAAAATAAATATGATATGAGCAGTGCCAAGCACATGGTGGGCAGAGTGCACTTTCTACGTTAATAAGACGTTTCTTCGAGGATTATGAAAAATCTCTGTATGAAAGGTCCATGAAGATGGTTGTCTATTCCATTTCCATGAGGAGAAAGGCCATGCCGGGGGTCTCCAACTTGAGAAAAAATGGGTGGCATCAGCAGAGGATGGGATGCATAACGAAGATGAAGGGGTAAAGTAGGAGTACAGTGATGTTCCACATCTAGAGAACATCCACCCTGGTCCAGTTATGTCATGAAGGTGCTGGGAAGGATATGAATGCTTCAGCCATGGCAAGGTACTAGGGTTCCAGCGCAGAGGGGTCAGAGGTCAGGTGGAGTCATCAAGGTGACAACAATAACAGTATGTGTATTTGTCCAGAGATGAGTGGCTGATGTGAAGAGAAATCACATTACATCCAAGAGGACTCAGATAAAATGATGCTGAGGGTCAGACTGGATCTAACAACGGCCTGTGATTTGTGGCCATGCCACCACTCTAATTTGCCTCTCTATGGCTGATGGCCCATGAAGGTGAGGGGTGTTATTGAGTGTTACCCAGGCTTGGCTCCTAGTACAAGCAAGTCTGCATTGCTGGCTTGGTCCCTGGCTCTGCTGCATCAGGCCGTGCTTCAGAAAGATAGCTTTTTCTCTTTCTCTCTCTCTCTCTCTCTCTCTCTCTCTCTCTCTCTCTCTCTCTCTCTCTCTCTCTCTCCCCCCCCCCCATTTGTATTTTACACCTTAGTTTGCTACAAGTACTGGTTTCACATCCATGTTGTTTTATTCTTGTTCATTTAAAGCCTATCTGGATGCAAGTATCTTTCTACAAAAACAATATGTCTTGTTTATATATTATCAATTGTAGACTGTAAACAGTAATGGCAGGGGCTGTCTTATCCCTATCGCACTTGTAAATATGCCCTGAGGCTAAGCAGCAATGAGCTTCCCCAATAACTAAAATAAATAATGAATTAAGTAAGTGGACTTGTCACTCTCTGTGGTGGGTGATTTATCTCTGTAAAAGGGTCACAGCAGAGTGACAGCTCCGACTTTTTTCTCTTACTTAAATTTTTACCCACTCTGGAGCCCCGCCCCCCCATATACCTTCATCAGTTGATTCTGAGAGTATTGTTTTCTGGTGTCTGCATGGTGTTGTGTCCAAACACCATATTGCTTGTTCCAAATGCACTTTGAATATTGAAGAAAAAAATCATTTGTTCTTCTCTGCCTAGGTTTATGAAACTATTTTAGTTTAACCTGAACTTTCTTTAAGCATCCTAGCCAGATTGCAGCTTTTTAAAGGTATTTAGAAAGGAAGGGAAAAGAGAGAGGAGGGGAGGAGAGGGGAGGAGCTGTGTCCATTGGGCTGAGTAAACTGCTTGCTTGGCAAGCCTCAGAATCAGAGTTCCACCCATAAAACCTATGTTTAAAAAAGAAGCTGGGTACGGTGACACATGCTTATAATCCCAGAGATGGGGAGGCAGAAACAGATGGATCCTTGAGGCTTGGTGGCCAGCCAGGCTAAACTACTTGGTGAGCTCCAGGCCAGTGAAGGACCTGTCTCATAAAAACAAGATGGCCAACTACTGAAGAATGACCACGAAGCTATCTATCCTCTGACTTGACACACAGGGACAAATGTACACCCATGTGAACACACACATGCACCCTTACCCATGCTTACACACACACACACACACACACACACACACACACACACCCCAGTGCACAATACAGAACCATCCACTTTGTGTATTTGGAAGGGCATTCTATTCCTTCCTCCTTTCTTACCCTCCTACCCTGCAGGTACAACCTCTGCCAGGTCCTCAGAGCCCTGACAGGGCCTGTGTGCTGCTATTTCATAATCCACTCTGTCAGGGACAAGGAATTACCAGGAAAGCTGCTGGAGCTGATAAAGGTGGCTTTAGAGTCTTGCCAACTGCCACTCTCCCGTGATGATGCCAAATGCACGTCACTCTCATTTTAATATGAGTTGTAGAGGGATGATTAGGCCCATTATCAAAGCAAAGATCCAAAGATTGCACAAGAGAATAATTGCCCAGGACCGAGTGGGGCAGTGTGACTCACAGGAAAGAATATGGACTATGAAATCAGAGATGCCTGAATGTCATTTACTAGTCATAGGAGATTGGGCAATTCATTTAATACCACTAAAGTTTGGTTTCCCCATCTGTCAAGTGGGAATGAGAACCCTCTCAGCGTCATTCTATGCCCTTTACATATATTATTTCATCTCACCTCCTTGATGGGAACCCGGCGGATATTAGCCTTCTCTTTTCTCTGTATTTGGGTAACAGAAAAGGGACACTGACCACACAATTCCCATTTTTCAGGCTGATGGGAATATGAATAGCAAATTGCTTATGGCTGCAGGCAGCCCATATACAAAACCAAGAGATTCGGGAACAACACACCAGAGCTGGAGAGTGGAAAAGACCATGGGAGGACCTAAGCAGAACTTGTTCCATCTCCTCAAATGGCATATTACTCATCCACAGAAAACCTCCCACTCTGATTTAGGAAACTTAGGAAAGAAAAAAAAACTGTTCAGTATTCTCTCTCACACCACCCAAGAACGAAGCACACACTCTTTCATCTCCATATGTACCAGTGTGCTCTCGGATCTGAATTCACTAATGTCTGCCCTAGAGCCACTGGCCACAAGCTCTAGCTTCTTCAGCGACATTTGCAAAACACAGAACAAAAATTTACATTGCTTTGGTGTTGTCTTTTTAGTCACCTTTCTGAAAATGTTTTGTTGGTTGGTGACATTTCTTGTGTCATCTGTAGGTTTTGGCACCTTCATTCATAAAGTCTTTCACAAAAGAAGCAGTCGAAATATTGCCCACAAAAAATAGATAAATATATGTAATCTTACATAATAACATCCTATCAAAATGGCTAAGAGAACCGATCTCCACGTCCACTTCCTCTTACCAAGGAGTTGGCAAGAGTCTGCAGAGCTCTTGCTGGAAAAAAAAAAACCTGGAAATTTAAGACACACAGCCTCACCACCTGTCAACATCTGAGTAACGGCCCCTTCCCAATTTCTCCATCCATGTTTTGCAGAAACGCTGAGGGGGCACATGAAGAAATTAGCTCGACAGTAATTTCTATCCTAAAGAAACAACTGTCGTACGGCTGAAGCCTCAGCAGAAGCCAGAGAGGTATGGGTTCTGGTTTGCAAGAAAAAAAAATGGCACGTGGCCTTAGCAAACCAGAGAATTGCTGGTCCTCAGTTTCTGTAGAGATATAATTAGCAAACTAGACAAGATTCCTAATTCTCTTGCAAACTACCATTGCATGCACAAAGGAGAGGGAAAGTCCACCACAAGAGCAAACCTAAGGATGCAGAAATGGAGCCTGAATGTGCACTCGGAAAACTCTGATGCTGCCTAACAGTCAACAGCCATCCAAGCCTTGATATACAGAACAGCTACTTCCCTCTGCACTCCCACGGACACAACAGGGGCTGTGTCCTCGCCACTAACACATCTCTTATCTGGACTCAAAACGATTAACACTAGCATGCTTGGTCCCTAATATTTAGCACATGCCAACTTCCTCCCCTTCTTTGGAGGACCGGTTCCTAGAGACATGGTGAATGATTAATGAAGGGGCAGCCACAGCAGTCTGATAAACAGAACTTCAGGCATCAAAGAGAGGGAGAAATGCCACATATGACCAAAGCAGGGACCACAGCCCTGACCCTAACTGAGAATTGGCAGTCAGCTCAAACAGGCACTGACTTAGTGGATCTTGAGTGAGGATGTCATTCTGGCTCGCTCCACCCTAAGAAAGGATGGAACTGTTGCCATGGCAACAAAGGTACTTGAGAGGGACATGAGCAAAGGGAGACTTAAAAAGAAAAAGACAATATGTGGCCTAAACAAAAATGTGACGGCGCGAGGGGTGTTGTAAAGCCTTTATTGCCACTTGTTAAGGAAGACCTGTATAGCTCACTCGTGAGTAATAAGGCGGTCAACCCAAACTCAGGCACTAAAAATTTTATAGCATCCCACATATCATATATATCCAGATAGATAGGGGGAAAGGCAAGATACATACATAAAGGACCTCCACAGATACACTCTCAGACACAAGCAAACGTTGGACCTGATGTTGGCAATGCTAGCTTCTAATAGAGTCGTTAAATTTACCAATATCCTCAATTTATCAGCTATCAAATTCCACATCCCATCAATTCAGTGTTTAAAAGGTTCAGAAAGCTCAGCTGTAATGAGAGGGAACGCCAGGGCTTCCCAGGGAGTGCAGACCGGCCAGGTGCAGAGAGCCAGGCTTCCAGGTTCTGGTGTGGATTCCACAGCTCATTTATTACTTCACAGCTGGATTAAATGTCCCTTGCTGCCATTAGGGACCGTCAAGGTGACTGTCAGAGGCCTGAACAGAGAGATGGTTGGAGCCCAGAGCAGGAGCAGAGGACTGCAAAGCTGTGGCTTCTCTGCCCATTACCCCACCCCTCAAAACCGAAAACGTGCTGTGGGATATCACTCACTCACTCACAGTAGTAAAGACTGGCTGGCTTACAGTCAACTTAGACTATGAGACAGGTGTGATTTAAAAGACACCTGTAATGAACTATTTTAGGGTAGAATTTTGACAACACTTTTCCCCTCCTCATTTCTCCGAGTGTGGAATTCATAAGCCAACTAAACACACAAGCATAGGGCCCCCCTATGCTCCTCCCCCTCCCCCCAATCTCCAAAGCAATTGATGTTCTTCTCTGGGTCACCAGAATCAAAACAGGTGCAGAAAGGTGTCTTGCAGGGGTCCACGCTCTATTTACTGTGATTCCCGGTGGCTTATTTCTAATTTGTGGTACCAGCAGGAAACCAGCTTGGATACATTCGGAGACCTGGTCCTGGGCTTCTCTACATACCTCAGAGTGAAATAGGAGTAGGGAGGTGAATAGAATTATGTGGAGAGATGCCCCAAGCTCATCAGGGCCGGTGGGAAGTTTCCCTCGACACAGTGTATTGGTACTACCGTTCCTGTTTAGCCGATTCTAAGCGTAAACATGGATACCTGGCTGGCTGGCTGGCCACTAGAGAGATGCCTTTCCCCTTTCAGAGTTCATAATATGTGAGTAGCACAGTTTCTCCGTCACACTAACCTCCTACCTCTTAATTATGTTGTGTGAGTGCATGTGTGTTTACCTGTTCGTGTGTGCACATGTGCGTGGGTCTGCCTTTGTGTGCATATGTGTTGGAGGCCAAAGGTTGCTGTCAAGTGTCTTCTTCAGTTGTTCTCCACCTTGGATGGAGACAAGGATCTGTCGCTGAACCTAAAGCTCACTGCTGGGCTAGACTGGCTGGCTGCCTAACAGACCTGGCTCTCCTCCTGTGCCCACGTCAACCCCTCAGTACTGCCTCACCTGGATTTTACCCGGATGCTGGGGAGCTGAACTCAGGCCCTAAGGCTTGTATGACAACCACTTTACCAACTGAAACATCCTCCCAGCCCTGGCTTCATATCTCTTAAAACCTCCTTTAACAGACAGACGACTCCCCATCCCTGCAGACCTGCATTCCACATGATGTCCAGGGTCCATTCTCAGAGGCCACCACCTCTGATTCTTCAAGGTCAAGATGAATCCCATCTCTTACCAGGCCCACCCAGACATCGGCAACTCCCACTTACTGAAGCAAAGGGTTGCAGGTGGCACCGTGCTCAGGCCAAGTAGTTGCCAGCCACACATCTGTACTAGTGCACTCAGAAATCAATAGGGTGATTATAATAATCGAAGTTCAGTGGCTTTCATTTGTGAAGGGTTAAACGTGCCAAGAGACTGAGTTAAAGCTCAGGCTATGAAAAGGGACTGCAAGTTATACTTCCCTTAAAAAAAAAAAGGAGCAAATGGTTCATTTTTCCCGAAGAGGGGAAAAAAAGGCATTTTCAATTAGGTGAGTGGAGGGACACATACGCTGAGCGCGTTCTGCCCGAGTTCTAAGTGCTTTTGAAGCCCCCCCCACCCCCATCAAGGCATTAGTAATGCAAGATTTAAGATGCCCAATTAATTTTTTCCAGCCACCAGCCAAAAGTAGATGCAGGAGGAGGTTAAAAGCTAAGTGTTTAATTAATATTAAATTTATAAGATTCTCTATCACTGAAAGCATTGTAAAATTGAAAAAGCAGTTAATTTTATGGTTGCTGTGTATTCCCCTGCTTTGATCTTTGATCTATGATATAAAATCACCAACTGTAAAGATTCCCGGCTTTATTACACCTGTTTAATGGCGAGAAGGAAGGAAGGAGGAGAGGGCAACCCAACCCTTGGTGGGACGCTGGGCTCTGGTATTGGTCACTAGCACTGATCAGAAAAGCTGAGCAGGGCAGATACAGAAACCAGGCCTTGTCTTGGCAGCACGTTTTCCACCATCTTGCCCGTGCTCTATGCCCACGCCTCTCCTGTTAAGAAGGGCAAACTGTGGGAGGCTGTCTTTTGTTTAACACGAAACACTAAAGTGGAAGAAATTTGGGATAGGTTATGAAAAAAAAATTTCCTGAATCTGAGACTAGTTAAGGCCTGTGGTGTGGAAGGGAGTGGAATGAACTAAGGGATTCTTAAAGTGAGAACAGAAGGCGACTCTGAGGTGTAGGTAATAAGCCCACATCAGCCAATGGTACGATCAAAAGCTCGTGCTGGTAAAGGGGTGATGAGGGAGGGAGTTCTAGATAATACGGAGGACAACATGCTGTCAGAATGGCTCTGCTGTGGGCACTGGGACGTGGGTCAGTTGGGAAAGTGTTGCCCAGCATGCTCGTTGCTTGGATAGCCCAGTACTGCATAAGCTGGGCATGGCTGTGCTCACCTGTAATCCCAGCACTTGGGCCGCAGCGGGTAGGAGGACCAGAAGTTCAAGGTTGTCCTTAACTAGACAGCAAGTTGGGCGTACAAGAAATCAATCCCCGCAACGTGGATGGGGCAAAGCCAGTGGGGAGGGTCCAGACTCTAGGTGCTACATCCTACACAGAGCTTCAGGGACACACACACACACACACACACACACACACACACACACACACACACAGAGAGAGAGAGAGAGAGAGAGAGAGAGAGAGAGAGAGAGAGAGAGAGAGAGAGAGAGAGAGAGAGAGAGAGACTCATACTTTTCTACCAGAAGGCTCTATACCAGCTGAGATCATGAACCCTTAAAATAGGAGGGGTGATGATACATTTGAAATAAAGTCATCATCGACCCTGTAAAAATATCAAGTACTTAGCTTTGTCCCCCTATCCTGAGTGGCAGGGATAAGGGACAACAGAGGTCTGGGGATAATAGCCGGGGAAGTGGACAGCAAAGACAAGACTTTCTGCCTAACAAAATGTTGGGTCTTCTTCCTTAAAAAGAACAACAACAAGGGTGCATTTCCAGCTCCCAGCCACCCTCTGTTATGTCTCAAAGGCAGAAACAAAGCCCTATTATGCAGAGTAGATTTGTAGAGAGGCAGAAGGAGGGAGAGGAGGAGAGGGATAATTCATGGGAGGTGTTTTTTTTTTTAATTCCATCAGGGAGCTCATTATAATTTCATTATTAGCAGAAAAACCAAATAAGTGGCAAGAAAAAGAATCTCAAGTTAATATTAACACACACACACACGCACACGCACACGCACTCACACACACAAAGATGAAAGGTCTGCCGAGCTTCAAAGTGACTGCTAATTTTCCTGGCTTCAAACGAGTCGGTGAGGAAGACATCGATAATGAATGTGCTTTTTCCACTGGCTCACTTATAAACTTTCCCCCTCTCCCTCTCCCTCCGCAAAACAGGTCCTCATTTTTATTTGGGAACATGGGCAAACATAAGTGAAGAATCTCAAGCCCAGATGATCTACCTTTAGTACTTTATCAATACAATGGCAAGAGATAGAGACAAGAGAGAGAAAGGATTGTGATGCTCATATGAAGTCTGAGGATGCTGGAGCCGTAGGATGTAAAAGGCTGCTCTTTGAGAAGACCCAGGTTCAAATCCCATCACTAGCCTGGTTGCTCACAACCATGACTCCAAGTCTAGAGAATTTGACAACCTCTTCTGGTCTCACTGGGCAACCCAGAAACACATGCAAGCAAAACACCTATACATATTTTAAAAAGTAATCTTAACAATTTAAAGGCCAGCGGGGTGTGGTGACACACACCTGTAATCCCAGCACTTTGGGAGGCAGAGGCAAGTCTCTGTGATCTCTGTGAGGTCAAGGCCAGCCTGGTCTAGAAAGAGAGTACAGGATAGCCAAGGCTACACAGAGAAATCATGTCTCTAAACACCAATAAATAATAATAATAATAATAATAATAATAATAATAATAACAACAACAACAACAACAACAACAATAACAACAACCATAATTTAAATAAAGGCTACATGGAGAAACTTTACAAAGTTCCTGAATGCAAGTCTTAAAAATGAAAAGCCAAGTCTGGAAAGTGCCCATCAGAGGAATTAAGGAGACAGGAAAGACAGGACATAGACAAAAACACCGCAGAACAGACCAATAGGACTCTTTTGGTTTTTTGTTTTTGTTTTTTTTAAATCTGCTGCACTCAAAAAGAGCTTTCAGGAAGATCTCCTTGGCACATTCCAGAAGAGACACCTGCGCCTGCCCTTTAGAAGATGGATTTCCTCAGTATCCAAGCAGTTAGCACGGGCATGGCTGGCGGCCATGTCTAAATAAAGACAAGCAAAGGTCTCGGATGTCAAGAGGGCATAATGTAATAAGTGCAGTGATGTGTAGTTGTTCTTCTTTATTTTCAAAATGAATCCTTTAAGGTAACACAGCAAGGCAAAAGGAGGAGTGGAGCTCAAGTGCCAGCTGTAGGAGGAACCTCTGCCCCAGGCCCATGTCCCAGGGCTGACCGTGCTAGGAGTCACTTTAAAAAAAAAATGAAGCAAACCGAAAAGGAAAGTTGCTCAGAACCGGGTCACACACAGGCTGGTTCTCAATACATATTTCAGCCAAAACAGAGGTCTTCTCTGATGGGATGGGGCACACTGCTGAGAAGAACAGCCAGGGAGACATGACAAATACACCCTGCTGCCAATAACCTGATAAAATACATTTCAAGAGCACGGAACACTCTCTTTGTGTCTGTAACTGTCTTTATCCATCAAGGAGCTGAAAACTGGAGACATTTTCTGACTGACTACACGCCTCTGAAAGCTTTGCTGGGTGCTCAACTGTGATGCTGTGAGCCTACCTCTCCAGGGCATTTTAATCACAGGAAAACAAGCGAAAGCAAGCTAGTTGCTGGAGCTGAAGTCTCCAAGCGGGTACCATGAAGGCCATGCAGTGCCCAGGTTTCTGCATGATGGGACCTAGGTGGCACACTCCCCATGAAAACTACCAGATTCTGAGGGTGGGGGTCCCTATTCTGTGGAACTATATCTCCGCGTTTATTTTTTAAAAAGAGGCAGTGAAGTAATTAACAGACCAATATTATGAAAATTCTCAGAAACGTACTATGGAGAATTAAAACCACAGCCTAAAGGAAAAGCTCCATGCTTACACATTTGTAAGCGGCTTTGACAGCAACAGGTTGAGTAGAGGTTCCCAGTGTCTGTGTTGAAAGCAAACAAACAAACAAACAAAAACACAAAGACTGCTGCAAAAGAAATCATTGTAATTTTAGCTTTTACAGATGGAAGAAAGATACACGTGATTACAAAAGTGGATAAAAAAGAAAAAGAAAAAGCTTTTCTAAATGAGAGGAGCTTTTCATCAGCCAGAAAAGCATTTCATGCATTTAAAACATTTTAGGGTGTATATTCACCTGTATGTTTGCATGTGTGTACATACACGCATGTATGTCTGCATATGTGCATGGTATTATTACAATGGGTGCTAAATGCATAGATTTCTCAAATCTTTTTGGCAACTCCATGCCCACCCTCACTCCTCCCCCAGGATCCACAGCCCACAGGTTGGGAATCACTGTGAGACAGAAAGGTTCAGGGTGAAGGAATATATATCTCTAACTAATCCATTCATTGAGAGAAAATGACATTCAAACAGCTGACTGATTTTACGCACACCACTCCTTGTTTTACTCCCACCAACAAGATCAAAACGTTGATAGACACAATACTGATTATTTCCCAGTTCGCATCGTCTTGATTGTTGGTTTATAACACAATAAAATTTCCTTCTGGCACAAGAACCCATCTTCTGTGCGTACATCTTCTATTACAAATTGCCAAGTATGGATATTGTGGGGAATAACATAATCAAAATAACATTTCGAACAAAGATGCCTGAGTATGATCAATGGGCAGGGAAGCAATTGCTTAAGAAACATTGGGAAATAATTCTTTGGATACAGATAGCCTTGCAGGTTTTAGGACAGTGGAAGGATGATAAGAAAAAGGCGTTACCCATAAGAAATATTGACAACCCCCCCTACACACACCTAAATGTACACATGGGCATTCACACCCCCAATGGACACCTCCTCCCTCCACCTTCTTGTCTGATTTTCACTCATCCATTCTTAGCTCCTGTTTGTCTGAGGCCACATGCAACTGGATTTGTCAAGTCCCCTTTTAACAACTTGTTGTCACAGTCCATTACCAAATTGCATATAGTTATATATTCCACTAATTAGGCTTCTAAAATATCATTAACATGTCTCTTGATCATTAGCATAACGTATGAGGCGTCCTCGTTAGGCACGACTCGAGTTTGTTAACGCGGTACTGAAAGGCACGAGGCAGGCTCAGCGGGAACCAAAAGGCATGGAAAGACCGGGGGGGGGGGGGCAGGGGGGAGGAACACAGAGGCACCAGCCACCCATGCCACGAAGGGACAGAGAGTGCTGGGACAAAGGCAAACACAGAAACAAGAAGCAAAATATGAAAAGCAGGCAGAGAAGTTCACATCACGGGGGGCATGGGCAAGCCAATGATGCAGGCATCTACACAGGTGCTTGGCATAGAGGTGGTTCTTAAGGCTTCCTTCCTCCCTTTAAGGGACCTGGAACCTACAAGGCTCTCACCTCATCCAAGCAGAGTGAGCCTTGAAAGTTTGCTGGGCAAGAAAAAAAATGACGTAGAGAAATCTTTCCAGATACTTAAATCATGGACAGGTCCTCTTTCTTTCATTCCCATATACAGGAGACTGCAGACAGTCAGTACTGCATGCCACTGGAACGACTTAGGGGTACCATTCTTCTAGTTCTCAGGTGGGCCCTTATTAACATTGTCTCTGAGACACCCCGTCCCCGACTTCCTCCTGTGTGTAGGGGGCGGGGGAACGCAGACACACAAGTGCCTAAGTGTGTATGCATGTAAGCACAAGGTCATGGGCATGCAGAGAAGAGAGGAGGGAGGTCATTAAAACATAGAATAAGACACCAACTTTACACATGCATGTACATACAGTGTCAGAGGCATGTAAGCATCTACCAGGAATGTGGATTGAGGGCTGTGGTTTCAAACTGTCACCTAAGACCATATTTCCCAATTCACGGAAGTGTTGCTAGCTGTGGCTGATAGGATTCACAGGGCAGGAAAAAAATAAAATGTTTGGTTTGGCCAAGATGTGAGCTCACAATGGGGTGGGGACCTTGAAGGAGTCAGGAGAGATGACTTCATTGCATGTGCACACCTTCTGTTTATTTCATCCTGAAGAAGGAAGTTCTCAGCCAAGTGTGCAGTGTCATGGTTACAGGTTGAGGGCATAAAGAGAACAGCCCCAGAAGCAAGCAGGAGAAAGTTACTTGTAGTCTGCCTATGTGAGACAATCAACCATGAACTTGAGTGTTTAAAATCTGACCACCTTTTCTCAGCACAGCTAGTCTAGGCTGAGACTTAGGACCTCATACAGATAGTTGGACATACCCAATGGACTCACCACAAAGCAGAACAGAAAGAAAAGGGTGTGGCTTTCCTAGAAGGACTTCAGAAGCCAGCTCCTCCTAATAGGATGTCTTCTCCTGTCTGGAATCCTTTCCAGGCCAGACTTGCCTCCCAAGTCCAGAGTGAAAGGAAAATATACATGAATACGCAGGCGTCAAAGCCAGCAATACCACAGAAGACAGCTTAGGAAACTCAGGTGGTCTTCAAGTGGAAGGCTTCCCCGAGTGTGCAGCTCAGTTAATGTCTCAAAGAATGGCCCTAGTGGTACGTAAACCAGCCTATGACTTGACATGCTAAGAATATCCTGTCAGGGCTCATTTACTGAAGGATGAATCAAAGTAGTTGTGGCTCTGGACCAGAGTTGGTGGGAGGAAGTGACCTCTCATTCTTAGGCAGCATGGAGGTCAATGGCAGAAAACATCAACCCAAATGCCTCTCCTGTTAGCAGAATCGGAAGGCAACCTCTGGGAGCCGAAAGTACATTTCTCGTACTCCAGAGCCTCGGAATCTTTTCTGATCAGGTGTCTTCCCTACCTCTTTCTCAAAGGAGTTAAGATACTCCCTAGGGTTGAGGGATTCACCATGGCAGGAAACAGAGAATGAACGCCAGAAAAGACGGTCTTGCTTCATCATCATTTCCACCCGGATGGTTTGTAGGCTGGGCAGCTCAGCCGCTACAAGCAGAACCTACAAGAAGCTAGGCTATCCCCACGGGCCACCACACAGAGAACCCCGAGGGGTCCCTCGCAAAGCCTTCTCACCCCTGTTAGACAGATGAAGTTCATCCTAGGCTCTGAGAAGCTACCTCACTTCTACTGGAGAAAAGGAAAAACAAGCAAAACGCCAAAAAAAAAAAAAAAAAAAAAAAAAAGGTGGGGGGATTTTAAAAAAATGTAAAAAAAATAAAAATTTAATTTGAAAACCTTAAGTTGATAATGACAAAAGTAGGCATACATCAATATCCCACTCGGCCCCAGAGCCACCTCCACACTTATGGGAATGACATGGGCAAAAGTGTGCATCTAAATGCCTCTCCAGAGGGAGGGCATGGCTTACGTGAGAACAGGGAGGAACGTGTCAAATACAAGAGGTGAGCTGTTCTGTCCATAAAAGGGAGCACTGAGAATTCATAGCAAAGATGAAGATCAAGTAGGAGCCCATGTGCCAAGGGCTTCACAAATAGCCACACCCGGTCCCCTGGAACACTGTTCTCTGATTCCCCACACTCTTTGCCCCAAGAGCCGTATAACCAGTAAGTGGCTGCTAGAAAGATATTGTAAATTGCTCTAACAGAGTACAGTTTGGGGCAGCTTCCAATTAGCCTTCACTTGGCAGTCTTTTTCTCCCTGCCAAGTTTGTGCGGCGAGAGCCCCACGCCCCCGCCCACTGTTTGGCGCTGGGTTTGGGAACACAAAGGAGTCCTGATGCGGATCGAGCTGGTAGAAGTCAACACTTGTACATACGTACCAGGCCAGGGACAGAGTTAAAAGGTGCTTTTGGGGGGGGATCAGTATCAAGTACAGTCTGGCGGGGAGGCCGAAACCTACCCAGATTCCCAAGAACTCACTTCTTTCCCTAGCTCTGTTTTAACGCTAACTTTCCGTCCAAGATCATTTTCCTTTTTCCCCTCCTTCCTGCTGCTTACCTCCACGTTTCATTTGACTCCCAGTAGAGATACCTAGGAGTTAAACCAATGTCCAATTAAAAGGTAAGTGCCTTGTGTTAAAAGCCAGGACATTCAATATTCATAATTAGGTAGCTTTCAAAATGGATGAAGAACAATACAGGTCTTTAGTCAGGCCTAATCGTGGCACCTATATTTTGTGACGTAACCAACGCCCATTCAGTTGACTGCAGGGTGGGGGGGGGAGGGGGAACCACCTGCTTTCTCCTCAGCCGACTCGGCACTTTATAAATATGAGAGATGTAAAAGAACAAGGAGTTCCTAATGTGTTTATTTCATTATAATGAATTCTTCAGGCAAGTGAGAGGATCACTGAAGCAGAGCGTGCTTAAAAACCCCAGCTGAATCTGGCAGCCCCACTGTTCTTTGGAGTAACATCTAAGTGTTACAGAGGAGAGAGCATAAAGATTGCTCACTTGGGTATAATTTTCCAAAAGAGGAAAAAAAAAAAAAGTAAAGGTTTATCTTCCATTCTTTCATTTGTTTTCCAAACTATAAGATCTCCAGAATCGGCACTACGTCTATAAAATGAAAGAGA
The DNA here is from genome assembly GCF_964271855.1 of Acomys minous. Lineage (NCBI taxonomy): Eukaryota > Metazoa > Chordata > Mammalia > Rodentia > Muridae > Acomys > Acomys minous. The sequence goes on along the minus strand of NC_140483.1, from coordinate 25,169,577 downwards.
AATAAGAGAAAAAGTGTGCAGCAAGACAGGAAACAGTTCTTTTCAAGGGTCAGTTCCACGTGAACCCGCTCAGCCCTCACTGATCCCAAGAAAAGGCTCGGTGCCTTCTGCCCCCCATGGGCTTCTTGTCTCGGCAGAAGAGTCAACTTTGAGTTTGTTCTTAGAACCTATAAGTAGTGCTTTTAGATGTTTACTAATAATGTGGCCAACTCTTTATTTTTTGGGGGGGAGGGGGTTTGATGTTTATTCTTTCTCCAAGAGTTAAGACATGGTCATTTTGTAAGCAGCCAGTCATGGAAGAAAATGATTATAGTTCACCTTGCAAAGAAAGGCCTTCCAGGGAAGAAGCAAAGCAAGATTCCTGCTCCTAGCAAGTGCTCTGTCCACTGGGAGGCAGCATAGGCTGCCAGAAAGAGAACCTGGCCAGAGCTGGGAGACCTGGGTTCTAGTCCCTCCTTGTCCTGTCTATGGCCTTCCTGGAGAGTGTACTCTGGCCAGCCACAGAATCCTGATTAAAAATCAGGGCAGAGGAAGAGAAGGTGAAGCAAGAGATGCCAGCGAGCTCAGGGAATAAAGATGCAAGCTGCTTGGAGAGGACACTCACGCGTACAGCACTTTGAACTCTGTAACTTCCCCCGCAGTGTGAAAGACAAATCTGCCACAGATATTTAACACAACAAGAACAAAGCAAATACGGCTGGCCATCCCCATTTGCAGGTTCTGAACTGAGATCAATAGCAGATTGAAAATATTTAAAAGAAAACTGTGCCTGCCAAAATACACAGTTTTTGATTTGGTCGTTGTTTTGTGTTTGTGTACCATTGCTTTCTAAACGATACAATTATTAATGTATACAGAACTTTTGTGGGTTTTTTAGCATAATAAAATTGAGATTATTTGAAGTATATGGGAATGACCATACAGCTATATGTAAATACTTATGCCATATGTTTAAAAAAAAAAAAAAAACAACTCAGGCATCTTCAGCCCGGGCACCAGGGAAGGGCCGGGAGGAGCTCCCAGAATCAGTCACTACTGAGCTATGGTGGCACAGTAAACACCATATTTTCTAACATATATATTTTCTCTTTTGGTTTTTAGAAACAGGGTTTCTCTGTGGAGGCCTGGCTGTCCTGGAACTCTGTAGACCAGGCTGGCTTTAAACTCACAGAGCTCCACCTGTCCCCTGCCTCCTGAGTGCTGGAGTGAAAGGTAGGTGCCACCACCACCCATCTGCAAAGTTGTTTCTAAGGATCATAAGGAGGGAAGGTCATCATGTTAAATAAATTCTGAAAAAAATGCTGCTACCCCACAGCCTTCTGGGAGATTTACAAGAGATATTAATATGTTAACATGCAGAAAAGGCTTGTGCTTAAGAAAACTCCTTAATTTATAAACTCACTTGATAATGCTTTCTCCTTTTACACAAACACTGGGTTTTTTCTGTAAAGCAACTGCACACACATCACACACATCACATCACATCTCACACACACACACACACACACACACACACACACACACACACACACACAGGTAAATAGCATTTAAAAAAATTTTCCCCTTGGTAATAATGTCTAGCTTAGGCTTGAAAAGATAATGTCATTGGGCCACAGGTCAAGGTCTTGGAGAGGGATAGCATTTTAGCTACAATGCCCTCCTTCCCTCTGATTAGCAGCAATATATGTTTGTGAGGCAGCTGGCCAAGGTGAAAGGTTAATTTTGTGACCTTGAATCTCAGTCCAGTGAACAGACTCCTACAGGGGTGGACCTCGTCACCTTGTTCTCATCAGCTCTACCCAAGTGAACTCAGGACCCACAGACAAGAGCCTCAGGTACCCCTCTCAAAGGGAACTGGAAGTGTCAGTTCACCAGCACAGAACCAGTGGACTGTAGCTTATGTGTCTAAGGAGTTACACAAAAACCTAACGAAGGTACACTACTTTATTCTATCAGGAGAGCTAGACTCTTGGGAAGTTTTATAACCATGGCCTTGGGAGCCAGCCTCCAAGAGGACCAAATTCCAAGTTCATCTCCTAACAGCTATACAGTCTTGAACAGATTACTTATTTGAACCTCAGCCCCAAGAATCTATAAATTACAATAGGTATTCCCACTCCTCAAAGGGTTTCGGTGAGGGTTCTGGGAAATGACCCATGCCAATGCATTTAGCACTGTGCCTACCACATGATAAGGACTAATAACACCTACAACTATTTGTTTACTTACTTGTTTTTGTTTGTTTGTTTACTGGGGTGGGGCTTGGATTTCAGGGCCTTCTGTGTGCTCCTCAGAGCCTTTTGCCACTGGCCTACATTCGGTATTTTGAGACAAGATGTTGCTGGGCTGCCTAGACTAGCCTTTGCTATATAACACAGGTGGTCTTTCAATTTAGCAATCCCCCTGCCTCAACCTCCCAGGTAAGCAAGGATTATCAGTCTGTGTGCCAGGCCTAACTATGTTGTTATATTTAAAGGAACTGGATCATGTCAAGAACATAGTGCCCCTTGAGCTAGTATTAGCAAAATGTGATTTTTTTTTCTCTTAAATTGTTTTTATTTTATAATTCCTGAGGGGGGGGAAGCATGCTTCTTAAACCTTCACTGAAAATCTCAGTGTGAGGCTAGGTTGCCCTTTGGAAGAGATTTCTAAGTTAAGAGCTTCAATCTCTGCAAAACATGATTCAGCTGACTAAACTCATTTTACTGGTACACTCCCAGGAATACATTTCTCAGAGGAGATACACCCAGCACAGTACATAATCCTTGCAAGGTATTATTACGTGGCCTAGTTTTTCTATCAAAATCAAAATACAGATCAGAAAATGGGGTTTCAGGCCACACATCAGAGGAGGCAGATGAAGAGAGGACAGCCCGGAGGCAGAGAAAACCTCAGGAGACACAGGCGATAACAAAAGAGGCCCGAAAGGACACAGGCTCTGCTGGCCACATCAGATACTGTCAGACCTGTCCGTACACAGAAGCAGTCCCAGATTTGTAAGCCAGCCACTTAAAAGCTAGTAGGAAACTCCCAGCAGCAGCTCTATGGGCCTGATGGAAAGACACAGAGACTGTCTTTTCATCCCCTCCTGTGGGCTCTCATCTTTGGAGATTGCCATAGTGACCACCTGGAAGGCATCTAAGTAACCAATGCCCATACCCTTTGCACCCCAAGACTCTCAGCCTCCACAACTCTTCCAGGCCTTGTGGGGCTTAGTGCAGCAAAGTCCAAAGCTATGATCATAGAAGAGAGTGCTGCGGTCCCTCCCTCGCTCCCTCTTGTACTTTACCCCACTGGTGACAGGCCTGTTGTCACTGTAACTCTTGGGTTTTACTTATTTGTGTTGTGTACAGTTCCATGCTGTTCGAACCAACAGAGTTCTTGCCCAGAACACACACACACACACACACACACACACACACACACACACACACACACTTAGTCTAGTGACTTTGGCCATGTCTAGTGACTGCTTTCCCAGGGCCACCATGTCGATCCAATCAATGCTGGAACAGCTGGCTCTTAATAACACTGGATTAAACAAATCGATCATGGAAAGGTCAATTTGGTACCTAACATTTAGAAAGTTGGAATGTGAACACTTGGCATCTGTTGGGGACCAGTGCCACATAAGCTCAGGAATCTTACTCCTGAGTGGAGTGCCTTACTTGAAAGAAGGAAATGCTGATCCAGAAAAATACAGTCATGGCTTTAGTATTCTTATGTCTACTTGCATGAAGAACTAGGGACAAAGATAGTGCATTCACTGTTTTTTAAAAAAAATCCTTGTGGTTATATGTACATATAACACTACATTCAACAAGACCAAGGTAACACTTGTTGGCCAATAAAAGGAACAGGATCCAGCTCCACACATTTTTATTATCGTCAGAAAGGTGCTACCAGTTGAAAAGAATTGTGCTCACGCATGCCCTTTGACCTCCTGAGAAATGAAAAAACACTGTTGAGACATCTTGGGAGATGCTCACAGTCCACCTGACATGGCATGCAAAGGCAGCCTGAGCCTCCAGTTGGCTCTGCCCCTGCAAACCTGCTTGTCATTAGCATGTGTGCTGTGAGAAGCCGGGCTGAATGCTGTAAAATGTGCGGAGCCCATGTTTTATGAGCTGCCTCCACAGTTCAGAGGGTGAAAACAGGCACAGGGAAGTGGGATCGCAGACCCATCATCGGCCAGTTGGCAGATATCAAGATCCAGGCAGGAATGCCGCCAACACTACAAGTCACATGTCAACAGAAACAGAGGGAGTGGGGGTGGGGTGACCATGGGAAGAAGTAATAAGAGAGATGGGGGGCGGGGGTGCAGGGAAAGTTCACCATGTAGGAAACCTGCTGCCGCCATGAACCCTTGAGCACAGAGGGTATCACAGGGAGTTAGGGGAAGACCTGCCATCAGTGTCCTCACATTGGGCTCCTGAGTCTCTGCCGTAAATGGAGGTGTGTCTGGGCACGTAACACACCGTAGAGCAAGAGAGGTTGAACCACTGATCTGTAAAATAACAAAAGCAGTTCCATGGTGCTCTTACACATTTACACACCACACACACACACACACACACACACACACACACACACACACACACAGAAGGGAAGGGACACAACCTCAACATGGAACACCTCAACTCTAGGAATGAAAGAACTGCGTGCTGCTATGCTTGGCTTCAAGTCTGCCATCCACCCAGAGAATAATGGGGTCTTCTACTCAGATCCTACTTTATCAGCAAACACTGAGGCCTGACAGGGCCTCTGGAGATCACCTGTCAGGGTTCCAAGTGCTTTAGGGTTTATCTTGTGGCAGTCCCCAGGGTTAAATGGAGTGTGCCTTGAAGAAATCTTGCCTTACACTCGAAATTGATCTAGTCCTAAAACACAGACTGACTTCTGCATTTCTTCCCTGCTTTCTCTAGACATGGAGATAGGAGGAGGAAATGTACATTGTGTTCACCAAATGTGCATTGTTTGTTTTAAAACACACAAACAAACAAACAAATGTCAAAAGACCACATATAGTATGGACTAGGTACAGGCATTGTGATGACAACTGTGTTCACCCTAGGAGAGTCAGAGCTCGCCCACACACAGATCATAAGAACACAGTGTATACACACACCTTAGGACACAGACACACACACAGGCCACGCTCCGGGGATCCCAGGATGATCCTGGAGAGAGTTAAGAATAACTTTACTGCAGCCCTGACATTTGAGCTGGTGGCTGAAGGTGCTCGCCAGACCGCACAGAGCAGAGAGAATGAATTCGAAGCAAAGGGCACAGTGCAAAGGCTGAGAGTCCACAGAGGATGTGACCTGCTCCCAGAAGACTGACAAGTTCAAAGCAGTTGGCTTTTTGACTCCAGTCCAGCCTGATGTTTGAAATACGTACCTGAGAGACGGCCCTGGTGGCTCGCTTACACATACAGTCACAAAACATCACGGATCAAAGTGTGGAGCATGAAGCTTAAATGAGGGCCACCTACATCTTTTGGATTTACACTGCTGAGAAACAAGACTTTTAAAAGCGAAACCATGCATAGACTTTTGTTGTTGTTATTTTGTGCTTGTTTGTTTTGCTTCATTTTACCATTTGCACTTCTTTAAGGTCGGAAGAAAAAACATGCTTGAAATAGTATCTATATATCTACATACACCTATATTCATAGGGGTACATGGAAAGATTTCCTTAAGGCAAGTCTCATGTGGTATTCCCTACGTGCCAAGCACGGCTGGAAACCCTCCGTGTATATTAGATACATTTGCTCTGCCCAGTAATCCTGTAAGGTGACTCTGGTTCCTCATACCTAACTCATCAGGCAGAGAGAGTTCAAATAACTTGCCAGAATTAATCAGCCAGTTAATATCAGGGTTGGGACTAGAAAATGAAGCTAAGACACTGACCCGGTGTTCCTTACCACCACACTTACCCACCTCTCATGACACCCTCGCAATAAGGTCTTGGGGACGTGGGGGGAAACCCGGCAGAGATAAAAGCGTTATCCCATTTCTTGGCTCTTTCTCCTGGGTTTACGCTCTTGCTGAATGCTATGCAGACACTCACCAGAGAAGGCCACAGGAAGGCCATAAGCAGCTGGCAGAGTGGATGGAGGAGGAGGGGGCCACAGTCCACTCCAGCAACGCTGCTCAAAGGCAGCAGGCCTCCTTGGCCCTACCACAGGGAAGCCCTCCCCAGCGTCCTCTTTCATTCCTACTAAAGCCATTGAGGCAACGTGCTGAAAATCAGGATCCCAGAAAGACAGCAGTGTCCGGGGCAGCTCTCAAGGCTTCCCTCCCAGCAGCTTCTGCAAACAGTCGGTGGCGGGAGCTGTAAGATCTGAGAAGGAAAACACCTCACCCACAGCTCTCCCCCACTAGTGTGATCAAGACAACCCCCTCCTCCCTTGCTTCCACCATCATGACCGAGGAGCCCATATATTATACCATGCCATGGTTCATTTCGGCATAAAACCAACCACCATCACTCTTCTGACCTGAAGGGTTAAAAACTCCCTCCTTGAGATGCTGAGAAAAGTAACATGACATCATGTTGCCTGTGTCAGGTTTATAAATGGGCCAGGGGGAGGCAGGGGTGAAACCCGACACTATCAAAACACGGGCCCTGCTGGAAGAAAGAAGGCCATTGTTGGAGGCTGTCAGCTCTCTTCTGGCTGAGGTAAAGCGAGATTCGAGAAACATTAGCAGGAGGCCAGGCACGGTGCAGGCCCTGACTCCTATGTCTGCTAAGGAATCAGGCCGACCCAGGTCCCCGACTTCCTGTGGGGTATGTCCCCCGCCTGGTTTTATTCTCCTTGGCAATCTTTATTCTGTACCCCAAAACAAAAGAGTGTTTAACCGAACAACAAGAAAGTCCAGGGACATTTTTTTTTCTTGAGCAAGACTGTTTTCCAGACAATCAGAGAGGGAACCGAGTACCAACGACCCTGGGCACACAGGGTCTCAATTCTGTCTGAAAGACAGAAATGGGAACCTGGTTCAAAGCTAGAAAGAAAGAACTCCAACTACACAACAATAATAAGAAACTAGATCTAAAATCTTAAAAAAAAAGTTTCCAAAGGAAAGGCCTGGGCTCTGATCAGGACACAAGTGACAGAATGTGGGGCGGATTACAGAGCCAGAAGGGACAGACACAGACCAGCCAAAGGACAAAGTGTTGGCACAAAGAATAAAAACATTTTAATACACAAAAGGAGAGGGTAAAGGATTTATGGTGAGCGAAAGTTCAGAAAATAAAAAGCTAGACAAATGGAAGCCAGTCTGGCTGGAGACACGATTCATTTTGCTGGACACACATTTAATTTGATTTTTTTTTTCTCTTTTCTTTCTTCCTCATCTCTCAGCTCTGACTTGAAGGAAAGAAGAGTGCACAGACAGCCCCCTGCCCCCGACCCCACAAGGCCGAATGTGAACAGAGAATTTTGGCAGGAGAGACAGGCGGGTTTGGCCTGCCAGCTAGTCCTCCATGAGGGAGATGCCACTTTTGCGATCACTGAGGACAGGCCTTGACTGGGGGCAGAGGGCAGAGGGGCTCAGCGTGGAGCTGGCTGTGGGCTGCTCTCCTGGTATTTTCTGCTTCCTCGTTTCCACGCAATTGTAATCAGTCCACAAGAACCTTAACCTCTCAAAACAGCTCTCTCCACCCACCCTCCATGCCTCCCGAGCTTAATTCACCAGCAATTAAGAAAGCAGCCATACAGACCACTGGGCTCCTAGTTGCTAACTACAGTTTTTATGTTCACCCTACCACATCTTCTTTGGAACAAAACAGAGACCCCCTCAACTAAAGTATAATGGTGCCCTATGGCTTTCCCACAGAGCCCCAGAACCAGCCTCTTCATGCTTCAAAGAAGACAAGGGAGGCCCCCCTGGACCACCCTCCAAGCTCAGAGCTCACTTGTCCCTCACAATTCCAGTCCCCTGAGTCTTTTTCTCTGTGGCTGGGAGCATTCTTGGCGCCAGAGTGTGCTCATTAGAGACGATGGCAAGCAGGAACACAGGCAGAAGAGGAGGCAGCCGTAGCCTCGGTACCAAATCTCACAGACAAAGGGAGCTGTCCAGGAGAGCAAGGCTGGGCCCTTGAACTTGTGTCCATGAATTTGCCCCAAACCTTTGGTTCCAAAGAGTTTCAGGAGTTGAGAGTGTCTGTGTCTCTGCCACCAGATTGCCCTGACCGGTCAAGGGGTATCTTTCTCTGCTCAAAATGTCCAAGGGATGCCTGATGCTCTTCCTTTTCCTTCAGAGTTGCTCCAGTTGCTCACTGTGTTTTACTGGACTGACTGACTACCTAATGTGTGTCTGGCACTGTGTTAGCTGTTAGGCTGTACAACAACCAAATCGGGATCGTCTCTATGGCTTCCTTTTCCTGCCTGGTCCTGTGCACTTGCCAAACCCAGTCAAGAGGCCACGGAGGGTCTCACGAAATCAACATGATTCTCACTGATGCTACAAAAGAGCAGTCCCCAGATGCTCGGAGGAGCTCAGGACCTCAGGGAGTGCAGGGGATGTGAGGTCTGTGTGTGTGTGTGTGTGTGTGTGTGTGTGTGTGTGTGTGTGTGTGTGTGTGTGTGTGTGTGCGCGTGTGTGCGTGCATGCAGGTGTTTAAGGAGCTGAGGGAAAGGATGAAGGGTAAAGAATGACAGATTCCTAGGAGAAGGGAGAGTAGGGTGGGAGGACATACAAGCAGGACTTTCAGGAATTTGCCTACATGGTTTGTGGATGTTGTACTGCTCTGTCTGCCACCTGTCCCCTAGGTGTTCAAGCCTATGGTTAATAGGAAGGAAATACTGGTCCAATCAATCACTTAAGATACCCTAACCTTCTGAAGCATGGAGGACCATAAGGAATAGATTCTACACTCTTCAAGCCTGAGGCTCATCTCAACTTTTCCCTCTCATAGAGGGAGCAAGAAGAAAAAGCCAGTGCTAAGAGAAAGCTTGTGAACAATCTGACACCTTGGGTTCTAAATTTATTTTCTCATTAATGAATAAGGAGGATTTATTGTTTGAAGCAATGTCTGTTTTATATCAACTCTTTTCTCCTTTTTTTTTTAAATTTTTGCCCCAGACAGTGGAGCTCCAAGGAGACCAAGAGCAGATGTTTCATATTTCAGGAAAGAGCAGTCTCCCCCAATTCCTGAAAGATTCCTGGAATTCTTATACTTAACAAAAATTAGCTACAGAGAAAAAAACAATCATGAATTAGGAGCCCACGGCGCCTCTGGGAATGATGGCTTCTGTCTTTCCTCCCAGCAAGCTTTCACCACCCCAAATCCTCTGCCTGCTGCCCAGTGGGCTCCATGGAAAAAGCCAGTGCAGCCAGCTCTTCTTGAAGCTACCGAGGAGTTTCACCATATTTCGTAGTGGAGATGCCAACCCTGAGCCATAATTTCCAAGACTTGGAAGCAGGAGTCAGCCAGAGTTCTAAACTGTGCTTCATCGCTCTGCTGACCAGTTAGACAAAAGATATCTCCATGACGTCATCTACACAAGAGACACAAGGACACTTAACCATCTTTCTTGTACTCATGCCGTGACGTAAGTGCCCAATAGTAAGCTAGACACTTATAAAACTATAAAGTCCATTCTATTAATAAGGCTTTGTGTTACCCATTGCACAGCTACACAGGTGGAGGGCAACATTAGCTGCACACCATACTGAGCTAGCCTGAGCTATGTTCTCGGAGCCCTTTCACCCAATAGGAGGTCCTTTTCCATTCTGTATAAAAGTTATCAAAACCTTTAACCATTCGGCATTTATTCAATCAACATTTATTGAGCACCTGGCACAGGAGTTGGCACCCGCTGGGCGCTCAGTAAATATCTGGTGAATAATGAATGAACAAGTACCTAACATAGAGAAGGGAAAATGCGTGGCAAGCTGCCACCGGCCCTGGATCCTGAATCCACATCAGAACCCACTAATGGATTCAAATGTATTTCTCTGAAGACTCTGGACTCAGAATACTCAGACTTGATACATAGGATAGAATCTACCTGCCTTTCCCAACTGAGACACAAAGATCAAGTGCATTTTGCCCCTGTTTTCAAGGAGCTTACAGGTTTCTGGAAGAAAGGCTGTAAATCGGCAGTTGTAGTAGGCATTATGAGAGACACCGACGAGCCTAGTGGAAGCCTGTGGCCTCTAGTAATGTGTAATGTGGCTGAAGCCACAGTTCTCTAACTCTGCTTGTCTTACAAATGCTAGCTTCTCCAAATTCCTCTCCTGCCCCTCTGAGAATTCCTTTCTCATTCCTTCCACTACCCACCATGCAATTTTTACGTTCTAGGGTCCTGTCCTCTCCGTGTCTGCTCAGTATAGACACTCTAGGATCATCAGAGTCCCAGCCAAGAAACTCAGCAGCCACTTACACAAACTATATCTATGCCTGGACTTCTACCTCTGAGAGGATGCAGGTACAGGAATTATCAGCAGTTCCACGCGGATATCTCAAAAGCAGACTTACAGAAGCCCTTTCCCCTTCCTCCGCAGCTCTCCTCAGCCTCTGACAATCTTGATCTATCACTCAAAAGCTCCAGATAACTTCCTCCTCAACACCTTCCCCACCAGCAAACCTTCCAAGGGTAGTCTCTAAAATAGCTTTTGCAATTCATTTGATTTACTCCACCATACTTTCTCATTTCTAGCTGGCCCCCCACTGCCCTAGTACTACCCCTCATCTCAAGCCATCTTCCAAAGAGACTCCCAAATTACCTTAAAGCCCAAACCTGACTTGTGTTGGCCACGCCACTTTCCCTCCCCAAGCCTCTCACTCAGTATCCAATTTCTGTCAAGATCGCATCCTAAGCCTGGCATAATATGACCCCAATCAACTCGTGCCTGTCACACCCTGGATCCTTCACTCTGGTCATGTGACTGCTTTCACCCATGCTACACACTCATCTTGGGGTGCTACCTGCTTGTCCTTCAGCTCCCCTTTCATTATCATCCTGCACAAGCCAGAAACCCCATTCCATATCACCATGAAAAGTCTTACTTCATGGCAGAATGAATCACCCCATCTCTGTATAAAATTATTTTACAAGATTTTGAAATTCCTCCCCCTTCCCCCCCAAAAAAAGTTGGTCCAGATATATGGCTGTACTAATATGTATATAAGCTGTCTTACAAAATTCACAAGTAGCTGGGCATGGTGGTGCACACCTATAATCCCAGCTCTCAGGGAGGCAGAGGCAGGTGCATCTCTGTGAGTTTGAGGCCAGACTGGACTACAGACTGAGCCCAGGACAGCCAAGGCTACACAGAAAAATCCTATCTTGGAAAGAAAGAAAGGAAAGAAGGTAGGTGGGAAGGAAGGAAGGAAGGAAGGAAGGAAGGAAGGAAGGAAGGAAGGAAGGAGAAGGCTCACAAGTATGTTAAGCTTCTATGTGCAAATAACAAATTAACTTTCATGAAATCAATATGTCTTTGTCATGTGGCAAGGTCAGAGTGACATTACCAAATCCCTGCTACCACAGTGGGAATGGCAATGCCATGTGTGACTACCAGACCCCATAGATCCACCACAGAACTCATTTGCTACAGGGACTGGAAGATACAAAATGTTTTACACATTAAAAAAAGAGTTATAACTCTTGAATAATGAAGACAATTTTTAAAACCTTTAAAACTGAAAGAGATCGGTTTGACCCTACACACTGTCTTCCTCATGGTCACAGTCAGCAATTTGATTATTGCTACAGAAAAGAGAGGGACAATAAAACCTTAACAATTTAGGGACATTAGGAGAATGGCGTGAATTACCGAAGGGGTCTAAATTTATAGAATTTCAGTGAAAAATAAAATCTTAAAACTTTATGAGACATGAACACTAATCATTAATAAACCGCATCTACAAAGAAGCACCATCGAGACCTGCTTTTCAGATCAGGGTATAAATTAGACTTGCTATGTAAATAGATGCTCTTTACTTTATAAAGCCTTTGAAGTTTATTTCTTTCAACCGGCTCTATACACCCTGGAGCTACCTCAAGTACATAAACCCAGCACCCTATCCAGTTAAATGTTCAATATTTATTTAATAAATTAAATCACTGTATTATTTATATACCTAGTCAGCTGCTTTTTTATGAAAAAGCTTTATTAATCACCAAACATTTTTAAACCTAGGGGCTTAAATTGACGGTTTTATATTGTGCCTACTTTAAAAGAAGAGGAAGGCATAACTTTCCTCCTCTGTGCTGCCCTCCCTACCCAGGTAAAGTCCTTCCCTCTACCGCTCCACCCCCATTTCCATATTAGCCTTTTCATAGCACCTGCCCTGCTAATCCCCCCACTGGAGCTCCCTCTTCTTCCCCTTGGATCATTTGTACTTTTCTGGTCTCCGCCCTTACTCCAGGTTTTATATTCACACCTAAAGGTTTGGACCTAGGTTCCACAAATGAGAAAGAACACACCATGTTTTTCTTTCTGAATCTGGATTAACTCACTCAATACAACGACTTCTATTCCTATGCATTTAAATGCCAGCTTCATGATTTCATTTTTCTTTAGGGCTGAATAGAATTCCTTCTATGTATGTCCCACATTTTCTTTATCCATTCATCGGCTGAAGGACATTTAGGCTGTTTCCGTTCCCCAGCTTTTATGAATGGATGGCAAGGTACATGGCTGAGCGAGTATCCATGGAAGCTATACCACTTGAGGTTGCTAATGCTCTCCCTGAGAGCTGGAAACCATCTAACAATAACATTGGTACCAGGCACGAGAACTCTCCTTTTGAGTTGTTGGTCAGGAGAGTCCAAGAGACTCTCAACACAATATAGACCACAGCCATTGCCCTCTATTTTCACCCAGAATTCGAAGATAAGTCCCTATTCCTAAAGACGTCACACAGCTCAGAAAAAGGACTTGCAAAAACCCCAGCTGGATCCGACCTAGAAGGATCCTCCCTCTTTGACTTCTCATAGCACCTCAGCTCAAGGTGAGCTGTGCAAGCTGCCAACAGACAAAAGTGATCAGTCGCCATCTGAGATGCCTATGAACCACAACAGTGACCAGCACAGCAAGACAGCCCCCAAAGAAGCCACGGCAGCACTCACAGCTTGAGGGTAGCCAATTGGACTGAAGACCCACTCAACAAAAGGGAATTCACACCTGGCCCTGTAAACATTGCCCATGACTGGTAAGACCACGGAAGCTAGAGCACAACATACTACTGTTTCTTTTCTAAAGCAGCATAATTTCTAACAGCAGTCTACATACTAATTATTATTATAGCTACAGGTAAGTGTAGCTCTCACCTCTTGTCAAGGAAATTTCTTTTTGAAGCCGACAACACAAAGATCATTACAGAAATCCTTAACTGGTGAAAATGCAAACAACAACAACAACAACAACAACAACAACAACAACTGACCATGTGTTCATCCACAACTGACCCACTTACAAGAGAAGTCTGCACATAGGGTTCAGAGAACATTGTGGAAGAGGAGGTGGAAAGACTGTAAGGGCCAGAGGACCGAGACATCTGCTGTGAGATGGTGTCTCGTATATATGTCAGGAAATCTGCAACAATATGGTAGTCTAAACAATCTGGTAGTCTAAACAAGACCCGAACACTGCCAGCAGCAGTTCACATGCTAGCATGAAAGGGCAAATCTCGCAAGGCCCCACCTCTAGATGGGAAATTACAGATAATTAATAACTGCTGAGAGAGGGAGAATCAGTCTTCCCCAAGGATGAGCCTTGTAATTGGTTATGCAATACCCAGTGGTCAGCCCTAAAACACATTCATATGAGCAATACTAAGCAGACCTAGCAGGTTGGGTTGTATTTACAAATTTTTATGGATGTAATAATAGTAGTAGTAGTAATAATAATAATAATAATAATAATAATAATAATAATAATAATAATAATAATAGAATAAAAGGCTATGAATATGGGACAGGATGAGAGAATGGAGACATAGGCAGATAATAGATTAAAAGAAGAGGCAGTATGCTGGAGTGACAGTTTGGAAGCATCAGGACCTGAGTTCAAGACTGAGAACCCATATTAAAAATTATGTTTAAAAAAGCCAGACCTTTTGGCGCCTGTACTTATAATCCCAGCACTGGGGAGGTCAAAACAGGAACATCCTGGGGCTCCCTGGATAGCCAGCTCAGTCTGTTTGATGAGTGCCAGGCCAGTGAGAGATCTTGTCTCAAAGGAGATGAACCTTCCTAAGGATGACACCCAAGGTTATCTTCTGACCTTCATGTGTGCGCACATACACAGGCGTTCACACTCAAAATTAAAAAAAAAAAAAAGTGAGCACCATCAACACAGCCATGTGGGTGAGAGACTCATCCTTCCTTGCTACATGTGTTTCCATGTCTCCTGAAGAAAGAAGAAGCTAAACTCACAACTAGGCCGCCCAAAGATGGTTTCTCTATTCTAGAACAAGTTATCCATGACAGTTCAGGACCTGGCCTGGAATCCTAGGGGATGAAAGGCTGTCTTTCTAAGAAACAAAGGTTTTTCTGCAAAAGTCTGGCCTCTCTGCCCCTCTCCAACTCTTACCTCAACACCTGGCTAAACCCTTGTTCACTCCTACATGCCTAAGACCTGCATCCCGGTGTGTGCACGCGTGTGCCCCCGTGTGGATCTCCGTGTGCACAAGGCCTTTTACCAACTATGAAATGGAGGAAGGTGCAGCTTTCATCATTCCCCATTCTTTAGTTTCTTTCATTGTTTATGTGAAAACAGAGTAGGGAGCAACTATAGTTTATCTAAAAATGCAGTAATTCAAAAGTGGAAAACAAACAACAACAAAAGACCTCAGTCCTTGATATGAGGAGGTCATAGGAAAAACATCAAAGGAATGACTCAGCTGGATGCCAAGATGTGTTTCCTAGTTATTACTGAGAATTCTTTGTGTTAAAATTTAATGTAGTCTTCTCTAGCAGTTTTGTTTTTTTGTTGTTGTTGTTTTTGTGGATTTTTTTGTTTTTTTTTTTTGTTTTGTTTTTTTTTTTTGTCAAGTCTTCTATGACTATTTTGGTAAGTTGTTTACACTGGTCATAAGCAGATTGCCTTAGCAATGCCTTATAAAACAGAGTAAGAGGCTACATCCATTCCTGGTTCTGTGAGGACTGAAGTGTTAGCTCCCATGACAAGCAGCTGTCATGGAGTCCTGTCTTGAGTAGCACGGCAAGCTAGTATACATCAGGCATACAATACATACTACTAAAAAAAAAAATGCCTGGATGAATTACTATGAGAGTGAAAGATATGTCAGATGTCAAGCTGAAAACTTGGAGGAATGAGACCACTGTAAAATTATGATGGGAACAGTGCACAGTGCAGATAAAACAGGTTAAGCCTATTGGCAAACAACCCACACAGGGTGGCCCCACCGCATCACGCAACATCTGTGGCAACCCACATTTTCTCCCTTTAAAATGGGAGCACAGCGGAAGAGAACGAGACACTGTCCAAAGTGTCCATCACAACCATTAGTAAATAGTGTGTTCTTAAAACTAGTTGTTACTACTTTATGGTATAGCTCCATGTTTTCTCAACCAAAAGGCGACACCAGATTAAGATTAAGACTCAACACGTACACAGGGGAGGCTTCTAGAAAATACTTGCAAGCCATATGTCGGTGTTCTTCGTACAATTCATTGCCAAAGCATTCTTTTGGGCATAAAAGAATTTTCAGTAAAGGCCATACTTAACTTGTAACTTAAAAAATTTACTGGAATGTCTTACATACACTCTCTTAGAAATATGTGGCTAGTTTTCTTTTCATATCTTGCTATGCATCTATATTTTCACTTAATGGTAGAGATGTGCCAGCCCCCTGATTGCCTCACACTGTGTCTGGACAGACCCCAGGACCCAGCTGCCCTGTTCTCTACTTTTAATTTCTAATACATGGAACAGATCTGAAAGTGCTCTACTCTGTTTAGCTGAAGTACTTATTCAAAATGACTGTCTTTTGCACGCATTAATTCCAGCATTAGCTTAAAGAGAAAGAAATGAGGCAAACATACACAAAGAAGAAATTTTAAAAGGGGGAAAAAATAGAATAAACTCTTTTGGCTCTGTCTCGTGCAGGAAAAGAAAGAAAGGCTGCTTTCCCGGGCTCATTAAACACTATGTTCCTTCATAGCTGCTTTTAGGAAAAAAAAATCTAAAAAGGATCGGGGGAGTAGGTTTTGAAGAAGGAATGAGGTGAGTAATAAAGAAGGTAAGAGAGAAAACAAAATGAATGGCTGTGGAACAAAAAGGGGGTGGGGGCAAGAAAAAGAAAGAAGAAAGGAGGGCTGAAACCTGACACTCAGGAACTCAGGCCTCTAGCAAGCGACTTCTTGGACTGAAAACCTGCCAGCCTGGGGCTGTGGACTGGTTCCAATCCCAGCCTTCATTAACGCTTCATATACTCAGCCCCTAATTTACAACCGTTTAACGGCAAACATTCTACAAGTACCTTCGGGGACCTCTGAGGACAGAAGAAATCTAAGAGAAATTAGATGCCCAGGGAGCCCTCTCAAAGGCAAAAGTCTTCCTGTGCAAGGCCACAATTTAGTTGCATGTTGTAAGGTGGCTGCTGGAGACTTAGGGGTGTGCAATAGACACAGAGCCAGGGGGGAGCCACAGCTGTGGGCAAGATTGGGGGTGTGGGTACATGACAGGTATAGAGAAGTTCTCTGATGGGGAGAGTGGCCTGAGCCTGGGGTAAGACCATGTATATGCAAGGGGAGAGACCAAACTAGGAGGGTGCTTTCCCTGCGTGCCAGAGAGCAAATTTAAAGTGGGGGAGGGGGATTCAGAGTTGACTATGTAGATACTGAAACCAGGTGAAGGGCCTGGCAGGGCGGGATCCCCCTCCCCAGGTCAATTTCAGTAAGCGTTTCTATTATTCTCCCAAGCTTTGTTTCTCTTCCGTCCTACCTATGTGCACAGTGACCATCATAGTGTGTAACTGACCGGGACGTAGACTGGGCTCTTGCTGCCAAGGCCGAAGTAAAGAATCAAGCTCAGCAAAGACCCGGGAGTCTGGGAAAGTGGACTGGGGTCCTCCCCTCTGGCAGCAACAGGAGGATGGGCAAGGGAATCCAACCCGATTACCTTTCAGCTAACAGCTTTTACCTAACCGGGTTAGCTGTGTGGATTAGCACTCTGGAGGCTGAGGGCTACATCCCCACCCATGGGGTAGCTGAATGGAATCAGGCAGCTCTCAGCCAGATCTGGAAGGACATGGGTCCAGTCCCTTCAGAGGACGAGGCTGACGCTAGTCCCTTGGGAAAGCTAATATTCCCAAATGGTGTGTAAACCTATCTCTTTTCTAGAACAACTGGGAAGCATAGAAAGCTAGCTCATCATGAGGCAGGTGGCCAAGGCTGGGAAGGGCTTGAACACTCACTACCTGGACCCTGGTAAAATCAACACCATGCCTGACTCCAAAGTGCTCAAAGCCCTACTTCTACAACTGTAGTGTCACGGTCTTCCTCTCCTCCAACTCATCTAGAAAGGAGGCTGTGTACTTTGCTCAAGAGAGATGGCTTCCCTCATCTACCACTGGTGGTCTTGTCCTGTAGACATGGCAAAGTCACCAAGCCTTTTCAGCACTGGCTTAGCTGAAAATGCAAGGTGACTTTGTGACATCTCTAATGGGTTTCAAGGCCTCAGTAGAGTCCTGATGCCTTCCTCTCTCCTTTCTTTCCCGGCAACTGGAAAGCCTTTGCTAGCCCAGGCACTCTCATGGGGCAGCTACTGAACTCCAGATCTGACCCAGGTCAGAAGTGGCCCTGCAGACGTTCACCTCCATGTGTGTTCTGTAAACAGAAAGGTCCAATTTCTACAGCAAGTACAGAAATTAGGTCTGAAGGTGACTGCCTCTGACCTGCTACAAGTGAGCTGTGTCGGTTGGCTCAGTCCGTGGCCGGCCTTTATCCTGAGACTGGAGGAGAACACGCAAGAGATGGCCAGACCACCTTAGAAGCGAAGTCTGGAGCCAAGGATTATAGTAAACAAAAGGCTGATGGCACCTCGGTGAAGGCAAGGCCTTTCAGCCCTGTTTGCTTTTCATAACCAGAGAAGGAGTGTGGGTTGAGGGGTTTTTTGTTGTTGTTTGTTTGTTTGTTTGTTTGTTTTGTTTTTGTTTTTTAGCACACCAGTTAGGTCTTTAACAGTAAGATGGGTGGTATTTGTGTGTAAGTGTGTGTGTGTGTGTGTGTGTGTGTGTGTGTGTGTGTGTGTGTGTGTGTGTGTTGAGGTATCTGGATGACTGCTATCTTCCCGGTCACTCTCTACTTGTTTGAGACAGGATCTCTCATTGACCCGGAAGCTCACAAAGTCAGCAAAAGCCCCAGGGACCCTCCTGTCCTCACCCTGCTAGGACTGGCTCATGCTTTTGAGACCAAGTTTTCACATAGGTTCTGGAAATTGAACTCTGCTCCTCATGTTTGCCTCTTGAAGGGTTGTGCTCACTGGGCCAGAGTTTCCTAAATGCAGCCAGTACTTAACAGGGTGAAAGAGTGATGTGTCCTCACAGCACCTGTGTTTAAGCTCCATTCCACTGTCCCCTTGCCCAGGCCCTCATGGCTTCCTCAGACACAGAGGGACAGATCCACTCCAGGCAGCTTCTGTAAGTCCAAAGAAAATGAATGGGTTTGAACTCTCAGCCCTTCCTCAGAAAGTACTGAGTCTACGAAGAGGAGGCTGACAAAATATTCACATGGGAATACCATAATAAAAATATGCACGGCACACGTGAGTTCGCCTGAGGAAAGAGAAGAACAACAAAAACTCGCTTGGGGAAAGGGGTCTAAAGGGAGGAGACTGTGGGAATAGCTCGGCATCCACTAAAAATGAACTGGTACAGGCATTCTCAGTGGCATCAAGGAGAAGCAATATTATACAGTGAGGTTAGATATGGCCTGTAGTGGAGAGCATGAAAAGGAAAAAGAAATCAGACTGGCTAGGCTCCTGGTTAAAACACCTTAAAAAAAAAATCAAAAGTAAAAAAAAAAAAAAAAAAAGAAAAAGGAATTTATATGGGGTTGGGAAGTGGGTGGGGGGCAGTCCATCAAGAGGAGTGGGTGGAACAGGCTGGAGCCAGGACAAACCAGCATTCGAAGACAAGCTGGGCCATGTACCTGTGGATAACTCCAGGCAATCCAGCATGACTTCCTTTTCTGTAAAGGGGGATAATAAGACCTCTCCTTCCAGCCTCCAGGTGGTTTGAAAGGTCAGATCCCAGCATATAAATGAAATGTGCTGTGTAGTTCAAGGCACCGCACAAATGTCAAGCTATTTCAGGTATGAGGCCCTTTATGAAAAATGTGGCTGCCCAGGTAGCCCTTCAAAAGTGGGGAGGAAAAAAAGCAGCAAGGCATTGTGGGTAAGGGTAGAGCTTATTGCCTGGAAAAGGGTAAGAATGAATGTCAAGGCCAAATGGGCTCACTTTTTTCCCCCCAAGAATTTGCCACACACTGTAGGCTCCAGGTCATCTAACTGAAGGTCAGGGACACTCCTGTGCTCATGAAAGAGACCTCTGACAATGAGCCTTGTTCATTTCCCACAGATGTATCTCCCTCAGAGAGTGTCCAGGGGCCATCGTTATGGGTCGGAGGGCAGAGATGCATGCCAGAAGGAGCCTCAAGATAGTGGAAGGCTTAGCCCCTTCACACTGCGCCTTGGTCTTTACCTCACTCCAGTGTGACATGATCCAGCTTTGCTTCTAGGATGAGAGCAAAAGGGAAGAAAGGGAAAGGGGGAGTGGATTCTTAATCTACTAGAAAGATCAAGGGCAAATGAAGAGAACTGGAAACCCAAAATGTATGGTGGTAATTTCCAGTGTGTTTTTTAAAAGACTGAAGCTTTTGGGGCTGGGCAGATAGCTGAGTTGTTACTGTGCTCCGTGCATAAGCATTTGCACCTGAGTTCAGATCCCAGCACCAGCGTAAAAAGCCATGTGTGACAACCGACGTCTGCACTCCTAATACTGGTGAGGCAGAAAGAGGATTCCAGAAGCTTGCTAGCTCCAGGTTCAGTAAGAGACTCTGTCTCAAAACCTAGTAAGTTGTAGGGTGACTGAAGAAACCAAGCCGACAGACCTTAATCTCTGGCCTCTGCGTGCACACATGTGAGTGCACACACACACACACACACACACACACACACACACACACACACACACACACACACAAGAATGAATACACATGTACACCCAGGATAAGGATTCTTTAAATGATTTAGAGTTATAAGCCACAAATTCAAAGGACGGGGAGACCTGGTGGCACTCAGAGGAAGGACAGCAGGTTACCAAGAAGAGACTTGATACCCTATGAACATATACAGGGGGAGGTAATCCCCCTCAGGAACAGTCATAGGGGAGGGGAATAAGGGGAAAATGGGAGGGAGGGAAGAATGGGAGGATACAAGGGATGGGATAACCATTGAGATGTAACAAGAATAAATTAATAAAGGAGGAAAAAAAATTCAAAGGAATCATAACAGTTACAACATACATAGTACAGGACCCCAAACAAAGGCCATGCAAAGTCCATCTTTTTGCTGTCTTGCTGTTTTTGTAGCCAAGGATAGCTTGAAACTATGTAGCCCCAACCACTCTCACCCTTTTGAGTACCTCAGCCTTAGAATGCTGGAATTAGAGACTAAGTTAAATTTTAAATTGCTTAAAAATAAAGTCTTAAATGTGGAAGACCCTCGTGGTGGGTTGGATGAGAATGGGCCCCACTGGGCTCTTAAATGCTTGTGTGCCTAGTCATTAGAACTATTTGGGGAAGGATTAGAAGGTGTGGACTTGTTGGGGGAGGTGTATCACTGGATGTGTTACTGGCTTTGAGATTCTAAAAGGCTATGTCACGCCCAGTCTCTCTTTTTCTCTGATTCCAACTTGCGAATAAGATGTAAGCTCTCTGTTATTGCTCTGATGCCATGCTTGCCTGCCTGTGATGCCTGCCTGCCTACCTGCCTACCATGTCTGCCTGCCTGCCATGCCTGCCTGTGATGTCTGCCTGCCTGCCATGCCTGCCTGCGATGTCTGCCTGCCTACCATGCCTGCCTGCCTGCCTGCCTGCCTGCCTGTGTACCATGCCTGCCTGCATACCATGCCTGCCATGTCTACCTGCCTACCATACCTGCCTGATGCCATTCTTCTTGTCATGATGGTCATGGACTCACCCTCTGGAACTGTGAGCAAGCCCCCAGTTAAATGCTTTCTTTTCTAAATTGCCTTGGTCATGGTGTCTCCTCACAGCAAAATAATTTATTTAAACAATTCAAGATGGGGAAAGCACACACCATGGCCTCTTTTCCAGAAAATCACGTTTGGGGGCCTAGAGATAAGAGTTTAGTTGGTAGACTCTGGGCATACACAAGATCTGGGCTCAATCTCCAGCACTACATAAACATACACGGAGTACACACCTATATCACTCAGGAGGTGGAGGCAGGAGGCTCAGAAAGGCAAAGATGTTTTAGACTACATAAAGACTTTCAGGCCAACTTGGGCCATGTGAGACCCTGTCTCAAAAAAAAAAAAAAAAAAAAGCAGGAGAGAGAGACAGAGAGACACAGAGACAGAGAGAGACAAAGAGAAACACACAGAGAGACAGAGAGAGAAATGACACAGAGTCATCACAGGTGGAGGATACAACATGAAAGCCACCTGAAAATCAGGCAAATCCTTAAGTTAAAATTGTGAAATGTGGTAGAAAATTATTTCTGTATGGCCAGAAATGTCCTTCTGTGGTACCACTACTAAAACACACTACACTGCTCTTTTTTTCTACCAACTCCTTTTGATGACACCATCCATATTCAAGAGAATGAGATGATCACTTTTTCTTTGGGAAAGGCTGGTGCCCCATCCTTTTCATGGAAGAAAAGTTGAGAGGAGAGAAAACCCGGAAGGCCCTCAGAGGCCAATCACTCATCCTGGCCGAGAGTGGCAAGCCTGGGTGTGTCCTAGAAGGAGTTGACATAACAAAAACCATTTGTCCACGGGTTTTATGTGAAGAATCACTCCTTGAAAGAAATATGATACCATTAGGCAATCTATAGAACCAAAAAAACAGCACAACCAACAAGAACTCCAACTCAAGGCCTACACCTCAGAACATTTAACTGGCCCCCACCATGTCAGCGAATGCCACTGAGTCAAGGGCTTGGTGCACCCACAAGAACTGATGCACATGAGGCACTTTGGACTGGTACCCTGCCTACACCTCCACCCGCACCGGGCAGCCTTGGCCAGCACACTGCTTCTTTCAGCCCTGTATTCCTCCTAGATAAAAAAAGAATTAAAAAAAATTTTTTTAGAAAGTTACACAACATAAGTTAATGGGAAAGAAGATTAATTTATTGATGACATATGGCAAACTATACTGACAGAAACAACACTGTAATTCTTAATATTTGATGAATATAGTCACTAGTGTCCCTTTATTCTAATAGAGACACCAAAGCTGAAAAGTTAACTGTGGTTCAAGTCAAGGTACGCAAAACATTTGTTCCTCAAATAAGGGCTTTTTCTGCTGACTGGACAACCTTGCTTAAAGGAGAGTCTAGATTGATGACACTGATAATATTCAGTCTATTAAAAATGTAAATAACACACATGTCATAGAAATAAGCCAGCATATTCACCAAAAGATAATGTCCCCAGACCCTGCCAAATAGTCTGTTTGTGGGGGAAAAAAAAATCTGTTCTGGTGAGAGCCAGTGCTCTAGATCCAAAGGCTGAAAAATGCAAATGCCTTTATAAGGACCAGGTATGTAATGAAAAATGAGTAATTTGTAAACACAGGGGACTATGGGAAACTGGAAGGTTCCCCACCCTAAGGATGGCACACTTTCATCATGCAGGGAAGTAGCCCAGTTTTACCAGGTGGTTTTTGCCAGTATCAGAACACGGATTTGTACGTCAGTTTAAAACCCTACTGTTCTCTGCCTTGACCTTTCTACACAGGAAATATTTCAAGGACTGTTCTATTCATTAAAGATACAGGATGTACCAGTGAATTAAAGTCTAAAATTGCCTACACACCAACAAAACATATGTGGCTAATTTCCCCCTGTATTTGTTCTTTATAACTCCCTCTAACATTAACTGGACAGAAGCAATCGACTTTCCTTCTTGGGGAATTCTGCATTCCATTTTGCTAATCTGTGTTCAGAGCACCACATTAGATTCCACCAAAGCCCTAAAAATTATAACCTTTGGACTTATTTTGTCAGCCACATTTCCCTAGAATGTATTTTTTTCCCTAACTAAGCCAGGCTGGGTGTCTCTTCCTGTCACTCTTTCTTTATGAGCCCATTTACAAGGACGAGGGCTAATTCTGTGTTCTTTAGGGCACCTTTCATACAGCTGTTGATTAACACTAAATAATAATGATGTTCATAATAATGGCTGTCAATAATCATAGCCATAGCCACCATCACCAGAAACAAGACTTCCCACTGGAGCTTTCCCGAAGCCAGTGCAGCACAGACAGACACTACAATTTGATGGGTCTGGGGATCTCCTGTGCAATGCTCAGCTCAGCTGGGTGGTGACAACCAACAAATGAATCATCAGCAACACACCAAAGATGGGGGATTAACAATAGCTCGTCTTCCCCTCTGGAAGGAAAAAAAAAAAAAGGTCCCCGCTGTCGTCATCCAGCCAGGTACCTGACCTTGCTTTCCATTAAAGCTGGAAGAAGCATCATTCATGTCATCCTCAATTGCTTTATGGCCAGCTTGTCACCGTGGGACCATTATTGAAAATTGCTGTCCTGGCACTGCCCACTAGGCATACCAGAAGAACTTGCTCATGGTTTCCAGGGAGTTCAGGGGAGAATAATACTTAAATGCATAGGAACATGCGAGGGAAGTTCTGGGCAGTGATGACTCCATTCTGTTGCCTTCCATGGCTTCCTACACCATTGATATGCTGAGAAACCAGGAAGCTCTCTCAGTCACTGCGACTTTGGGGACAGACAAGATGGGGGTGGGGGGGGGGTGCTTCACAAGGCCTGCTAATAGTGAAGCCCTCCTGTAGCCCAAGCTGGAGGTTAACACAAGTAGAGTCACGCAAAACAATGAACAGGCCCAGTTTCATGATGAAAAATGAGTGAAAACCATACAAAGAAAAAGGGAGAAAAAACTGCAGGGAGACTCAGGTCATTCATGATTTTATTAGCTCATCGTACCTTTCAGAGTCATTGTCTTAGAACTAAAAATACTTGGCCACATCTGCAAGGTCCGGTAAGAAAGTTTCCAGCCACTGTGACTGTTAAGTACTCTAAATGGAACTGTCTGAATGGAAATGATGTAAAATACACACCAAATTTTAAAATCCTAGTATGGAAAACACACACACACACACACACACACACAAACATCTCCAGTAACTTCTATACTGGTTAAGAGTTGAAATAATATTCTAGATGCATTGTAATATATGTAAAAATTAATTTCGCATGTTGCTCTCATTTCAGGAATGCCATAATGAAAGGTTTTGGGGTTTACGATTTTAAGTTGAGTTTCGAGAAACCTACTGGCCTTTCCGCAGTGGTCATCCCAGAGCAGAGCAGAAGTGCAGGGGGACTTATATCTCTGCGAGGGTAAGGGCCTGCTGTCTAAAATGGGGCTGAAGTCATCTTTGCTGTGTGGTGACAAAGGAAAGTAATTTGAAACAGCCAAGTGCTGTGCAAACTGAGTTATTAGAGAAAATAAAACACTATGCCATGAACTCCCAGGAGCTATCAGGAAACAAATGCAACTGGAAAAGCAGGCGACAAGGCGTGCGGTGAAAGGAAACCTGAAGGCCTCCAAAGGAAGGGAACCGCAGCTTTACTTCACACTCACAGCAAGAGACACCCAGAAAGCTCTATAGAGGGGGAAGGGGGAGGGAGGAACAGGACACAGGATAACACTAGGACAAGGACAGCAAGTGCCTACACCAGGGTGGGTGAGAGCATCTTTTCCCCCAAAGCACAAAGGTCTTTAGACTTTACAGGAAAAGCGAAGAAGAAAAGCAGAGAATCTGGAGAGATAGGTCAGCCATTAAGAACACTGGCTGCTCTTCTACAGTAACGGGGCTCAATTCCCAGCACCCACATGGTGGCGAACTCTATTTCCAGGTGTTCTGATGCCCTCTTCTGGCCTCTGCAGACACCAGGCGTGCAAGTGGTGCACAGACATACATATAGGCAAAACACCCCTGCACTGAAAATAATAAAACAATATTTTTTTAAAAAGAAAGAAAAGAAACAGCAGTAGTTTAAAGTTATTTTTGTCGCTTCCTTTGCCCTTCCTGTGGACCTTAGAGCCTCATTTGCAGATTAGGTACATTTTGATGGGTGAAAACAAAGTTTTGCACAAACTAATGACCTCCCTGGCTGCCACTGAACTGGAATGTACACAGATTCTGATAAATTCTCCCCCTGCAAATAAAACAGGAGAGAGTGCCAGTATAGATGTAGTAGTACCCTTAACTTTTTAGGGGCACAACTTAATTTTCCTGGAGTAGTCTTGGTATCTAAGGGGTCTGTCCAGCAATTGAAAAATAAGTAACTGTGGACGGTCCCAGTGAGCCACTGACATTCAAAAATCCAATGGTATAATGGTGTCTGGATCAATAAATAGGTGTTAGATTTAAAAAAGAATGTAAGGTTACAAACTACAGAGATGGGAAAATTCCAAGTTTCCCCTGTGAAGTGAAGGACAGAGGAAGCCACCATAGTGACGTGTTCACAGGAAAGTTCTGGAAGCAGAGGACGGGGTTCACCATCCGGAAGGCTGTAGAGGATTGGTAGGGGGAGCTGTCGG
This sequence comes from Acomys minous, assembly GCF_964271855.1. NCBI lineage: Eukaryota > Metazoa > Chordata > Mammalia > Rodentia > Muridae > Acomys > Acomys minous. The sequence continues at coordinate 25,143,754 of NC_140483.1, read as the reverse complement.
AGGGAATGAAGATTCTATGTGGTGCATGAGGTGGGATGTCAGAGAGGGGAAGGCCTTAAAGACCAGAAACTTGGGACAATGGGCTGAGCCCAAAAAGCCTTTCTGGCTCCCCCAGTTATATGGAGGTGCCAGGCCAATTTCAGCCAAGTTGTTTCCTTTCTTTCTCCGGGGAGCAGAGCAGGCCCCAGAGCCTCCACAGCCACCCTCTGTGCCCTCGAGCATTGCAGTGAGACAGCAGGCACAAGAACTGAGGCCCAGACCTCAACTGCTTCCTTTTCTTGACATGCCTTCAAATCTGCACCCCCTTGGGATAGCGATGGCTGGCAGGGAAAGGAGAGAGACAGGGCAACAAATTCTTGACACATAGTGGAAGCTGCTTTCGGAATTCCCATGAGACACACAGGAAGAGTGGGCAAGGAGACGACCTCGTTGTCCAGTATGCTGGAATGAGCTGGAAAAGCCACTTCCCAACTCCCATACTTCAGTCACAGTCATCTCTGTAAGGATTCCCTGTCTGGCTCTCTCTCTGAATCAGACTTAGTACCTCCCTTGGTTTGAACAAAGACCCTCCCTTCCCTTCTCCCTCCATCCTCCCAGCCCCCACCCACCCACCCTTCATCCGCCTCCCCCACCCCACCCCATCCCCCAGCTGCATTAACTACTCACTCAGAAACATACTCACTCCACTCTGAGTTACTCAGGGATCACATTCTTAGAATAACTCATCAATTATACCTGTCAAGTTGCCAAAAGTGCCACAGGGGAGGTGGAAAGTCTAGACTGCATCGAACAGGAGCAACACCCGTACCCCCTGTTCGCACAGGGCCCCAACTTCGCAAATTGCCTCTTCCAGATCACAAGATGCAGGAATCGAGGGGAAGGCAGCCACCGTGGCTAGAACGCAGACACGATCACCAAGGTACTCCTAGGCCCAGGGTGGGGCACCGAGCTCTCCTTTCTTAACCCCTAGGATAGGAATACACCCACAAGTCTGCTAACAAGATGTTCAGCTACACAGAGGCTGGGTTAGGAAACACTGAGGAAACGTGTCATTGTACCGCTTAAATATGCGTACAAACTCATCGTCAATAAAAAATGCTGCCAAGAAAGCAGTGCCATGACAGACATACTTTTTAATTAATTGGAAAGGATCATTAGTAATTAAAACATTTATTGTATGCAAATAGGGTCTGCTACCTCTTAAACTGGTTGTGCCCTCGCATGGCTACCACTTCTACCAGGCAGCCTTGACTCATTTTTTTTTTCTGTATCTGCATGAAATGACTGAGAATCAGTCCACCTGGCAAGCATCCTTATCCATAAGATGTCCCTTCGATTCCAACCATTTAACTACTCCAAGCCTCAGTTTCCTCACCTGCTACAACAGTACCAATTCTAACCTTAGGACATTATGTTCTGATGAAATTCGACACGTGGTCAGTGACCTAGAAAATCTCAGCAAGCCTTTAGGAGTGTAATCACACATCCAAATAGTGACTATCTCTGACCTTCTTTAGTTTGGACATCTGTAATCAGAAAGAGAAACAGGATCCAAGAATCCTGGCATGGTAGATCAAGTCCCCATCCTCTGACAGCCACAACCTCCTTCATCCTCTCATGGTGCAGGGCTCTATGAAATCGCTACACCCTCCCCCCCCTCCCCCCCCCACATCCCAGGAGGCTATAACTCCCTGTGAGGCCTATGAGGCTTAGCATCAGCTGAGGAAAGGCTCTCCCGGGTACCAGTGTTCCAAAGGAGACCACATGGCTCTTCTCCCCATTACCGCTCACTGAAAACAGCACCTTTCAATTTAACTTCCTCCTCACCAATTTAGGCTCCATTATTCACTTTCCACTAGCAGCTTGTTTATGGGGGCTCAGCAGTCCTGACCTCAGAGGCACAGTGGTGAGTCTATAAAGCAAGCAGCTCAAGTGAGAGAGCTTCAGGCCTGTGGGCTCAGAGATGAGCTTCAGTTCTCAGATGGGGCCAGGAGAGTCATGACAACGCTTTCCTTTTGGCCTCACTCATCCCAGTAGAGTCAGCTGCATCATCTCCCCCCTTACTCTTACTAGGTGAGGCTCAGGCTAACACGTGATTAAGACACCTTTTTTTAAATACAACAAACAAAGACACTGCAACTCAAATAGAAATTTAACCCAAAGGCTGGAGAGATGGCTTAGTTGATATGCTTGCCTTCCAAGCAGGTAGATCTGAGTTTAATCCCCAAGACCCCTATTATTTAAAAAAATAAAAATTAAAAAAAAAAAAAAAAAGGGCCAGGCATGGCAGCCTATGTTTGTAACCATAGCCCTGGGAAAGTGGACACAAGAGGATGATGTGTTGGGGGCGGGGGGCCCTCTCTGACCAGCCTAGCCTACTTAGTGAGTTCCAGACCAGTGTGAGACCCTACCTCAAACAGATAAAGAGCCCCTAAAAAAATAATAGCCAAGGTAAACACCCTGGCTTCCACATGCACCTACTCACACACAAACACATGGAGACCTGCACAAACACACACACAAAAAAAACAATCGACAGGGCTAGAATCCGCCTCAGTCATGGGCTCACTCTAAGACCTTGGGGGAGTCACTTCCCCTCCTCCCCAGCATCTCAGTCTGAGGAAAGGAAGAAAATCAGAAAGATATCCGTCAGCCCCCTTCCTGGTGGTGACAGGTGGCTAATATCACCTACACCCTAAATACCTCGCAGGGATATGGGAGGATGGATGGGCCTGCATTACAGCCAATATTCTACTCTCTGGCAATAAACAACTCACCTTTTGGAGGTAAACGGACTCTTCCCAGGGCACCAGGGGACCATTTAGCACTCTGGAAGAAGTAATTTGCTCTATGGTCCTCTGGTGTCCTGAAATGTGTAATCCACCTCCAAAAGGTGAACCCTGAGATCTCGGAGAATTTGTTTTCTCACTGTAGAATCCAGATGCCTGCATGTCTGAAGACAGCAACACAGGTACCATTTTTCAGGTCTGTTCTCTCCCTGTTCCTAGCCCCTTCTTCTTCGAGCTGCTCGCCCTCTCCCCTCTCCTCAAACACAAACCAGATGAACCATTTGCAAACTTGGGAATGCTCAGGGTGTGCCTGGGGAAACTTTAAACAAAAATCCTTTCTGGGGCCTCTACTGCCGCCAGCCTCCTCCTCCCCCTCCTCCCCCTCCTTCACCTCCTCCTCCTCCTCCTCCTCCGCTTTCCCTCCCCCCACCCCCCCACCTCCCTCCAGGGAAGTTAGAGGCCCAGTCAGTTAATGCGAACTTTTCTCCTCCCTCCCCCCACTCCCCTTCTCGCTGCTGGGTCCTGAGCATTTGATTCCTGTCTGTCACTGGGTGGCGAGGACAAAGGGTGAGGAGTCAGGAAAAGGTCTGCGCCACTTTGTTCAGAGTCTGGATTCGAACTTTGGATGAACCCTCCATCAGGGAGGGGGGCTGGGGGAGGAGAGAGAGAGGCCAGCAGGGAGAAACCGGCAGTTCTGGAGGCTCCAGCCTCAAAAAAAAAAAATCTAGAGAGTAAGATTCTACTTAAACAACAGGAAAGACAAAAGCAAGGTTAGAGGGTAGAAACGGATGGCTTCTCCATAGGAGAAAACAGAAAGTGTGGAGGGAAAGTGAAGGCAGACAAAAGTTCCTTAACTAAGCTGGGGGCCCATGCTGGCCCCTACCCTCCAAGAGCTGGTTTTGCTTTGTCCTTTTTCCGTCTTTTCCCTCCATCTCTCTCTCACTCACACACTCAGACACACAGTCACTCACTCACTCACTCACTCATTCATAAACTGAAGGTAATTCCTGATGAAGCCACAGAAGATTTTTAGACAAAGGGTAAGAAAATGGAGGAGCAGAGGGGTGGCAGAGGAGGCAGACCACACTTACTGCTTTCTGAAAGTGAAAAACAACAAAACAAAGCAAAACAAAAGTACCCTGCATGCATTGATAATTACCAATTACAGCACACTCCACCTCTGCCTCAGAGCTCAAGGTGTTTAAGCAGTATCTGTGTGCACCTGCAGGCTAGCAACTAGGATGGTGGGACTGATCCCAGGATTCCCAAACTATAATATTTTCTTAAAGAATTTTCTTAAAAAGGTGTCATGAGCAGAGAGCAGAAGCCACTGGGAAAGCCAGTCTGTCTTCTCTGGGCTCGATCAAAGCGAGCTAAAACTCTTTCACCTCCACTTATTATTGATTTTTTTTCTCTCTCGTGCACTGCAGGCCTGCGTGCCTCACTCACATCAGGCAGCCTTTCAGTCTGGAACCTCTCTGACCACATGTGGACAGGAGGGTTTCCAGCTTCCTGGGATGGCGTGGCCTCTTTGCTCATCCAGGCAAGCACGGCATGTGGCATGTGTCTGCCCTTCTGGAGTTGTTGTTGTTTGGGGTTTTGTTTTGGTGTTTTGTTTTTTCTGGGTTTTTCTTTTTTTTTTTTTGGTTTTGGTTTTGGTTTTTGTTTTGGCTGTTTGGTTTGGTTGTTGTTGTTTATTTGTTTGTTTGTTTGTTTGTTTCTCTTCTCTCTTTCTTCAGTCTCTGGATTTCAATTTTAAAGTCACTCAGGTGCCCATCCATCCCAGCAGAGCAGGTGAATGGTGGCATGACACACTTGTGTCCCCAGGGCTCTTTTCCCTCCTTTCTTGTATAGAAGGAGGGACTAAGTTGGAGCCACAGAGATGCATAGGAGGGGAGAACCCTGGAAGAGTGGTGCTTATAACATCTGACACCTGGCACCCTATCTCTCCTGAGAACACTCTGGGGTGGTGTGCACAAGGCTGCTACCCATGTGGCCTGCAGCAGCTGACTGCAGCCTTGGTTCCTCAACTACACACACACACACACACACACACACACACACACACACACACTTATAAAGAAGAGATGCAGACAGACAGGTAGGTGAGTGAGATGACCATTCACCATGTGCCCCTGAAAAATATTCAGGACATGAATCTGCAGATTGAAAACCTTTACCACTGCATTCCTTTAAGCAAGGGAATACACTGGACACACTGAAGAAGTGTTCAGAATGTGCTAGCTCTCTGGACACTGGATACCCCAAGACCCATAGCTAGCAACAGGAAAGACTGACAGAAAACAGGCCATGGACTCACACTCCAAAGGGCTCCTCACCCTAGAAAGGCAGTGCCAGACAGGCAGCACTCACACAGAGCCTGGTCACTTAAAACAGACAAATATCTCAGGTTGTAAGCAGGGGCCTCACAACACCCTCCTCCAGGGCTGCTTGCTGCACACATGTTGCTTTCCACTGAAGAATGTACTGAGAACATAGCATACAGTGACAAAGATCAGACCCACACATTTCTAGAAAAACAAAGGTACAAGTGTAGGGCTGGAGAGGTGGCTCAGCAGGTTAGGAGCACTTGCTATCCAGCCTGATGACCTGAGACTGACACTTGGAACCCATAAGAAGGAAGGAGAGAACCAATTCCTGCAAGCTGTCCTCAGCTCTCACCATCATGCAGACTGTGTCATACACACTTATGTGTGCACGTGCGTGTGCACACACACTAATTAATTGATTTAAATTTTTTAAAAGATGTGTTTATTTATTATTTATACAGTATTCTGCTTGCATGTGTTCCTGCATGCCAGAAGAGGGTACCAGATCTCATTATAGATGGTTATGAGCTACCATGTGGTTGCTGGGAATTGAACTCAGGACCTCTGGAAGAACAGGCAGTGCTCTTCACCTCGGAGCCATCTCTCCAGCCCCTTGATTTAAAATTTTAATTAAGTAAATATTGGAAAGACCCTAGTATACCTTTCCTGAAGAAGTGACACTTTTATAGCACACATTCATCTAAAGGTCTAGCTAACTGAGCCCATGAACTCCAAGTCGGGGACATATATAAGCAGGGGAGCTGCTCAGCCTCAGGAGTAGACTTTCTGCTTGCCAGAGTATCTCATCAATCAATTCATCTATAAATCCCAGCGGTTTTTTTGCTGAAATCAGGTGTGAGGTTAAAATTATGTTTCCTTCTCTACAGAATCAGGTGCACTGCTGCACTGGCCTCTCTGTGGACAGGTAAGCACCACTTTCCAGTTTCAAGTTTCTGTTGTGGGTAACAGCCTCTGCTCCCACCACCTGGCCCTCAATCCCACCTCTCCCTCTGAGTCTCCTGGGATGCCCAACTTCTCGTCCCCTGTATGCATGCTCCACCAACTCCCTGTTCTGCAAGGCTCGACATCTGTGCCCTCCACGTGCCTGTCACCTGTGCCTTCTTGCTGTCCCTTAAGAGTCACAAGCACTCGTGCCAGCACGGATTAGAAAAGAAACTTTTAAGGCCGCGGTGGTGCTTTGTAATTTACAAAGCACATTACATACACATCTCTAAGGAGATTCACAGCTCCCCAAGGTGGAAAAAAAAATGCCTAAATCAAGAATACAGTCAGTGCCTGTGTGACATACAAGAAACTATGCTAAGCGGGGTGGCCTTGTTATTTATGAACTCTGCAGAGCAGGCTTCACGAGGCTGCTTCAAATAGGTTTTCATGTTTCCACTCTCCCTTGGAATGAAAAGGCGAAGATGTTCATTTGTTGGACATTCATTATGTTAATAGCACTGTGTTGAATGCTTCTTGTAGGAGGGAAAAGGCAAAGTTTTCAGCTGCGCACACCCTCCTAGACATCAATGAAACGATACGCGTCTTCCATCTGCAGACAGCACACCCCACTTTGTGTCCTGCTTTCTTTTCCAAATCCATTAGAGAACTCTCTCCACCAATATAAAGCCTAAATATAAGAGATGGCATCCTCAGAAGGGGCAATACTAAGCACATTTTCTTATCTGGTCTGGCTTAGGCAGCAGAACTAGGGAAGAATCATGGTTCCTTAAAAGTATTGATAGACACTGTAGTCCACAAGACTATGAAGTCAGTACCTGCCTCCCAAGCACAGACCAAGTTAGACTGCCTGCTGCCCTTTCCACTCGGTACCCAGAAGGAGCGGATATAGTGCTGTCTATAAGCAGCACTTACTCAAAGGACGTTAGAGGGAAGAGCCTAGGTGTTAAAATGTACTTAGTTACATGGGCAGAGGACAAGGCTCATAAACTGAAAGGCCATATATAAATATATTAAAAACTGCCTGCCATAAATAGGAATTACAGATAGACATGTACGGCCATTAGCTGCTGGGATAGCAAAACTAAGGTGAGTTTCTTAGCGACGGAGAACACAGATGAGGAATCTCAAGGGCCTGTGGCTTTGAAGAATAAGAAGCCGAGCCACCCCCCTCCCCTCAGTTGCAAAGAAAAGACCTGCTTCTACTTGTCTCCAAGCCAATTCAAACGACACAGCCTCCGGAGAGCTTGCTAGAAGACGACCCCCACTTCCCCAGGACCCTCTGGAAGACAGACTCAATAGTGGAGCCACAAAAAGAACACAGGACTCAAACGCTGAAGGAGGCTGAGGAGAAGGGAGCTTCCTTCGCAGGGCACACTGAGTTCCTTATTACCTCTTAGAAACATTCAAACTGCACCAGGACTGGGGGAAGGGGTGTCCCCAGGGCCTGACCCTGAGAAGTGACAGCCAACTTTGAGATATCACAGACTCTGTCCCTGCTAGGAATTTCCATGGGGGGGGGGGGGGGAAACAGGGTACAATCTTTCCTTTACTCATTCCCCAGGGAGAGGTTTAAATTACACATTTTCACAGAGGAGGGGGTGGGGGAGGTGCGCCGATGAGAGCCCCCTACTCTGTTACAATATTTCCCTAGTCCGAGGTTCTGTGTTGCTTTACCTTAAATAAATAAACTCCTTCTTCCATTTCTTAGGTTCTTTTTTTTTTTTTTTTAAGTATTATTATGAGACAGAGGAGTCCTTTTCTACCACTCCAATCTGATGCATGGGGAAGAAAAGTAAACAGCATTAGCCCAAGCAGACAGAAAGTTAGTGTAATCTATAGAGTGGGAATAGAAGGTTTTACAGAAGTGGAAAGAGGACCATTTGTGAGCGGGGATAAAAAGGAAGGTACTGAAACTCGAGCCCCTCATTAAAGAAGCTGCTCCCCTCCCACCTCCGCCTCTCAACTGAAAGGGTCTGTCTAGCCAGCTTCCTAAATCTGATTATCACTTGTCTTTACACGGTTCTCATGTGTCCCCGTGTGCACACTTCCCACCCCGTCATCTACTGCACAGAAACCCCCTCACACTTCCTAATCCCAAAAGTCCAAGATCACAGCTCAGAAAACAGAGAAGCTATTCATGAACCCCGGCCCCACTCAATAGCAGGGTGATTGAAGCACAAACCTCTCTGGGTGCGCACTTCACTGAAGGGCTCCAAGCAGGCTAAGACGCATTCCCGTCCTACAGCTGGCTTCCGCTCATCTCGGGCGTACCTGCACGCAGTTTATACGCTTGGCACCCTTAGGGTAGAGAACACTGATTCTAAACATCAACTTCTTACGGTGTTCCGTCTAAAATAATTAAATCCGAAGTAGATAGAGATAAACTATCTGTGACTTTTCTAGCTTTCTCTCCCTCCTCTACTAATGTTTGCTGAGCATCAAAAACATACACTGGGCCCTGGAGAGACAGATCCATGGTTAAGGGCACTGGCTGTGCTTCTGGAGGACCCAAGTTCCATTCCCGGCACCCACATGAGGGCTCACTGCCATCTGTAAGTACAGTTTCAGAAGATCTGAGATCTGATACTCTCTTCTGGCTTCCAAAGTACCTATACACATGTAATAAAATCGAATGATTTAAACACACACACACACACACACACACACACACACACACACACACACATGCACACACTTCAAGCAAAAGGACCACAGCCTGGCCAGCTAGGAGTTTGGCTTCTCCAAGATGAAAAATCTCAACAAGGACTGTCCGGGACCCACCTTGAGAGTACGCTTTGGGTTGGATACGTACTGTGCTTCATTTGAGTGACCATCAAAAGCTCCCAAAGGGGAGCAATGTGAAGACAGGGTCCAATCTTGCATTTGCTAGGTTTACCACAGAAGTAAGTGACATGGAAAGGCGAAGAAACAAAATGGAGGGGAAATGGAAATAGATAAGAAGGTGAAAACTCTCTGTTGGAAATGCCTGAAGGAACAACCAAAATTGACAGCCCATAGCATTTGAGTACTGGTGTGGCAGTCGCCATTTGCATCCCAAGTCTCTGGTTTACGTGTGTGTATGCTCAAGTCCACCCCTCCTGGTCTTGGGATTTATGTGTTCCAATGTGGTGGTGTTGGTGCTGGTGGTGACACGTGTGTGTGTGTGTGTGTGTGTGTGTGTGTATGTGTGTGTGTTGGAGGTAGTTTCCAACCACAACTCTGGCTGCTCAGAATGCCTAGAACCAACCAAATGCACTAGGTTAACAGGAGACTGAAACACACTATGCGCCCACTCTCACCCTGTAACCTGGGGACGGGAGCATCATCCTGTAACAGAACAGATGTGAAAAAGCAAATCTAGGATAGTACCCTGTTCTCTTAGTGGTAACTCCTTTCTGGTGGTTTGTTCCCCACCTCTCCTGACTAACAGGATCAATGCCCAAACTACAGCAAGATGTATTAAGCAAGTATTTTAAGCAATTTACCTAAGACAAAATGTTTACACCTCTGTACGGCACTTACAGACCCACAGGTCTGTCCCTGTGTTTGTATTTAGCAGATCATAAGTTTCTTAAAGGTAGCTGGGCCAAGAATCTTGAGTATCTGTTGCTGTGTGGACATTAAAATCTGTACAAGTATTTTCAAGAAATCCACAGTTTAATGAGGAAAATGGATCATAAACCAATAATTATAATGGAAGTCTACATTAAGGGTTTCAGTAAAATATAATCACGTATTTATTATAGCCTCAAGAATAATGCCTACTGCATCACTTCTGGCGTCTTCTCTGCTATACTGCAGGGAAGAAATTTTGCACAAGGAGGAAAATTATCTGCTTTCCCCATATAGCTTATTCATCTTCAGTTCTTTTTTTAAAACTTGAACTGAATCTTGCTTTTTTTTTTCCTTTTCTGCTTTTGTTGCTAAGAAGAGCTAAATCAAAACAATGGCCAATATCTCTAGAATCTGATGTGAATAAGGCGCTAAGTTGATCCTGCGAGCCAGGCTGAGAAGTTGGTGAGGAGAAGGGGCTGCGGGCAGGCAGTGCTGCCTGCTAACTATCCCTTGCTTTAAAACAAACAAACAAACAAAAACAAAAACAAAAACAAAAACAAAAAAAACGACCCTTTTCATTTTTATTTAGTAAAGGCCCTTGTACCACATGCACAGTTCACTTCGCTGCTTGAATCCCTTGTTGATGTGAGGTGAACAATAAGTAAACAAGACGCGTTTCTGCTCAGAGATGGGAGAGAATCTCACCCCTGAGCATATAATCACAGAAAAATGACAGGGAGGCGGCGTAAGTACAAGGAAACCCCAAGTGGACCGTGGGCATTAGGCTTAGGTAGTGTGATTAAAGGTGAAGTTATTTCTTCTCTTGTAAAAATGTCCTTTCTGAAGGTCTTCTGGGTGTGGGACTGTCTTCTAAACAATAAAGTTACACACAGATGTCTTGATTTATTATTGTTGTCACTAGTCTCTTACTTTCTAACACTTGAGAAGGGAGAGATGACACTACGTTGATCCCCTCTAAAAATCTGCCCCTCCCCCACCCCCGCAAGGGTAGATAGCAGGCTGCTCTGGACTTCTTGGGAAGCAGATTTTCCATCTTCAAAAATGACAAACACACACACACAACACATATAACACACACAACACACACACACACACACACACACACACACACTTGTCACGGGGGACTGTCTGTTCATTTCATGGCACCGATGAGGCCTCCTTCTGCATCATGTGGAATCACTGAAGGTCCTCCCCTCCCCCCCATCTCCTCCCCCCATACATCAGGCTCCACGGGAGGCTGAGGGAGGATGAAGGCAAGGCCAGGAAGTGTTTGCAGGAATAAGGGCCTCGTGCCCATCCTGATGATGCGTTTCTGTCCAAACGGTAGGTTTCTGAGAAGGAGCTGGAAGGAAGTACACACATCTAGGATGGTCAAGCTGGAGACCACTTGTAAAAAAAAGTCACGCTCATTGCCTGGAAGGAAACAGGCCACTTCCTAATGAAAATCGGCAATGGGCCCAGTGAAGAATTTGAACTTACTTTTTAAAACTTTTACTTTAACCCTCTTTTTATTTATGCTTTGTTGCAAGGGCAGTCCTGGGGCAGCTCAATTTTTACAGGCAAGAAACAGGACCAGAAAGGAGTGCAGAAAAAGCATCTGCTTTTTAGACAACTGACTCGGATGCTTGGGCCTCCCAGAAGAATCCCTACTGAAGGGGTCACTTGGTGAGGACGAATGCTTTTGGAGAACCATTTATGCGGGGTAAAACTCAGGCACAGTGCATTGAGGGACTCTCCTTAAACTGTGAGTCTCACTCCCCTGTCTCTGAGCACTGGAGTAATAGCAGTAGTTCCTCCGCTTAAGGCAGGGGCTTTGGTATTCCCAGTCACTGTTCTGAGGTGTGGAAAGAAGTCTCAGTTCCACTCAGCTCCACTGGAAAGGGGGCACTCTGCTTCTGTTAACATTTTCTACTCAGTTTTACTCAGAGATGAACCATCACTATCCTGTCAGCCCCTCCCTTCCCCCCCCCCACCACCCGCACCCGCACATTCTCTAAGATCACTTAGAGGACATCAGCACAACGCAACAGCTTCTCCGTCTACACAGCCCACTTCTCTTCATTGCTTGACAGACGGACAGACAGACTGCGAGTTTGCCTGTTTGTTCTCAGGGCTAGAGAAGCCTCCAGGGCTAGTCTGTCCCGGTAACTGCACTGAACAGGCTCCCAGAGCAGTTTGATGCAAAGAGACAGGCAGCTATTTCCTTACCAGCAGAAGGGCTGGGCAGGCCACAGTGGGAAAAGCCATCACCCCAAGTACCATAAACCGTAAGGAGACAGGTGGTCTAAAGCAGGAGGCCTCAAGGAGCGTTAAGTGAATTCAATGTCTTCTCCCAGCACGAAAGAAGACGAAGAAACACGAGAGCTGTGGAGGGGAGGGGATGAATGTGAAAGATGAAGCTAAGCATGAAAATTTAATTTGTTAAAATAATGACTAGAGAATGACAGATAATGCACCAATTGTCTACATGCATTTATTAAACACATAATAAATGTGCATATGAGTATATACATTGTGTGTGTGTGTGTGTGTGTGTGTGTGTGTGTGTGTGTGTGTGTGCGCGCGCACCATGATAAAAATTAATTTCACCTTCTAGGGTGCATCATTGTTTGTCTCCCTGCTAGTAGGAACCCTGGAGCACAGAGGCAAATTTCAGCTTCCTTTCTGGCAGATGGAGGCCATGTAGCTTAAGCTGCCCAGGTGAGCAAATGTCACCGAATACCTATTTGGAGGGTGGTAAATTCCAGCTATCTCGGGGAAATGCCAAGTGGTCTCAGGTCACAAGTTTGGCAAATAGCAATTTGGAAGGGGGAAGGGGAGGGCCCAGGGGAGGAAGAGAACAAGAACGTATGAACGGGAAAGGCGAAAAGGAAATGAAAGAGGTTACTCGAACAACAGGCAAGGCCTCAAACATAGTAATTTCTCAGACTGCCTAAGCATAAAATTAGAACCATTTGCTTCAAAGCCAGCATGTTTCTTTCTCCATGGGGCAGCCAGGGTGGCCGTGAGCTTCCGTTCTAAAGACTTTTATTGGCACATTCCTGGTCCTAAGAACACACTCCACTCATGTCCACAGGCTTGAGTCAGCTGTCCATGAGACAGTGACTGTGACCATGACTCAAGCACCCCATGGCGCTAGGAGCTCCTTGAATGTAAGGGTTGTGCCTGGCATAGTCTCATGACTCCTCTTTTACAGTGACCCACTCAAACATCAGGCAAGCAACATAAATAATGCGTCCATGACTAAAGCAGTAAGTAGGTGGAAAGAGAATATGGATTCTTCAGCCATGCCAAGCCACGCAGAAACATAAAACACAAATACCTCCACACTGAAAACATCAACCCAACCAGGGGAGAGTTTAACGTTTTCTTAAGTCAACCTGTAGTTTCCAAACAGAGGTCTATAGATCATTGGTGAAGCTCGCTTATAAACATGGAAAGCTTGTACGGCCCTCCACTCAAGGAGAGCGGTCTTCCTGAGGGGGAATTATAGGTGAAGAGGTAGATGATGAGGAGAATCTTGGCGTGTCAACCAGCCTCTGCATACTTTGCCGAAACAGAGGCACAGTGGAGATTTCCTTTGTACTGATGAAAACCAACTAAGAAGCTACCAGAACATCCCAGGCAGCGACAGACACTCAGAGAGAGAGAAGGAAGGAAGGAATAAGCAACGGCCTATTCCTTTTCTTTCCTTGTCACTAGAGGACTGTTACTGTTGGCACCCTTCTCTTTTAGCGACACCTGTACCAGTTCACATAACACATGAACTCTTCCATCCTCTACCCCAGGGGCATGAGAAAGGAAAGAGCCTATGGAACAAATAACGGGCCTGGCTCTTCAGTGGGCTGGTCAGACACTAGGCTTTTGACGACTAGTGGAGAGAATTAAATCAAAGACAGTTTCCTTGTTGTGAGGCAATCCAACCCTGCTGGCTTCTGCTGCCCCACATGAACGCAATGCTGAGTTTCGGGGAGGGGGTCACCTCACCATGCTGCAGAAGGTCAGTAATAGAAAAGCACACAGATCCACAGATCCATTGAAGAATAGCAACCTCACACACACCAAGCGCATCTTTCCAAGTGTAACTTTTGAAGAAGAAAAATAAAGTCACGGGACTTTTTGGCAGCAGCCTGATGACAGCCCCTTCCTGCCCTGGCTCCAGCAGGCTAGGTGGGGGGGCGGGGGATATGCAACTGTGTGCACAGTGCCCCAGATGAGTTGTCTGGTTTCTAAAAACTGGCAAAAACCAGGCGCCTGGAGGCCCCTTTGCATGAGCCTCAGATATAAGGCAAGTAGCCACGTAAGAAACTAGGTAGGATAGAAGGCCTGCAACCTTCTCCAAGTGTTCAAAAAAAAATCACACCAAGCTTAACAAAAACAAATGTCAAAGCTGTTTAAAGTACATCAAAGTTCTTCAGGTTAAAAATTTCCCCAGGGGAAGGTGCTGCACTCCCCATAATAGCAGAGAGATAAAGAAGGCAAGATGGGAGGGTTTTCACACTAAACTTCATGTTCTATGACTTAACCCAATTCGATAGACGAAGCAACAACGGGGATATTCATTGATCAGAGCTGAAACAGAGCCAACTTAAGAGAGAGGAGCTGCAAGCTGACATGCAATCCAGAAGAACCCAGCCCACCTGCTTCTGAATCTCACTTCCGGATGCAAAACCTTGAGGCGTGCACTGTGCAACTGAGAAAGCAGCCGTGCTGCAGGAAATACAAAGGCAGGGACAACCCTGAGAAAGGACCCTGAGACCCCACATTGAAAGTAAAGGACGCCAGACTCCCAAAACCGACTTCTGGGGAGGCCGGTCTCTCCTGTTACCCTTGAGGTCAGCCTGGATGGATGAAAGAAAGCCCCAGTCTGCAGTGCTCCTGGCTAATCTTCCCCAGCCTGGCAAAGAAGGGGAGCAAGGCTCTTCTCCAGCCATCCCAAGCCTTGCAGATCTGCGCTGGGTACTCAAGACAGGACCCCACGAGTGACCCCGTATCTCCACCAACCAGCCCCCCTGGGCATCCCCAGCTGCTACAGGGCTGTAGCAGGCCAAGTCCATGAATCTGAGATGACTAATGGCCTACCCCAGAAAGACACACAGTGCAGAAGACATCCTGTACCTCTGCTAAGCCAGATCCCTACATAAGATCGTGTTTTTAGAAGGACCTGCCCTCTCATCACCAAACTCCTTTAGCACGCCTCAACTTTCTCTAACGCCCCTGACTTCTCACTTCCATCTGATTTAGGCAAAACATATCCTCAACTCTTGATTATCTTTCTCTCTCTCTCTCTCTCCTCCTTTCCCCCCTTCTTATCCCCCTCAAAGGGTTTAGTTCCTCACACCACACTTGGACTTCTCACCCCTATCGAGACTGATACTGTATCACCACCCACCCAGGGCTTTCCCTCTAAGGGCTTGGAGATGATTACAGACAACCTAGCAGAGGCAAGCTGAGCCCAGGTGCCGGCTCTTTGTTTTTAACCATGTTAATGTAGGCTTGGGGGCTGGGGAGGGGGGCTCGCCAGGCTCTTCTTGCACTCTCAGAGCTATCCGCACATGCCTTTCAGAAGGATGCTGGCTGGGCTCATCTCTGCGCTCTCTCAAGGAGGCTTTCTTTGTTAGGCACAAAAAAATAAACGCAAGTTTGAGGCCTATTAACAATGGTAATAGGTAGAAATCTCTTGACAGTGGCAACGCTTAAGATCTCAAATCACCCAAAGACTTCAGGGAAAAAACCAAAAATACCCCCAAAAAACTCTGCTACTCATTTGCTGGTTTAGCCTCGACCATGGGGTAAATAAATATATTCCTTTGAGCCACTGGCAGATTCAACTAGTCTGGAAGCAAGACAAAAATGTCAACTTTTCTTTTTCCCTGGCTGTCCACACTTCTGCAGGCAAAGGCAAGCATCTTTCTAAAAATATATATAATAATAGTAACAATAACAATAATGATGATGATGAGAATGATAATAATAATAATTTAATAAGAATAATAATAATTATTATTATAACAATAATAAAATTTAAAACCTCACTTTAATAAAGTTTCCAGAAGGTAGGATGGCAAAAGACCACCAAGTCACTCTCCAGATCCATGGTGGAAACCAAACACACACTTCCAATCCTGGGCTTTGACTTCATGAACATAGATAGGTAGACCATCCTTCCTCACATATTCCATGGGTTTTTTTTTTTTTTTTATTCTGGGATCCCATAGTTACAGGCTTCGAGTGTAGTATGCATGAAATAGTATTTGCTGTAGTTGCCAAGCCAACAAGGTAGATTACAGCACACTGGCCCTCAGCTGAATACTTCCACCATAAACATTTTTCAAATTCCACCACTTTTTTCCCCCCTTCTCAGTTTGTCTTATCCAATTCAACTTGATTGATGGAAGTAGCTGTAACACCACCATAACCAGTTTTACGTGACCGACTAGAAAAGATACAGGGATTCCCAGGCTAAATTAGGACTGCCATCACGCGAGAGAGTTCGCTCATAAATGCTCAGCCTGCCTCCCAGTCTGTGTGCCTAAGCTTGGGAGAGGGTTACGGTGGGACTCACTGCCTGTAGTGAGACTGGTGGCTCTCTGTACCCTTCAGACTAGGAAAGCCGAGAACAGGAGGTAGATTGGTATTCTCAAAATGACACAGTAATACGGAGGCAGCGTGCAGCAGGCTTCGAGTGTAGTCTAGCAGTCTCGTCTAGCGGCTATATCCACCATGGAGTCCTCCGACTCGTTCCCACTCTGTTGGAGCTAAAGATAGCAAGATGGCTGTTCGGCCCACTCAGTTATTTTAGGGAACCTCTGAGATTTTTGTTACGGGGAGAGAAGCACAGATGAGCAGTTGTGGAGAGAGAGAGAGAGAGAGAGAGAGAGAGAGAGAGAGAGAGAGAGAGAGAGAGAGAGAGAAAGTGGAATGGGGGGCTGGCTTCATCCTAGCTCACAGTGGCATCCGCAGATGCGTGCAGGGTCCAAGTACCCTCTCCCAAGCCGTCCCATATGTGGCCAGCAAGCAGGCATCAGTTTCAACAGCTACAGATCAACCAGATCCAGCTTGAGAAGGCAATAATAGCCACACGTGTCCTCCTCAGAGTGTTAAGAAACTTGCCAAAACAGGGAAGAAATATTCCCTCAGGATAGCCATTCAGTGGCCGGGCTGCCCAACCAATACGGCAGTAACATGCAGGCACCAAGCCAAAGAAATGCAACCTGGTGAATTAAGACACACTCCACATGGAACATACACCCTCCATTTCTTAGCTGTAAAACAAAGCAGAGGCCCCCAAATATCTCCTTAACATTTAGGACAATCTGAAGTACTTTAGGCACATTTAGGTTAAATAAGATGAAATCCTAAAGTTTACTTTACCTGCAAGTTCCTTTTACTTGTTTTTTTTTTAGTTGTTTGTTTGTCCTTTTAATGGAGCAACTAGCAAATTCAGACGCTTTAAATTTAAAAATTATATATATATGTATATATATATATATATATGTATGTATACACACACACACACACACACACACACACACACACACACACACACTGTTCTGTTCCAGAACTCTAGGACAGAGGGCAGAGTATGCAAGTCCCAGGTACACAAGCACACCACACCACTCACACACCAACAGTGTCAAGCATTGAGACAGCCCCTGAAGTCCTGACTGAGATGACAAAGCATCACATAGGGGATTGGGACTGTAATAAGGGAGAGAGGTGGTCAGCACCCAGGGACAAGGATTCTGGAAAATAATAGCAGCCGCAATTAACTGAACGCAGGCATTGAATGCCGTGCTTCCCGGTGTTGTCTTGTTTAGTCTGTCAAGCGAGCTTGGGTCCTAGGTATTATTTTCACTCCCGATGAGGAAATTGATGCCCTGTGAAATCAAATAACTAATGCGATTTGACCCGGTTGGTTTGACTGCGAGTCTATGCTCTACCATCTTAGGTTGCTGCTGAGGACTGGCTGTTGTTTTCCAAGCGCCTTCCTCCCCTAGGGACATGGCATACAGTCCTCCAGCGTTAGAGGCCCATGGCTCCTCTTCTAACTCTGAAAGGACTGCCACAGAAATCCTCATCTTTTATATTTCGTGTAAGATAAACTTTTTCAAAGTATACCTTTTCACTGAGCTTAATGGATGGGAGAGAGCGCAGAATAGAACCCTAAACTTGGAAAAGAAGAACTCCAGGAAGAGAAGCGGGTAGAACAAGTGGACGGCTGGGAGGACTGAACACAAAACCTACAGCGCGCACAACTGGACCCGAGAATGCATCTCCTCTAACTATGCATTAAGCATACCTCAAGCTGTTGATTTATTATTTTTCTTGTGTGTTTACTTTAAACCACTGGATCCATTGCAGGAGTGCTGAAGAACATTTTGGCGTGTCCTCAAAATCTAGCCGTGAAGTTACCAAGTGACGCCCCATTTCCCCTCCTGTAGCTACCGAAGCCGTACACTCACACACAAACACTGTACACACATACACACCGCAGCAGCCACAACAGCCAAAAGAGGGAAGGAACCCAAGTATCTGATGAACAGATAAACAAACGCGTGGCCTATCTTTTCCGTGAAATACTGTTTGGCTGGGGAAAGAGCCGGGGAGGTCTCATATGCGTGTGGAAGCGTGAACATACCTCGAAAACAGGTTAAGTGGGAGACCCTAGTCCCAAAGCATCACATGACTACGTTCCTGTGGAATGGCACTGTGCACAGAGGCAGGATATGAGGTCAGGGGTTGTTAGAGTCTAAGCATGGGAGAGAGGAGCAGGCCAGCTTGTGACGGGTACTGGGTCAGGGATGGTCTAAAATGTTCTAAAATTAGATTGTGGTGCTTAGAGACAGCTCTGAGAATACACTAAAAACCACTGAGCTGTATTTTGGAAATAGGTGAATTTCATGGTATATAAAATATATTTCAAACATATGTTTAAAAAAAAATAACATGAAGAAACAGTAGCCTGCTGTGTTTCAAGAAGCTCATCTCTGTGACGAAGATAGTATTTCTCCTAAATACAGAACATATTGGGAATTTGGGGAAAGGTCACGCGGTTCTGACTTCTTTTTACCAAGTTCCCACCTTGAAGCTCTGTAGGTTGAGTGGAGGGGTCTGGGCATGCTCAGAGAAAGCGTTTGAACTCCAAGGACACACTGTCTCCAGTTAGTGCTGCTATGGACACGTAATCTACAGCACAGGTAACTCTAGCTAGCAAGGTAGTGGTTGTCCAGGAAGAATATGGTTAAAAACCCCTGACTCGACTCTCCATTGTGTACCCTGCCCTTCGTCTGATTAAACACAGCTAATTCCCACTTGAAGAAAATACAGGAGAAACGAAAGAAGCCAACCTCAAATTCAGCAATTTTTCTCTTTCAAGCCTTGAAATTGGCTCAGCCCTTAGGGACCATCTGGCGGAGGTCTCTCTCTTTCATGTAAGAAAACAGGGCCAGGGACCATAAAACCTGCCCAGCCAGGGTTGTTTACAGCAAGCCCCGTCACTTATATCTACTGCTTCAGTCAAGTGACCCTTAAACGTGCCCTCAAGCTTGGAGGGGTCCTCAGGAAAAGCATGGCACATACCCAAAGGTGGGTATCAGGGTCTCAAGAGAGAGTCACCACAGCAACACTTTCAGATATGTATTGCTGTGACCTTCATTTAAAAAAAAAAAAAAAGGAAAACTGGTCTCAGAGACGTTTAGCAACCTAAATAAGGTCACACAGCAAAAAAAAAAAAAAAAAAAAAAGTAGCAGAGCAAGGAGACTGGGTGTAGAAACCACATAGTTACTTGCCAATTACTGTCACAGTTTCTCCTGAAGTGAAGAAATTTGTCTGTGGTCTTAAATTGGTTAGCTGTAAGTATACAACTAGCGAAAAGGATGACGTGCCCAACCCAGTATCCACTTATTGACAACACTTTCAGGGACAGATGTAGGTAAAGCTATAAGCCATAGCAAAAAGGACGAACCTTGACCCAATAGAGCCATGGTTGTCACTCATACTGGGGTGGAAAGTGGCCTTTAGGCAAGTCACAAGTGACCTTGTTCTGTCATCCTAGGGGACAGGCTTTGCGGTTCCATGACAATTTATACCTGTACTTTTACCCCTTGAGAGCCATCTTGAAAACTGCTAAGAATTGCTGTCTCTGACATGGCAAAAGGGCAAAATACAGACACTCTGGCCCTGGAAAACAGTAACTGTCCTCCCGTCACCATCACAGGGCATCAGGGATATGTCTCTGCAGTCTAAAAGGGTTGATGAGAACGCACACTGAGAGGGTCTCGGACAGAAAGCCCAGCAAAACTCATACAAAACACCCAGGAACTCTGCGTTTGCTTTTAGCAACTATTATGTTCCTAGGTCCCTCCACAGCATCTCAATGAAGGGACAGGATGGAACCTGACGAGTGTGTCCCCTAACCAAGGTGGACAAGGCGAGAGAAATGAACGGGGACTTCGGGTGATTAAAAACAATATAAAACAAGGAGGCATGTTTGCTTGTATCCTTAATCCCAGCATGTGGGGTGCACAGGCAGAGGCAAGTGCATCTCTGTGAGTTCAAGGCCAGCCTGGTACATATAACACATAACACATTTCAGGACTACATAGTAAGACCCTTGTCTCAAACAAACAAATATATATATATATAACACATAGGTTCAGACATTGCATGTGTCTAAAAGATATGCAGAACAGAACTTGAGGCTCAGCTTTCCTAGGGGATGCACATAATGTAGATCTCAATAGAAACCAGGGGCCAGTAAGATGGCTCGGACAGTAAAAGTGTCAGTTGAGCCTGACACCTGAGTTCAATTCCCCAAGGCCCATATCTGTGAAAGGCGACCAATTCCTGAAAGTTGTTTTCTAACCTCCACACATCTGTCATGGTACTCCTCATCTCGCCCCCCCCAACAAATAAATACATAAATATAATTAAAATAAAAGATCTGTAAAGATGCCAGCCCTCTGCGTCGAACACTCCTATGCCTTTGTGTTTATGTATGGCCAATAGATCTCGGTTTGGGTTTGTTTACTTGATCGGGGGTATTTTTGTAATTTTGCCAAGAATGAGAGAAAATTTATGGGTATCAACAGAAGAGAGAGGCAAAGCCTTCAAAAGGTGGCCGCCCAGCTGGGAGCTGAGACCTGGAATCCCTTGTAGGTCTCAGCCTCTCCAGAACTATGCACACAACAGCACACTAGCCTGCGGCCTGTCTGCAGCCCCTACAATTCTAAGTCCACTGTTCTTCGCCTTGCACATGGCCTCTTGCTGAGCCTCCACTCAAACTGTCTCTCAAGTTCAATTCAGAAAACAAATAACATGCAACCCCCTCCATCTCTTTGGAGAGGCTGTGAGCAAATCATACCCTACACCCTCTCCCGACTTCTCAAGAGCTCAGATGTCTGGAAACCCACTTTCAAGGAATGGAAAGACACTGAAATGCCAGGAGACGGAGACAAGACTTGCCTCCAGGTCACCTGCCACTCTCTCAGAGGCACACTGCTGGTCACAGCATGTGTGCATCCCCGGGACACCGGGTGAGAGGCAGATGTGGGGAGGTAACATTGTCTTGTGAACTCTCCTTGCTGGCTGCTCTTTCCTTTCCTTAGTCCATTCATTCTACCTGGCAACCTGGCCCCAAACGACCAAATTCTCAACTCCTCAGATGTATTTTTTTTTAATCCGGTTCTCCTCCGACACTCCCACCCTGCTCTGAAAGAGACCTGCTGGGAGATTGTTCCAGACTGCCTACAGCTATTTCAGTCCTGGGATGTTCAAGGAACAAGGTCACTTGTGTTTTTTGAAGTCACACACAACTTCCTTCCACAGTCAACTCCCATTACACACACACACACACACACACACACACACACAGAGAGAGAGAGAGAGAGAGAGAGAGAGAGAGAGAGAGAGAAGAATCGCTACTTCTTCAAAGGAAAGAGAAAAGAAGTAGGGTGTTCCCATCATATAACCACGATGGCAGCGGCAGGAAGAGTAAGAAGGGAAGGAATGAAAAAAAGAAATAAGTAGCAGAGCTGAAAACAAATCCTACAGCGCCATGACAGGGGGTGCTAACTGAACACAGACAGAAAGGGAAAGAGAGAGAACAAAAGAGTGTTAAAGAGGGGGAAATCAGTTTTTAAAACCCCCTCCAAGTATTTGACTGAACTGGAGGGCATATCACACTCAGTGAAAAACTTAGCTGAGGAGTGCCCGAGAAAGGTACTAGGTTCTAAAATTAAGATTCACAGGCAACTACAGCTCATTCTCAGGTGACTGGAACTCTCTTTAGGAAGCAAACCTCATTTTTCACCTTTTCTGAATTTTTAAGCCCCTGTGATTTTTGACCCCCCCCCCAAAAATGTGTAAACCTTTTGAAAAACCAAGAAACCTTTTAAGTACTTATTAAATATTCTGGGTCTATTTTCCCCCCCAGAAAGTCAATGTGTTTGGCTTTGGTATCTTACACTTCTGACCCATCAACCCATTTCCCAGCCCACAAAGACACAGGCAAAACGCAGCTCTGCTAACATGTCAGAGGACAGGTGCCGGTTCTTTAAAAGGACATTTGACTATAAGCAACTCAAAGTCTATGCTTAAAGACACTATGGTCCCAGACCAAACACGTAGCTAACAGCTACATCTGAGCTCTCCGTAGCATTTGCTAGAGGCTGACTGCAATTTGCAACCTGAATGTTTTGTTGGCATTTTTTTTATCCTAGCGCTTATTTTTTTTTAAAGCATAAAGTATCAAAATAAACACTTCCCCACACTCTCAAGCAAAACACACAAGTTCGTCTACTTTTCAAAATCCCGAAGTAATTTCTGACTTAAATACCCATCAATCAACTATAATCAGGCCGTGCTGCCTTCTTGGGGTATTATGCACGTGTTTTTTTGTTTTTGTTTTCTAAGTACCAAAAGGTTGATCAGACGTCTTAGCTAGTTTTCCTGTTTACTTCGGTTTTCCAACTTAGTCATTAACAAAACTCAAGAAACAAAAGCAGCAAGCCCCCTACCAACACACAGACATACACTGACAGACACACACACACACACACACACACACACACACACACACACACACACACATGAGCCCTGCCTAGGTGAGCCAGGGACAACAGCAATGAGTACCTTGGGTGGCCTCCACAAGGCTTCAGGTGGCCTTTAGAAACACTCATTCCATGCTGTGGGCCTTGACAGTTCCAATAAGAAAAGTCCCCAAACAGCGAAGGAACATGTGTAAACTGATCTTTCAAACCATCTTTTTTATGAATTCTGGATGAAGAGAGGGAAAAAGACAGACAGACAGACAGACAGACAGACAGACAGACAGACAGACAAGGGCAGCGAGAGACTTGTACAACTTTACAGACACTTTGCATCAAAGGCACGGAAGATGTGCAGGCGGCCCAAATCCTCAACACAGAAGTCCCGGCGCTTGAAGATAGCAGCTTGTTCTGAACACAGTGCTGTCTGCTTTACCATTGACCCCTCCGTCTGTTCCTTCCCTCAGTCTCCCAACACTCAACTGGAAGAATAAAAGCGGGTGCCTGCTCCCCCGACTCAAGTGTCCTCTGCACAGAACCTCGTTTTGTCCCACTCTTCACATAGGGAACAATCACTGTTTATATTACTTCATAGACCATCCTTTAAAACAGCCCATAGCAATAGCACACAAAACTTTAAATCAGGTCATTTTTAAGACTCCAACCACATTCATATTCACATTTGAAAAATTTGTTAAACATTATCTTCCAAACATCAGAACATTATTTTCACAAATACCACAACTCCGCCCCCCCCCCCCAGATCTCCCGACCCCAAGCTGTGGACAATATTAGTCAGGAGCAAAGTCTTCACCACACACCTGAATCGGACCTCTATTCACACCCACCCACTTTGATCTACTACCTCATCAGGTTTTAATTAGGAGACCAGAATTAAACACTTGGGCCATGATGTCCAAGTCAGTGACCTGACTGGTGCCTTTCCCATTAAAAATATGACAATGTGTCTGTAAAAAAGGAACTCTCCTTCAGTCCCTTGATTTCCCATTCCTTTTGATTGCGACTCCACATTTCATGAACCTAGATTAGCAAAAGCCTCCAACTTGACTAGTAACAAAATCTATGGTTCAAAGTGAATAATTCACACTGCAGACTTACAAAAGAAAAAGAAAAGAAGAAAAAAAAACAAGCAAAAGAGGCAGACACATATGCTCACAAGCCCATAGCTCCCTTCTCTGAGCTAATAGAAAGCAAGCTAGCAAGGAAAACAACAGCAAAAACAACAACAACAAAAAAGACTAAAAGATGTGACAAGCCGAGGTAAAGCTCCTTTGATATTAGCATGCACAATCAATACATCTCTTAAAAGGCGCCTCTCACCGCTAAAGTGACGCAATTATCAGCTTTGCAATCAGGTTAGGTCCTGGCACAGCCACCTGGATGACTCAGAGGTCTGAGACGCCTGTCTCAGGTGCTTTGTCTGCAGCGCTATATGCTCTACAAGTATCGGTCAACAAAGGAGCTATTTACTAATTTCACAGACATCTGAAAGACCCGAGTAATTACATATTCAATCAACAGTGACCTCTCTCGAACAGATTCTTAAAACACAAAACACAGAGAAATCCAGAGACCTTAAAAAAAGAGGAGGAAAGCCACCTCACAGTGCCCTCCCACTCTTTTCCATGTGTAACTATCAATGTATATCAACTGAGCGTGCAATCATATCTATTGTCACTTTCACTCATGTCATGCCCTGGCTTATAAGGTTTAGATATGAATTATTGACTGTTATACACCTTGTTGTAAAAAATAAATAAATAATAGGATGGCAGGTACTTTGCCTGGCTTTCAAGTGGGCGAGAAAGTCTGAGGCCAGCAGCCACTCCGCATTTGCTGCATGCACCCCTCAGTCCCTCTTTGCGCCCTGGCTTCGGATTGTTTTCTTGACTCTTTCTCCTTCCAAGGATTTTTAACCCACTTTGGGAAATTAAGGATTAAAATAAAAGAAGGAAGAGGACAGTTGCTAACTGCCCTTTCTCTGCGCATCTGTTGTTTAAGAACACCTCTGATTGATGACTGTGCTTTTTTAATTGTTGCTTTAAAATTTAAATGCCCTCCTGGGATGTGTTATAAGTGTGTTAGTCTATGATATGAGGTCTAGAAAGTAGAAAAACAACAGAGGGAATGATCTCAGGATAATATAGTGCCCTAACTCCAAACACTATTCCTGCTAGGGGAAAAAAAAATAAAAAATAAGAGGCCCTTCAAAAGCGGGTTCACCTAATGTTGAATAGTAAGTACATTCCACAAAGGTATTCGAAGACACTCTTTTGAGAACCTCCAGTTCGTTACTCTGTGTAAGTACAAAGAACAAAAGTGGCGAAAAGAAGGGACACTGAACAGTTTAGCTCTCACTGCTCTGGCCAATAGCAGGGGTGACTGGGATGGGGGCAGCTGAGTAGTGAGTATAGACAAAAATATATTCCTCCAGGAAATGGACTTCCATTTTCATATCCCCCACCCCACAAAGGCATATCATTCTAGAAATTTCCCATCAGAACCTCCACCTTAGCCCCAATTTCAAAAACAGTTAGGGCCAGATTTGAATCAAACATACTGCTTGAATTCGGCTGTCAAAGCTGTTTCCCTTTGGAGAAGCAGAAATGTCTTTCATGGTAGCACTTGCATTCTAAAATGTTAAGGTCCCAGGAAGAGTTAGCAGGGCTGCAGGCTCGGTGAATTGATTCGCCCAAGAAAAAAATACCCAAAGGTTGGATTTTTCATTCCTACCTGTTTTTTCTTTGATTTCACACAACACATTAAACAAGGCGGGCTTCATTCTGTGGCAGTTTAAAGCATGTTTTCTGCAAGAAAAAACAAAACAAAACAAAATACAAACACAACAGCTTAGGTGGACACTCAAGATCAATCTGATAAGGTACAGGGGAAACCTGAACATTTAGCCCCCCCAAAAAAAAAAAAAAAAAACACTATACACCAAGCCTAACTCTGTGGCATGCTTCAGTTGTTTTTATGACTTAATATACAAAGTCCCAGCATAGAAAAAGAAGCTGTGGGAGTAGGGACTTAACTACAGAGCAGAAATAACCTAAATTATGCCCATTAGGAAAAGCGTTTCCCTTCTTTCTTTCTTTCTTTTTTTCTTTCTTTCTTTCTTTTTTCCTTTCTTTCCTTTCTTTCTGCCCTTTCCCCCCTTGGTAAGTAGTTAAACCAAAGTGGACTTCTTCAACCAAGAAACCCATGGAAGACAATGAATGCAGCAAGGCCAAATGCATAGGTTAACAGTTCTGTATAATCTCTGCAAGGGCCACAGCCTAGGAGCTATGCCTCTGCATGTGTGTGTGTGCGCGCGTGTGTGTTTTCAAATTTAATTCATCCATGTGTTCGAATTCATTCTGCAGATGCCCCTGTATTCTCATAAACATAAGATGCTTGAAAGGTCTTGTGAGTAGAACTGTCAATTTATAAAATTTCAGTCCCCAAGTTAAAGAGTATGGAAATGTGTTGCCAGGGGGCAAACATACCCAGATGGGGAATAAATTCATTTCTCTGTGTTCACATTATGGCTCTTGTGCGCGCACGGCTTATTTGCAGGTGTTGAAATTCAATTATTTACAATTAGGACCTTGCACCCACTGGGGAAAAAATAAATACAATTTTGCCTTTTAGATTAGTGATTTACCTGGTTCCTGTAGTTGTGCATGTTAGTACTCGGAATGCACTTGAGGAACAGAACAATGCCCTTCCTTCTAGTTTATTATGGACTCACTCAGCAGAATAATATTGTTTTGGAAACAAAATACTGATCTTATCAGCTACTAGCTAAGGGAATTCTGTTTACTAACTAAATGTATGTGTAAAGATAAGCAGAAAACCCTGGCGCGCAAAACCCATTCAATTCTTTTTTAGTCAGTTTTAAAGTTAAAAAAAAAAAAAAAAAGACATCCTCCAGAGGAACAGGGATTACAAACATACTCTATACTGTGTAGCAGGGGAATAATAAATTCAAAATTCAAAATGCACACATACACATCATCTAAAATAGTTATAGCTTACTTTCTGAAGCAACAAATATGTACTACAAATGTGTAACTAGGAAGAAGGAAAAATAACTTAATAGTCTAAGTAGTTACATTGGTTTAAAAAAAAAAAGAGGTTAACAATTTAATTCTCAGAAGGGTTTAAAAAACAGACTGAAAACATTGCAATGTATTTAGGATCTTCTCTGGATCTTTAAAAATACTTCCCACTCATCCTTTTTGCCCCTTTTTCCACAGGCCCAAATGCAAAGATCTGGCAGCTCTGTATGTATGGAAGCTTTGCTTCCCCACACTACACAAATGGGGTTAGAGAGACAACTGGATTCTTCCCCATCCCCAAACTGCATCTGAGCTTTCTCAGCATCTAGGCCATTAAAGGGGATACCCGCTGAGAAGTGTTTGTCCCCAGTTTCACAAAAAGAGAGAGCCAGAAAAGTAGCGAGGATGCAGGCTCACAGGCCTCTTCCACTTCAGGAACTTGTGATCAGACCAGTTTATCAGTGCTGTCCGAGTGTATTTTTCTGGAACAATGTTATGGAGAAATCTGTTCCAATTCAAGAGAGACTTGCCAGTGGGGAGCCTCTTGTTTGCCTATAGCCATTAGCTTTTCTTCAGATAATAACATTCAAAAGGAGCACCAATTAATTTTTCAAAAATCCCCCCACACCATTAAAACTATAAAAATATTTTTTTGGGGGGAGACTCTTTTAACATTTCCAAGTTTTTAGGTGACCTAAGCCTTAGCACTTTTAAGTTTACATGTTCCATGTGTTAGCAGCGAAAATGAGTGTAATCCATAACATGCGTGCTTTTAGCTGCTTGCTTCCTCTTATTTTCTCAAGGCTCTGTTTCTCTTACCCAAAATCCATATTATGTGTTATCCATAATTAAGTCACATAAGGTCTAAGCATTTTGTAATATATTTAAAATAACTCCAAAGCAAAATAGAGAAGTGCTTGGCGATTTAACAAAGCTGACTATGTGGACATATGTGGCCATTGGTTGTTTTTTTTTTTTTTTTTTTTTTTTTAATCCTTCCTATCTGAGCTGGGCCTTGGGCAGGCTGTTGTTAGTGGTTTTGCCACTTAACCTGTGTTTTCATTTCGAAAGAGGATTTGCTGTAAAAAATCCTAGAGTCAAGAACTCTGTATACCTGGTGGTGGGTCAGCTAAGCAACCCCAGTTTCATAATTATGATCTTTCATATCCTGTCCTACTGAAAAACATGAAAATCTTCATTCTTCCATTTTAATTTAGTTGTACTCTTAGAGATCCTGGAAGAGGCATGGGGCAGGGAATATGCTTGATATTAGTACCCATCCTTGTATAAAGGACCACACAGCGCTGTCTCTGTCCTGGGAAGGTGAGAACACCAACTCAAATTAAGAGACAATAAGGTTAAACTAAAAATCGGAGTCTCTTAAAACTAACAAACTGCCCTCAAAGCAAAATTATCTTTCCTTTCTTTCCATTTTCTTTTTCTAAAAACACAACGGAGTGACTGCAAGATATTTTCTTACTCTCTAACACCTACTAACACAAAACTACCCTGCTTTTTGTTTGTTGTTTGTTTGTTTGGGGCGGAGAGTGAAAAAAGAGAAAAGAACAAATAATAAAAAATATTATTATTATGGAGGGGTAAGTGAAGAAGGAAAATCAAACTTGCTGAATTAGCTAAGGAGTCAGTGGAATCTGCAAATAAAAGTGTTCTTGGGACATTTTTTTATTTTGTCATGTTCCGAAGTCCTCTCAACTGCACTAGGCATGGAATGCCGCTCAGAACTTGACAATTCTGCTCCCTTCATACACTTTTGTAAAGCTGTAAAAAAGTGCCGAGGGCCGCTTTCGGATTAGTTGGCAGTATTTTCGGCGTGGCTGCGTGTTTGTGTGCATTCATACAAATACCTCTAACAGACACACACGCACAATATCTACTACACACAGCCATATCACGGCACCGGCGATCACACTTTCAACAACAACGCTTCTTTAAATTTTACTCCTCCGCCACAGAGTTGTTTGTCAAAATGAGAAAAGAAACATTTTAAAAGAAAGCGCTGTAGTGATTCGCTTCCCATTGTTTCCCCAGCGAGAGGGAGGGAAAAAAAAAGAAAAGAAAAGAAAGGCAAAGAAAAGCCTCCATCTCACCTGGCCTGCGCTTCATCCAAACTCTGGTCTGTGATGGTCATAATTTGCTGTAAAATGTCCCCGATGTCCTGCTTCCTCCCGCCCTCCCCCTCGGTCCCTCCGGCCCCATCCTGCAAGTGCTGGGACAGGCCGGGGTGTCCGGCCATCCCGACCCCAGCGTGGGAATGCATCAGCCTCGGCTGCTCGTCCATCTCTGAAGGCTCCAACAGCCCCGGCTCTTCCTCTTCGGCTCCTCGGCTCGGCGCCTGGGAAGCACCGAGGCTTTTTATCCTTCAAGCTGTCTTCAAATCCTTTTCAGGATAAACAGGGACCAGGGTTTTAAAAAAAAAAAAAGAAGAAGAAGACCAAAAGGGAAAAAAAAATCTCTTTGCCTCTTTAGAGGATGGTGGGAGGATGGGGAGGGGGAGGGGGGCGTGAAGGGGTTGCGGGGTGAGGGTGGGGATAAGGGCTGGTGGGGAAGGGTGTTGACTCCAAAAAAGCAAGAAAAATAAACCACCTTCCCACTTGGCGAAAAGAAATCAGAGCTGCCTTCGGGTTTTTCAGTCCGATCTCCTTTGCAACGCAGAAATGGGCTCCCGGCGCTTAAATCTGTGGCTTAATCCTTTTGCAAATATGCATTGATCGGGAGAAAGGAGAGGTAGGCAGGGGGATTGCAATGCAAACTTTCCCCCCCACCCCCCGCTGCCCCCCACCCCCACTCCGGGCCAGAGTGATCTCAAAGGGGGTGGGCTGTAGCAGAAGCCAGATCTCCCCCAGCCGTGGCGGCAGGCAAAGCCCAAGCTCTCTCCTCCTCCGTGTCTCTGCAAACTCCAGCAGCCCCGTCAGCCTCCTGCTTTTGTTTAGCCCAGGCTCAGGACTCCAGAAACATATACAGAAAAACCACAGCCTGAGAGGAGGAGGAGGAGAAGGAGGAGGAGGAGGAGGTGGAGGAGGAGAAGGAGGAGGAGGAGGAGAAGGAGGAGGAGGAGAAGGAGGAGAGGGGAGGGGGCCGAGGGAAG
This sequence comes from Acomys minous, assembly GCF_964271855.1. Taxonomy (NCBI): domain Eukaryota; kingdom Metazoa; phylum Chordata; class Mammalia; order Rodentia; family Muridae; genus Acomys; species Acomys minous. The sequence continues at coordinate 25,113,873 of NC_140483.1, read as the reverse complement.
GGGGGAGGGGGCGGAGAGGCCAGGAGGCGGGAGCCAGCGAAGGAGGAGGGCTTCGAAGTCCCGCCCACTACTATGATTGGCCAGTTCGGAGAAACGGGCTCCTCCTCCCCCTACTTTCCAACCTGCCCCTCCTCCTCGGCCGCCTTCAGCTCCTCCTCGCTCGGGCGTCTTGTCAATCAGAGTTCAGAGGTGGGCCGGGAAGGAGGCGGAGCTAAGACCCAGTCTCCAGTTCTTAAAGGTACAGAGCGGCGCTAGCGCAGGCTCTTGTCTCGCCTGATTCTCTTAGCCTCCGTCCTTGAAGGAAAACGTGGCTCTACTTAAATGCAAGACTGTAAAATTAACACGAAAGCACACAGACGGTGTGGATCCCTCGGTCCCACCCCTCGTTCGCCTGCGCGGTGACGCTGAGGTAGTTAAACTCGGTTCTCTGAAATCCTTAGACCTTGAGAAACCGTTGAGAGCAAAACTTTGTCATATGACGTAGTTAGTAAATAAAAGAGAGTTGCTAAGATAATGAATAATGATCTCTAATAGATGAATGTCGAGATAGTAGGAAATTTTCGAAACTGCAACTCAATGCCAGGAAAAAGACTACAAATTGCCATTTTTGTGGCGCGAATAGTAACTGAACGTGGACTAGGAAACCAAATAAAACTCAAGAAAAATAGTGATGAATAAGTTTACAAATGAAACTAATTCAACATTCTCCTCCCCCCCCCCCCGAGGGAAGTTGGTTATTTGGCTTAAACACTTAATAAAAGATTGCATTATCACAGTCTGGTTCTAGCTTTTAATATAGTCTAATAAGCATTAATAACAGGGAAAAGAAGGAAACTGACATTTATTGAATGCCTACTACGCACAAAGTAATTTACTTGAGTTATTGTATTTAATCCCCAAGACATCACTATGAATTATGGATTATTATTCTCATTTCACAGAGAGGAAACTCAGAAAGGTTAAAGAATTTGTCCAAAGTCCACGGTTACGAAGTATCAAGGCTGGAATTCATACCCAAGTTTGGCTCCCTCCAAAGGCCTGGTGTGTCTATGGGTAGTAGGCCTCAAATTGAACAGATGGATGTGATCGTGGTAAAAGTTATTTGTGTGCCTATTGTTTGTCTAGCTTGAAAACAGACTTAAGACCTTAGAAGAGCAGATATTAAACCAAGAGGACTGGGATTAGAAAATAAATAGGAAATGAATATATGAATTAAGTGGAAGCCAATAAGGAATTAGTGCCTGAGCAAATCTGCAAATTTACCTTTAGTTTCCGTTAGTCCAGCCAACAGGGAGACTCTAACTGGGCACATAGTCTGAATTGCCGTAAGTCAAAACAACACACCAATCTCTTAGGAAAACCCTGGACGTCTTTGAAACATTCTCCTGGGGAGCCGTGCCCTCTTCCTGCATATAGTGCACTGAGCTGCTGCCAGCTTCACCTGCCAGCCAGATGGGAAGTCACCTAGCCAGGCACTTGGAGATACCCAACTAGAACATTATTCTTTTCATCAGTCATTGCGCAAACGTTTGGCAAGATAAGGGGTCCTCAGGGAAACGTCTCAAAGCACCTCGTAACATGCTCACTGGTGCCCACTGGTAAAAGGACATGCAATAGTGCGTATTAACTGTACTGACAAATCTGCATTACCTAATAAAAATGGTTTTCTTCACACACAGACCTCAAAACTGTTGGCTTAATCCACATGAATCAGAAGTTGAGTGAAACTATATACTTAAGTCGTATGTCAGCCTCAGCCCGTGTGGTTCCATGTGTCCCTTGCCTCTTACAACATGAGCTTAGAGTGGAGCCTGTAACAAGTCAGGTTTGAAGCCATTGATTCTGAGTTCTGAATCTAATAAACTGTGGCCAGGTCGAGTGCTGAGAAAGTTACCATTAATACTGTAAGATCATTGTCATCTAGGGTCATTTTGCTAAGGGAATTAGAGACTTGTACAATATTAATAGTGCAAATGCCTAATATGTATTTTTTTTTAACCAGGGTAATTCTTCTCTTCAAGGTACTTACTTGGGTCACTTTAGCTCTCTGGTTCTATTGCTATCTTCTTACGCTTTTAACTATGACCCCCATACTATTGCCCAAGTACATTTCAATATAAATGAACAGTATACTGGAGAAACCACACACTACAAAAGGGGTGAAAGAAAGAGAAAATCCACATAGAGTAAGTGGAAGTGGGTAGAGAGGTGGTCTGAGGGACAGATTGGATCTGGAAGGCAGGCAGGGTTAGCAAATGCTTCAGGGTGTGGACGCAGTGGAGGTAATGTTAAGTAGGTATGGCTCCACAGGTGCTAGCTAGCAGCATTGTGCTTTCTCTGGTGGACACTGAGGCCACATGAACGACTGTTTCAAGCATGGGAGCAAGAAGCATTGGCTTGTTATACAGGTTGCCCAAATTGTCTGAGAAGGGAGACAAAGTTAAAAATCCATTAGCAAGGAGGAGATAGAAATGGGAAAGCAAGGGCAATGCTGAGACCATAGTAGTGTGGTGCCACTGTGAGACCGGACTTGATGTGAGTGAGAAAGATAAAGGAAATGGCTTCCAGCTAGGAATGCAGCAGTATTGATATAGTCATAATTATAACTGGATACAATTTATCCAGTATGGCGTCTGGTTTAGGCCTTTGTAATATATTACCACATAACTTGACTGACTAAACACCCATTTTTAATACTTCCCTATTCTGTGGTGAAGAAGCAAAACTTCTTCAATCACTAGACAAATACAGACTGGCCCCACTCAGGAACTGAGGAAGCACATTCCATCCTTCTGTGGATGCTTTGTTGTATGGACATAGATTGTATTGAACACGTTAACCTGTTCTGTGACTAGGCCATACGGTCTTGTGTGATCATCACTATATACTGTCTTCTGAAGCATGATTCTACATATGCTGCAAAAGTTCTGGTTGGTTTTTGTTGTTGGTGGTGGTAGTTAGGTTTTGTTTGTTTGTTTTAATGCAAATAAAGGAAGTCAAAGGGAGGAAACACCTTAGGTGAAATAAAATGACTAGGATTGCATTAGGGAAGTTATAAAAATAGACTATGAGGGAAAAATTCTACATGCAATTGCCCAACTTTATGAACCGTGACAGAAGATGGATACAGTTTTTTGATCCTTCTGTATGTGGACAACACTTTACTTAGAATCGCTGTGGTTTTATAAATATGTGCTGGAAGACTTAACAACTCTGGTGACTGTGCTGTACATCAGAGGAGCTGAGTACTGCTCTCCGCTTCTGAGCCACTAGCAACATTTTTACCAAGGAACAAAGCAGCTCTCAGTCTAACCCAATTCTAAAATGCCACAGAGTCATCTCAGCATGCTCACTTCTGTGACAAGATTGAGTGACACTAAGCGTTTTCTTTCAAATGTCTTCAAACCTAGTAGGACACACTTTCATTCATCTTCAGGGAAGGAAAAAGAACACAGTGTGGGGAATAAAGGAAAGAATCCCACTCGACTCCAGCAAACCAGGGCATGGACTTATTGGTGTGGTCAGAGATAAATTCATTACCACCTGGTATTGTATCATTTACGCAGACACTAACATAGGCATTGGAGTGGCCCGGTAGGCTCATAGATTTCAATACTTGGTCAGTAGGGAGTGGCACTACTTGAAAGGATTAGGAGGTGTGGCCTTGTTGGAGGAACTGTGTCACTGGGGGTGGGCTTTAAGGCTTCAAAATGACCCTACTGATCTCAGAGTCTTTCTTCCTGCAGATCCGGACGTAGAACTCTCAGACCCTTCTCAGGCACCACGTCTGCCTGTGTGGTACCATGCTCCCCGCCATGATGATAATGTACTAACCCTCTGAAGCTGTAAGCCAGCCCCAGGTAAACTGTTTCTTTTAGAAGAGTTTCTGTGGCCATGGTATCTCTTTACAGCAACCGAACACTGACTAAGACATGGGTATTTATGATTATATTTTAATGGGTCTCTAAATTTGTTTTGTTTTGTTTTGTTTTTTGAGACAGGGTTTCTCTGTGTAGCCCTGGCTGTCCTGGTCTCACTGTGTAGACCAGGCTGGCCTGGAACACATAGCGATCTGCCTACCTCTGCCTCCCAAGTGCTGGGATTAAAGGTGTGCACCCAGCTCTAACTCTTTTATCTATGTAGAGAAAGAAGAATTTCTCCCAGAGGGTCGTATCCACATCAAGGAGCCATGGGTAGCATGTAAGACACTTTATGGATCCCATTTCTCTGCCCAAGGCATCATTCTCTTTTTGGTTTCTTACCCATTTTTTTGCTGTTCTTGACCTTTCTGCTCACTTATCCGCCTTTATGCCCCTGTACACCTGGAATATTTTTCTTCCTTTTGCTTTGTCCAACTAAAATTATACAACAAGGACTCTCAACATAAGGTCTACATAAAGGCATCAGAGCTTCTACAGATTCCTGGAAATTACACACAAAATTGGTGGTGTATGCCAGTTCACATTACGCAGAGTGAGGCCCACTACATTCATCAAGGCCTCAAGAGATTTCAAGGGCCCCACAATGTAGCATCTACTAGTCTTAGATGACCGAGCTGTAAATGATATAAATTTACCCTGGTCTCTTGAGAAGTCACATGAAATACCTGTTTCAAATTCCTATGCAAAATTAGTCCCCAGACTGTCAACAGTTCATTAGGAGTAGCTATTGAAAGATAGTCAATATATTATCAATATTAGGACTAAGCAGACAACAGTTCAGGCCTTTAAAAGCCAATCAAAGGCGTAGGGAAGCTCGGATGCTTTACATCATCGTGGTCACTGTCATATTCTTTAAGGCACTTGGAACATGGTAGTGAAGAGACAAACTGGATTCCTTTACTTGCACGCTAATGTATGAAATAATACACAAATAAGGAAACTATCAAGGCCAGAAACTCACTAATTTGTGAATAATACGAATCAGTCTGATGAGCACTGAATCACGGAGGCAGAGCCAACTGCAAAGCTCAGCCTTGAATGGGTTGTCTACAGCACACCCCTTTGCTCAAAGCATGTGGAAGAGAATAGATACAAAGACTCTAAGAAGCAGGTGTAGTGGGAAAGTTTAAGAAAACACTGTGATGGATGCACAAATGAACTCACAGAGGCTGTGACTGCATGAACAAGGCCTGTACAAGCCACACAGAATGGCTCCCAGAACAAAGGATGATACGTGAGCACAAAGTCCTAGGCCTAGCCGAGAAGCTTTTTGAAAATCATAGGTGATGGGAGAGGGGAAAACAGTTTCCTTCAGTGGAGTGACACTGGATATGGCAAAAGTCAGCCAACACAAATTGGCCACCACTGTTTTTTAGTGTGTTTTTGTGTAGTGGTTGCTGTGGTGGTGGTGGTGGTGGTGGTGGTGGTGGTGGTGGTGGTGGTTTTTGCAAAGAGAGAGAAAGAACCTGCAGTTGGTTGGATGGGGGAAAGGATCTAGGAGGAATTGGGAGATGGGAAAGAATATGATTAAAATATACTGTATGACATCCTCAGAGAATTTCTAAAAAATTAACAAATGGTCATCTTTCAAGCTGACAGTGGATTTGGTCTTGAATAATGAGATGACACCAAAACCAGTTTGCAGAGATGCTGGGGAAGAGTACCCTCAAGGGAGACATGGGACTGGGGAAGAGCAAATGCCAAGAACCTGCTCTGAGGTGAGCTGAAGGCAGGAAAGCTAAAAGGAAACCAGAGTGAGGCATAGAGATGAAACTGCTTACAGACTTCCACGTGGAAACGTGTTACGGAGTTAGGGTTTATTCTAAGCGCTTTTGAAGTTCACGGAGGATGCTAACCAGGGATCTGACATCAAACTTTGACCTGACAAATGTTTTGTGACAGCATCCTGCATGGGACTAGGCACTGTCTAGTCAGCAGAGGATATGCTAGTGGCAGGCATCCCAGGGACAGTTTCTGCTCTTATGACCAACAGCCCATAAAAGAAAATCCGTCATTAATGATGCCACAGAGGAAGAGGATGCAGCCAGTCCAGATGAGACTTGATAGACTCGGGTAAGATGGTAGTGGGGGGAAGGGCTCCCTTTTCTGAGAACTGGGGGGGGGGGAGAGAAGGAGGGAGGGTGAGACTGGGAGGAGACAAAGGCTACAATTGGGATGTAAAGTAAATAAATTAAAAATAAATTAATTAAAAACAAAACAAAATAATGGTGCTTGAAGCTTATTACAAATGTAACAGGCCTTTGTGTTACATTTGGGAACTAGAGCAGGTGTAGGAGGAAAAAAAACAATGGTTTCAACAGATAGTTTACCTTATGCTTCTGGGAATAGCCTCTTCACCTATACATGGTGCTATCGTTCCGCCTCTAAACACTGTTTTTATTGTTCTTCCTGATGCCTTTCCACATCCACAAGACACTTAAGAGTTCAACTTTGTACTGTCCATACAACAAAAACTTTCTACAGAGGGTGGGAAGAACCTCTGAAGAGCTACTTCCATCTTCTCCAAATGGGTATCAAACTTGAGATTCATCAGCTGGGGAGCATACTAAAATATACACATCAGCAGGGCCCAACACAGCACAAAGAGATAACAGCGCATCTGCCCATGATTTCTATAGAGGTGACTTCCATTCACGTTGTATTAAGGTGTGTCTCTGTATATTAGATTGATAATTGCTGAACCTGCAGTGAACTAAATGATAACAGAGTCTCTTACTGTCGTTGTTATTGAGGAATCTCCTGCCTAGACGTATAAAAATTACTTCCCAGCTATCTCTGATTGGTTAACAAAGAAGCTGAAAAGCCTATGACTGGGCAGAGAGCAGGCAGGAAGTCCATTCCCAGTCTCAGGTCCTAGGGAGAGAGTGAGGGAGAGAAGGACTGTTGCTGGGCCTTGAGGGGTTGCCAGGAGGACTAGTGGCAGGAGCAGCCAGGGTGAGTCTAGAGAACAAGTAACAGGGCGCATGGCTGGGAACTAGGCCAGGCTAGCATAGTCGAGTTAGAGTGGATCAATATGTGCCCATCAAAAAAAAAATATGTGCCCATCTATGGTGCTTGAAGAGTATTACAAATGTAACAGGCCTTTCTGTTATATGTGGGAACTAGAGCAGCTGGAGAGGAAAAAAAAAAACAAAACCAAACCATTAGTTCCAACAGATTTCATTTAAGGAATAATGTTGGATACAGTGGCATGGATGAAGAAGTGGCATCTTATTTAGCTCTCTGTAAACCATGGCCACTCTCCATGAGCTATCCCGCTTGCTTTCTCATTCCAGGGCACTGCTGTGGGGTGCCATACCTCTCCCCACCCACACGGGCAAGGAGGAGTAGGGCCATGCTTTTGCTTGCTTCACCTGTTGCTCGAGCTTGCTCCCTGAGTTGGCACTGTGCCACTGTTTCTCCATCATCCACTCTCTGGATTCTAAAAGGGGCCAGTGCTGGGTGAGCAATCTCTATTCCCAGGATACTTTCTTACAGGGGAGAAAAGTAACCAGAATACTCTGGGGTGGGGGGGAGGGGAGAGTGCCTGGGAGTGCCCATGACAAGTTTCAGTCTTCTTGAACTGAACTACTCTGTCATTCACTCTTTCATGTCTTTGGCGAAATGTTTGTTGTTCAGGCTTGAAAGACTTCCAGAGTGTTACAAGTGTTGGATTTTGCTTCTTGCAAAATGTTCCTCCAGTTCAACCCATATCTTGGCACATTTGCTTTTGAGTAACCAGTGTCAACTTTCCCCTCCTCTCATGCCCTGCTGATTTCACTAGCACTTTATCAACAAATATTTACATGTCAATCTAAGTTGCTCAGATCTTCCAGGTCATATTATTTCATATTTCATCACAGGACTTAAAGCACTAATCCCCCATACCAATCTCTGCTGAATTAACCACTTTCTGCTCCTCCTCCTCCTCCTCCTCCTCCTCCTCCTCCTCCTTCTACTTCTTCTTCAAAAACTCTTCTGTGAATACATCTCTATGTGGACCAGTGAACTATACACTAAACACTGCATCTCACCTACCCAACCTGCTCAGTAATGCTTGTCCTTCCAGTATTGATATTTATAGGGACTATAGCCAGTGGCAACCAAGTGTCCTTAATGGCTCACATGAACCAGTCCATCAAGACCGGTTTCCATTGTATTGTCTCAGGTTACTCAGTGAGGAATAGGTGTCTATTTTTTTTTTTTAATCAAGTTTGTTTGTTTCCATAAGAACTCATCTACTCACTTCCCACAGCCTCCCAAGCCCACGTGGGAAGGTTCTTTCCTTTGTTGTTTTAAAGTTATCCCCAAGTTTAGCAGATGCCAAGTGCTCCCTGATTATCTTCATTCCCTGTACTGGGCCATTACCGAAGCCTTCATCTCCAAGATGAATGTGGGATTTTCTGCTTCCTCTGTGGTAAAGTTTGAACCTCAGGAGTAACCTTTGTCACTTTCACCTTGCTTTCTCCATTCTCATTGTTTTTGGATTCTTGGAAGGGCTCTATTTTATACCCCTTTTTCCTTGTGCACTGCCAAAGTGAAAAACAAAAACAAACCCAACAAAACAGCACCTTCTTCTCAGCCTCTCCTTCCCTAAATAAGCCTCACTTTTCCTGCCAAATGAGAGGCCAGTGCAGCCACATAGCAGCCACATCTCTTGGCAGTTCCTCTATTACAAAGGCAAATTCTTTCTAGGGAGACAGCTGACCTTAAGTCACATGTCTTACCACCCATAGCAGAGGCCACCCAACTGCAGTGGCCTTCTTACTCTCTTGGTGTGCTGCCTTGGGAAATCACAGTATATTATCTAGTTAATTGGCCATTCAGGGGTTGTCCTGGTATTCATTTGGCAGACTCCATTTATAAGGAGGAATGGATCTCAAACCACATAGAGGAAGATGGATACTCTGGGATTCCTTACAAAGATTTTTCTCTCACACAGGGCTTGACCTAGTTGGCATGTCTTATCATCCATAGCAGGGTGCATGCAACTGCACTTCAGTAAGGAGGAATGTCATCTGTGTGAGTTACGGTAATTATTACTGTGATGAAACACTGTGACCAAAAGCAAGTTGGGGAAGAAAAGAGTTATTTGGCTTATACTTCCATATTACTGTTTTTCACTGGAGTAAAGTCAGAATAGGAACTTAAACAGAGCAGGAGCTTGAATGCAGGAGCTAATACAAAGGCCATGGAGGAATGCTGCTTACTTGCTTGCTCCTCAAGGCTTGTTCAGTCTCCTTTCCTATAGCTTCTATGACCACCAGCCAACAGGTGCCCTGACCTAATATGGGCTGGACCCTCTCAAATCAATCATGAATTAAGAAAATGCCTGTCCTATGAGAGGCTCTACCCAGAAGTGGATCAAAACAGATGCTAAGACTCACAGTCAAACATTGGGTGGAGTGCAGGGAGACTTATGGAAGAGTAGGGGGAAGGTTAGAAGGATCCAGAGGAGACAGGAGCTCCACAAGAAGACCAACAGAACCAACTAACCAGGGCCCAGAGGGGCTTATATAGACTGAAGTACCAATCAAGAACCACACACAAACAGGACCTAGGCCCCCTACATAGATGTAGCCAATGGGCAGCTCAGTCTTCATGTGGATCCCCTAGTAAGGGGAGCAGGGGCTGTCTACGGCATAGACTCTGTTGCCTGCTTTTTGGTCACCTCCCCCTGGATGGGCTGCCTCACCAGGCCACAGTACTGATGTGACTTGATATGCTGGGGTGGGTTGGTGGGTGGGAAGCTCCCCTTTTCTGAGGAGCAGGGGAGGGGGTGTAGGGGGAAGAGGGAGGACAAGTATGACTGGAAGAAGAGGCAGGAGGGGGCTATGATCAGGATGTAAAGTGAATAGATAGATAGGTAGATAGACAGATAGATAGATAGATAGGGAGAGAGAGAGAGAGAAAGGGAGTGAGGGAGAGAGAGAGAGAGAGAGAGAGAGAGAGAGAGAGAGAGAGAGAGAGAGAGAGAGAGAACACACCCAACATGCTAGGAAGGAAGGAAGGAAGGAAGGAAGAAAAAAGAAAGAAAGAAAGAAAGAAAATACCCTATGGCTTGCTTGTACCCCAATCTTATGGAAGTATTTTCTCAACTGAAGCTCCCTTCCCTCTGATGACTCTAGCTTGTGTCTGTCACGTTGACACAAAAGCAGGCAGCACACCATTTCAACACAGATCAGCCTCTATGTTGTCTATCCTACTACCCACTGCAAGGACTATTTAACCGCTTCTCTCCCAAATTATCTTTTGTGGGATAGATTGAGCTTTGTCTCAGGTGGAAGCAGTCTTGACGGGCTTTATCCTTGGGGCACACCATGAATACCTTGTGAGAGACTGTTTGGAGCCTTCCTGGGCTTGGAATTCAGGAAGCCTACCTAGGAACCCCACCGTGGCTATTGTTTTTCTAATTGACCCTCGAAGGGAGAAGGGACCGCCCTTTGCATATGACTGGGAAGAGGTAGAAGGAGAAAGAAGAAGGCTCGGGAGAGAGGAAAGGACCGGATCAGCTCGTGGGACTGAGACACTTAAGGACCCGTCCTGCCGAACGGATTCCAGGAGGTTTTAATCTTTTGTCCCTTTAACCTTTTTTTCCTTCTTGTATATGTTAGTTGGGTTGTATAATAAAGTTTAATTGTTAATAAACTGAGCCAACATCTGGCGCCCAACGTGGGGCTCGAACCCACGACCCTGAAATAGATAGATTTGCTCTTCAAACTCTTCAGAGATCCACAGAATATGGCATTTAATGATGAGGGCTTTCCTGACAGAGAGAGACATCCGCTCCTGGCCGCCTCTCCATTTACATCATTGAAGATGGGGGCTTCAAGAGACGCTGGTGACAGAATGGTCACTAGACGGAAAAACTGCTCTGCTACTGCTCTTATCTCTACGGCTGATGACAGGCTGACTGTCTGCAACGATCAACAATGATGCTGGAAAGATGACTGTCCAGCTTTAAAGAGAATAGATGGACCAGACCGTCGGATTTCCTGCTTCAAAAAGCAGTTCGTTGGATGTTTTGGGCCGATAAGGCTGAAGACTGATTGCCCTAATGAAGGAGAAAATTCAGTGACTATCCAGGCAGTCTGCTCTCTCTGTACCCTGCAACTTGGAAGTTGCCTGCCAGCACTTCCTTTATTAGATAGATTTTCCTTCTTGGGTCTCTGATGGGATTGAAGACTAGATAGCCACAGTGTTACTAGAAGCTTTAGTAGATTAATAATTACAGTTTCTCATGAAAGAAAAAGACTCTCTTTGGTAGGATAGTGGTATACTTTCCCTTAGGATAACAAGTATAAAAGGACTTTGTTATGTTCTTGATTCCTGATGAGTATGTATATATGTATATATGTATATATGTGTATATAGTTCTTAATTTTTTAGAGAGAAGGGTGAGGTGTGGGATAGATTGAGCTTTGTCTTGACGGGCTTTATCCTTGGGGCACACCATGAATACCTTGTGAGAGACTGTTTGGAGCCTTCCTGGGCTTGGAATTCAGGAAGCCTACCTAGGAACCCCACCGTGGCTATTGTTTTCCTAATTGACCCTCGAAGGGAGAAGGGACCGCCCTTTGCATATGACTGGGAAGAGGTAGAAGGAGAAAGAAGAAGGCTCGGGAGAGAGGAAAGGACCGGATCAGCTCGTGGGACTGAGACACCTAAGGACCCGTCCTGCCGAACGGATTCCAGGAGGTTTTAATCTTCTGTCCCTTTAACCTTTTTTTCCTTCTTGTATATGCTAGTTGGGTTGTATAATAAAGTTTAATTGTTAATAAACTGAGCCAACAATCTTTGGTTCTGGTTGGTCACTATTTGGGCATCAGCTGTGCTACATGACTTCTAGATAGGGTGCTGAAGACAGACCAAAGGTCTAGCCTGGTGAAACAATGAGCTTTAGGATTACTTACAGGAGCATGGACTTATTTATAGGAACATGGGTGACAAAAGGTCATGAAGTCACCAAAAACCCCCCCCCCCACCCCTCTATGAGTGACAACTCATGAAAGCTGGAGCTCTCCTGTCCAACCTGTGGATACCTCCACTGAAGAGTCACCTCCTCCCCAGCAACTGTTTACCGCCCATATAGCCTTGAAGATGGTAATCGATAAAGAGTGACACGTTCTGAATTCCTTGAGTCTTGTAAGTTTCCTGGGCTAGAAAATTCTTGTTAGCTTCCTGAGTCTAAGGTGCCAACACTTCAATTCATAGGAAATAGCTAAAAAAGCACAACTCACCCAACAAAGACTGAATTTCCTCCCACTAGTTCCCGCCTCTTAAAGTTTCCATGACTCCTAGTGCTACAACGATGTGGGAGCCAAGCCCTTAGCATGTGGGGCCTCGGAGGGACTTAGAGAGAAACTTTTTCATGCCACTGGCACTTCCTAAACACTTCCTAAACAGAGGCCTCCTAGACACTCACCTCTCTGTAGCTTCTCTTCTCTATTCTTTTAATCAAATTCTCTCAGCTGGGGATGCTCCTATTCAAAGCTGACTAAAACAATTTATCTTGAGGTACAAATAATCCTCTAGTAGTTGTAGATAGTTGGGTGGTCTAAAGTGGGCTTTATCTCGGGAAATTCAAATTTCACTGTACACAGTTCCCACATTCTTGGCTTCAATCCACAACCAATGTTACTGCCCCTAAGTCCATAAGCTAAGTAGGACGTTCTTCTGGCCCACGATGTGTTTAAAAGAATTGGTCGGGGCTCACTAGGGATATGCTTCAGAAGGCCAAACCTCTTGGTGTGAAGCTTCACTTCTTGAGTTCTATCCCCAGAACCCACATAGCGGGAAGAGAAAACTTCCTCCTACAAGCTGCCCTCCGACATCCACACAGGGGTCATGACACATGTGCTCCCACTCTTGGACATGTAACAACAAAGGCGGCTAGAATGTTTCCTGGAACCTATGTGGTCTGAGAGGGCCTTACTCACATAGACTAGTTAGGGGCTAGGCCAATGAAAGTGACTGGATTGGAGGCGTCTCATCATTTGCTAGATACACTCACACCTACAAGATAGGCAGTGCAGGGTGTCTTCTGTGCCATGAGCTTGACACTGAGGCACAGTCACGGTGTTCCTTCATGCAAAACCATTCCCACGGCCAGCTTAGATTCAAGGCTTGGAAAATTGACACAAAGCTCTGTGCCTTGACGGCAGAAGCCATGGTGTTCCCTTGCAAAGGATCTAGTTGGGATATCGGGACACTTTTGGAATGAAGAATCAAGATGTGAGTACCTGACTGGGGGAGAAATCTTACTGACTCTACTAAACCCAAGTACACTGTGCCTCTTTCGCAGTCAGTCAGCAGTAAAACTTCGTCTACACAGTTTGTTCCAGTAATATCGGAGAAGCTTGCAATGTTGTCCTCAAGTCTGGATTTGTGGATCAATAGCGTCTTGGAACCCTAAATACTTCATCTCACCTGTGAAAGAGACAAATCAAAGCGGAGTGTGTGGGGGTGGAGAGAAGGCAGCTGCAGTGGCAGACTAACCTCTGTTCTCAGGAGACCTTCCACCCTTGGAATTCTTCAGCCTTCTTTTCTCTCTTTGTTAGCACCTGTATATTAAAATGCTCCATACACCCTATGGTATATACAGACTCACCCTGCCCCTTGTATTTCAATGGAAAATTGACTGGCGGGCTTAGCAAGTTCTGTGTCCATAACATACACTCTTTCCTACAAACCACAGTTTCTCCCCACACCAACGTACCTGGCTAAGCCACTTAATATCCCAGATTATTTTGCATGTATGTGTGGTTGTTCGCATCAATTCTGAACAAAGAGGAGTTTCTTGGGTTGGACTTCTGGGATGGGGGTGGTTTGCTGTCGTTTCATGGCTCGAAAGTGGACAGACGCAGTGCTTATGCCCTCTCCCTTTCCCTTCCTATTACGGGCTAGGATGCAGTAATAAGGATGTAATGTCTGGTGATAACAGAGTCATCTTTGCACCACGGGGATAAAAAGGACCATTACAGGTAGAAATGGGAATGAAATGCTTTGAATTTGTGGCCGTTCCCTTGAAACGCATATCAATCCTTGAACCACCAATTCTAGACTTAGTATATGAGGAAAGTAATCCTGTATTTTCTGAAGTAATGCCCAATGTTTCACTGGTGCAAACTCTTATTTTCATCAGCACAGCAACTGAATTCACTCACAGGCCTAGAAGCGTGGGGGACTCAGAAGAAGGAAAGGAGTGACTTTCTTCCCCCAAGTGAGCTATCCTCAAGATACTCTTGTTTCTTCACAGATTTTCAGCCTGATCAGAGAACGGCCAGTGCATAGGAATCACATTAAAAATCCCATAAAATCGGGGAAGGTCTTGCCATAGCCATGAGTGGGCTAAAGAGGTCTCTGGAGAAAGGAGGTATTCCACAGATGTCCATATCAAAATTTTTCTCTGAATGTCACTCAAAGGAACCCTCTGGAACTCATCACTTCCCCTACCCTTTGTAAGTCCTTCTTATCTCTTATCTGTGGGGCTTGTCACCTACCCATTCTATTCCATTTAAATTATTTTTTTCTCTCACCATCTGTCTTTAAATTAGATCCTTCGTGTGTGTGTGCCAGTGGAGGTAGAAATACACAGATAACTATGCCACTGCTCAAGACTCTCTTATCTAGACCACTGTATTGCTTCCAGATAGCAATATATCCCTTTTCTATCACCAATATAAAATGCTGACAGAATTGTATAGTGTGTGTATGTGTGTGTATGTGTGTGTGTGTGTGTGTATACCAGTGCATGTTCACACATATGTGCAAGGGTGCATGTGTAGGCTAGTTGACTTGGGGTCTTTCTCAATATCCTCCACCTCACTGTTGAGACAGATACTCTCACTATTCCTGGAGCTCACTGTCTCAGCTAGACTGACTGGCCAGCAAGCTGGAAGAATTTTCCTGTTTCAACTTCCTTGGTGCTGGAATTAGCAAGTCCTTTTCCCGATGAGTCATCTCCCCAGCTCTCCATAGTTGTTTTCTGAAAAACCAAACTGATCCTGTTTCTCTTTGCTTGGGAAGTTTGCGGCTCTCTCTGATGACATACAGTCCCTTTGCATAGTATATTGTGACTTTCCAAAGCTATCCCCAGGCTACGTCTCCAGACTTTCATTTTGTTTTGTTTTGTTTTGTTTTTATTATTGCCTCTATGCTGAACTTTGTCCTAATACTTTTAATGTAAGTATTACCTTTCTCCTTTCATTGGCCAACTTCAGCACAAATTCTTTCTGAATCCCTTAAACAAAATTCGTAATTCTTTTGGTCTCCTTGCATGCGGTTTACATCACTCTCTGTTTCTAGTTGGGTATTTGCCTATGGACAGCAGGTACCCTGAGGGGAATATGGATGTTTGTTTGCCTGGCATATGGCAATATTTCAATATATCTAAGAAAGGGGAAGAGAAAAGAGTGTTTACATTGTAGGGGTTTTTTGAGTGTGTGTGTGTGCACTTCAAGACAGAGTTTCTCTGTGTAGCCCAGGCTGTCCCAGAACTTAGTCTGTAGACCAGGCTAACCTTGAAGTCAGAGATTCCCCTGCCTCTGTCTCCTGAGTGCTTGGATTAAAAGTGTGCACCACCACAGACCAGCTCATACTGTAATTTTAAAAAGTGTCTTTTTTGCTTATTTCTTCTCATTAGCATGAAGTTGGGTCTGTTTTCATATGCAAAGTGAAGTATTTTCATACAATTTTATTTTAAGAAAGAAATTAATGCTTCAGGAGAAAGTTAACTAAGATTCTTTCTAGCTCTACAGTTTTAATGCATCCCTTTTTAAAAATTGCTGCCTCAAAATATTTTAAGAAAAAAATTAGTTGAACTCAATTATACAATTAGTTGCCTGCAACTTTTCCCTTACGTTGAATTTATACATGGATAAAAGTGAAGAGAAATCAATGAATTTGCATTCCTGAATTAGCACTCTGATTTTCAACAAGTTTCACAGCAGCATAAAACAGTTTAATAGACTAAGTAATGATGACAAAATGATGGAAAATTTTTATGTTTCTCTTCATTGCGTCACATTTCATAAAGTCAATATTAAATATATAAGTTAATAGCAACTATCTTTTGTAAATCAATATTAAGTGCCCCCATTAGTTGGGATTAAAAGATTATTTTATCTGACACTTTCCCAAATTATGATGCAGCTGACAGCAAGATGCGACTTACGGAACAGAGCAGAGACTAGCAAGGGCATGCTGCGCTGCGATTTGGCTTAGATGGAGTTCTGCCTGTGTGGACAAAGTGGGAATGGGGCCCATCTGTGAGCTCACAGTGCCTGGTGCTCATGCAAACATGTGTCTATCCATGGCCATCCTGCTACAACCAGTAGAAGCTACTATGCCATGAAGGCTTTGCTAGAAACAGAAGAAATGAAATATGGTCTTTTCTTCTTAGTATAGCGAGACCTAGGCCACTGTGGCTGGGCTAGGTCATCTCTGGACTGTGCACTTACCTACTTTCTGCCTTGGCATGAAAATTACTTGTTCAAAGCAAAACAAACAAAAACAAAACAAAAACAAAAAACCCAGAAAGTTAGGTTGGGTTTGATCTTCCAAGGTTTCCAAAAAAAAAAAAAAAGCAGTTTATTTTTTTAAAAAAGAATAAATTAATAGTAATCATATTAGTCTTATTATCGGTCTCGCGAGGCAGCTCTACCTTGCCTGGGATTCACTATATAGACTAGGCTGGGCTCTTGTCCCAGAGTACTGAGATTAAATGTGTGTTCTACCACTCCCAGCTATTTTTTATTAATATTTTAAAGTGTGTGTGTGTGTGTGTGTGATTTTTTGTGTGTGTGTGTATGAGTTTGTGTGTGTGTGTGTGTGTGTGTGTGCAGATATACTTGGAGGCCATAGGGATCATATCTGCTGGATTTGGAGTTACACACAGCTGTGAGCTGCACTACAGTAAGCGTGCTTAACCACTGAGCAATCTCTCCAAACCCAGAAGAAAGCAGTTCCAAGCTGAGTGTCTTGGCTTGCTCCTATAGTCCTTGCTTTTGGCAGGCTTAGGAGGAAGATCATCATGAGATAGAGGCCAATTTGGGATACACTATAAACTCCAGATCAGCCTGGGCTACAGTGTGAGAACCCTGCCATAAAATGAAACAAAACAAAACAAAAGCCAGCCAACCAACCAACCCACCAAACAAAAAAAAAAACTTCTAAGAAAACAACTAGAAAGGGCTTAAAACAAACAAACAAACAACTTTTTCAAGCATTTGTGAGCTACAAACTCAGGGCAGACCTCAGGCTCTACAAGCCTAGCCAACTTTTTGCCTTTTCCTGCTCTGTGTTTTTCCTTTCTGTCATCTGCTGGATTTTATGTCATGATCTAGAAGTTGAGGAGGCAAGTCAATATTTTCACAGCGCAGGGGGAAATTATTTCAGGAGCTCTAAAGAAAAAGGCCCCCGGACTCTCGTTAGGGCTGCATGAGAAACTGAGGCACACCAAGGATGGACCAGCCCCATAAAGCCGAAAAATCTGGATTCTTCTTAGCACAGTTATAGACATGGTCAGCTTGCCCTACCTGATCTCACAAGAAAGTATACCCTCCCTGGAAGTAATTACGATCAGCTGAGTCTCGAATTGTATGATTTTGTACATGTAGCATCCATCATCATTGAAAACAGTCCTAGATGTTCTAACACACAGGTCCAAACAAATACAAAACAAGGAAGACTCCAGACAATACTATGAAACACTTACACGAGAGGTCCACATGTGACAGACAGCACGGTAACTGTGGCTTCTATCTTCAAGACAAACAGAAAATACTTCACAACTCCAACAGAGACTGGTAGCCCATAAACAAACTACAGGAAGAGAAACATTCGGGTTGAATATTGAAATAACTAAAATTATGAATGCAGTGGACAAGCTGGCCAGCCAAGCAGACAGAGCTCAAGGAAGGCCCAGTAAACCAGGACATCATACACAGGCAGCAAAGAGGATGGGCATGAGAGCGGGAGTTAGGGCAAGAGTCACATTTGCAGAGAATCTGGCTAACAGTTTCCCAAAATCAGTGAAAACCCACAGCTTGAGAATATCCATGATGCCTTCTGAAATTGCTTCAGTTAAAGGAAAGCTGTCCCCAGGCATCTACCTGGTCCCCTTCTGAAAACTAATGAAAGTGCTCAAATTCAGTTAGGGGAAATGAATGTCTGTCTCCCTCTCTCCCTCCCTCCCTCTCTCTCTCTCTCTCTCTCTCTCTCTCTCTCTCTCTCTCTCTCTCTCCTCTTCCTCCTCCTCCTCCTCCTCTCCCCTTCTTCCTCTCTCCCTCTTTCCCTTCCTTTCCTCTCCCTTCTCCCTCCTCTGCCTCCTCTTTCTTTCTCTCTCCTTCCCCAGACAGGGTTTCTCTGGGTAACCTTGGCTGGCCTGAAACTCTCTCTGCAGACTGGGCTGGCCTTGAATTCAGAGATCCATCTGCCTTTGCCTCCCAAGTGCTGGAAATAAAGGCGTTTGCCACCATGCCAGGCATCATCCATAACTTTCAAAGTTAAGAGGACAGCCAACTTCTTCATAGCAACATTTAAACCAGAAGACAGCAATGGTGATTGTAAACCACTAAAAGAAATCAGGGGCTAAACTAGGTTTTGAACACTAAGAAAAAAAATCACCTTCTGGGAGGTGGAACCCTTCTCCCCTACCAACTGACCTCAGCCTATCAAGTCTCATCAGGACCACCTGCATCCTTTTCCTCTGTGGCTTGGTAAACTATCCAGCCAGGCGGAAGTGATCAAAGTGCAGGCTAACTTGAAGAAAAGAAACACTTTAGAATCTTGATTAAAAAAAAACACCAAAAGTCCCAGAAAGGAAATCCAAGATGGCGCCACCTACCATGCACAGTTGTCTGATTGGCAGGATGGGGCCTAGGGACCGGACTGAGAGCTACAGACCACAAGACCTGGAGAGTCCTAGGTGAGAAGGTTCCACAGGTGCAGAGCACAGGTGAGTCTGGCCTCGGGCCATCCAACTGGTCCATGAAAGACGGGTGCCCAATCTCTAGAGACTGGCTGCATACCTGCTGGCAAGCTGCATCTGGGCTCTATATCCGGACCCAGGGGAGCCTGCACAAACTGCTGTACCAACTGAGAACAATGCATGCAGTAAACCTAGACCTCCCTATTCAGATATAGCCAATGGGCAGCACATTCTCCACGGTTGTGGGGAGAGTGGGAGCTGCCTCGGACATGAACTCTGGTGCCCCTATTTGACCACTTCCCCCTTGGTGGGGAGGCCTG
Organism: Acomys minous; assembly: GCF_964271855.1. NCBI lineage: Eukaryota > Metazoa > Chordata > Mammalia > Rodentia > Muridae > Acomys > Acomys minous. The sequence goes on along the minus strand of NC_140483.1, from coordinate 25,094,680 downwards.
GTGGCACTCAGAGGAAGAGTAAGCATGCTGTATGGATGAGACTTGATAGGCTGTGATCATATGGTAGGGGAGGAGGTCTCCTTCTGTCACAGATCTAGGGGAGGGGAATGGGGTGAAAGAGGGAGGAAGGGGGGAACAGGAAGATACAACTGAGTGGATAACAATTGGGATGTAATCTGAATAAATCAGATGCTTTAAAGGCTTCAGTACAGATCTGGAGAGAAGGCTCAGTGGTCAAGAACATCTCTTGTTTTTCCAGAGGACTGAGTGTGGTTGCTAGGCAGCTCACAACTGTGTAACTCCCGCTGCAGCACCCCCTTCTGGTCTCCTCGGCCACTGCACTCACTTGCATATACACTCAGACACACATATACACACATAAATAAAAAGTTAAATATCTTAAAAAGAGTTTGGTAAAAAAAAAAAAAACAAATGAACTCGAAGGAGCTGAATACTCATTTATTGTTAAGCACTATCTTGAGTAAATTTATGGCACTTTGATGTTGACATTGGGAATGTTTAATGTTGGCCACACCTTTTTATTTTTTTCTTTTTTTTTTTAAAAAAATTGTGTGAGTCAGAGAGATTTCTTCAGCCCCTGGTATTCTTTTCCCCCAAGGTCTGTCTCAAAGAAAATGACAGTAGCTGGTAGATGGCTGGGTTACAACAGATGCTGATTCTTTCAGCTACAGTGGATAAAAATTAAAAAACAAGGTGCTTACACAACTCTGCTCCCTAGCTAAGTCTGAGGTTTCTTTCACACACTCAGCATTCACTGTAACCTGCCTGAAGTTTTTTGTATGTCTGCTTGTTTTGCTGCTTTTGTTTTACCACGTAACTGACATACACATTGCCTTCTGGGTAGTCATCCCACCCTTCCTGTAATGTCTCTCAAGTTTCAATGTGGTACTTATTCTGCTCACTCACCACCACCCACTTTCTCTCCCCCCCTTCCTCTCCCCTTGTCTTTCTTTTGTTTCTTTCACTCTCAAATACTGGCTTTACTTCTGGCACACCTACATAAATAATAAATTTGTATTTTATTAAATAGTTGATTTAAATAAAAATTAAATGTGAATCACTTACAACCAATAATCTCTGGTTGTGATACGTGCTTTGAAATCACTTACAAATCACTTTACTTGTCTCTGACATCCTCAAATTTCATGATGTTGGATCTTGGTTCACGCCATCAGTCAGCTGTTCTGAGGATTCACAGTGCTCTTCCCAGCTGAACCTTCTTACAGCCTTCAGTTCTGTGGAATTTTCTTCTATTATTTCTTTGATCTGCCACCATCCATTCTCTTTTATGGAACTTCTATGCATTTGAAGTAATACTTCTCAAATTGATTCTCTGGATGTCTTTCCTCACAATGCCTCCAATAAAATAATAATCATAACAACAACAGCAATAAATAAAAATAATAAATCACAAGCAGAAATTCTGGAGTCATCACTTAATTTAACAGATAATGAAACAGAATCAAAGCATAAGTGTTTTAAACAAAAGAACAAAATCTATTTATTATTATTATTATTATTATTATTATTATTATTATTATTATTATTATTACTGTTATTGTTGTTAGTAGTAGTAGTAACAGTAATAGCATCTGGCCTGTTTATTTGCTTGTTTGAGCTTTTTGGAAGATTTCCTTATAATTTTCTGACCTTTAAACTTGATTTTTAAAAATTTCTAACATATTTTTATTTCCTAACAACTCATTTTAGTTTTTAGTTGTGTGGTTTCGCTCACCCATTTCTCATCTCTCAGGATATCAAGTATGATACTTTCTCCTAACCTTTCATGGTTCATGGTTTCCCCATTGTCCCTTTCTGCAGCTTTCTTCCTCATATTTTTTCCATTGGAAACTTTTTGTATGTCTTAGCCTTTTCTGTAGTGCTGGAGCTGGTCTGCTGTTGGCATTTGTGTGTGAGGCACTAAGAGGTTCGTTTGAAAATGCTTGGGACTGGCTCATTGCTTGATTGGTTTTAGACAATGATCAAGTCATCAAGGTCTCTTGCTAGGAACCCTCAAAAATTTTATTTATTTTTTCTCCCTGGGCTATGAGTGAATCAATTAAAGTTGTGATCTTTCAGGTTTCAAATGGAGTGTGTAATCTTTCATGCTGACTTTGTAGAAATGAGGTTAAGAAGGAAACTGTGGTCTTCTAATTCAGCATGAAGAACTTCTGGGAAGACACCCTCACCTTTCAAGTACCCCTTTCCTTCCCAAGTAGGTCACTTCTCTTCTGTATCAGGTCAGACACCCTACCCAGGTATCTTCTCTGGAGCTGGAGAAGGAAGCAATACTGTTTGGTCAAAGGCTCTGTAAGAACACATCCAGGAGTCCATGAAAGCAGCCATGAGCTTTGGGAATGAGGTTAGCACAACAGGGCAATTGATTTGGGAATTCTACTTAAGTGGAATTAATTCAAAGTTAAGTTACCACATGTAGCTGGTGGATACTGCCATGAATGGCGTTGGTGTGCATGGTGTAATGCTACAAAATATATAAGATGTCTGTCTTTAGCTTGGTCTCCCATTTGAGGACCCTTCTGTGGCTTCTTCACTGAAACTCAAACTCACTGTTTAAAAGCAAACTTGCCTGAGTTCCTCATTCTCCAAGCATTCTCACCAGAGAGAAAGCCAAGGAAAGAGAACCTTGGTTCATTTGGTTTTTTGGCTCCTTCACCTATGCCCACATATCTCATTTGCTGCCATCTTCCCTCCAATTCTGTCTCTTAGTCATTGCTGATAGCCTTTCTTTCTACAGCCCATTAGAGCTAGGTTAGCATGGAAAAACAGCTTGTAACCTTCTGATTGATTTTGTTATTTTATTTTATTTTTTTTAAAACTTGCTTTGTCTTACCTTCATTATCAGTTTAATGCGGTGCTGGCTTCAGACGTCCTTTCTGTGTAGAAAGAGTGTAGAAGAGGATTCTGGGGAGGTCAAAAACGAGTGTGAGATCTTGTCTCCAAACCAGTTTATATGGCAAACAGGGATTTTCCTAAATGCTGTGCTTTATTTGGGGTGGCCAAAAAGCACATGACGATGGAAGTTACGGTCGGGTCAAAGCATTCGCTAAGTTTCAGGCACCACATGTCTTCTACCTTAGCACTTTCCAAATTTCTGGGAAATATTCACCTGGGCGAGGGTTCCGACCATTATTATCCAGAGATAAAGTATAAGAATATGTTTTCAAAGTTAGGCTTGGATGATGCAACTGTGAGAACCAGAGTTCAAGTCACTAGACTCCAAATAAAAGCTGGACCTATAGCAGGGATGTTTACAATCCTGTGCACGTATAGATAGATAGAAGACAGAGACAAAAAAGCCCCGGGAAGCTCATGGGCCAGCAATTCTGGGGTGGACAACACAAACACAACAGGGTGAAAGATAAAGAATGAGCTCTCTGCACATGGACCATGGCACTGTACATGCCCAGATTAACAGACACATACACACACACACATACACACACACACACACATACATATACACACACAGACACACACACACACACACGCACACATACACACACATACATAGACAGGCACAGACACACACATACATACACACACAGACACACAGATACACACAGACACAGACACACAGGCACACACAAAGGCACACAGACACACACACACAGACACAGACGCAGACAGACAGACAGACACACACACACACACACACACACACACACGAGAGCGGGTCAGATTCCCAGCCCAAAAATGAAGACAATGAAGTGGGTGATATTAACAAAAATTCTGAGGGTGATTGGTTTAAGAAAGTAAATTTTAATTTGTTTTCTGTGTAGCCCTGGCTGTCAATCTGTAGACCAGATTGACCTCAAACTCAGAGATTCCCCTCCTCCAACTCCCGAGTGCTGGGAATAAAGGCATGTGCCATCACCACCTGGCTATCTTTAAAATATTAATCTTTGTTGTTTTATAACTTCTGTAATATTTCACTATGTAATATTTTGATATATGAATACATTAATTATTTATGTATCTATTATTTGGACATTTGGGTTGTTTTCAACAAGAGGCTGTAACTTATAAAGAAATGATCACTCCTTTGCATCTCATGGCACACAAGAAATTCCATTAGGGAGCTACTTCAGAGTAGGGCTGGGAGATCTTAAAATAAGTGAGCACTTAATTTTAGTATATTATGCTTTCCAAAAATATGTATATTAATTTAAACTTTCAACTAGGAATGTGCAAAATATCCCACACTTCCTGTTCCCTTTACACTTGCCATTGTCAATCTTTAATTTTAGATATTCTATGTTGGCTCAATTTTCTTAACAAGTATATTTTATTACAAACTTATTAACCAAGCGTACGTCATTTATAACCCAACTAACCTCAACGATAGGAAAAGGAGATTAGAGGATACAATAACAAAACCATAAGGATATCAGTTCTGAGGAATGATTCTCCTGGCGTAATCAGCAGGATTTCTTCTGCTGGAACCTGGAGTAATCAGAACCCGGAACCTCGGCAGGAGCCCAGAGCCCCAAAGCCTTCTCTTAAGTGCTTCTCTCTAGGAGCGTCTCGAAGTGGAGCAATGAACAGCCAAAACTATTCCAAGTCTCCAAAGGCCCTGCCTCCAGTTTTGGGCTCATTTATATATCTCCTCTCAGAGTCTGTTCATGGATCTTTTCAGCTGGCAACAATCAAGCTTCCACACGAGGTGGTTTGCCTACTAGTGGATTAACATCACCTGTTCTCTCACAAGACCATTCCCCATCCCACATGGAATCATAACAAAAGCAGGCTTATCTCTCCTTAAATTCTAGAACAGTCTTCAATCACTATTTCCCATTGCTGTTGAAAACCCAGAGCACATCTTGCAGGCTTGCTAACCACCTGCATATTCCACTTGGTGACACACCCAGGTGAGTTTCTTGACTGCTTGCCCCTTGTTTCAGGAAGATGTCTTCCACCACCATCTTCTAGGACTTTTGTTGTTTTATTTTTCACTTTCAAGTGGCATCACCCATTTCTGTATATTTATCACACTTGATAATAAAGCAACATATAAGAGATCTTACATCCCTTTGTATCTATCCTGCCACAATTAAGCTAATATATGAACCTGAAATGAAAATTTCATGAACACTTGTCCTTATGATGTGAAGCAGACTCTGATATAGATTCTTTTTTTCTTCATTCTATTATCTTCCATTCTATCTAATTCCATTAAAATATGCTGACCATAAATCAATAAGCTGAATAAATGATTCAGTATGAAAAGCATTTCTCCAAGCCATTAGAAAACAAAAACTTGAGTCCAGTTACTATGGGTGGCGGGCCTCAAAAACTGAAAAAAAAAAAAACAAAGTTACTTTGTGATCACTTTTGGGGCCATAGCCAAAAGGTATTTACTGGTCCACTACTAACTAGTCAAGTTATGGAATTAGTTAAGATGTCAGTCAGCAGGTGACTAGATAAATAAAGCAGACATAGGCATGATGGTGTTTCCCTCAGCCATAAAGAAGAATAGAATTACCTTGTTTGAAGGAACACAGATGGAACTGATGATGATCATATAAGTAAAATAAGCCAGACCATAAGGGCACATATCATGTGTTTTCTCTCATATGTGGATCTGAGATTATATATATGAAGCATATATACACAAAATCACACACACACACACACACACACACACACACACACACACACACACACACACACACACACCATGAAATTAGAAGCTCTTATCCAGGAAAAGGAAGGGGATGGTGTCATGTGTGAAAATGGCCTACATGTGATCTACTTGAATGAACATTTCATCATGTAACTGGGTTTGTGCAGAGAATACATGCCAATTAAAACAAAACAGACAAGCACCCCGTGGGATTCCTGTGTGGAAGAGACTGGAAATTCTAGGCTGGGACCACAAGTGTCTGTTTTTCAGAAGAATCCCTCAGTCTTGCTACAAGCGACAACATGTTGCTTAATTCTTTGCTATGGATGGATTTCCTGTCCACTTCAGGCCATTTTCCAGTGTCTCTGGCCTTTTCCTCATAGAAGGCCATAGTATCCACCCATTCCTTTCAGTTATGACAAACCAAAGTACCCACAGAGATTTCCCAGATGATAAAATCACGGCAGAGACCTACTATTTTGGAGGCTCTTAAACATTCTAAAGTAGGCCATGCCTTCCTGAGGAATCCTGATGTTAGTGGCTCTCAGACCCATTCTCATCAGCTGGCTCCTCAGGAGGAGGAGTAGGTCAGCAGTGTGCCTTCTGGACAGGACCCCAGGTGGGTCTGATGCCCGTGTTTGCAAAGATCACGTTTAAAAGGACGGTCGTCTCAAAGGAAAAGCTCCTTGGAGCAGTTAGAGGGCTCGAAGTATATGGGGTTTCTGGAGACAGGTCAAAGTATTGAGAAGATAATAAATATTTACAGGGTGAGAAATCACGTAAAACCCCAAGCAATGCTTTATGGCGCACATCTTGCGCAAGTGCTAGTGAGATGGTGGTAGTAAAGCAGCCACCATGTGGGTGTTCTGGGACCGTTTTGTGCTGACAGGGGAGTTTGAGGAACTTGTAGAAACTAATGTGACCTTTCCGAGTCCTGCGTTTTCCTGAAGCTCATATTTAAGAATGAACCAGAGTCTCCAATCAAGGGGCTGCCTGGCACTGCCAGTGACTCCATCCATATCTGACAAAGAAGCTGAGATGCCTTCCCCTACTTCAGATTTCCCCCTTTCTCAGTTAATTGTTCTTTCTAAGTTGAATGATCTGATTTTGGAATAAAAGAGATGCAGTGTGTGTGTGGGAGGGGGGGAACCTGATAAAGCCCAAGACAGTCAAGGGAGGTAGACAGAGGGTGATGCGTGCATCTTTCTCACAACAAACACAGGAAGTGAGAAGAAATCTGGTGCGTGACGCTTGAGGAGTGGGAGACTCTGCCTACCCACAACGAGCACATGAAACGGTGTAGTCCTGTCACAGTTGTGATTTCAGGCCACGGTCTTACAGTTTGGTGGGCACTACACATCTGCAGTCATTGAAAGAGAAGATTAGGAAGGGACCTGAAGATGAATGGGTGGGTCGGGGCGCTATTCCTAAGAGCCTTGCTGAACTGAGTTAGATCCCCAGGACTCACGCAGTGGAGGGAAAAATCTGACTCCCACAAATTGTCCTTTCTTCTTGCACACTGTGGCACGACAGGCTCCCAACTCCCACAATACACAAAATAAAAATAATGGAAAAAAATAAACGAAAAAAGTTGAAAAAGATAAGAAAACCTTCCTCTATATTGTTAAATTTTCAGTGTGTGTGTGTGTGTGTGTGTGTGTGTGTGTGTGTGTGTGTGTAGGGGTATAGGGGTGCTGTTGCCCCTGTAGGCATGCATAGAGGACACAGGTTGGCATCAGGTATCTTCCTCAATCACTTCTTAATATTTGAGGAAAGTTATCTGAGTAAACCTGCAGATCCCCATTTCAGCCAGCATGGATGGCCAGAGAGACCATCAGTGGCCACTCTATCTTCTTCCTCTCATCCCAGTGCTGGACTTATAGACTTGCACCCTGTGGGGGCTGGAGATCCGAACACAGGTCCTCACGCTTGTGCACCAGTCACTTTATCCACTGAGCCCTCTTCCCATCCCTCACGTGTATTTCTTAATGTAAGACAGACAATTCCCGTGGCCCTGTTTGAAAGCGTGGGAACATTTCGCGGCTGTGATTGCAGGACTGTTGAGCAGGACTTCCCACATGCGTATCTGATGGAGCATGCATGCACACAGACTTGCACACTGCCAGGGAACTCAGAACTGTTGAGTAATGCCAATTGCAGTCATATTCATCAGTTCTCCAAAGAGGTCCATATGTGAAGGATCAGCAAATATTGTACTAAGCCACCAGCATGGGCACAAGCGACTTGCAGTTTGCTGTGTCTGGGAACGGTGCTTTGGTAACTAACTCCAGCAAGCTTTTCTTTACCCTGCCCCACCCCCCAGCCTGAACATCATGCTCAAAGCTTTGGACTCTGCCTGTGCATGCTGTCTCGGCCTCTTCTGTTCTCCAGATATTTCTATTGCAGTCACATTTTTAGAAGACTCTCTGTTGTGCTTTTAAATGTTTAGCAAAACTACAAAGCAGAACACACATCATTTTCTTCAAAACACACAAACACTTTGGACTACAAAAGAGACTACACTAGACAGCCCGCTCCACTTTAAATGCACGTGAAAGCGGAGACCTTTCAAACTCCCCGGAGACTGTGCTGTTCTTTTCACCCATCACTGGATATTTTAACAATACATGTAGTTCTCTCCTGAATGATTGAACTAAGAAAGGAAACAGCTTCAAGGACTGTGTACACTTGCCTCCCGCTGCCATGAGGTGTCAGGAGAGGAACTCTGTGACCAGCCCTGGCATATGTCCTGCCTGACATTTCTGTCTGGCATTCCCTGGAAAGTATGCCCAGGCCTTTTCTGGGCATCTGGGCATTATATTCCACTCTTGAACTACTAACTCTCACATCAGGATGATAGAGAACAAGGCATGAGGACAGAAAGAGAAGGGAGGGGCAGACCTTGGGACTCATAGCATTCAAGCAAATAGGCTGTGCAGACGTGTGATGCCAGGGTCTTTACATGTGTGGGCTGATGACTGGGAGAGCAGAACTCTCTAAGTGATCAGCCCATGCTGTCTGTTTCCTGGTTCCCTCTCTCTCCCTCTCTCCCTTCCTCTCTGTCTCTCTGTCTCTCTCTCTGTCTCTCTGTCTCTCTGTCTCTCTGTCTCTCTCTCTCTCTCTCTCTCTCTCTCTCTCTCCCTCTCTCTGTGTATGTGTGTGTGTCTTTCTCTCTCTGTCTGCTGTCTGTCTGTCTCTCTCTGTCTTTCTCTCTCTGTCTTTCTCTCTCTGTCTCTGTCTGTCTGTATCTCTCTCTCCCTCTCTCTCCCCTCTGTCTCTGTGTACGTGTGTGTGTCTTTCTCTCTCTGTTGTCTGTCTGTCTGTCTGTCTGTCTGTCTTTCTCTGTTTGTCTTTCTGTCTCTCTCTTTCTCTGTATATGTGTGTGTGTTTCTCTCTCTGTCTGTGTCTGTCTGTCTGTCTGTCTGTCTGTCTGTCTGTCTCCTCCTGGCCAGCACCCCCCCCTCAAAAACCTACTACCAACAAACTAAAACCCACAGTGAACCCAAGAAAGAAGGTTACATGCTCAGATCAGAAGGTTTAAAGGCTGTTAGGTGGAGAAGACACAGAGGAGTGAGAGCTTGACAAGAAAGGCATTTTAAAACTCTTCCAGCGTGTTTAGGATTGTGTTGTTGGCAAGGTGGATATGAGTGTAAACTGAAATAATCGAGGGAGGTTTGAGGGTGTAGAACTGGACTATTAATAAATATTAGGTGGTGCTGGGTGCATAGGAGAGTGACAGTGTATGCTTAAGTGTGGTCTGGATTTGTGTGGTCACATCCCAGCTAGAGATCACTGCGAGAGAGCCAAGCTGGGAGGGGGAGAGTAATGTGTGTTTTCACTCCTCAATTGAATCTGAGCAAAAGAGTTTTGTCAATGGTTATGGCTTATGACATTCTCTGCAAATACAGAGAGATGGGGGTAGGGTCGGGGAGAGGCTGTGTTGGAGGGTTACTAATTCACTTTCTTTAACATACAGGTATGGTTGTGTTACAAAGATCCATCCCATGGGATCTTGTGGGTCACCATGTGCCAGCACATCCTTGGTTAACACATCCACTGTATGACGTACATAATAGTAACACCTGTTAGGTGGATGGGTTAGAGATACCAGTGTTGGGCTTAAAGCAACATCTAGGCTGGGAGTTTGGAGCCTGATATGTCCCTGATGGATGGATGCTAACTATGAAGACGAAAGTGCTGTCAGTGTGGTGAGGAGAGGAGGTGACAGTACTGAGGTTTGTGAAACCAGGCTCATAGAGTTCATTAGAGGGAGACTGCAAAGGAAGAGTGATTCTCAGTGCACTATCCATGAGCCCTGGAAAGAATGAACTGTGAAAAAAGGATTCACCTGACAGAATCAAATACAGCTGAGACATCGATTGAGACAATGACTGGAAATTTCAGCCTGTCTCAGGAAGACGGTCCTGGTGTCTCTAGAAAACAGCATCTCTCAGGAGTAGGTAGGAAGAAGTCAGGCTGGGGTGGTTTGCAAAACAAAGCCAAGAAGATGAGGGCACCATGTAGAGAGACCTCTTCCATGGTGCTTGGCCAGGGTAGGACAGTAAGAGGTACCAGGCACTATCTTCAGAATTTGGGGTGAAAGCTTTCTTCCTAGTGGCTCTATCTTTTGCTTTTGGGTGTGAACAAGAGAAATTGGAGCCTACTAGATACTGATGTCAAAGGGCCTCCAAGAGGGCGGGGCTTCAAAGACAGAAGGTGAACCTTCTGCGAAATTTTCTCTTCTTTCTTGAATATGGCCACTGCTGAGTTCCCCGGCAGCATCGGGTATATTTTCATCCTGCTGCCCTTTCTTGCACCACCTGTCTTTTGCCTCTTTAATATCTCCATCTTGACAAAGTCCACGTAGCTGAAATGCACAGTGCCTGTCTCAGCTCCTCTGTTGGACCTTGCCTGGCTGCTCCATCACCCCCAAGCATTCCCCTTACAGCCTTAAGTTGTAAGCAATAGACTTTAAGATCAGTAGGCCGGAGGAATGAAAGAAGAAGTTAGTTGTTCGGGAGGTTCAGTCCAGTTCTTCTGTTTTAGAATGTCTCACTGCTGTTGTAGAAGGCGTGGGCTGAAGCAGCCACACTTTAACTTGTAAAGGTGTCTATCGGGCACAGCTGACGAGTGGACAAATGGACCAAGTCGTCATCACCTGTTTCTGTTGTGTGAGAATCTGAGGAGGCCAGAAAACAGGTGGTCTCCAAAAGTAAGGCCACAAGCTTGGGATGCATCAGTGGCTGCTGGTGACCGGGGAAGAGTTTCTAGACAGAGAAGTAATGCTGATAATGTGGGTGGATGTTTCACCATGTAAATTAGCAAAATTTAGAGGAGAGGAGAGGAGAGGAGAAGAGGGAGGGAGGGAGGGAAGGGGAAAGAGAGAGTGTGTGAGGGAGAGAGAGGGGGGGGGAGGGAGGGAGAAGGGAGATGGGGAGAATCTTTTGTATCGAGTTATCTGTTCACTGGGCACTTTTCCTGGCCTTGGGTAGTGAGGTACTTCTTAATGGAAGAACATTTGTTTTGTTCCTGCTAAATTCAGATGGCTTCTGTTTCTTGAAATCAAGCAGTACTTGACAGGTGACATCAAGAATCCGTGACCCGATAGATCATTGTGTGCTGAATCTTGGGAATTGCAGCTGAGAGACAACACAAGATCAGGTCAGGTTGACTTCAAAGGTTAGGGGGAGATTGGAAGCCTTAGAAGTGAGGGGGGTGGGTTGGCAAACAGCAGTGTCAAAGACCCGAGCTTTTATACAAGCAAGCTCTTCCTAGAGGAAAGGCTTTCTGTGCAGGCCATGTTTCTTTGTGTTGTTCTGAGAGCTTCCCTTTCGTTTTCTACTTTTATTTTTGAAATTAAAATATAATTACATCACTTACCCTCCTCTTTCCACTTCCAAACTTTCCCACGAATCCCCCATCCCTGCTCTGGCTCAAATTTCAGATCTTTCCCTTTGGCCTTATCTTCAGGTTGCCTTAGAGTCTTCAGGCAGAAAGAAAGGAAAGCAGCAACAATATAAGACCAGTGTCACCCCGAGACCTCCATCACTCTTGGCTTCTCCCAATCTAGTGACTATTCCTCTTCACACTCTCCTTCCTCTTCTCTTGTGACACAGCCCTGTTTCAAGAACATTCCATTCTTAGCTGACTTCCTTTCCTGTGTCTCATCTTCTTCGAGTCTTTAGTTTTTATCATCTCACGAGTTTCTGTGTCTTCAGCAGTGACCTCGTCTTTGTCTTCAGCCCCGATCTTTATTTTTGATGTGCTACTGACTTTTTGGGTTTATCTTTTGTGGGGTTCTAGTGTCTCTTCAGATATGCATTTGGGATTCTGCCTTGTGTGGGGTTTGAACTGAGACCTGCCCCTCATCAATTCTGTGATTTGAGGAGAATCATTTAAGCCCTGGCAGTTTCAGTTTCCCCATCTTTGAAATGCAGGGCATAAAAGTGCCTGCAACACAAAACGACCATAAGAGATAAGCATATGTATGTAGTTCCAATATCCTGCCTGCTTTATTGTAAGGGTGCCCTGAGTGAAACTGCTATGGGTTGTGGTGGTTGTTATGTTCTTCAGCTTTGTTATTTGTGTCAGTCAGCGTCTAATTCCTGTGTCAGAATAGCTGAGGGAAATTACTTAATGGAGAAAAGATTGACTTTGGCTTGTGATGTTGGAGGCCTCACTTCATGGTTGTTCTCTGGCTGTGGTGAGGCAGAACTCTGTGTTGGGACCATGTTACACAGCCAAGAAACTTACTTCATGGTGGGTGGAAAATAGGGAGGGAGAAAGGAAAAGGGGGTAAGCAAGTACAAAATACATTATCCTTAGCCGGGTGCTGGTGGTACCTGCCTATAATCCCAGCAACTCTGTTTGAGGCCAGCCTGATGTACAAAGTGAGTCCAGGATAGTCAAGGCTACACAGAGAAAGAAGCCCTGTTTCAAAAAACAAAACAAATAAACAAAACAAAACAAAAAAACCCCCAAAACCTCCAAAAATCATCCTTTAGGGGCTGACGTAGTGCCTAAGAGCGTTGACTGGTCCTCTAGAGGGCCCAGGTGCAACCCCGCACACACACATGGTGGCTCACGACCATCCTTAACTCCAGTTCCAGGGGATCCAGTATCCTCTTTTGACCTACCAGGGCATCAAGGAAATGTGGTACATGGATAGACAGGGATGCAAAAGAGTAATATAATAATAAATTCAACCACAAAAGAATTTTGAAAATCTACTTCTGGAAGGACTTAGTCCCTCCTAGTTCCCATGTGATTCCAGTAGGTATGAGCCTTTGGGAGAGCATAGATCCGCATTATAATGTTGTTATTTATGTTTTCTCCCATAGGCTGTTTGTTTTCTCTTGGTTTCCCCTCCAGCCTTTGATAATGTATGTTAGTCTGAAGTTCAGTTCTGTCACTGCTGGTTGTGTGAACTTGCATCAATTTTCTTTTCTTTTCTTCTTAATAATATATTCAGATTACATCTCGATTGTTGTCCCCTCACTTGTATCTTTGCATCAATTTTCTAAGCTCTTAGAGTTCAGGTTTAGTCTTGACTCTATAGACTTGCCGGAGAAGGACTGAGAACGAGCCCCGGTCTCAAGCAATAAGGTAAAATGTGTTGCTTAAATCGTAAGACACTCAGTCATCTTTCATAGCTTCCTTTCTCTTACCTTCTAAGTCCAACGTACAGCCCACTCTTGCCAGCTTGAGACTCCCTCTCAGTTGCACCCTTCTGCCTATCACAGCATCATTCAGTGACCTGCATGTGTGTTAGAGCACCACAGTAGCTCCCAGGTCTACACCCAGCAGCATCCTTCCCACATCCCTGACATTTATTTCTCTAGCTCTGGTTACACACACCATTGATTACACTCCAGTGCTGCAGCTGGTTTTTATTGTCATGCTCAATCTTCTTTCAAGGTCAATTCAAATAATAACCTAATCTTTAATTTGACCTCTTGATGACCCAGTTTTGTGAATTTGTTGTTCATGATGATAAACATCATCATCTTACCAGGTACCTTAAATGCTAAACGTAACACAAAATTTCTCCTTTGGTCTGTTCGGTGCTGGGGATCAAACTCAGAGCCGTGTACATGCTGGGCAAGCACACTACCACTCTGTGATGTCTTCAGCCCCCAAATTCTGGTTGTCTTCTCAGGGTGGCTAATATAAATGAACAACAAGCATTATAGAGATCCACTTTCAATTGTCTGAATGGCTGTTTTCCATAAGCACACACAAGGAACCCAGAGTAGACCTGGTAGCTACTGGCGGAAGGCAGTTAGCCCCAAATTTGCCATTGGAGAATCTCATACTGTGCTCATAGCATGGACAGTCATTGTTTCCTTATTCAGATTTATTCTCTGGTGAATTTTAAATGCTCTTCAAGGGGGCATTTGCTACATATCTTTTCTATAAGCCTAATAAACCTGTAATTAATGAATGAGGGATTGTGTCATCTTCGAACAATCTACAAGGTTTTGACTTGTGGTGTCACTTAAAAACCTGAGCTGGAGCCCCGGAGCCCACTTGGTTCTGCTTTGACCAAGAGATTGAATTTCTAAAAGTAATTTAGGTGGAGTCAAAATCCAATTAACTTGGCAATTCCATGAGCCATAACATCATTTTCGCAGATGATGGGAGGGTTAGGAAACCCAGTCCATCGCTTTCTCTCTGTAATAACAGAAAGAGGAAGGGATAAACGGAAAGAGGCAGGAGCACAGGAAGTCACTGCAAGCATTTCTTCTTCTTCCAGGTATTGGACAAAATATTGGACAAGACAGCTGAAGATGGATGCGGTCTTCAGAGTGCCCTGTGATTTCTGGATTTTTCTATTCCTGAGGAAGTGAGGAAGGAGCCCAGTAATGAATAGCGTGCCCAGATGTCTTTGAGTTCTCATTCCATGAAATAAAGACCATATTCACTCCTTGTTGCCTAGCGCAGTAGTGTGTTAAAGATAGAATATCACTCAGATGATTCTATTTACTGAAGTAACTGTGTCAACCACATGTTGCACTACTCATTCATTTAACAACTAACTTGTTTTGAAACATTGAGTGCTGGACCTCATTTACATATTTGTTTTCAGTGGGTATTGCTTTTTCTTTTCTTCTTAAAAGTCCATTTACCGCCCCCCCAATACATTTGCAATATCTTTTGGATGGTAGTAGGGATTGAACCCCAGGTGCTTGAGCGTGCTTTGTAAGTGCTTTAGCAATGGACTACATTCCCTGCCTGACAGTTGTGGTTTATGTATGTGGTCTATGGTCTAATGTGAGAACTATTTGGTTGGAACAACCTTTATAAGGAGCTCTTGGGCACTTTGCTGATTAGCTTCCAGGTTGTTAAGCACGTGGAGAGGCTGGGAAGGTGGCTCACTTGGAGAGAGCATGGGAGCCTTCATACATGGATCTAAACATCTCTCCCAAAGAGCTGTTTATCTGTGTGCTTTATGGTGAGCTAGTAAATGTGTTTCCCTGGGTTCTGTGAGCTTTTGTAGCCAATTCATCAAACCCAGGCAGAGGTGGTGGTGGTGGGGCATCAATTTAAGGCCATTCTTCCAGAAATCTAGGTGACAATCCATGATTTCTGGTTGGCATCTGAAATAGGGGACAGTCTTTTGGAAACGGAGAGTGTCACCTGTAAGATGTGACCTTCCTTCCTGGCAGAGAGTGTCAAATGGAATTGACTAAAAGGAGGCCACGCTGGTGTCCACCAAAGAACGGCTTTGCTGTGTGGGGAAAAGCAGCCATGCCTGTAATCCAGAAACACTGTAGGTGGCTACCAACAGTAAAGGAGAGCTGTTCCTTCCTGTCTCCTGTTATGTGTTTCTCATCGGACTCAAAGGCGTTCTTCTAACAGTACACTTCTGGGAGAAGTTAAAAATCAAACCAAAGAAAAAGTGTTAGCCTCCACTGGTTGATCACTTTCTCCTGGTGGGGTCGTCTTCCTAGGCCACAGAGGAAGAGGTGGCAGGCAGTCCAGATGAGACTTGAAAGGCTGGGGATAGAGGATAGGGGAGGAGAGCTCCCCTTTTCTGAGGACTGGAGGAGAGAGGGGATGAAGGAGGGAGGGGCCTGGGAGGAGAAGAGAGAGGGGGCTATAGCAGGGATGTAAATTGAATAAATTAAAAGTAAAAAAAATTAAAAAAGGAAAAAATATTAACCTGATGTCAACAAGAATTCTGAAGAGGGAAGAAAGGAGTTTTTAAAATTATCTGTATTCTGGAATAAAATATTTTATGTTTACCATTTCCTTAGACCTATGTCCTTTGATTTTGTTTCCTTAGCTAAAATACTTTAAAGGGCTTCTTTACTCTTTTTTTTCAGCATGTGCTCTTGAATGTTCTTATTCCTACAAACAATGTAGATGTATTTTTGAGACATGATATACCTATGCATTCCAGATTGGCTTTGAACTCCCAATCCCTCCAACCTCAGTTCCGTGAGTTCTGGTATTGCAGGCTTGTACTACAACATCTGGCTTGCTTTCCCTAGTCAGCATATGGTAGAAAAAAGAGTCTTAGGGGCCAGAGATATAGTTCAGTGATTAGGAACGCTGTTGGCTCAACCCAAATTCTATGGCCAGCACCCACACAACAGCTTACAACTGCTGCACTCTAGTCCGAGGGCATCCTGTGTCCTCTTTTGACCTCAACAGGCACTAGGCACACATGTATTGCATAGACATACATGCAGGAAAAATATACATACATGTAAAATAAAAATAAGGGAGAAAAAGATTTAGATGATACTTCAAGCAAATCTCAAGAATAAGAGTTTCAATTTTGGAATAAATTATGTGGCAAAAGCAATTAGACCTTTGGAATAAAATAGAACTGTTTTCTACTAAAATTGAAGAAGCAAGAGTTGAGAGGACTGAAAGTAACATGATCGGCACTTGCCAGGGTGGTCACATCATACGCATTGTGCTTGAGGGTGTTGCTTCTAAGGACGTATCCACAACTTCATGAATAGCTGTGTGTGGACTTATGTAAAGAAAATTTCTAGTTAATAGAAAGTGCAGGCTCTCTCACAACAGAAGTGACACTAGCAAGTCTTGTGTGTTGCTAGAGGCAACAATGCATAATTAGAAGTGTAGACAAAGTCCTGTTCATGGGACAGCCATATGTTGGACACCTGACTTACCTCATAATTCTCAAGATGGTCCTAGTTCTCACCCCACCTACCAGTTGTTTGGCCTTGCTCCTTCCCCACTGTCTTCAATTGGTGCTATCCAACTGTCTGTCTGCCCCTTGACCTTGAACTCATGTAGTGGGTTCTTCATGCATGTTCCACCTTACCGAACTCTTAGTTCCCTACCTTGGTACCAGCTCAGTTCTTAGTTCCAAAGAATAGCTCCATCTCTCCAGCTCTTGATCCCATCCCCTTGGGGCCATGCTAGCATTATCCAATGAGGTATGAACAAGACTTCTGACATCTCAGTTAAAGGAAAATCTCACTGTGCTTTCTGCACCTTCTCCACCTCACTCTTCACAATCACTTGTGCAAACTCTTCTGCTCTTTTGGATTTCTTTATCTCTGCTGGGGTACCCACCTACCCAGTCATCGAAATAGCATACTAATGTTTGTTTTGACCACTTTCTCTTTACAGTTGTCACTCGAATCAATACATGTCTCAACATCACTCATGGTGATCCTAAAAGTTTCAATCTGAACTCCTTCCTCTGGAACGTACCTATTCTTCACAAGGGAGCCCAAGCGACTTTTCTAAAATACAGCTTTGACTACGTACTTTCCTCCCTGGGAAATCTTCTCTGTTCTTGTAGAACAGAAAAAATAAATAAGATGAGTTTTCATAACCTACTCATAGCATTTTTTTTTCATTATTGTCAGTGGCTATGTTCTATAAATTGATTTGACCACAGGCCTTAATTAATAATATGTTCTGTTCTTTGGGACTCGGCCCTCTTCCTGATGAACACATACTGGTGAAATACTATGTGAGATGCTGCCGTCACCTAAAGATCAACTGAAGCGAAGGCAACATAACACAGCTCAGTTTGGTCCAGTAAGGAAGATAAGATTCTTCTAGAAATAATGTTCCAGCCAATCTACTCCAAAAAGAAAACTCAAGGTGGGGGTGAGGGTGAGACAGGAGAACGATGAGGCAGGGGGATTAGTAAACCAATGGTGCTTGAGTAAGATTGTTGCAAACCAAAGCCTAAACAAAGAGCAAATGAAAAAGAACAAAAGAAAGACAAGCTGGTAAATGTTCCTGTGTAATTTCTATGCTGCTCCACGGTGGGCATAGGAGGACATATTGTCAAAATTGGCCCCTTATATTGTATGGTCCAGTAGTTTTATAGAATATTTGCTGAGGAACTCCCTAGGTAGGGCTTCCTATAGGATGTACGTGAATCTCCTTGTTGGCTCATGACACATCTGTCCTGCAATATACAGTGGCTGAACTTTATCTTCTAGTGGAGATTTTTGCTGTTTCAGTTTGTCTGAGGAAAGTTTCCTCACGTTAGAGTTTATAAGGTCCTTGAGCTAATAGCAGGTGAGATGGCTCAGTACTTAAGAGCATATACTGCTCTTGCAGAGGACTGGAGTTAATTTCCCAGCACCATGCTGAAGGCTCATAACCACCTGGAACTCCAGGGCATGTGATGCCTTCTGTTGGCCTCAAAGGGCACCTATACTCATGCGCTTATTCATGTATATAATGTTTAAAAGTTTTTTTGTTTTGTTTTGTTTTGCTTTTTAAAACCTTTTTTGTTGGTGTTTTGTTTTTTGAGCCAGGGATTCTCTTTGTAGTCCTCGCTGTCCTGGCACATGCTCTCTCAACCAGGCTGGCCCTTCCCCTGAAGAGATTTGCCTGCCGCTGCACAGGGCGCCTCTGCCTCCCAAGTGCTGGAACTAAAGGTGTGTGTTTAAAAAACTATTTTTAAAACGTCCTTGGTCCAATGTTTGTAATTAACTCCTCCCTTCCTTCTCTTCTTCTTTTTAATTACGTTTTTTAAGGAACATGCTCCTCCTAAGAGCTCTGACCAGCACAGTGCCTTAACAGAATCTGAACAAGCAGGGCGCCAATAGACATGCTAATAATGTGGAAGGGGGATTCCCTGGAGGCCTCTACCCTAGGCAAAGAACTATAGGCAACTGAGGAATGCTGAGAGTGGGAGAAATTGTCTTCCCCAGGGAAGAGCAGACCCATTAGTTGAAAACACATGTACAAGTAACAGTCAACATTATACAGACAGAATAGGTAGTATTTATATATTTAGAAGCACACACAGATATTTAACAACAGTTAAAAAAAGAAGTCTGGGCTATCGAGATGGCTCAATGGTTACGAACACTGGCTATTCTTCCAAAGGACCCAGGTTCAAGTCCCAGCACCCACATGGTGCCTCACAGCTTTCTGTAATTCCATTTCCGGGGATTCTGACACTTTCACACAGACATATGCAGTCAGAACTCCAGTGTACATAAAAATAAATAAATTAAAAAGAAAGAAGTCATGACTTGAAAGAGCTATGGGAGGTGGTTCATGGGGTGGTTCATAGGGAGGTAAGGGAGGAGGAACATGATGTAACTAAGGCATAATTTCAAAAAACAAAAACAAATGAGAAGAACTAAGAGAAGTTGTGCCAAGGCCTTGAAAAGACAGATATAAAGTTTATATGACTTGTAAAACATGATTATGAAATTCAGAGATTTCTTAGTTACAAAGAAGATTCACAGATTTATTAAACATTGGCTTTAAAGTCAGTTGGACAGACATAAAGTTTATATGTCTTGTAAAACATGATTGTGGAATTCAGAGATTTCTTGTTTGTGAAGAAGATTTAAAGGTTTATGAAACTCTGGCTTTAAAATCGGTTGGATTTGCCTGTAGCAAGAGTTCCTTTGCTTCTCTGAATTATTTTATCTCTGTTGGGAAACAGGGTGTGGTCATTAGCACAATAGCTGGGGTGAGTGGTCTGAAAACAGCCCAGAGGACCACAAAGCGACTTGGTCGTGAAAATTAGGTGAAAGTGCAGAGCATTTCAGTTGCGGACAAAGACCCCGCTGAGGCCCTGAGGAAAGTGGGAGACCTCGATTCTGAGGTCAGGCAAGAGACTCTGGATGCTTCAGCCATGCTAAGGGGATGCTGCTACTGCTGCTGTTAAACATGGGACTGGAAAAGAAGGATTTTAAAAAAGTTAACATTTAGAGATCTTTAAAAAAAAATTCATTTATGAAATGCAAGACCAAAGAAGAGGTAATTCTACTGTGAGGTGATCAGAAGAGAGAGTAGATAAAATAACTAAGTCTCAAGGACATAATTTGTACCGACTAAACTCCTAAAAATGTTCAGGAAGCTTCCCTCTTAGCATTCCTGTTCCAAAGGAGAAAATACGCAGATGGTATTGCGCAATAAAGGCAGGAAACTCACTAATGTTTTGGTGCAAAGTAAGGAATCCGACCAGAGGAAGATGTTCCTGAAGACATCCCAGGCAGAGGAGTAAATGATTCAGTCATTAATATTGCAAGATTAAGCCTCTCTTGTTTTGGGGGAGAATTAGAGCGAGTTCATGCAGAATAAAGCAATTACCACACATGAGCTCCAGCGAAGGTTCCCTGCCTCCCCGTGGCATGCGTGGCTTCGTGCCATGAAATCAGAGTAGACAAGACTCAGGCGTGTCATTGGAATTCCAGAAAGTTGTGAAGTCTACATTTCAGGGCGGAATCGGCTTTTTCAGTTTCAGGAATGAATTCAGGAAGGCTTAGATTTAGCATAATGGAGATTCCTACATTAAGGAGGCCAAACTGGAAATTACTAGTGCGTGTGAAAAATGTATATTGTATATACGTGTGTGTGTGTGTGTGTGTGTGTGTGTGTGTGTGTGTGTAGTGTAGTGTAGTGGGGGGCATGTTGGAATAAAAATGGACTGGAACATAGAAAGTCGCTTAACCATTTAAAGATACAAATGTTTCATTAATATTTACTTATATCTGATTAAATATTCATGATGCCTTGCCTCCCTCCTTGTCTAACAGTGCTGCATTCATAGCCATCTGTACCAGCTCAGCACAAGGGAGGTCTCAATTAGCCATTCAGGCTGACAGCCTCTCAGTGAAGGGGCCCTTACCCTGCAATGGGCTGAAAGCAGATGAGCTTGTCTGTAGGCAGAAGCAATGGGGGAAACAGCAGAGGTGCCCTGGGTTGGGCTTATAGTACTGTTGAGGCTGCTGCCTTGGCTGACCCTTCAAGGGTGCAGACAAGATGGATTCAGCAATAAAGTAGGTATGGGTGTATAAAGGAAACCTCTACCGAGGGCACATGGGGATTCTTGACACCCTTTGTCCTGCTTTCACTTGCCCCTGTGAGGCTAGGTAATAGCTGAGTTAGTTTCAAATACAGACTTATCAGTCTAGAAAACAGGATTGAAAGTATCTTCCCTTGAAGGAGCAGATAGGGCACTGGACAGATGGGTCAGAGGTTAGGAGCACTGGCTGCTCTTCCAGAGGTCCTGAGTTCAATTCCCAGCAACCACAATGTGGCTCGTGACCATCTATAATGAGGTCTGGTGCCCTCTTCTGGCCTGCAGGCACATATGCAGACAGAACATTGTATATATAATAAATAAACAAACCTTTAAAAAAAACACCCTAAACAAACAAACAAACAAACAAACAAACAAATGGTGCTGGAGAGATGGCTCAGAGTGTAAGAGCGCTGGCTGTTCTTCTGAAGGACCAGATGGGGGAAAGGTTAGGGATGGGAATGGAAACTCCCTACCCAACACTACTACTCCTTTCCGGAGGCCTCAGGGTCTTTCATGCAGACCATAAATGGCTACCTGAGTCAGCCTTGTGTTAGTGTCCCATATCTCTTTCCTAAATGGCTTGTTTCTGGAAAACGCAGTTGCTGCTCTATGGTATTAGAAATGGCTACATAGCTGGATCATGGTGTGGAGTGTGCCTCTACCGTGAAGGGGACGGTACATGAAAGGGATTCTTGTTCACTGCTGAAAATCAAATATTGCGTGCTGGAGAGATGGCACAATCAGTAAAGGGCATGCCAGGCAAGCTTGGTCCTGAGGACCCACATGAAGTTTAGGAGGATGTGAAGATGGGAGATGCTTCCTGTCCTGCTGGCCACCAGCACAGACAAGCACCGAGCTCCAGACTCAGTTCAGACACTGGGGTGGAACTTGATTGACTAGAGCTCCCCACATCTTCTGCCCTTTATGTGCACATAGGTACGTACGCATGCACACCTATGAGCACACACACTTGTGAACAGGTACACGCACATACACAAAACCATATGCTCACTTTTTAACCTTTAAGTGAGTGACCTCAGGATGTGTTGGAACTCCAGAATGTTCTGGCGATGGAATGAAAGTAGAATGGAATCGTGACATCTGTGGCAGGCAGAGGACTGCTTCCGTAAGCACGTGCACATTCTAACTCCCTGAACCTTTGAATGTGTCACCTTCCTTGGAAAAGTGACTTTTAGAACTTGGCTAAATGGAATCTTCTGGATTGTTTTGCTTAGTTCAGCCTAACCACATACATCTTTACAAATGAAAGTTAGGGTAAAAGAGTGGATTGGAGAAATACCACATCCTGGCTTTGAAGATGAGGAGAGCTGCTGTAAACCAAGAAGTGTAAGTAGTCTCCCGAAGCTGGGTACCAGACCCAAGTGGCAAGGAACTGAATTCCGCTGAGAGTCTGAAGGAGCAGGGAGCGTATCCTCCCCTTTGCTCACAGAAAGAAAAAGCCGTGATGCTTAACTTTCACCCGGTGAGACTCATCCTAGGCTGCTGGGTTCAAACACTACAAATAACTCTGTCTTGACGCCATTGTCTAGGGTAACTTTTTAGGGTTGCAGGAGAGAATTACCACAGCATCTCCAACACTCACTCCCCATCACCCTTCCGGGTTCTCTACTCCTGGGCCTTGCCCAGTCATCAGGATGGATGCGAAGTGCTAACAGATCACCCCCTTCCTGGCCTGGGAAGGAGCCAGCATGGGCCCTTTCCCTTGCCATCTGTTCTGCAGCTCTTCCGGTTCCTGTGTGGCCTAATGGGGAGTGCAAGACTCAGAACCCAATTTTTTAATTTGTATTATTTAGTTTGGATCAGCAAATGTCTCCCGAGCTGTGTCCTGTGCAAAGTGAAATCACCTATATGCTGTGTCTTTAAAAGCTGGGGAAGTGCGCCGAGCAGCAGCAGCAGTCAATACCAATTTCCACATCTGGATCAATACCATCGGAGGGCTCAGGAGCTGCGAAGATTGTTTCACACACAGACTCCAGAGAGGGAGGGCTCCGGGAGAGAAAGGGAATTGGTTTTAATGATTTCATGGCTCCGAGTATTCCCTTCTCTCCCTCTTTTCTTTAAAAGAAATAAATACATAAAATTAGAAAGCAAATTTACGGACCTGTCAGTCTGCATCAAATCCAGTGTCTTTCCCTGACCTGTCACCAAAAGTGGCATCCAATCTAGCAAATAGCCTGATGCTGTGTGTGGGGCTCCATGGATTGAAGGCGAAGGCTGCACAGTGCCGTCTGCAAAAATGCTCATGTTTACAGTAGGCCTCCCCGCAAGGACTTTACAGGCAGTTTCCTCAACCTGCAAAGAGAAAACCAAAGTCCAGAGAAGTGTGTTCTTATCCCCCACAGAGAACAGTTGACGTAGCAACTTCTGTGCAGTGTCTAGACGCACATGTCTGGCCAGCGAGGGACTGATGAAAGTCATAGGTTCTTTCTATGTGGCCTGAACTGGTCACTCTGAATGCCGGAGTCTCCTGCCTCACGGCGATGGGGAACTGTTTTTTCACAAGGCCTAGTTGCCAAGATAATGCAACTGAGATGGAAATAGCAGAGCAAGGGTGAGGATCAGATGCCATTAGCTTTCCTGGAAGCTTTCCCAGTAGGTCAGGGGCTCCGGCTTCCTTTCCCGTGAGTGGGCACGGCTTTGAGTCCTTAGTGTCATGTGAGGCCTTAGCCAACATGCTCTCCTGCCACACAGGCCATTAGCTCACCTCCAAAGAAGGCTGACCCTCACTCTGCAAAGACAAACTTACCCCCAGAATGAGCCAACAAAGGAATAAATATGTCCCCTCTAGGCCCTGATATAATGGGGCAGCTTAATCCTCAGCTTGGTAAATGCCACAGCTACAAGCGTGACCAGCTCAATCTTTAAGGCAGATCAAATGACTTTCAGGGATGGCTCTGTGCAACCCCCAGATGCAGGGCCCAGAGGTTTCACGAAAGACTGATTTTTCCATATGGCAGTTATAAAAATTTTCTTCCTGGACAGCAACTCTTATACTGTTCTGTCTTTCCTAGTTGTATAACGTACGGCCTTCTGCATGTTAGCACAGACTCCATATGCAACTGTTTCATCTCCTCACTGCTCTGTAGCTGGGAGTCTCCTGGCTTGGGAAGGTAGTTGCTGAAGTAGCTTAGGAAACTGCGAAACAGGGACTGAATAGGTCAGGCAGCCCCTTGAGGACAACGGGTGGGATAGGAACAGAACAGCATTCTTAAGCCTCCTTTTCAGGATGATGTACCACATTTCCACAAATAGAACCAGAATCTCAGAATCCCCTAGCTGCCTGATTAAAAATAGGCCCCTGTCTACACGGACTTCAGCCATCCTTACCTGGGCTCTGTGTCCTCCTGTAGGGCTCCCAAGCCTTTGTGTTCCTGGCCACTCTCACGAAGGACAGCCTTGAAGGGAGAGGCCTGCAAGGCAGCACATCTCTGAAGGTATTATGGCTTCTCTTTAAGAGCCAGCAAATCCCCACTAAATTAATCTTCACGAAACAAGATTTTAAAAAGAGCACAGAAAGCCAAGCCTCTGTGAAAAACACGGCATTTGTTTTTCTCATGTTTTCAGACTGTCTGCACTGGGTTTAATTCTTCTGCATGTGTGTTTCCTGCTTACCCAAGATATCCCAAATCAACTAACAGCAATTAGTTTGATTACGAAACTGTAAAACCAGATAGGAAAAAGCTCCCCAAGCCTCCCAATAAAGGACTCAACAAAGCTAAAATTTCTGTTTAACAGCCAAATTAACACATTTATACATTTTGTTATTATTATTGGGGTTAGGGAGAAAGAAGTCTGTTGGTAAAGTACCTGTTGTGTAACCATGAACACTAGAGTTCAAAGCCCCAGCATCTGTATAAAGAGTCAGCATGGTGGTATGAAATCCCAGTGATGGGGAGGTGGAAGCAGATGGGAGGTCCATGGTCAGCAAGCCTAGTGGTGAGCTCCAGGGTCATTGAGAGATTGTGCGTGCACATGCATCCACATGCAGCTATGCACACATATGTGAACCACATACCCACATTATACACCACACCCAGAGAAAAATAGTTGGAAAAAATAAGCATACTTTAATTTATTGTTACTATGTGACTCCACTTAGATCTAATGGGAAGGGCTGGTTGTGGAATGTTCCCCAGAATTTACCAATAGAGAGCCGAGCTTTGTGGTCGGACAAAAGCAGCTGAGTGCTTCTCTCCCCATGGCTTACTGAACTTGTTTGAATTTTCCAGGGCATTATGCCTTCTGGTCAACCACCCTGGGCCTGGTTGAGGAAGTGAGTATGCTTCTACCTTATGTTGTAGAAGCAAAAAAAAAAAAAAAAAAAAAAAAAAAAAAAAAAAAGACCTTCTTTTCTATGAAAAGGGAACAGAAAATATGTCTATTAGTTACTCTTCCAGTGCAGTCACCAACACCTGACCAAATAGCTTAAGGAACAAGACATTTATTTGGGTCACAATTTCACAGGATTCAGCCCACGGTTGCGTGGCTCTCTGCGCTTGTGCTAAACACCATGGAAGCAGGGGCATTCAGTGAGGAACAGCTGTTCACTCATGGCTGACCGTGAAGGAGAGACCTGGCAGGAAGCTCCTCCAAGGATCCGCCCCTTATGCGATCTTCCTCCTCCAGGTAGTGAAACTGCTGAAGTTTTGGCGATAATCTCCCCAAATCGTGCCACCTACTGGGGGCCAATCATTCAAAACAATAGACAGAAAGAAAATTTCATG
Source organism: Acomys minous (assembly GCF_964271855.1). NCBI lineage: Eukaryota > Metazoa > Chordata > Mammalia > Rodentia > Muridae > Acomys > Acomys minous. The sequence continues at coordinate 25,068,993 of NC_140483.1, read as the reverse complement.
TTCACTCCACAGCCATGTGCGAGAAGGGATTATCCCAAATGTTTGTTTAAAGATTATTATAGGATGGCCCTCAAATGGTATGGCGAAGATTTTACGGGCATGTGTCACCATCAAATAGCCCTAGGAAACATACAGAAATAATTATTATCTCTTCCTCGGGGAACTGACTCTGTTTTCTGTACAACTATTAACAGTGGCTATATAATTTCAAATAACCTATTCCTGGTGGTCTGAAAACTTCCTGTTACTTTCCTGAAAGTTCTGGAGAAAGAGGTAACTGGCCCTTAATGTGTCATAAGAAAGACTCGGTTGTCTCAGTTTTGTTGAATAGCTGGGCAGATGAGGCGTCGGCTCAGATTGACGGGCAATCTGATCCTGTCCCCAGGAAAGGAAACAGAGCTGACACAGATATACATCACAGCCCTCTTGCTTTTTCCTGTGTGTGCCTGTTCAGGCCCGCTTTCTTTAGGGCCTCAGCGTGGTGCAGCCCTGGTAGGGATCAGAGAGGAGCATATTTGTCTTCTGTTTTGTTTTCGCTCGTTCTGCGAAATTTATTGAGCGCCTACTAAATGCACTGTGCCATGTGCATAGGCGTTTATTTAATTACATCTTGCATCATTTGGCAGATTGATTCCATAACCACAGATTAGTTGGCTGGGATTCCGATTCTAATTTTGCCCACAACGTGCTGTGTGGCTGAGCGTTCGGCACCCTACCTCTGTGAGATACCTAGATTCCTTTCTCTTCCGGGTGGAAATAATAGTAAGTGACAGCTGCTTAGAGATGTGCTGTGCTGATTCACATTCAAGAAAGGCAAAGCTCGTGAAGTTCAATTATTTCACCCTCAAAATGCCACTCTGAGATCCGTGTAGGAGAAGCTTTGCTTCCATTTATATTGTAACAGTTACAGGCTCTTCTAGAATTCCTCCTGATTTCCTCACTACAGTGTTCCAATTCAATGACTGTTTGCTGGATTTCCAGCTTTTAATATCAAAGTGATTCATTTGGATTGACTGACCAAACTTTGTGTTCTTCTCGGAAAGGTTTCCAGTGACAGTAAGTAAGCAGTTAAAAATTCATATATTCCTCAAAGGTAGATGAACACAATGTGGAGCGTGATTTTTGTTTGTTTGTTTGTTTGTTTTGAGATAAGGTTTTTCTGTGTAGCTCTGCCTGTCCTGGACTCACTTTGTAGACCAGGCTGGTCGTGATCTCACAGAGATCCATCTGACTCTGCCTGCCTCCTGAGTGCTGGGATTAAAGGCGTATACCACAACCGCCTGGCTTGAGAGTGATTTTTTTGTTTGTTTGTTTCTCTGATTGTTTTTTGAGACAAGGTTTCTCTGTGTAGCCTTGGCTGTCCTAGACTTGTTTTGTAGACCAGGCTTCCCTCAAACTCGCAGTGATCTACCTGCCTATGCCTCCTGAGTGCTGGGATTAAAGTCAGACACCACCACACCCAGCGGAGAGTGATTTTTAAAAGAACAAAATTTATGTCTGAGCTTGAATTTGAGTTCTTGAATCCAGTACTTGCATTATATATACTAAAGGCATAGTTTTATTTGCTTGTGTGTGGCAGTTAGCTTGCTTTGTTCCACTGGCCAATGTCTGTCTCAACCTCAGATATCACACTGCATTCTCTGACCCAGAAACAACAACAACAACAACCCCCCCCCCACACACACACAGAAAACACAAACGACATCCCTGAACATTGAGGTAACAACACTCAGGATCAGTTGGGAAGTTCATCCTAGCTAGCAGAGGATGATTTCTGAAGCCCAGAAACCTAAGCCATGATAACATTGTTCTTCCATAACAAGAGACTCTCAAGTATCAGCTGTGAAGAAGTGAACAAACACAGACTGCACAAGACGTGTATGGCAATACAGAGAAGAACACGCTCTGTCAAACCATAAAGGAGAGAACAGCAAGAGATACTGCTGAGGGGAAAATTCTTTTTTTCTTTCCTTCCTTTTCTTTTTTTCTTTTTTTCTTTGAGACAGGGTCTCTCTGTGTTAGCCTTGGCTGTCCTGGACTCACTTTGTAGACCAGGCTGGCCTCGAACTCACAGCAATCTGCCTGCCTCTGCCTCCCGAGTGCTGGGATTAAAGGTGTGCATCACCTTTAATGCCTGGCTGAGGAGAAAAATTCTTATTACCGCTATATGGAAAGTCAGCCTTCCATGAAAGCTCTGGGCCCTGCAGTTGCACAGAGCCATCCCTGATCTGCCTTAAAGGTGGCACTGGTCACACTTAAAACTACTAACCACGATGAGGCTTAGCTTCACCATCATGTCAGGGCCCAGAGGAGACACGTTTATTCTGGGTTTGGCTCATTTTGAGGATAAGTTTGCCTGTGCTGCCCAAGGGCCAGCCTTCATCATAGGGGAGAATTTCGGCGGGTGAGCAAGAGGGCTAACAGAAGGCTTCATAGGAGAAAGAGGAGAACTCTAGAAGATAAACCTGAAGGTTGGGCTTTACTGAAGGGAGCTGTCATAAGTGATCATAAGGATTCTGTATGTTCATGTCATTTGGAACTTGTTGGCAGATGGTCTGATGTATTTTGATGCTAGTTACTGTTTGCTGTCTCTGTGACCCACCTTTTAATTAATAAGAAGCCATCCCACCTGGGCAGGGCAAGAGGCGTGGCTAAGATTCCCTGGCTTAGGGGAGAGAGAGGAATCCTGAGAAGAAGAAAGGAGAAGACCAGGAGGAGAGGGTCCCGAGAGGAGAAAGAAGAAGGCCACCATGGTTTAGATGGAGGAGAAGCACATGGCTGGTGTGGACAGAGAATTCGGACCAAATGAAGACCATTAGTGAGTATTTGGGATTATGGATGGGAAGTAGCTTGATAGAAGTTATTGGAAGCAGATGGCATAGGATTGGGGCAGGGATCCCATACCTGCCCCACTATGGGAAGTAGTTTAAAGGATTAATGTGTGCCCTGCTCCAGGTTAACTAAGGCTATTTTAAAACATAACCAGGGTCAGTGTCTTAACTGATTGCTAGCTGGGCATGTTGATCACACTGATAATACAGATAATTTAAAAACAACAAGAACTCACCGACAGATTTGGATCAGGTGAGCAATATGGGACAGAAAAACAAAGGGGGACGAGAGACCAGTGGGAAGCTATGGGCCATGATTCATAGGAAGGATGTAGTGGCTAGGATTTGGTACTAAAAGATGGATGGTGAGAAGCAGCTGAGTCGGCAGCTTCTGGTTGCGCATCATCCGCCATTGGAGGAGACGTTAGAAGGAGCATATTTGGAGAAAGAAAGCACCCTGACTTCAAAAGCAAGCCTATGGAGTTGCAGAAGCCATTTCATGTTCAAACAGACATACTAAAATGTCGAAATGGTTACTTACTTAGTGTTTCTATTGCTGTGAAGAAAACACCATGACCAAAAAGCAAGTTGGGGAGGAAAGGGTTCATGCGGCTTACACTTCCAGATCACAGTTCATCACTGAGGAAGGCAGGACAGGAACTCAAGCAGGACAGGAACCTGGAGGCAGGAGCTGATGCGGAGATCAGGGAGGCGTGCTGCTTACTGGCCTGCTTCATATGGCTTGCTTGGCCTGTTTTCCTATAGAACCCAGCACTGCCAGCCCAGGGATGGCTCCACTCACGATAGTCTGAGCCCTCCCCCATCGATCACTGATTAAGGAAATGTCCTACAGCTGGGCCTCATGGAGACTGTTCTCCAACTGTGGTTTCTTCCTCGACCATGACTCTAGCTTGTGTCAAGTTGACACACAAAATCGAGGACACATGATCAGAGGGGAAGGAGCTCAAGTTGAAATTCTACCTGTGATGTTGTAGCTTGGTGGTTAGAAAAGGGATCTAAGGATACAGCTATCTCACTGAAGTACAGGTCTAAAGATGGTGTGCGTACCACCAGCTTTTTAATTAATTAATTAATTATTATTATTATTATTATTATTATTATTATTATTATTATTATTATTATTAGTTTCTGTGAAGTGAATTCAAGGCTTATGGAAGATGAAGGTCTCTGTCTTTAAGACTGATTGCTTCCAAAAGGCACCCTCTTCTCAGACCCTTACACTGGGGAATAGAATTCAACATAAGAATTCAACTGGGCCATAAATATTCATGTCAATAACACTCTTTATGCCCCAAGCTTTGGAAATAGCTTCTCAGACCTGAGACACCCTTCCCCCAAGGAAATAGTGTGAAATCTTTTTTTTTTTTTTTTTAAATCTTTAAAGTGCTGGGAATCCATAATAGTGAACTGCAGGGCGCTGCTAGCTCCTCCCTTTTTACCTTACTGGCGATGTCCCTTGATACTATGACAAAATCAGACTGGAGGGACTGAGTGGAACAGTTGGCCTCCGATTGTTCCAGAGTCCTTTCCCTACCTTCAAAAACAAACAAACAAACAAAACCACTAAAAAAAAAAAGCAACATACAAAACAATGTCATTTACAAAGCAAGTTGTCCTTGGGGAGATGCAATCTTGTTAGCAGTTTAGGCTTGCCTGCACAAACATCTGTTTTAATAGCACATCTGTATGGATGCGATACTTAGCAGGATGACCTAGTCTTTGTCTTAGAGAATTTAATGGTTTTTTTTTCCTCCCGTTTCTTGTTTTAAAGCCCTTTCCCTACACAATTAGTTAGTTGAAAGTGAAATCGTTCCGCTGAGGTCCTGAAAAGACGGATCAATAACTGCTGGGCGACGCTATGTGTGGAATTCCAGGTAGCAGCCACAGTTGATGAAGCAGTGGGTAAGTGATGTCACCGGGCGTCTGAGCTCTGACGCCAGGAAGCACAGGAATGCTGCCCACAGGGCCAAGAGGAGTAAGGAAGGCGGCTCCTGGCTGAGACGGATATGCATACAAAGCTAGGTGTGGGGGAGGGTCACACAGCTACTCTGGAGTGGAGGTGAGTGTAGAGTCCCACAGGCCTGCTGTCTGCGAACGGGAAAGAGCATAGAGGCTATGGCTAAGGATCTCTGGGAAAATTCTACTTGGCCACTGGGCTCATTCGTTTTCTCATTCATCTGCTCAGTGAATGCTTATTGAACACCTATTCTCCCTCACACAACTTATTATGTGGCAAGAAAATGAACATGACATAGCTTTTGTCCTCAAGAATCAAATAGTAAAATTGAAGCTGGTAATTATAAGACCCCAGGGCAGCTGTGGTGATGGCCATGTGTCCGTGTGCTATCTTTGCATTTGTGCTTTAAGATCTTATTTTCTATATTTATTGAATGCCCTCCCCCAAAGAGAACTGGAAGAGACTCTGCTTAGATCAGTAAGAATCTGCCCCCTGCCCCTCCCGTGCTGTTGGCATGTATAAATAAGGTGCCCTGTAAGTGCTAAAATTGAAATTTAGGTAGCTGTTTTCAACTAATTGTTTTCACCAACATAATTTTGGAAGTTCTTGAGGCTAAGCTCTCCAAATAGGGACTACTGAATAATGTCATGCCTGTTTTCACACTTGGGATAATACTACAGAGGAAATGAAATATATTAGTTCATTCACAGTATGATGTCCATAGCTCATAAGTGTGTTGACATATAGCCAGTCCAGAAATCAGCACGCTTTAACACTGGTCAGTATTTTGACTCAGAGTTCTGAATCAGATCTGAATTTCAGTTAGAGCATCAGCCATCTGCCAGTGTTTTGTGGTGGCTGGTTGATTGCTTAGGACCTCTTAAGTTATGATGCCCAGTTGTCATGGGCAATATTTAACATGTGATTTGCTGTGTCCTGAGGGTCTGTGAGCATTCCTGTCCTGGGTCACTTTAAGACAGCGCTCACTAGGTATGTTTTACCTGTGGTGACTGGGTTAAATGGTTTCTCACTGCAGTTAGGAGCTAACTGATCTAGGACAGGAAGCTGGTCTTCAGTGTTGTTCCCTGCCTGCCTTATCTGCATTGAGTGTAAAGATCCCTTGAGGGGGTTCTGGGCCTGATCATCTTACTGTGAAGACCCCTTTAATGACACTGGTATGAATTGGTAGAATACATCCTGAAGTCACCAATTTGAAGCCAACTCATTCTGGTGATGCTGATTACCCTGCAATGTCAGGGCATATAGCACTTAGTTTCAACATCAACTCCTGAGCCAGGAGACTTGAGTGAACCCAGCTTTACATTCTAAGCACAGAATAATCACTTTTCTTGTTTTCTTGTGTAAGCACAAATAAGAAATACACATCTACCATCCACAGTCACTGGGAGGGTTTAATAACTTCACACATATAAGAGGGTTAGGTCAGTGCTTTGCCAGAGCAGATGGGCAAAGGGAGTCACTTCCTGAGTTATTTCTACCTTTTCTTTCCATAGCATCTGCAAAAGCCTTTTCTGGGACTGTTGAAGGCCACATGTTTAGAAATGGGGAGGATCCACAGAGATGGAAGTAGATGTTGAGCTGTCTTCTCACCTCTGAGTCCAGTTTGCCTTCCATGGACAAAGCAAATGGGGTAATTCTATCTGGATGCCTTCACTCACACCTG